>NC_092878.1:29808902-30408902 GCF_028372415.1 Notamacropus eugenii | reverse complement strand
TCACGTATAGTTCTCATGTGACGACGCAAGACCTGGCCAGGTGGGGGCTGAGGCAAGTCAAATTCTTCTTCTCCCTATAATGTTTAAACAGTAGAACAGATAATTTACACACTAATACAAATGGATAGAACTATAACCCAACCAATTCAAAATGACACAATTGATGGGTTTCATGAAATCAGAATGCAGTAAAACTACGTGAATTAATTACAGCTGGAAACGGATACAAGATTTCTTGCAGGGTTTAAACATTCAGTACATAATCTACTTAACAGACATGCCGTGAATGTATTACGCCTAAAACCTGGGTTGATGTCTACAAACAAATTTTGAACAAATGAGAATCCTGTTTATAGCTCTATCATAAAGAAAAATAATTTATTAATTCAAATAAAACCTTGTGCCTTTATGAAGGCTAAACATGTGAAAACACCAAGTGAAACTTGGCTCATACTACAATATAAAACATACAATTTTTTTTCCATCCAATTCTGTGCTTTTATCAATGTAGAGAATTCCTGGTACCCAATCCTCCCACACTCACATGCACAGTTGTACCTTGCCATTTATATTCTCAGAGAGTTGTCTGAGGCACGGAGAGATAAAAGGACTTGTTTGAGGTCGCATGGCTGGTACGTGTCAGAGGCAACTCTAACCCAGGCTTACCTGACTCCAATGCCAGTCTTCTACGTACTAATGTCATGTTATTTTTATTAAAAAAAATGTTTATTTCTTTTTATTTAATTTTTCTCATTCTACTATGAACTGCTGACACATGAAGTGTTGGTTCTAGAGAAAAAAACCTTCCCCTCAATTGTCACCATTCATTTAGTTTGTCTCCCATATGAAATCTCCAGTGTGGAATGAGTCTTATACTTAGGCAGAAGGACTTTATAAGATGTCTTTCTAATATGAATTCTGTGATGGGAAATAAGGTCTTGGTAGAGCTGTAAAAAGAGTCAACTTTGAAGTCAAATAACCTAGGTCTGACAACACTAGGTATTTTAAGGCATTTTATCTGTTAGCTTCAGTTTCCTTACGTGTAAGGGGACTAGATGACCTCTGAGCTTTCTTTCCAGCTGTAAACCCTTGATATTTCCCACATTAAAGCTTCTTTCAAGGACGAATCCTAATAGCTTGTAAGTTGCAACCTCTGATGTACATTTGGCAAAACTCCTATTTTATAAGGAGCTACAAAAACTAAAGAATTCAAACAAATAAATTAATCTTCAATATAAACATCACATTATTTCATACTAATAGTCATTTCCTCTACAACATCTCATGTTTATTATCCCATCCTTCCCACTTGCACAGCTTACTTAAACCCTCATCATCCCTCACTAGGACTCTTCCATCAGTCTCCTGACTGGCCTCCCTACCTTGCTCCATTCTCAGACATCCTCCACAGAGCTGTCAACATGATTTTTTCATAAAGCGCAGTTCCAATCCTGTTACCATCTCTCCCTCTGACAGCCAGCATACACCTCAATAAACTCCAACAGCTTCCTATAATCTCCAGGACCAAATAGAAACTCTTCTGTTTGGCATTTAAGGCTCTCTGCAACCTGGTCCCAGCTTAGCTTTCTGTGTTACATATCACTCCCCTCCACATGCTTTAAAGTACAGTTAAACTGGCCTTCTCTCTGCTCCTCAAACTTGACACTGGATTTCCCACTCCCATGTCTTTGCACTGACTGTTCTGCCCACCTCTCACCCCTCCACTTCTTAGAATTCATGGTATCCATACAAAACTAAGCTCAAGCACCACTTTTTGCATGAATCTTATCCCAGTCCCTCCAGCTAATAGCACTTTCCCTACCAAGGTTACCTTGTATTTCTTTTGCAATAACCTATTTACGTACAAGTTATGTTCTCCATTAGAATGCAAGCTACTTGTGAGCACAGACCGTCTTTGTCCCAGTATTTCTAGCTCCTAGTACGGTGCCTGCCTGACATAGAGAAGGCATATCAATGCTTGCTGACTGAGCAAATGCTTGTTCAGAACGGTTCACCCTGGCTAGCACTGCTTTAAAGTTAAAAGGATTACACATATCTCTTCAGCTACTCTGAACAAGCATTCATAATATATTCTTTTGCTGCTACTGCTGAAAATGAACTTACTTGCCATGAGGAAAATATGTGGGATGAAATAAATTCATATTTTCTACATTTCATACCTGAAGTGGGGAAAATATGTTAATAAAAAGCTATCACATGAAAACGGGTCTCTAAGAAATCTAAGACAGATTCCAACACAAACACTGAAATTTAAATATATTATTACTCATAAATAGGTACTAGGTAAGAGATTATATTGACAACAGCTGGCAGTTATTATCTCACATTATCTCATCTGATCTTCACAGCCACTGTAGGAGGCAGCTCCTATGATCATCCCCATTCTACATAAACAAGGTTAAGGGACCGGCTTGTATTCACAGAGGCACCAAACATCTGAAGCAAGATCTGAACTAATTTTACCGGGACTCACATCTTAAATCTTAAATTTGTCCTAAAAATCAATTACTAGACATTATCGCCTAAATAAATTCCAGGTTCAGGACTCCATACGCAGCTTACATTTTATATGGAGATTACACCTTTAAGAAGTGAAGAGCCACGCCGCTTGGGCGATCATTTTAGACTCTTCAGATCTTAGGGGCCCTGGGTGGGGCTGGGGCCAACTCCTCTCCTTTTACAATGGAAAGTTAACATCTCTTCTCTGAGCACCTCCAGTTCAGATTAGATTCTTAAGAAGTCCTTCTGTAATGACTGGATTTTAAAAGGAGAAAAAAGGGGGGGAGGGCGGGGGGCGCCAAGAGGTTTTATTTTGCCTTAAAATTCCTAGTCTCCATTATCTTTGTCCCTTATCTTCCACCACCCCCCCCCCCCCCAAAATCTGAAGTTCCTATAACAGATTAGCTTACAAATACAAATTTGGGAGGTAGGTCTTTCAAAAATCATGCAAAAGTCATACAATAAATATTTTCTTCTGTTGAGAACAACTTACAGTTTATCACAAAACCCTCATGAACGTGAGTGGCAACAATGACAAGACCTCAAACCAAGGTCTTTTCACATTTAGCCATAAGCTTCCTTTCACATACTTCTGTAAATATGCTTGCTCCATAGCATAAACCAATTTTAGTTAACAAAACAACTTCTAATATAACTACATTTAGATTTACTTAAAAATTTAAACTATTTAAGTTGACTTGAAACTTTAAATGCACCATTATCATTCAGCTGAATGCATTTCCACATCCCTTCAATAAATCTACCATGTGGGCACAGTCTTCTTACCCTGATTAGATCAAGTCACCTTAAATTCGACTGAGATATTTACTAAAGCAATGTAAGTGGTTTTTCTCTCTCCTCAGATCTCTCAATCCCATGACTCAGACTGTCTGGTTCCTTCACATCTATAACTTCCTGTACTAGAATCCCCTTCGAGCTTTAAGCAAAGAAGCTAACTCTACCATTACGTTGTGGACATCAGTATTTTCATCGCTTACTTATCAAATTTCTATCCCATCCTTTTTAAAACCCCAATTGTACTGAAGTGATATTACGCCTAACACATACCCATCTTCATACCTTTTACAATCATAAATGCCAGGTAACAATCCTGAGAGGAAGACCATTTTCAGATGCTGCTTATTATTCCTTCAGGACAAATTTTAACTTGAAATCATATCAAACCTGAATTTCGTAATCACTGATGATAAACATCTTTTATAATCAAACACTTGTGCTACTTATAAGAAAAAAACCGTGTGGGATGGCAAGACCCCTACTCAAACTGACTACTCAGAGGCATCTCCAAGTATGAACACAAAGTCCTTTACGTGGTTCTTGCAAGAAGCAGGCGGTCCCTTCACCAGTTTCCTGGAGCAGGGAGGTGTCTTACAAGAGCAGATGCAGGATTGTAAAGCTAAAAACCACAAAACTCCCCCCAACTTAACCTTTAACTCTATTGGTTAATGTTTTGAGCAAGTGGCATATTCTCAGAAATTCCCGATGCAAAGAATCGAAAAAGAAACTGAACCAACATTTCCTTTGTTCTGCAAGGGGTTCTGATTGTACAATGTGACAAGGAAATGGGTTAAGCAGACAAGGGGAGATGAGTGGCAAGTGTCTGAAGTTTAGAAACTCAGGCCTAGGGGCTGATCCACTCTAGATGAGAAGTCTTCACTTTGTCCCACTCAGGAGAAGCCAAGTGACAGCCGCATAAAAACAGACGAGTCAGACATGAAAGAGGAAAGGACAAAAACACTAACGTTGCTTTCTCATGAACAGCTCTCGGAAAAAGACCTGCCCGAGAGGGAGCAGCTTGGTTTTTCACTCATAAATGGGGAGGATGAGGGCAGTGTCAAAGAAGACACTCTTTAAATGCAGAGAACCTTAGTTCCAGGGGCACAATCCAAACCCTGAGGACTACAGGAGCAAATGAGCTTCCACTAAAACAGACTTCAGTCTTACCCACAATGCACAGCCTTCCTTGGCTTTATCAGCACAGAGAAGGCATCAAAAGAGGAAAAGGACATGAGTCAGGGGCAAAGCTGAGACCAGAAGTCAGATCTCCAGACTTTCAGGTGACTGCTCTGCATGTTCGTGAGGAAAGGGACAGCATGGCAGAGCACACAGAAAGCTGGCCCCAAGTCAGGAAGGCCTGTGTTCGAGTGCTGCCTCTGACACCTAGTCACTTAACTTCCCATGGCCTCCAAGCAACACTCTATGCCTACAAGCTGCAGAACAGCTGCCCACTGGAATTGGTATATTCACTGAAAGTTCCCTATGCCAATGAAACCATGAGTCTAGAATATATTTTAGGTGAGAAAAGAGAAGCAGTAATTAAATTTTTTTGATCTGAACCAATTAGTTCATTTATATAGGGAACATGCAGTGTACAAATTCCCTCCACTCATACAGACCAACAAATCTTTTTTGATTTACAGCTTTAGAGGGTTTCTAAGGATCCTTAGAATCTAAGAGACTTATCCCAAGGTCACTAAGCTAGAATGTGTCACAGACGGGGACTGAACCCAGCTCTTCCTGACTCCAAGGCAGGCTCTCTAACCACCATGCCCACATACAGCCAAAGCTCAAAAAACGGACCCAAATTATTAAGCTGTAAGATTCAACTAACACCTTAAAGATGAAAACAGGGAAACAGGAGGCTGATATGTAACATCTCCTGTGCCTGGACTGATGGACTTAAAGTGGGTTGAAACTACCATCCTCTTAGTGCTAATACGCTGCTTCAGAACATCACCTCTTTATGCAGGCATTTCAAGCACTAAAGTTTTCTTATGACGACTGACAGGACTTTACTCCTTAAGAGGCATCAGTAAATGAAATGAGCTCCACACAGGAGACCCTGGAAAGCACCTGATGAGGGATTTATGATTAGAAAGAAGCCTTTCCAAAACAGATCCAAAGTGAAGAGGGCCATAACTTCTTTACCGAGGTGAACCTAGATCAGTTTCCATCTGTTTTCCTCCCAAGGATCCCACAGCCACCTAAAGAAATCCTGAACATTTATTTTCTGACTTGTGAATCTAACATATCACCTTCTCTCTCCTTAAAACCACCCAATTTTTAGCATGCTATTCATTACATTCTTGAATTTCTTCCTCCGCCCCGACCATCAGCCCCTGATACCTTCCCACCCACTACAAATCTTCACTTCCTAACTTCTCTTCTTATCCTTATTGTGCTCCTCCTCCAACCCCTTCCCACCAACTTTCCGTCCTCCCTCACACTCCATAAAGAGGACTCCTAGGAACTAGACTAAGTCCTGATAGGTGAGGAAGGGACAGGAAGGTATCAAGGGCCACAGTATGAATTATGAAATATTTCATATATGATATGAAATAAAGTGCAGACTGTTCACCTAACCCTCTCTTTCAAGAGAAAGGAGATCTACTTAAACTCAAATACTACTCCGTTTTCCCTGTAACATTACAGATTAGTTATAGCTCTAATATCTCCCACTCCACCTCCATCTCCATTCTTGAGAGACTCCCTGGTGCTCAGTAAGAAACATAGCCCTGTACTGTCAAAGTCTCATCTTCTCCATTGACTAATACATGATTATTAACCAGTAGATCACACAGTTGAGAAGATCCCAGGGAAGGCCCAGGCCTGTTCTTACCTGGCTATGCAAAGAGTCGGTATCATCTCCTGAGACATTTGCAGGTTTCTCAGCATTCCTCCTCTCAGTCTGTACCTTAGCATCTTGTCTCCCAAGGTTCTGGTCAGCCGTGCTGGTCCCCACCTCTACTTGTTCACACGCTCCTTTCGAGGTTTGTGTTGCTACTGAAACAACAGTTGGAGCCCAAAGGGAATGTTCTGTTGTCTGGACTTCTTTGTCACTTGTGCTGGGACAAGTGCTTTCCTCTCGTGTTCCTGGGCTTGCACACAAGACTTTACCGTGTTGATCCCGACTGGTTTGGGATTCTTCCACCACATCCATCTCCACAGTGTCTCCTTTTGGACTGGATGGCACTTGTGTAACAGTCTGTTGTTGTGCGGCTGAGGGAACAGGGGCCTCAACATGAGCAGTGTGCTTGATGGGCTGTTGTTGGCATGGCCAGGGGCTAGGTTCATCCTCCATTTTTTCATCTTCCACTTCTTGAGTGCGTGGGAAATTGAACAAATCCCCCCTGAAACCAACCACACGGAGAGATCGTGTCACAAGTGAACTGGTTTGTCTGAATCAAATCCAAAAGACAAGCCTCCTTACGAGTGCTCCATACCCCCCTTCCATTCCTGTGGTGTTCCCTTAACAGCTGAAGCACACACCATTCCCATTCACCAGGTGAGATTCAAATACATAAAACAGATTCCGCAAACCCGAGTTCCAGTCTTTCCACCAAATAAGAAAATGTGAGTGCCCAGACTACTTCTACCATGTGAAATGCAGAGTGACATTATGACTGTTGTTACTGGTCATTGTGTTTAGGGAGTTTTATATCGTGATCTTAAGTAGCTGTTCCTGTGAAATAAGAATGATGAATTCACAATTACTTCAACATGACAACACTATTTTTGCAAAATGTTTTTCCATTTTTATAGACAAACTCTCAAAACTATTAGCAAAAGAAAAACAAGAAAACGGAAAAAGTTAATTTCTTATCAGTCAACAACAATGTAAGAATTTACTTTTAAAAAGAAGATAAGTCAAAGCACGATTTTTATGCACAAAGTAATGTTCCTCATACTTTGCTGAGTCTAAATGGACTTCTATCAAGTTTGCTATGGGCTCATACTTCATACGCCAATCAAGATATTTGGGGTTTTTCTTTTATTAGATGACATCGTGAAGAATGGGATGACATGGATCAAGGTCATGAAGAAAAAGCAACCACAGATGGGCTGCCATCTGTGTGGCTGAATAAAATACACTGATAAGAACATAGATCCACTAGAATATTTATGAGTTAATCAGCAGTATTTATCAGTTACTAATTCTTCTATTTTTTGCATTACTAACAAAAAATCTGATGTTTGTTTTTGGGAAAGGAGCCCAATTTAAAAGGTATAAGTTGCAGTTAAGTTACCAGCTCTCTCAGCTACAGTGGTCAAATTGAGAAGCATTGATACTAGGTGCCTAACATGTGCCAGCCACTAAGTCAAGCTCTGAGAACACAGCAAAGGCAAGAACAGTCCCTGTCCGCAAGGCATTCACATCTTGACAGGAGAAAACATGCAAAACAGCTATGTACATTCAAGATATATACAGAGTAAGTTGAGATACAGAGAAATTGTAGTTAAGTCTAGGGAGGCGGTGCAATGGACGTAGTGTTGGACATGGGAGTCAGGAGGACCCAAGTTCGAATCCTGCTTCAGACATTTACCAGATGTGTGACCTGTAAACAGGTCACCTAACCTCTCTACAGAACCTACATCATGGGATTGTCGTGAGGGTTAAATGAGATAATACATAAAGAGTTTGGCAAACCTTAAAGAACTATGTATATGGGGATGGTGGTAGCTGTGGCAACCACTTTTGAATAACTTGGCTCTTCAAAAGCTACAAAGATGCTGTTTTTTATCACTCACGGAACATTTAAACTTTCAATAAAATATTCCTTGTCCATGGTGGAGTTATCATAACAGACCATAACAGATCAAGGTCAAAATGACAAGCGCAGCTGATATAAAACTGGGATCTATGACTGGTACAAAAGTGTAGAGGGTATTAAAAAGAAACATATAGTAAAGATAGCAGAATGTAAAGCACTATCCCTGCATACATGTGTAATACTGCACTAGAGAACAAAGAGACCTCTGCTCACTATCAGGATCAATCAAATCTCCAACTGTATGGGAACACCTGTTAAACTGGAAACTAGACAGCTGATGGATACCTGGATAATGAGCACATTACTTACAGTCAGGTAAATGTAAAAACTTTCAGGGTTCTATATAAGAAGCCCATGGTTTAGCTATTAACGTAAACATCTAGATTAGGTACTATTAGCATGGGGGCTTTCAAAACAAATACTTAAAAACCAAAACGTTCCTAAAAGTTCTTTGTTAAAACAGGAGCTGAACAACAGAAAGAAATTCTCATTTTCTTGAAATAATGAAGAAAGCTATGAAATTAACTGCATATATTTAACAAAATAACAAAATTCGCTTTCTGTTTTAATTATCTGGGATGTTCTAGGTCAAAGTGTTTTGGAGTTAAAAGTAACTAGGACTGCAGGAAATTGCATTTTGGGTATATATTCACAATCTCAAATACACTAACTATGAACTTTATCTGCTTCATTTCAGCAAATAATGATCAGGAATCAATAATAACCAAAATCCTAATGAGAAAACCAAGTTTCAACATTTCCTTAATACTATTTGATATTAATAAAACATGAAAAAGAAATTAGCATATCTTAAAGCTAAACATGTTTGTTAAGATGGTAGAGGCCAAGGAGTACAGTCCTTTGGACGTCTGCTTGTCATTACAGTGGAACACGCCACCTGATCTTCCCTATTTTCAAGTAAAGCTAGATTGTAAGCACCTAATCAAGCTCAGCTCCTTGAATACAAGGCCTACGTTTCACATTTCTTTTTACTCTTCACAGTAGCTGGTACAGGACCTCGCACACAACACTCAGGAAATACCTGCTGGTTTGACGTGAAATAGAAATAGTGTAAATAATAAGTGAGAAAAGTGACCTAACTGTTTCAATAGTTGCATTCATGAGATAAAATGCCATGAAGAGAACTCTTCTTCAGTGGTTCAGTCAGCCATTTTCTTCACAGATACTTATTAAGTGGGATTCACACTGCTGTACTATTCCCTCTGGGAAGTTTGGGTACATGGTACAAGAACCATCATTAAGGAACTGCACAGAGATCCGAATCCACGTTATATTACTATTGGTTTGTTTTCTTGTTTTCGTCCTCTACATCTATTTACTTCAACGACCCATGACTATTCAACTCATCTCCCGACAGTATGAAAGACATTTATGTTTGTTTTTTGAGAGGTAGTGAATGGAGATCCACAATTATGCAAACAAATTATATTCTTGGCTTCGCTAAATGGCATAAGTAAATGGGGACATCAGTCTTAATTATTTCTGGCAGCAGCGAAGGAGACTTGAAAAGGTAAATGAAAAACCAGAAATCAGACATTAGGTACACCTGGACAATACGATATTTAAAAACAAGTGAACATCAACCAACGACTAAACACCAAGTGTAATACCTAAACTGTACAAATGGAGGCAGTAATGATTAAAAATAAAATAAAAAGTTTCCTAGTTAATGTCCAATGTAGGTTTTTGCTAATACATTAGTCGTATTTTGACTAAGATCCAAGATGCACTATTCCAACAATGGACTTCAGAGTCTGAAGTTATCTGTTCCAGGACTTAGTTATTTTGGAGAATTGCTCCTATGTATGGCAGAGTGTGTCTTTTTATATATAATAACCTTTCCCATTAATTTGCTGAGATGAGATGGAAGAATTCACATGGACTGTCCTGCTGGCATCCTGAACCCTCAGGCCATCAATTCAAATGATAACTGTCATATTCAACAATGATTCTAGTGAGCCATCAGATCAGAGGTGTAGACAAATCATTATCTAACATAACCAGTATCGCTCTAATTCTGTGCTATATTTAGGTGGGATTTGAAAAATGACATTGTCTTTAGATATCTGTATAACTTGGATAAAATACCTTTGGGACACTCAGCCCCATTCAACTATCAATTTCTCTAACACCAAAAGAATTTTTTGCATCTTAGTACAAAATACTGAAGCCACAAGATGCATGTGCCCTAAATGAACATTACAATTGAGTGCCTAATTTATACAGTGTTTTGTTTTTGTTTTTTAACAAAGGCACTGCATAGAGATTCACAGACTGAAGCTAGAACTCTTCCTGTAACTCTAATGGTATCTCACCTGCATTGCTGCATTCAGGTTTCAGGGCTTTAATATCGGAGGAAAAAAAGGCAGTAAAGACAGCGGGAGCGCCAAATGACGGTTCAAACAAGATGCCACGTCTATTGTTTTCGTGACACTTGCTCGGAGATGTTATAACAGGTTCATTAATACATTAACCTTCGTAATATTCTGATCTTATCGACTGGGAAACTAAAGCACATGAAAATCAACGAATTCACGTAGGATTCTCCAAGTAAATTAATACTGGAATTATCAAAAATAAGTAAGCTCTTTAACAGCCTCACGGTTTAGCCACATAGACATACTCACCTAAATCTCGGTGTTTAGGAATTCTTAAAGTTGACTTAAAGAAACTATGAAAGCTAATGAAGATATCAATATATATGAGAAAAGATTTTCTGCTCATTAAGTATTAGATTCTCGTCCTAAAGAATATTCTTCCTCGTGTTCTTCTATCCTTAAACATAAGTTCATGACTTCCTAACATTCTTCTACTGCGAACATCTGTGCGGTGTCTAGTCTCTTATGCCTGCCTATTGCTGTCAACACCACCATCCTCTCAAGTCATCCTCAATTTCTCACACTCATACTTAACACACAAGGTCATGATCTTAGATAACTCCCGTCATCTGCCCCCTTTGCTTCTACACGTGTACTGCTGAACAAATGTGTAGAAAATCACACGTGCAATCATTTTGGTTGAGTACACTAAAAATTTATGTTACACAACCTCAGCTGGGCCCTGACTGCTGTTATGCAAATTATTCTTTAACTTTCTTATCAATACACTATCTCACTCTTCGCAGCTCTTCCAAATCTTTTCAACCTTCCTCAGATCTCCCATGGCTTCCCCTTTCCCCGCACCCCTAATTGAGAAATTTGCCTCATATTTTCCAGAAAAAACTGGAGTTCACACCAATCCCTCATCCTCATCTCCTATCACTCAGATGTTTTCTACCACTATCTCCCCCTTCGCTGCTATCTCACGTGAAGAAGTGGCTTTACTCCTTACCATGACTAACACCATCTACTCACTCAAGCGATCCTATTCTGTATCATCTCTTTTAACAGGTTGCATCCTTTCTCAGTCTACTGGCTCCTTTCCTACTGTCTAAAAACATGCCAGGTCTCCCCTCATCCTGAAAAAAATCCTCACTTGATCTTTTCATCCTTGATAAATATCATCCTATAATTTCTGCCCTTTAAGGCTAAACTCCTTGAAAAGATCATAGCCAATAGGTGCCTCTACTTCATGTCCTCTCATTCTTAATGGCTTACAATATAGTTTCCAACCTCATCATTACAGTAAAACTGCTCCATTGAAAGTTACAATCAATCTCTTCGTTGCCAAATCCAATGGCTTTTTCTCAATTCTCCTTCTCCTAGATCTTTCTGCAGCCTTTGACACTGTTGAACACTCTCTCCTTCTTGATACTTTCTTCTCCCTAGGTTTTTGGGATACCACTCTTTCCTGCTTCTCTTACCTATCTGACCAACTCTTTCTCAAGCTCCTTTGCTGGATCCTCTTCTAGATCAAACTCAGACTGTAGGTGTCCCATAGGGTTCTTGGGCCTTCTTCCATTCTCCCTCTATACTACTTCACCAGTTGATCTCATTAACTCTCATGGACTTAATTATCATCTCTATACAGATTATTTCCAAATCTACCTATCCTGTCATAACCTCTTTGCTGATCTCTAATCTCGCAGCTCCAACTGCCTTACAGACATCTCAAATTGGCTATTCAGTAGACATCTTAAACTAAACACATCTAAAACCAAACTCATCATCTTTCCCTCCAACTCCTCCCCACTCCAAATTTCCTATTACTGTCAAGGGCAGCATCTAGTAATCATCCTGGAATCCTCACTATTTTTCTCCCCTGTCCTCTCCCACGACCAAACTGTGGCCACAGCCTGTCGATTTCACCTTTGCAACATCTCTCAAATACGCCCCCTTCTCTTCTCCTGCCACGGCCAACACCCTGGTGCAGGCCCCCATCGTCTAATGCCTGGATTATTGTGGGTCAGCTTGTCTCAAGTCTCTCCTCACTTCAATCCATTCTCTAACTGGCCACTAAAATGATTTTTTCCAAAGCACAGGTCTGACCATATCACTCCCCTTTCCCTCCCACCCTCATGCCTCTTCCCCCACCTCAAGGAGGTTCCCTATTACCCCCAGGATCAAATACAAAATCCTCTGTTGGATATTCAAAGCTCTTCATAACTCACCATTTTTCTAGTCTCATACCTCACTCTGTTCACATATTCTTCAATCCTAGTTCCACAAACAAGACATTCCCTATCTCTCAGATCTAGGTATTTTGCTCTCCCTTCTCATGTCTACCCAAGGTTTCCTTCACTTCCTTCAAGTCTCAAATAAAATCTCATCTTCCAAAGAATCTCTCATTCTAATGCCTTCCCTCTCTGATGCCCTTTTTATCCTGCATACAGCTTGCTTGTAAGGGGGCAGCCGGGTGGTGCAGTGGATAGAGCACCAGTGCAGGAGTCAGGAGGACCTGAGTTCAAATCTCACCTCAGACACTGGACACTCACTAGCTGTGTGACCTTGGGCAAGTCACTTAACCCCAATTGCCTCATACTGGGTCATCTCCAGTCATTCTGATGAATATCTGGTCACTGGATTCAGACAGCTCTGGAGAAGTGAGGCTGGTGACCTGCACAGCCCTCCCTCACTCAAAACAAAGTCAAGTGCAAGTCATGTCATTATTTCTCTGATGGCATGGTCTTCTTCACAACGAAGGACAAACACACAGCTTCCTTGTACGTATCTGTCTGCTTGCTGTTTACATTACATTGTAAGGGCCTCGAGGGCACAGACTTTCTTTTGCCTTTTTGTATATTCCCAGCGATTAGCACAGTGCTTGGTACGTAAAAAGGCACTTGGTACTTACTGACTGACACGTATTCAAGTCATTACGTCACACTCTTGCAAAAGCCACTGTCAGTAACCCTAGCACAAGTTTCTCCCCTTCCAGTCTATCCTCCACTCAGCTGATCTTTCTAAAGGACAAAACTGACTACATCAGTTTCCTACTTAATATTTTCTAGTGGCTCCCTATTACTGCCTACAAGATGCCACAAAAATCTGGTGTCTAGTTTTTAAAGCCCTCCACAGCCTAACCAGCGCCTTCCTAGACTTGCAGGATACATGTATCCTTCTTCACATATTCAAGCACACTGTGACACTGGTCTCCTTGTTTTTCCTCAGACATGACACAATCTTGACGCTATGCCTTCTCAACAGCGTTCCTGCTTGCCTAGAATGTTCTCCTGTCTCACTTCTGTGTACTGGTTTACGTGGCCTCCTTTAAGTCTCTGCTCAGGCCCCATCTTCTTCAAAAGGACTTTCCTGGTCTCCTTCTCCTTCCCTCTGTCACCCACTCTAGTGCATTCCCTCCCATCTACACTGTGTGCGTAGATACACACATACGTACTTGTGCATATACATTCATACACGTTATACACACATAGTTGTTTTAATATTGTCTTTTCCAGTACAATGTGAACTCTTAGTAGGCATGAATTGTATTTTTTGTCGTCCTTTATAATCCCAAAGATCAGCACAGTGCCCAGTACATATTCAGTGCTTAATAAATGCTTATTAATGATGATGATTCAAACTGCAATTTCTTTTTGATAAGTACTACTATGTTAATTTCATTTTTCAGGCTCAAAAACTGAGCTCTCCAGTGGTAAAATTAGACAAAGCGAAATTCCATACTTGTGAATTTTTAGTAAAAACTAGACATACACTCTGAATGCTATAAAAATGGACAGTTTTTTTCAAAGCAAGTAATCCTGCCACCACTTAAAGAGACAGAGACAGATGCAGGGTGACAGAATGTTTCTGAAGGATAAGAAACAAATCCCAGCAAAACCAAATGTACTGTTCTGAGGAATAAGACTCTCGGAAGTATTCCTACTTGAAATCAAAGGATGCAGAACATACACGTCTCTGAAGATACTATAAAACAAACAAAAAAAATCTAGAGGAGCTAAAAGCAATGAAAACATATTCATTTCAATGCTCACATAGCAGCTCTAGTTTCAGTAACCAAACAATCAAAAATATAGCATCCAAATGAATTCTCTACTTTCTGGGGAGGATGGCCTAGAATGAGACGTTGAATGTTCACATGATTCTTCAAGTTTTTTATACCTGAGTTGCTGGGTACTTCTTTTTCAAAGAAAGGCACTATATAAGAGAGAGGATACAATAACTAATTGAATTAAATCTATATTTAAGTCCTCATTTGGGCTAGTTCCCATGAAGGATACAAATACAAACAAATTATTTTCTGTGAACGCAGAGTGCTTAAAATCAAGTAGGGGAAATAAGGGATGTACACAATCATAATGAAAACAAAATGTGATAAGGAGAACTTCAGGCAAAATGTTAGAGGAGCAAAGTAGAAGGAAAAATTTTTATAGCTGGGGATCAAGAAGACTTCGTAGAAAAGATGGCATGTGAACTAGACTCCCAAGAAAGGATAAAACTGTGATGGGTGGGAATGCGAGAAAGGGAGAAATTTCAATTAGGCCAGCTTGATTGCAATACAGGGTTCAATAAGACAATAGTGATAGGTTGGGAATAAAAAGTCAAGGACCTCTAATGCTTTAATACGAAGTCTATGACTTGTTCTATGAATAATTAATTCTTGTAAAAGGTTTCTGAACAGAGGAATGACAATTAGAACCATGCCTTGGATCTGCTATCACCGGGCTAAAGGAGGTAAGTAGGGAAGGGCTAAGGAGGCCGTTATAACAGCGCAGGGCCATGGTACAAAGAACCTTCGATGGAATGGAAAGCAAGATGATGCAGACACAGAACTGAGAGGAACTGACAAAATGATAGGTTGTGGATGAGCAGAAGGAATCACAGAACCTGAGCTGGAAGACACTTCTCAGCAATCATTTAGGAGACCAACCCAAGTCTGAAAATAATTCTCTTTATAACATACTTGGCAAATGATCATTCAGTTTTTGCTTAATGATCTCTAATAAGAGGAAACATACTACTGTGTTCGAAGACAGTCCATATTATTAAATAATTTTTATTTTCTAGTTTAAATCTCATTTTTGGGGGGGGGGGAGCAACATCTACACATTGTCCCTAGGTAGTTCTACTTTCTGGGCTAAATAGAACAAGTCCCATACAGCTTAACAGTGCAAATGCTTCAAATATTCGAAGACACTTATCATGTCCTCTGTGAGTCTCCTCTTTTCCAAGGTAAACATCCTCAGTCCCCTCAACTGATATGGTGCCCATAAGTTTATTAATAGGGGTAGGGACTGTTTCTATGGTTTCACTAGTTCAGGCAACTGCCAGGAAAGGAAAATGCTTTGAACTACATAAATCTGCATCTTCTCCGTGATTTACAGTCTTCACAAAATGGTCTAGAGCATTAAAAGAGTGATTTGCCCAGGGTCCACAGAGGTGGTCTTAAACCCTGTTATTCCTGGTTTCAAGGCTAGTTCACTATCCAGTATGCTAAAAATATTTCTCAGTTTACCAACATCCTTCCAAAAACATGACACTCATATTTGAACACATTATTTCTAAATGTAGGCTGATGACCAGAAGAGAGGACAACAGGACTCTAACTCCTTACTTTTAGAAATGGCATCTCTTTTAATGAAGTCTAAGACTCCATTAATTTTCATGGCTTTTATGTCACACTGCTGAATCATACTGTAGTTTTTTGAATCCTCTTACGAAGTGGGAAAAATGAGGGATGACACATAGAGAGCCAGACTGCTCCATTGGAATCCTCAAGATGTAGGGACCAAGGGAAGAATGCCTCCAGAATGTGGGATAGAACTCCTATGGTGAACTTCTAGGAGGACTTGGATAAAAATAGGCAAACATGAATAGGTTGAGATATGAAGTGAAGGAACTCCCAAACTGATGACATCACAGGTCTATTTAAATATCTAAGAATACTGATTAAGAGTAAGACTCCTAGATATTTTTTTGATGAACTGGTATCTAGCCATGTTTCCTCCATCTTGGACCTAAGAAGCTGAGAGTAAGACGTGGTATTTGGTCCTATTACACTTCCTCTTATAATTTTAGCTCTTGACCCTTCTTCAGTGTATCCCTTCTGATGCAAAGTATATTGAACAGAACCAGGAGAACATTGTCCACAGTAACAGCAACGTTGTACGATGATCAGCTGGTATGACGTAGCTATTCTCAGCAGGACAATGACAATTCCTAATGATTTATGATGAAAAATGCTATCCATCTCCAGAGAAAAAACTGATGGAGTCTGAATGCAGACCGAAGCATGCTTATTTCCAGCATGAATTTTCTTGTTTTCTAGTATGATACACTAATATGGAAACATGCTTTGCATGACTGTTCACGCATAACCATTATCAAATCGCTTGCCTCCTCAATGAAGGGGGTGGAGAGGGAGAGAGGCAGAGAACTTGAAACTCAAAACTTTAAAAAACGAATGCTAAACATTGTTTTTCCGTGTAATTGAGAAAATATAGTATGTACTATTGTGCTATATAAGAAATGATAAAGTGAATGGTTTCAGGGAAACCTGAGAAGACTTGTATAAAATGATGTAAAGAAAACAAGACCCGAACAACTTATACAATGAAAACATTACCATACGGACAAACAACTCGGACAGACTTACGGATTCAGATCAACGCAATGACCAGCCACGACTCCAGAGAACTAATAATGAAACACAAGCAGTGAAGGGTGAACAGGCGAAAGGCTCCAAGTGCGCGAGGAAACACACCCGTGTTCTCCCCTTCTGCGGGCCGTGCCTAATTCATCTGCTTTGTTTATCTCGTTCTGCAGCTCATTTTTAAGGGGGATGTTAATTTCATTCTCAAGAGGAATGGGGGAAGAAGGAGAGGGGAAACAGGCAGGACGTGGATTTTTGCTGAATCAAAAAAATAAATTTAATTTTAAAAAGACAGAAAAGCAACTTCAAAGAAATAAAAGAGTCTATTTATAGGGGTTAGCAGGCAAGGTAGGTAAAAGGATGGATAATGGCCATCTATGACAGCTAGCAAGATAAGACTTCACAGGTCAGACAGAATAACGACAGGCAAAGGATTTGGATTTTACCTGAGGGTAGATTAAGCTTTATTATCCTGAGTCTCTTTAACCTTGGTGGGGCTCTAATGTGTGGCAGGAGACAGCTGGGTGGTCTTCTAAAGGGTAGTTATGGGCTTTGTCCCTTATGGCTTTCAGCTGGTAGCCATTATATAAGATTGAAGCAGCTAGGTGGTGCAGTGGATAGAGCACCAGTGTAGGAGTCAGGAGGACCTGAGTTCAAATCTCACCTCAGTAACTGGACACTCACTAGCTGTGTGACCTTGGGCAAGTCACTTAACCCCAATTGCCTCATCCTGGGTCATCTCCAGTCATCCTGATGAATAGCTGGTCACTGGACTCAGATGGCTCCAGAGGAAAAGTGAGGCTGGTGACCTGCACAGCCCTCCCTCACTCAAAACAAAGTCATTATTTCTCTGATAGCACGGTCTTCTTTGGAAACGAAGGATGAACACACACTGGCTATCTGATCAGGACAGAAGTTCTCAGATACAGTTATAGGTCACAGTTTTTCAAACTATGGAGTTAACCTTCTTGGGAAAGCACAAGACCCTCCGGAGGGTAGGGGCATGAAGCAAATGCCAAAAGTTATTGAATTTGTCCAAGTACAACTCCTTTACAAATACACGCATCCCAAGAGATCATAAAAATGGGAAAGGGTCCCACATGTACAAAAATATTTATAGCAGCACTCTTTGTAGTTGCCAAAAACTGGAAGTCAAGGGGATGTCCATCAATTGGGGAATGGCTGAATAAATTATGGTATATGAATGTAATGGAGTACTATTGTGCCATAAGAAATGATGAACAAGAAGACTTCAGAGAGGCCTGGAAGGACTTATATGACCTGATGCTGAGTGAAAGGAGCAGAACCAGGAGAACTTTGTGCACAGCAACGACCACAGTGTGCGAGAGTTTTTTCTGGTAGACTTGGAATTTCGTAATAACGCAAGAACTTCTTAAAAAAAAAAAAATTCCAGTGGTGGTTCTCAAGGCAAAATGCCTTCCACACTCAGAGAAAGAAATATGGAAGTCATTCGCAGAATGTAGCAGATCATGTTTGTGTATGTGTATGTTTTTGTGTATCATGTTTTGATTTGTGATATGATTTCTTTCATTTATTTTAGTCTGACTACATAGCATGACTATGGTGAAAATATACTCAATAGGAAAGTATATGTAGAACCTATACAGAATTGTATGCAGTCGTGGGGAGGGAGGGGGGTAGTGGGGGTAGGTGTGGGGGGATAAAATCTCAATTGTATGGCAGTGATTGTTAAACATTAAAAAATAAAAAAATAAAAAACAAATACACACACCCTTTTCAATGAAAATAAAGTTCAAGTGAAAATCAATAAAAACAATTCACTAACATTCAGACCCACTCCAACCGACAGTAAATGCACTGAAGTGATTACATAAAATGATACTGGCAAACCAGACCAAATTGGGGTTAGTGTCTGTCAGATCTTGACAGAGGCTTGGCAGATCTCCCACGTGCACTGCCAACAGATAAAGGATGACGATACATAAGGGCTGTGTCACTGTGCTGGTTGCTGTACACGAACTTTGAAGGTATAATGTTAAGTTAAATCAACTACATGTAAAAATGAAAAGTTTCATAATATTAAAAAAAAGTTTATGGAGACTGAGCCGTGTCAAAATGAATCTGGCTCTCTGACAGCAAGGTTAACAATACCAATGTGCTACACCTACACACATGTTTGGAACATTGCCTCAGCAAATCATTAATCAACAACCACGTGTTAAGCATCACTACAAGCTATTCATTATATGAGACAGTTGGGACACCCGTACAAAGGATGAAAACAACTCTTCCTGCAAAGAGTTTGCCTTCTAAAGAGGAGACAGTGGAGAGTATCTCAAAAGGCTTAGTGCAGTTTCAAGCTACAAAAGCTCAAAACTGCACTAAGACTTTTGGGATACCTGGTACATATAAGTATCCAAAGCATAAATATAAAATGAATAAAAGCAAATATATAAAAATTAATTAAATGTAAGATTTGGGAAAGAGAGAATTAGTAGTTGGGGAGATCAGGAAAAGCTTCATACAGAAAGGAGTGCATGAGCTGCATCTCATAGAAAAAGGACTCCCTGAGGCAAAGGTGAGAAGAGAATGCATTCCAGGTATGAAAAATATCTAATGTAAAAAAGGAACAGAGATGGGGGATGAAATATCATTTGGACTGTAGAGTACAGGAAGGAAGAGTGAAGTCCACTGAAGCTGGAAAGACAGATTGGGACCAGGCTGTAAAGGGCTTTAAAAATTAAATAGGGTTCCCCAATTAATAAATGGTCAAAGGACATGAACAGGCAGTCTTCAGAGGAAGAAATTAAAGCTATCTATAGTCATATGAAAAAATGCTCTAAATCACTATTGATCAGAGAAATGCAAATCAAAACAGTTCTGAGATACCACATCACATCTATCAGATTGGCTAACTTGACAGAACAGGAAGATGATAAATGGTGGAGCAGATGTGGGAGAGCTGGAACACTAATTCATTGTTGGTGGAGCTGTGAGCTGATCCAACCATTCTGGAGAGCAGTTTGGAACTATGCCCAAAGGGCTACAAAAATGTGCATACCCTTTGACCTAACAATATCACTTCTAGGACTGTATCCCAAAGAGATCATAAAAATGGGAAAGATTCCCACATGTACAAAAATATTTATAGCAGCTCTCTCTGAGGTGGCCAAAAACTGGAAATCAAGGGGATGTCCATCAATTGGGGAATGGCTGAACAAATTGTGGTGTATGAATGTAACGGAATACTATTGTGCTATGAGAAATGATGAACCGAAAGACTACAGAGAGGCCTGGAAAGATTTATATGAACTGACACTGAGTGAAAGCAGCAGAACCGGGAGAACTTTGTATATAGTAAAAACCACAGCGTGTGAGGAATTTTTCTGATAGACTTAGCCCTTCACAGCAATGTAAGACCTAAAACATTCCCAAAGGACTCGAGGCAAAATGCCATCCACATCCAAAAAAGAATTATAGAATTGGAATGCAGAACGAAGCAGAATATTTTCTCTTGTGTTATGTTTTGTTTTGCTTTGTTTTCTCATTCATTTTAATTCCCCTATGCAACATGACTAATGTAAAAATCTGCTTAACAACAACGTATATATAGAAACCATATAAGATTGCATGGCATCTTGGGAAGGAAGGGGAAAGGGAGGGGGAGAAAAATCTAAGACTCATGGAAGTGATTGTAGAAAACTAAAAATAAATAAATTTTAAAAACAAATTATAAGAAACTAAACAGGGGTTTATATTTGCTCTTAGAAGCAAGACACCTGAAAAAGTAGGGGAATTACAATCAGATCTGAGCTTAAGAAAAATTACTTTCGCATCAGTGTGCACAGGACGCACTGGAATGGAGAAAAGAAAGACTTGGGCCACAGAAGCCAGGATGTTATTGACAAGATGTGACAAATGGTTGGTTATGTGAGGCGAATAAAGGTAAGAAAGTTCAGAATAATGTTGAGGTTACAAACCTAGAAGACAGAAAAGATGATAGTATCTTCAAAAAAAAAGAGGGAAGTTTGGAAAAAGGGGATGGGTTTGGGAGTTCAGTTTTGGACATGCTGAATTTGAGGTGTCAATGAGATATCCAGTCGGAAATGTCCAATATACAACTGGTAACGTGGGACTGAAACTCAGGGGAAAGACTGGGGCTGGATATGTAGTTCTGGCAGTCATCTATATATGGATGATAGTTAAACCCATGGGAATTAATGAAGTTACCAAAAGAAAAAGTACAGGAGGAAAAGGAAAAAGGAGCTAGGACAGAAGTTTGGGGAACCCCCATAGGTAAGACAGGAAAGGAAACTGAGGAGTGGTCAGACAGGTGGGAGGAGAACCAGCAGAGTGTGGTATCATGAAAACCCATACAGAACACAGTATCCAGCAGGAAAGGGTGATCAATAACGTCAAGTGCAGCAGAGGTCAAGGATAAGGACAGAGACGACCTTCAGATCTGGCAACTAAGAGATTTCTGGTAACTTTAGAGACAGCAGTTTTATGTGAGTGATGAGGTCAAAAGTCAGATTTCAAGGAGTTAAAGTGAGAGGACAGCAAATCGAGGCACCAAGTACAGACAGCTTTTTCAAAGAATTTCACTGAGAAAGGGAAAAGAAATATAGGATGAAAGCTTGAGGGATGGGAGAGAATAGGGAAAGTTTTTTTAAGGATGTGGGTATAGATTTAAGCATGTTGAAAAGCAGGAGGTAAGGAAAAATAGGGAGAGGTTGAATATTCAATAGAGAGAGGAAGACTGAGAATGCCACCTTCTGGAGAAGACAGAACAAAAGATGGGAACAGATGTAAATATAAAGGCCACAGGAAAAAGAAAGGGCCCTTTCTTTTTCAAAGATCATTTTTGAAATAAACATGATTCAGTCTGGCTTAAATATGCCACAGTCAAATGAAAAACTAAATTGGAAACCACAAAGAGAGAACATAGCAGTTTCTGGCAGCAATCAATTTATGACTTAATATGGGAGCAAAGATATTATGAAAATAATGCTTACCTGATAAGATCTGATGGGGTATCACGGCCTTTGGCTTCATCATCCTGCCGGACTTCACAGACACGGCTAAACACAGACACTGTCTTCTGAGAACTAAGGATAACAGAGTAAAGCGATAAGTCTACATTTGTTTGGCGAGAATAAACAACTTTCAATCAGACAACAAGCTTTTACTAAGTGATGACTGTATCAAGCACTGTGCTACATAACAGAAATATCTCTCAGGCACCGCAGGTAAATAACCTTCCTTCACATTTCTTCTCCCATAATTCTTCCCTTGACCCAAGATGCAGCTTTCTTATATGCCTAATGCAGCCTAAGAAAATCTGCATGAGGAAAGTCATCAGGAACAATAACATAATCCCACAATCCCTAGCCCCATGCTATCATCCAACAGCATTTCTGTCCCACTGCAGTGCTCAGCTCTTACTGGCACTATATAATCTTACAAATGGACGAAAATAGCAACACTTCTTCTTGTGTAGGCAGAAGACAGAATGATCCTTCTTCTAAACATAACCTTATGAGAGCTACTGTGTACAGAAACACAGAAACAAAAAAAGAAGCTCAAGTACTCCTGTGTTCAATCTATTTGTAAAGAAACCATATCCCACAATCTAGTTTTTCCTACAGATCAAGATTTTCATCTGTTTGGGTATGCTTTTAAAACAAGATAAACATATACTAATACCATCACCAATAACGCATATTAACAACCACTTCCTTTCATTCCAATCTCTTCCTTTGTTACACTCCCACCCTTGCTCTCTGTCCCACACTCTAAGGTTTTCTCTAACTTTAGAAATAAATTAAATTGTACATGCAGACCAACAATAAGCGACATCTGGAATACAATACCACAACTACAGAGTAAAACAAATGTTTTTTTCTCCACTGTAAGACTATAGATTTATAAAGGGTATTTAGCAGAAAATTCTAAAGTAACATATAAACCACACCCAGAAACATTAAGTTCATTTTACAGGAAGAGATATTAAGTCCAGAGTGATGAAATTCTTTTTTCCAGAATATGTAGTAAACAAGAGGTAGGAACAGGATTGTATCAAAGAACTTGCTCTGTCATGCTTTAAGCAGTGCTACTGGAATTTAATGTTCAGTAGTATTATAGTCAGTAGCAGATGAGACTTTTATACCCTCCGATAGCCACCAGATGGCAAAGCTCTACTACACAGGCTGGAATCTAAAGATACTGTCACCCTCAAGGCATCATAGCAAGAAAGAGCCAAGACCACACGACGCTCCACCACCACCACCACCACCACCACCACCACCACAACCACAACCCAGCACAACACAGCTATCAGTCTGGGACACTAACTCCAACGATCTTCTCTAAGAGCCAACAATAACAAGATCAAGAACGATACACCACCAAACTGCAGTTAGTTTGGGACACTCACTAGAAATGATCTCATATGATGTGTGTTCGTCCTTCGTTGCCAAAGAAGACCACGCCATCAGAGAGATAATGACATGACTTGTACTGGACTTTGTTTTGAGCGAGGGAGGCCTGTGCAGGTCACCAGCCTCACTTCTCCTCCAGAGCCATCTGAATCCAGTGACCAGATATTCATCAGGATGACTGGAGATGACCCAGGATGAGGCAACTGGTCAAGGTCACACAGCTAGTGAGTGTCCAGTGTCTGAGGTGAGATTTGAACTCAGGTCCTCCTGACTCCTGCACTGGTGCTCTATCCACTGCACCACCTAGCTGCTTCAATCTTATATAATGGCTACCAGCTGAAAGCCATAAGGGACAAAGCCCATAAGACCCTCTAGAAGACCACCCAGCTGTCTCCTGCCACACATTAGAGCCCCGCCAAGGCTAAAGAGGCTCAGGATGAGGATTCTAATATGATTACTGGAGCAAATTTTTAAAAATTGTTTTTGTCAACATTTTAGTCAAGAATTAGCAGACAAAACACTGGTCTTATAAGAGTATTAATGAAAAAAACTGTGACATTCAATCTTTCCTCCTACAAATCCTTTCTTCTAGGTTTCATTTTAATTTTTTTTCTACTATCGATAAATCATCTTTTCCTTCATTACCAGTGGCTCTGTATGAGACTGCTCTGCATAGCAACAAGCTCTGGTTACCTGGCAACAGACTCAGCAACAGCAGTGGATCCATTTTTCTTTTCACCACTTATAGGCTCTGAACAAAAACACAGGCAAGGAGGGAAGGGAGAAAAATAGAGAAATAATCCAGTTAGTATCATACCTAAAAACCTCCTTATTCTTCTACTCTTTCTTCCCCCACTCAGCAGTAGGAAGAAATAGGAATAAAGAATAGGAACAGAAGGAAAAAATCATTAACTATGATTTAACAATACAAGCATTCCCCATTCCTAACAATCCATATCCTCACTGTTGTGAACTAAGTGGACATAACCAAAAATATTATATGAAATTACTTAGCTGCAGGTTCTAAAACTGTCACCTACATATCTCTAAATCAGGGGTCCCTTAACCTGGGGTTTGTTCATTTTTTTAATATCTACCTTTTCAAAGTTAAATATTTTTAAATTTTAATTTGGCTTCAAATATAAATCATTGTATTTCAATATAATTGGTTTCCTTTGTAATTTACATATTTTATTCTGTGCATTTTAAAATATTATTTTCAGGTGTTCATAAGCTTTACTAGACTGTGCAAAGGATCCATGACACAAACAGGTTAAGAACCTCAGATCTAAATAAAGATAAATTGAGTAATTAAAATAATATTTCACCTTTGTATAATGTTTTAAAGTCTGAAAAGCACTTCACAAATATTAACTTCTCAAATATTATCATCAAAACTAAGCAGCAGAGATGAGGAAGGTGAGGCTCAGAAAGATTGCCTGACATGGCTAAGTTCACTCAACTAGTGTCTGGGGTAGGATTCAGATACAGGTCTTCCTGAATTCCTGACTCCAAGTTCAATGACCTAGCTATTCCGCATTCTGCCTCTCCCTGAGATGGTAGTCATGATACCATAAAAATCATCCACATAGAAACTGGAGTCCCTAAGAACAATAAAACAACTTAGTCATATGAAAAAATGCTCTAAATCATTATTGATTAGAGACACGCAAATTAAAATGACCTTGAAATAGCATTTCATACCTATCACATTGGCTAAAATGAATGAAAGGGAAGGCAGCAAATGTTGGAGAGGAGATAGAAAAATTGGGACACTAAGTCATTATTGGTGGAATTGTGAACTGATCTAACCATTGCGGGGAGCAATCTGGAATTGTGCACAGACAGTTATTAAACTGCCTACCCTTTGACCCAGCAATATCACCACTAAGTCTACTTCCAAAGACGACTGGGAAAGAGGAAAAGAACCTCTATGTTCTAAAATATTTATAGCAGCTCTTTTGTGGTGGTAAACAACTGGAAAATGTAGTTACGGTATATGATTTGGATAGAATACTACTAAGCTATGACAAATAACTAGCTCGGTCATCTGAGAAAAACAGGGAAAGACTTGTACGAGATAAGGAGGAGCGAAATGAGCAGATCCAAGAGAATGCTGTATACAGTAACAGCAACAGTTTTAAGAACAACTTTGAGTAAGTTACTTTAACTATTATAAATATCCAAATTCACTACAAAGGACACATGCATCCAGAGAAAGAACTAACAAACAGAAGTATATATAGAATGATTTTATGTTTATATACATATTTGTGTCTAATGGCAGCCATCTCTGGGAGGAGGAGGGGAGGAAGGGGAAAGTGGAGGGAAGAAAAAAGGAAAAACAATTATGATAACTTCAATATATATTTAAAGGGAATAACAAGCTGTACAATCACCTCTTTTTACCGTACTGTGTTATGAAAATGCTTGTTTTATTCCGTAAATTAAAACTTTTTGTAAAAAACAATTTTTTTTTAAAAGAAGAAGAGTGAGCAACTTGAAAAGTGGTTTGGATAATCCAAGTTCAGCTGAAAAATCTGAGGAGTAATAGGGAAGATTACTTACCAACTATGAGTTTTATTATTTTCATCGTTTATAAATGAGATACAAACATTCATGGAGACTGACTTAACTTGTGTTCCAGTGACTATGATCTCTGACAGTAGAAACAAAAGGCAGAAAGCTCCACGTCCTTCCCTAACCCTTCTCCATTGCAGTGCCTTCCCTCTGTTCTCTCCTGTTTATCCGGTATATTGCATCTGTTTGCAGGCTGTCTCCCCTATTAGACTGTGAGTTCCTTGAGGGAGCCTCTTTATTGTATGATGTAAGGGAGCACAGAGTAAGAGCAGGAAGGAACCTTAGGGATTATCTTAGTCTCACTCCCTCATTTTACCGTTAGAGTAGAAGGCAGCAGAGCCAGGACTCAAGCCTAAGTCCTTTGACTCTAAATCTACTCTCCTGGAGCATCATTTTGCCCCTGGTTCCAGCCCTAGGCTTGGATTTCAACGAACTGCAGTACAATTCCAATCTGTTAACTGGAATGAGTGACCAAGAGCCTTTTCTTTGGCCTCAAAACTTTTGCCTTTCAAGTCTATAAACTTCCCTGGTAAACAGATCCCCAACTCAAGGCATGTGCCTACAAGGACCCAATACCGTGGAAACAGCACTAGAATCCAGAAGAAACTGAACACTGTAATTAGTACCATGTTCGATAAACACATCTGCTAACTCGGTTAAGGACTCGATATTCTACAACTATTAGAAAAAATGGAAAGCAATCTGAGAGAATTTGAAGATTTCAAGCCATGTTCCATAATGTGCTCAAAATGGGTGCAGAACCAACACAGAAAAGGTTATATTAAACACATCAGAGAAGGAAGTGATAAGGCATTTTCACAATTGGAAGGGAGGGAAGTTTTTGACCAAACACGGGATAGAAATATTACAAAGTAAAAGAGAGAGGTGTTATTGTATAAAATTGAAAGGGCTTTTGAACAAACAAAAGCAATGCAGGCAGAATCAGAACAAATAACTATTTGGGGGAAAAAATCTCTGCAGCAAATATCTCTGATGAGGTGCTGACATCTAAACTACAGAGAAAATTGGTACAAACAGAAAATAAGACTCCTCTTCCAGTAAATAAATGGTCAAATACTATGAATAAGAGGTCTGCAAATAAAGAACTCTAGGCTACCAACAATCACCTGAAATCTCTAAGCGTAAGAAAAACGCAAGTGAAAACAGCTCGGAAGCTCTATTCCACACCCTTCAGACGGGCAGAGAGAACCAAAAACGGAAAAGGAAAATTGCTGGAAGGGTCACGGGAGAACAGGCACGTTAATTAATGCACTGCTGGTGGAACTGGGAAGTTGTCAAGTCAATCTGGAAAATAATTTGAAAAATATATCCAAAAGATAAAAACTGTGTATACCCTTTGATCCAGTGTAAAACAAACAAGAAAGAGCACTAGGTTTAGGGGCAGAGGGCCTGGGTTCAAGTTCCAACTTTGCTACTAACTACCTGTGTTGCAAATTATTTAACCCAAGGTACTATTAAATTCTATGATCCTATGACTTTTGAAAGTACAGGGTTGATATGGCTTCTTGGGTTCAGAGATTTGCCACATCTAATCCCTAACAACCTAATATTCTCCTTCTGCCAATGCCACTCTATCCTGGTACCCATCTTCAATGCCTACTTGCCCTAGGACCCACATCTCCATACATCCCAATCAGAAAATACTTTCTAGTTTTAAAAAAAATCCTAACAAAGGAAAAGAAACTATACAAAAAGAGTAAGACAAGGTAAACGAGCAGCAAACTATCTATTCTCATACTGTCTATAGTCTCATACTAAGTGATCCTAAATTGTTCTATCTCACTATAATTCCTCAGTCCTCATGTGTCCCATACTGATTCACTCTTGACCTAGAACTCCACTCAGCTCATTCAATTCCCTTGTGGTCTCAAACGAAAATACTGTCTTTTCTCCTTGAAAGATGCCATGCTAATTTTATGATGTTCCCATATCATCCCACAAGGGCATTATGGCTCTAGTTTATTCACATTCCATCATACCAGGTTCACTATCAAATAACTAGGGAGTTTTTGATTGAATAATCAGGAATATTTAGTACTTCTAGTATACTATTACTTAATGACCCAAATCAAAGTATGAAAATGCAACCATTATAGACAGCATTCCTAGTGCTTCAATAATGAGGAAATTCATCCCAACACAAAGTCACCTCTCCCCAAAATTCACACTAGCTAATCTTTCTACTGTTAACACTGCTTAGGAAAAAAAGGGAGTTTGCATGATATATCCTTATACTGTTAGAGATCATCAGTGTGCTGGTTAGTTTTGCTGAACTTTAAAAAATTGTTTTTAATTTTTGTTCTAAGGCAAATTCAGAGGGAAAGGAGAAGGATGTACTAAGAGAAGATTATGATATTAAAAACAAAAAGCATCAATAAAACTGAGAAAAAATTTAAAAAGAAAGAGGGAGTGCTAAGAATAGCCAAGATTATTGCTTAATTGGGTCAATAATACAAAATACCAAAGGGGCCAGAAACTTTTCATAGCTTACCCAGATATGCATAAAAAGATAACTTCCTTTCCAAACTCAATTGCAAGGACTCTTCACTCGCCTCAGTCTCAGGGCTCACCAGTTTCATTTTCAGACTCAATTTTTCATCCACTTCTGGGACAGCTCTGGAATCCCCCTTTTCACTTTCATCAGTAACATCGTTGGACCCCACAGAACTTTCAGCCATGACATCACTGGCTGCTAAGGGGCTCTCTGAATAGCTGTCCACAACTGAAAGAAAGGAAGGAGGAGGAAGAAGAAAAAAACCCCACTAAAGCACACACATTAAATACAGCCTCTCAGGGTCTTCCGTTTGCCTCTGCAATTCCACAGGTCTGCAAGATCCAAGCTGTTGTACCTAGAAGAGATCCTGTCACAAATATCCACAACTACACGCTGTCATTGACACCTGGTCTTAAGAGGAGCAACAGGATTCAGTTCCACTTCCACATCTGGATTTAGGATGCTGCATGAGCCCTCAGCCAACCCACATCTGCCAGCATCAGGCATAGGTAGCAGGAAACTCCAGACGGCATGACAGTTACCTCCCAGCACTGACTAGAGAAAACAAATAGATTAATGTAGAACGCTACTGCGCTGCTGAAGAGGAGCGAGCTACCTAACCATCCCTGCCTGTCAAGCAGAAATATGACATGCACATGGTGTTGCCCAGGAACACATCTGTGAGCTTTAATGTCCCTGCCTAAAACCGAGCTTTCTCTCTTTTCAGGCAGTCTGGTAAACTCTCCTCCCTCCTTTTCCGATGCTCATTCTAACTTTTCCTTTTCTCCAGTGTTCCACACAAGGTAGCTGCTTACTCAATCAATGAATGACTAAAACATTTATGAAGCACTTACTATGTGCCCAGCCCTCTGCTACATTTTGGGATTGCAAAGTCTCCTGCCCTCAAGATTACAGCAATGTTTAATTTTTTTTTTTGGTAGTTGACTCCCCTCTACACCTTGATTATCTTCTGTGAAAAAGCAAGCACGGTCAACTTCTACTATACAAATGGTATATTGTTTAAAAGGTCAAAAAAATTATCAAAATGTAAGAAACTGGAAACTGTCACCAGATCCTCAATGGGACTAGAATGAGACTATGAAGATCTGCAGTCAGTCACATTCTTTAAAGTTTACTCCTGAAGCAAGAAGAATAAATGATATAACCCAGTCCCAATTTCTTCGCTGGTCCTAAGGATATCCTTTTTATAAAGGATGACACCTCAGAGTTTCTAGCTCAAAGAGTGTCAGTTTCATATCACTCATCAATAGGAGTACTGTATCTCCTTGGACCTAATTTAAGATGCCCAATCAAAGGTGGAGTTGTGTTGGTCAATGGTGGGATAACATCATCTTCCTTAGGCAAAGTGAAATGAAATGGTGTTTCTGAAAAAGACAGACACAAAATAAGCAATAAAAGAGTAAACTTTAAAGGAGGCCGACTGGGAACCATTCTACTCCCTTGTCCCCAAATTCTCCTCCCGTCATACCATTCCCAGGCGTCATGTCTCCTTCGTAATTTCCATTTCCTCACCATATTGTCTTACAACCCTTAGATGAATATAGATGAATTTAAGCAATGACTGTATAGGCAACTTTATCCTAGAAACTACCCCATAACCTGTTCTGCTATTCAACTACCAACTATTAACTTCTTTCAGTTTGTGGTTTATTTGTTGTTAACTTTTTAAGAACTCTTTTTTCAAAGCAAGTCTTTAATGTTATAAAGATACACTAGAAAGTGTCTCTTCTCTCCTTTTTCCAAACTAATTCTCACCTTTTAGGAAAGACAAGTACTAAAATCAGAGGCCTTGGCTTTAGAAATACCTAGCACAGTGTGTCCTGCACATAGAAGGAGATTAATATTAGGGAAAAGAAATTAAGCTGATCTTTTCTTGAATTATTTAAATCTTAAAATCCCACCCCCAAAAAAATCATAGCAAAGAGGATTACACTGACAGACCTAATATCATCCCGTCTAAGTAAGAGAGAGTCTCCAAAATACACTTAAACTGTGAGAGCAACAAAACGTTCAGTATTTTACAATTTGCATAAAAGTAGCATTACTGTTACAAAATGAAACTAAATAGATCATTTAATAAAATTTCCTGCCTAAAGCATAACAGTCCTCTATAACATTCCTGACAAGCTGCCTGCATTCCCTGTTCTTACAGAACTAAGCGATTCCTTTGTACAGCCTCGTTTCCATTTTTGGTATGCCCTCTTTTCATTCCATAATCAGTAAGTTCTCTATAAGTCACACTGCTGTCTGAGGCTTCTCCTCCTTATCTTCTTCATCAAGATTGTTCACACATACCTTTTAAAAACTCTAACGAGCTCAATGACCAGCCATGAAGCAAGACGGGAGAGCTAATGCATTCAGGTAGAAGAATAAGACATATATTTTTTAGACGTGACAAATGTGAGAAGCTGTTTCGTTTGACTATGCATCTTTGTTACAAGGGTCTTCTTTTTCTTGTCTTTTTGGTGGGGGGATGAACAGGAAGAAAATAGTTTTATGGATTGAAAAAAATTATTTAAAAATTTTTGTTCTTCATTTCCTATTTCTCCTAAATTGAGTGACTTTGCTCAGTGGGTGTCAATCCATGACAGTATACTTATCTTCACCAAACTTCTTCCAATCTAATTCTCCTCAAGTCTAGGTTACATATGATATTCCATTGAGTGTTCTCTCCCTGGTAATTCTAAGATGTTCTATGTTCTATCAACGTTTTCAGTGTTTCTACTTCATTTATCAATTCTACCTTGCTCATCTAAATCTGAATCTGAGTAAGATTCCTGTGAACTTTCTCCATCTTGTGAAAAGCTAAACTATTGGTAAAGCAAATAAAGAAAGCCCAATTCAAATGCCACTCCTCTGTGAAGCTGAGGTACTGCTAACTTACTGTCCAGCCTAGTTAACTTTTTCCCCCAAATATGTTATATCCTATAACTAAATCTAGATTATATCTATAAGACTGTGTTTATTTACTGGTGTTAAGATCTCAATTTTATTATTTTCCACACCCTGCACAATGTTCTACAAATATCTGAGGTCATGAATTATCAATCCAGTCTTTCTTTTCATTTGTTTTGCAGTCCCCTCCACTGTTATCTGTATTTCTATGCCACATCTATCATTCTCTATCGTATCCTATTCAGTGGGTATATCTGTACACTGTTCTCAAATGAGCAAATCTCCACACAAGTATATTCTTTCTAGTCCTTAGGAGATCTACCTTTAGTTAAGATGCAAACAGCTCAATCCTCTTCTCTAACATTAATAGCCACCTGTTCACTTCCTGAATTCTCCTCTTCTAAATTCCCAATTTCCTGACAAATCTTTGGCCCAGAAATCTCTCTGTGTCTCTGTGTCTGTGTCTGTGTCTGTGTGTCTGTCTCTCTCTCTCTCTTTCTCTCTCTCTCTCTCTCACACACACACACACACACACACACACACACACACACACCCCTTTCTTTTGTCTTTAACCTCCTTGGGGCATACATATATATTTTAAGCACACATATACACGCACATATACATAAACACACACACACACACACACACACACTTGTGTGTGTGTGTGTGTGTATTCCCCTAAGGAGGTTAAAGAAAGGTCCCATACACAGCAAAATATTCATTGAAGCCCTTTTTGTGGTGGCAAAGAAATGAAAACAACATAGATCCCCACTGACTGGAGAATGGCTAAAAACAATTATGGTACATGAATGTAATGGAATATTACATAATAAAAAATACAGAAATGGAGAAGACTTACATGAACTGACAGAAATCAAAGTAACAGGACCAGGAAACCTTACACATAATGACCACAATAATATAAATGGAAAGAATCAAAAAAAGCCCGGAACACTGTCATTAGAACGACTGCGTAGCCTGACCCTGGAGAACAGGTAAGAAAACGTGGCTCCCTTTCTTCTTGCGTGGGTGGGGAACCGCAGAAACACCGCATATAGTACCAACTATGGTTTCCTGGTTGGTTTTGAGCTGCCTTTTTTCCTTTTCCTTTTTATCCATTGTTACAAGGGATAAACTGCTAGGCAGGGAAGGCAGGCATGGGCTACACTGAGAAAAGAAGGTATAATTAAAAGGCTGTGGCGAGTGATCAGATATGGGGACGAGAAGGAAGAGTCAGAGATGAATGAAAAGCTAAACTTCTATGAAGTGACAGTATCAACCAAACTACCAGAGAAGTACTTTACAGAGCTAGGGAAAGAAAACAAAGGCCAGGACTCTCAAGAGAATGCAAGGACCTAAAACACTCCCGAAGGACTCTTGAGGCAAAGGCCATCCACATCCAGAGGAAGAACTGTGGAATAGGAACACAGAATGAAGCAGACTATCTTCTCGTGTGATGTTTTGTTTTGGTTTGGTTTTTCTCATAGTTTCTCCCATTCGTTTTAATTCTTCTGTGCAACATGACTAATGCGAAAATGTGTTTAATAAGAATGTATGTGTAGAGCCCACATAACACTGCAAGTCGTCTCAGGTCGGGGGAGGGAGGGAGAGAAAATTTAAATCTTAAGGAAGTGATTGATGAACACTGAAAAGAAATTAATTAAATTAAAAAACAAACAACAACAACAAAAAGAATCTCAGGAGAAATTATGAAAAAAAAATTGAGAAAAAAAAGACAGTTAATAGTACCACACCTTGAATTATACTACAAAGACAGGGTCATCTAAGTAATTTGGTACTAGCTTAAAAAAGAGATCTTGATTCTTAGAACAAATTAGATACTTAACATACAGAAGCAAATAAACGGTGGTAGAGTGTTTGAAAAGCTCCAAGACGCCAACTAACAGGGTAAAGATTTACTATCTGACAAAACTGCCATGAAAAATACAAAGTCGTCTAACAAAAATTAGGCACTGGCCTCCACCTCACACCATAGAGTCTCACACTAGTCCAAATGAACATGGCTTATACACCACCAATGACATAACAAATTAGACAAGCAAAGAAGAAATTAACTTTCAGATTTATGGTGATGGGAAAAGTTCGTGCACGATCAAACAAGGATGGAGAGGTGATATCACAGAAGACTGAAGAGACAACTTTACTCCACGAAAACTTTAAAGTTTTTATGTAAAGAAAACCAATGCAGTTAAAGTTACAAGAGAACCAAGTATAACTAGGGAAAAAAATCTTTGCAGAAAGTTTCTCTGATACAAGTCTCATTTCTAACATATATATGGGACTGATTCAAATCTGTAAGAACAAGAGCCAAAATGGTCAGAAACGACAAAGTTATCAAATGAAGAAATCTAGGCCATAACAACCACAAGCAAAATTTGAATTAAGCAGTGGTGTCAAGTAGGATCCTTACGGGCCACATTGTGATTTAGAAAATCATAAATTGGCATCATCTATATTGTACAGTACTTTTACTTTGTTAAACATTTCCCAAGTATGTTTTAATTTGGTCACCGCCTCACTAAGGACTAAGCAGTCTACAAGTTACAAATATGGCACCTCTGAATTAAAGAAACTCTAAGGTTCCATATAACACCCATCAAATTGGCAGAAGACAGATTATTTCATTAATTCATTATTGAAGGGACTACAGGAAAACAAGCAAACTAATGCACTGACGGAAGAGCTGTGAATTGGTCCAGATATTCCAGAGAACACTTTGGAACTATGCCCCAACAATCAATAAGCTGAGCATGTGCTTTGAACCAGGGATACGTAAGGCCTATAAGCCCAAAGAGATCAAAGAAACAGGCAAAGGCCTACAACGGCAGCTCTGTCCAGAGCAGCAAACACTAGAAGCCAACAAGGCATCCTCCCCCTGGGAAGTGTTACACAAATACGCAAACAAATGTTCCAGAAAACGACTGCACCGTAAGAAACGGTGAAATGGGCAGTTTCAGAGAAATCTGTAAAAACTCGAATTTACCGCTACAGAATCAAATAAGGACTAAGAGGACAATTTACACAGTAACAACATTACTTTAAAAAAAACAGCTTCCCAAGACTTGAGAACTCTGATGAATGCAATTCAAAAGAAATAAATGTGAAGCATGTTATTCACCTCCTGCCTAAAGAGGTGAAGGCTCAAAATACAGAATGCGACATGTTTCTGGTCATGGCCAACAAGACAATCTGCTTTCCTTGACTACAAATATTTGCCATGATGATTTTTTTGGTTGCTGTTTAGGAGAGAAAATAAACGCTTGCTAATTGAACAAAAAACTGAGACGAACAGAGGAAGGGACAGACAGGGAGAAGCAACGGACAGCTTTGTGAATGCAGCACTGGAATTCTAGGGAGAGGTCAGAGATCTGACAGTCATCTGTGTACAGATAAAAAACATCGATATGAGAATGGATGAAAATTCAGAGAAAGAAAGAAGAGTGGAAACTTCTCTTACAGGGCAGGAGGATGGGGCAGGAGATGAAGAAATAGTCAAAAAAGGTGCGAGCAAAAGCAGAAGAAGGAAGTGCTACCGAAACATCAGGAATGGAAAGCATCAAGATGGAACAGGTAAAGAACCAATCAGTCAAAATGCGAGAGGGAGGGAAAAGATGAGGACTGCAGGGGGGAACCTTAAGACAGAAGTTTCAATGGAGAGGTGGGAATACAAACAGGCTATAGCAGGAGCCACTGCAGACTTCTCTTCTTGCTATTTAGTAATGAAAGGAAGAAAGAAGAGACAAGAGAACAGCTTGAGGGACTGCAGGATGGGAGACTGAACAGGACAAAGGAAAGAGAGTGATGGCACAACGGAATGAGATAAGAGAAGACGTGGGACACAACGAACCAAGGCCACACACAAAGGACTGAGCTTCAGCTAAAGCTAAAGAAGAATAAATCCTTGGGCATGGAGAAGTGAAAACATGAATAAGGACAGAGAAGCGAGGAGTAGGATCATGCCATGAGATTATAGATCATAGCATTACTTCAAATCGATGGGGATGCAGAGGTCATCTAGTCCAAACACCCTCGTTTTACAGATGAGGAAACAGAGGTCTGTAAGCATTAAATTACTTGTCAAAGCCGTTAAATAGCTAGTAAGTAGATCAGGTCCTCTTCACTGTACTATGTCGCCAGTTGGTCAAACAGGTTTTTAAAGTGGTTTACTGTGTATCAGGCACTCTAAGTTCTGTGAATAAAAATAAAGGCAAAAATGTCTTCTCTGCTCTCAAGGAGCTCATTATAATGAGGGAGAGAATAAGAAAATAATTATGCACATACAAGATATACACAAGATAGAAGGTAATCTCCGAGGGAAGGCTGAATCTTGAAGGAAGTCAGCAGCAAGGAGGCGATGGTAAGGAAGGAAGGCACTGCAGGTGTGGGGGAGAGCAGTACAAAAGCACAGGGATTGGTGTATACACAAGGTAGGGCAGTATAAATAGATCATAAGAGTAAAGAACAAAATGTAGTAGAAGACTGGAAAGGTAAGAAAACATCAGACTCTGAAATGCTGTAAGCACCAGAGATTTTTTATTTGAACCTACAAGTCAAATGGGGGTCACTGAAGTTTAATGAGGGAGGAGGGGGATAACATCATGAGATCAGCACCTTATGAAATCACTGGCAGCTGAGTGGAGGATGAAATGGAATGGGGAAAAGACTTCAAGTAGGGAAACCACCTGGAGGGCTATTCCAATAATCTAGGAAAGAAAATGTGGTGAAGGTCTGTAGGCACTAGGTGAGTTAACAAAGGACACGTTATAAGGACATGTTATAAAGGCAGCAACAACACACTTTGCCAACAGACTGGATACACGGAGTGCAAGTAAAGAACTGAGAACAATACCGAGGATATTGTACAAGCCTGCCCTCCAGAGTAAAAGGGCAATTGAGAAGAAGTATGGATTAGGGGCCTTGGTGGGGGAGGGGTGCAATCTCCTGAATTTAAATGAATTTAAAAAAAGATGAGGTTATTTCTTGAGAGGGGAAAGAAAGATTGGAATTGAAGGCTTAAGGGGAAATGAGAAGTTTTAGAAGAGTCACTGCAGTCCAAGTCATGATCAATATGGGATGGATAAAAGGCCTGTTACTCAGCAGCAAGGGTCCAATACAGACTAAACAGAACACACATTCAGGGAATGCAGTCCATAAGTCCGGATGCTTTCTTCCCGAAGGTTTCACTTACTAGAGAACAGGAACAGAAGAGGCAAAAAAACGGAAGGAGAGCTAAGCATTGATGGGGAAGAAACGGTGGAAGAGCTAAGGGCCTATCAGCTCAAGGCTTGTTGAACTGGCTGACAATTTAATCAAGCTGGCCCAAAGAAGAAAGTCGGACCAGAATAACATGGATGACATGGGAGAATGAGAAAGAATGGAGGGATCAAAAATCAGAATATTTTAGTTAGGATCTAAGAAATCATCTACCACATGGAAGCTAACGTCTCCATGAGACAAGGAATATTAAAATAAAGTCAAAAGACTGAAAAAAAGAAGAAAATGTAAGGTATCGAATGGCCAAAAAAAAATGACTTGAAAAGCAGATCCAGGACAGAGAATTTGAGAAGTCACTGGACTAAGGAGAAAACATGCTACTTACCTCTTGAGAGGCAACAAAATGAGATGATTTTTTCTGATGCGGCCAATATGGAAATTTGTTTTGATTAACTATATGTAATTTTCCCTTTAGACCTCAAGCAGGGGGAAAGAGTTGGTGTGGAAGGGTGAGAAGGCAGATTTCTGCTTGTTGAAATATATATCTGTGTATGTGTGTGTGTAATTTTTTTAAAACAAATTATTAGACTTCCTGAAAACCATGACCAAAAAAAGAAACAAAAAATGTTTCAAGAAAATCTATAAAAGAAACTATCCAAATTTCTTAGAACCATAGGACAAAATAAAAGTAGAAAGAATCCACCCATCACCTCCTGAAAAAAACCCAAAGGAAAACTCTCAGGAACATTATAGCCAAAACTTAGAGCTCTCACATAAAAGAAAAAATAATGCAAGCATGCAGAAAAGAGGAATTTGAGTCACCACTCAAAAGAAATGGAAAGTTTGGAAATATGATATTCCAAAAGGCTTATAAACAAGAATAACTTACTAGAAAAACTATCATTCTATAGTGAGAAAAACGAACTTTTAATAAAAGAGGACTTCCAAGCAATCCTAATGAAAAGACCAAACATTCCTTTGAAATTCAAACACAAGAGTTAAGAGAAACATAAAAAGAGAAACATGAACAAATAATTATAACTTCCCAATGACAAAACAAAAATGCTTACAATCTAAGATGAGGAGATAAAATAAGTAAACCCTCAGAACTCTATCACCATTGGGTTTTATAGAAGAATTCTAATGAAACATTATTTCTATTATAGCTTGATGATTTTAAAAGAATGGAAAAGAAAGAGAAAGAGGAATATAGTAAGGGAGGAAAGGGAGAGAAAAGTTAAGCAAAATCATCTCACATAATCCCGGTGCACAAGTAGAAATCTACAGAAATAAAGAGGAAACGGTGAATCTAACTCTCATCTCAACTGGTCAGAGGGAAGAATGCACACACATACATCCATAATTGGGTATAGAAATATACATTACTCAAGGGGGAAATAGGAGGGAAGGGGAGAAAGGGAGGAGGAATTAGAGGGAGAATGGATATTGGCAGGAATTATTCCTAAGAAAAAGGAGAGGGAAAGGAAAGGGAACAAGCATCTCTTAAGGACCCACTACATATCCCAAGCACTACATTAAGGGCTTGACAAATATTAGCTCATTTGATAAACAAACTCTAGGGATATAAAAAATATATATATTCATAGTTCTTTTTGTGGTGGCCCCCAAGGGTGGGCCCATGAATTAGGGAAGGATTCAACAAGTTATGAAATATAAATGCGATGGTGACACTGTGATATCACATATAAATCTGACAGTGTCCTATGGTGCTACAAGAAATTATGAAGAGATGATTTCAGAGATGATGGAATATACTACTCACCTCCTTACAGAGAGATAAAAGCACAGACATGAACGATGCAGACGTGTGTTTTATTTGACTGTAAGTGTGTGTAAGAGGGCTTCTCTTTTTTTTTTATTTTTTATTTTTTATTTTTTTTTATTTTTATTTTTTTAACGTTTAACAATCACTGCCATACAATTGCGATTTTATCCCTCCCCACCCCCCCTCACTACCTCCCTCCCTCCCCACGACTGCATACAATTCTGTATAGATTCTACATATACTTTCCTATTGAGTATATTTTCACTATAGTCATGCTATGTAGTCAGACTAAGATAAATGAAAGAATCCGTATAACAAATCAGAACATGATACACAAACAGATACACATACACAAACATGATCTGCTACATTATGTGAGTGACTTCCATATTTCTCTCTCTGAGTGTGGAAGGCATTTTGCCTTGAGGTCCACCATTGGGATTTTTTTTTTTTTTCAGAAGTTCTTGTGTTATTACAAAAATCTAAGTCTACCAGAAAAAACTCTCACACACTGTGGTTGTTGCTGTGCATAAAGTTCTCCTGGTTCTGCTCCTTTCACTCAGCATCAGGTTATATAAGTCCTTCCAGGCCTCTCTGAAGTCTTCTTGTTCATCATTTCTTATGGCACAATAGTACTCCATTACATTCATATACCATAATTTATTCAGCCATTCCCCAATTGATAAGAGGGCTTCTCTTGTTCTCTCTTCTTCAACTTTGGGGGTAAAAGAGAAAGCAGATTTTTGCTTACTGATTTTTGTAAAAGGGATAGTTTCAGGTATGATGAGTCTAAAATGGGACCAGTCCAGTGGGTAACAGTAGAGTGAAGGTAAAGTGGACCACGAATTCCAGGAACCATAAAATGTTAAAAGAATCAGCAATTTCGATATTGAAGCCCCCCAAGGAAATAGGAGAGAAAAAAAGACTAAGCATCAAAGCCACTGAAAAAGGTAGAAAAATGACCTATGTGCTGGCAGGTAACAGCTGTTGGAAGAAGCATGGCAGAACGAGAATCTGGAGGCAGGAATGAGAAGCAAGGACTATGCCAGCTTTTCCAGGCTCATGTGAGATGTGAGGAATAGGAAAGAGGAGCTAGAATTGAAGTGTGCTGCCAAAAATGTGGACTCGTCAGGGAAAAGCTAGATTTTAGTTAATGGCTAAAAGAATCAGAATGAAGGGGAGACAGTGTCATCTGTTTTTCTTTCTTCTGATGACTGGTATCCCTATCTCACCCAGGCCTGATTCCCATACTGACACATTCTGTTTTTCTGACTTAGCCCAGTTTGCCCCTCTGAGGGCTCTTCATAATGGTGCCAGACTTCGTGTGAACAACTGACTCGGAGCTCCTAAATTCTAGTGCTCCATCAGCTTCTACGTCTCCCTAAAGGCAGAGGTTACAGCCTCCTCCAAAACCACCCAATCATGTAATTTCAAGAGTATGGTGAGCTCTCCAGTGAGGAAACTCCTGCCAGCAATACAAAACTGCAATGGGTCATCCACTTTTCGTTTTAGAGCACTGCCTGAGGCACCAAGAGGCTAACTGACTTGCCTGAAGTCACACAGCCAGTATGTGTCAGAGGTTAAAATGCAGATTTTGCTCATTCATTTGGTCAGTTCTTTGTCCATTACCAACTCACTGCCACTCAAAGGCTACACTGCAGAGAAAAGGAATATGAAGACGGGCAGGAGTAAATAAGGATGAGAGCATGGTAGGGAGAAGCAGCAGAAAGGGTGACCCAAACAGACCACAACGACCCACAGACAGTAATGATGACAGTCAGCATTCTGTAGGGCATGTGTATGATCAAATTAGGGGATTGGAAAATGGAGAGGTAAACTGCAGAAACAAAAAAAAAGGGGGAAAAGGAACAGAGGATTTCCTCAGCTGGGCAGAGGAAAGAAGAATACATCAAAAAATTGGGGGGTATTAAAAAACATATCAATAAAAATACACTTTTTCAAGAAAAGAAAATCTCCCATTTAGAACATTGATGACTAACATGTGCTTCTCTAATCTAGTCTACAGGTTCTGTTGTCACCAAGCAAGAACAGGTTCTGTGTCCTGTTCAGTCTGCCTCATTTCTACAAGCAGAATGAGAGTCTGAACGTATGGGTGAAGTTCTCCCAGATTTGTTTTCTGGAGTCAATACGATATTTCCTCATTCCTGAAGATTTTATAGCACAAAGGTTCCATTTATTATTCAATGAGACTCAACAAACACTTACTAAGCACATGTTATGAGCAAGGCACTGCCTTAGGCACCAGGTGAATAGTCCCTGTTCTCAAAAAATATAAAGAAGTGTTTTGTATTGAACATACAGCTCCAGGAGTCCAGGGTTTCTTTTCAGTCCGCCTCAGTATCGTTTTTTCTACTTTTGACCTCTTGACATTAGTTTAAACTCTTTTATTCCTGCTAGAAATTTATCTCTTTAATAAAATAAAGCAGCAGCACAAATGAAAAGCGATTATTTTGCTTACATGATCTCGACAGTGAGGGCCCAAAGTGGTGGGCTGCCTTGTGCCACAATGCTGCTGCTTTAGGGCCACGTGGCGCACCTCAACCCTAACGTAGCACAAAGTTGTAAACCTGGACAGCAACCTTAGGAAATGCATTGTAAAATAAAAATATCTTCAAAAACCTGCTCAACTCCAGTAGACATATGACTAGAAGTGACTTCCTGGCCTTCTTCTGATGTATTCAACAAGTTCCAACAAGAAGCTGCAGTCCAGCAGACTCCCAAATATTTAGAGTGCTACGGTCAGGGTCCAGGCCATAACAAAGTGCAGCATCATCAAGCGTTCACCTGACCACAGAAAGCATTTTCACACCAAGGGATGGGAAATCTTTTCATCACATATGTGTGTGTATCTATACTTCAGGTGTTCATTCTGACAGGTCACTGCTAATTTTAACTACTGCAAACATAAAATGTTTAAAGGCAGAGAAATCTGTGTTAAAACTTGGTTCTAAAAGCAGACTGTCAGGGCGAGCCAAGATGGCGGAGTAGAAGGATGGACCTGTTCTAGCTCTACCCCCATAGCCCATATTAAACAAATTCTAGAGCAGCAGAAGCCACAAAATGACACAGTGAAAGAGATTTCCAGCCCAAGACAGCCTGGAAGGCCGACAGGAAACATCTATCGCACTGGGCTAGGAGCAGAGCGCAGCCCAGTCCAGCCCTGGTCACGCTGAATGGCACAAACAGAACAGAAAAAGGTTTCAGGCATAGAATCACGGGCAGCAGCTGCGGTTCCCAGATTTCTCAACCCACAAACACCAAAAACAGCTTCAAAGGTCACGTGGGTGAGAGGGGAGTGGCTTCTGGCCCCAGGGCTGTGGCAGCCGCCACAGCAGCCATGGCTACAGTGTTCATTTTTGGAGCCCTTGGCCTAAAGACCCTGGGGGAATTGAGCAGCCAATGTGGGTCTCAGTCCTGAGTAGCAGTCCTAGGGTAAGAAGGACTGCCGGCTTGGTGGAGCTGGTGGAGGCTCTGGGGAGGGAATCCTACTCACAGATCCTGGGCAGAAAAGCTTGTGGTTGCTCCCAGACCACAGCACAGGCCAGAAGAGGAGTAAACTCCTCTCCCTTGATTGTGCCACCTTGGAGGAACTGAGAACTTAAAGGTCCCTCCTCTTGACAAAGGATTCAAAAGTCAAGTAACTGGCTGGGAAAATGTCCCAAAAAGGGGAAAAAAATAAGACTACAGAAGGTTACTTTCTTGGTGAAAAGTTATTTTCTTCTATCCTTTCAGATGAAGAAGATCTAAGCATACTATCAGAGGAAGACATAAAAGTCAAGGCTTTTGCATGCAAAACCTCCAAAATAAATACACAATGGTCTCAGGCCATGGAAGAGCTCAAAAAGGATTTTGAAAATCAAGTAGGAGATGTGGAAGAAAAACTGGGAAGAGAAATAAAAGTGATACAAGAAAATCATGAAAAACAAATCAACAGCTTACTGAAGGAGACCTAAAAAAATGCTGAAAGAAATAACACCTTTAAAAATAGACTAACCCAAATGGCAAAAGAGGTTCAAAAAGCCAATGAGGAGAAGAATACCTTAAAAAGCAGAATTGGTCAAATGGAAAAGGAAGTCCAAAAGCTCACTGAAGAAAATAGTTCTTTAAAAATTAGAATGGAGAAGATGGAAGCTAATGACTTTATAACAAATCAAGAAATTATAAAACAAAACCAAAAGGATGAAAAAAAATAGAAAACAATGTGAAATATGTGATTGGAAAAAACAACTGACCTGGAAAACAGATCCAAGAGAGATAATTTTAAAATTATTGGTCTGCCTGAAAACCATGATCAAAAAAAGAGCCTTGACATCATCCTTCAAGAAATTATCAAAGAAAACTGCCCTGGTATTCTAAAACCAGAAAGTAAAACAGAAATGGAAAAAATTCATTGATCACCTCTTGAAAGAGACCCCAAAAGGAAAACTCCTAGGAATATTGTAGCCAAGTTCCAGAGTTCCCAGGTCAAGGAAAAAATATTACAAGCAGCCAGAAAGAAACGATTCAAGTATTGTGGAAATGCAATCAGGAGAACACAGGATTTAGCAGCTTCTACACTAAGGGACTGGAGAGCTTGGAATATGATATTACAGAGGACTAAAACCAAGAATCACCTACACAGCAAAACTGAGTGCAATACTTCAGGGAAAAAATGGAATTTCAATGAAATAAAGGACTTCCAAGCATTGTATTCTAGTTGAAAAGACCAGAGCTGAATAGAAAATCTGACTTTCAAATACAAGAATCCAAAGAAACAGGAAAATGTAAACAAGAAAGAGAAGCCATAAGGAACTCATTGAAGTTGAACTGTTTACGTTCCTACATGGAAAGATGATATTTGTAATTCATGAGATCTTTTTCAGTACTAGAGCAGTTAGAGAAAATATACATATATACACACACATCCATACACACACACATAGAGGGCGCAGGGTGAGTTGAACATGAAGGAATACCTAAAAAATAAAATTTACTGCCTCCTTACTAGGAGTAAGAGAAAGAGAAAGCTAGAATATAGTAAATCATCTCACAAAAAAGAGGCAAGAAAGAGCTTTTACAATGGAGGGGAAGAGGGCAGAGATGAAAGGGAATAAGTGAGCCTTACTCTCATGGAATTTGGCTTAAGGAGGGAATAACACACTCAGTTGGGTACAGAAATCTAATCTATTTTACACTGCAAGAAGGAGAAGGAGATAGGAGAGGGAAGATAATAGAAGGGACAGCAAATTGAGGAAAAGGACAATCGGAAGCATTGTGGGGGGACAAGTCAAGGGAAAGAATGGAATAAATGGAGAGCAGGAAGACAGACGGTAATGTAGTTAGTCTTTTGCAACATAACTATTATGGAAGTATTTTGCATGGCTACACATGTATGACCTATATTGAATTGCTTACTTTCTCAATGAGGGTGGGTGGGGAGGGAGGAAGGAAGAGAATATGGAACTCAAAGCTTTAAAAATGAGTATTAAATATCATTTTTGCATGCAACTGGTAAATAAGATGTACAGACACTGGGGTATAGAAATCATTTTTGCCCTACAGAGAAATAGAGGGGAGGGAGACAGAAGAAGTAGGGGGTGATAGAAGAAAGGACAGACTAAAGGAAGGGGTGGATGGCGTACATGCTATCCTGGGGTGGGGGTTGAGGAGACATGGGGAGAAAATTTGGAATTCAAATTTTTGTGGAAGTGAATGTTGAAAACTGAATATAGGTGTGTGTGTATGAAAATATATATATTTTAAAGGCAGAAGTGACACCTATTGTGGTGGCAGCAGCAATGGGAAATATTGGGAGTGCTTGATTCCCAGAGACACTAAGTAGATTAAACATCTAGTCAGAAAGATATTACAAGAGATTACTTGTTTATTACTATTACTGGGTAGAAGACCAGAAACCATTTGCAAACTCTACTGCCCATTTTCCAATTCTGGGTTGCAGTTCCAAAGGAAGAGAGGGGTGTTTGTGGTCCCAGGAGAGCAGGGGCCATACCTGGGTGTGGAGTTGTGGTCACAAGCAAGGAGTGCTTTATATGGGTAAGGACCAGAACACAGACCAGGAGAGCAGTGATCAGACCTCTCCCTACATTACACCACTTTGGAAGCACCAAAAACTCACAGTCCCCCAGAACTAGCTGTGAAATAGCAGGACATAAAAGCCTGAACCTCAGAACAGTCACATACATACACACACGCACGCACGCAGGCACACACACGCACGCACGCACACACACACCACAAACCACACACCACCATCACCACCCATCAGCAGAGGTAAGCAGAGCCCAACTCTAACATAAAATGTAAAGCTGAGAAACAGACTGGGAAAATGAAAAATAAAAAAGGAACCCAACCAATAAAAAGTTACTATAGTGACAGAGAAAATCAAAACACAAATTCATGAGACAATGAATTGGAAAAAAAAAAAAACTAAATGTAAAGCCTCAAAGAAAAAACTGCAGATTGGAAACAAACCCAACAAGAATTCCTAGAGAACTAAAGGGATTTAAAAATGAGAAAAAAATGATTTTGAAAATCAAATAATGATAAAGAAAATTTGGGGAAAAGAAATGGGAGTAATACAAGAAAATTATGAAAAGAGAATTAACAGCTTGATATAGGAGGCTCAAAAATTTTTGAAGAAAATATCTCTTTAAAATTCAAAATTGGCCAAACAGTAAAACAGGCACAAAAAACTACTAAAGAAAACCTCTTAAAAATCTCAATTGGCCAAATGGCAAAAGAAGAACAAAACCTCACTGAAGAAAATAATTTCTTAAAAATCAGAACTGGTGAAGTAAAAGCTAATGCCTCTACGAGATATAAGAAAAAATAAAACAAAATCAAAAGAACATATCAAACATCTCATAGGAAAAAGACTAACCCGGAAAATAGATCATGGAGAGATAATTTTAAAATCATTGGACTATCTGAAAGTCATGATCAAAAAAAGAGCCTAGACCTCACATATCAAGAAATTATAAAGGAAAACAGCCAAGATACCTTATAACTAAAGAACACCTCCTAAAAGAGATCACAAAATGAAAATGCCCAGGAACATCACAGCCAAATTTTAAAGCTTCTAGGGTCAAGGAGAAAATACAGAAAGCAGCAGGGAAGAAAAAGAATTTAAACACCACAGAGAGGATAACAAGACTTAGGGAGCAGAGGGTTTAGAATATGGTATTCCAGAAGGCAAAGGAGCTAGGATAAATATAAAAAAAGAACCAAAAACTACCTGGCAAAACTGAGCATTATCACACAATGAAAGGCGGAAAGGGAAGAGAGGAACAGACTTGAATGAAACAGAGGATTGCATTCCTGATGAAAACAATTAGAGCTGGAGAGAAAATTTGATAAAACAAAAGTTTCAAGAGAAATATAAAAAGGTAAACATGAGCGAGAAATTCTAAGGAATTTAACAAGGTTAAATGGTTTACATTACCGAAAATGAAGGGGACACATCTAGAGCCTAAGACAACTAAGGGAGTTTAGGAGCCTACTTAAACTGAAGGCTAAGTGTGAATCTAATATGTTGGGATGGACTCAAAAGAAAAATGGATGGGTGAGAAAGAAAGATGTGCTGGGAAAAGAAGGAAGGGAAAGGAAGAATAAGGAGCATTATCTCACAAGAGTCATGCAAGGGGACAGAATGGGGAGAATAACTAGAGAGACACAAACAAGACTTGAACCTCACTCTCATCTGAACTGGTTCAAAGAGGGAAGAACAGAAGCAAGAAGAGGGTGAAAGGGTGAAGACAGAAAAGCATAAAGACAAGAGGATGGAGGGAAATAAACAGTAATCAATCCTGACTGTGAACGTGCATGAGATGAGTTTATGCACAAAACAGAAGCAAAGGGCAAAATGGCTTAGGAACCAGAATTCAATATGAGTTGTTTGGGAGAGACACACTTGTAACAGAAAGACACAAAGCTAAAATAAGAGGCTGGAGCAGAATCTATGATACTTCAACTAAAGTAAAAAAGGCTGGAGCAGTAGCCATGACCTCAAAGCAAAAGGAAAATTACACCTCATTAAAATACATACTAATCAGGGAAATGCTGCTGTTGTTATGTTCATCCTTCGTTGCTGAAGAAGACCATGCTATCATAGAAATGATGACATGACTTGCACCTGACTTTATTTTGAGTGAGGGAGGGCTGTGCAGGTCACCAGCCTCACTTCTCCTCCAGAGCCATCTGAATCTAGTGACCAGATATTCATCAGGATGACTGGAGATGACCCAGGATGCATTGGGAGACTTTGTACCTGAATAGACCTTGGCCTAAAGGGGCCAAGGTCTCCCATTGCATCCTGGGCCAATCAAGGAAACTATATTTTGCTAAAAGGTAGCATAGAAAATGAAATCAATATTAAACGTATAAACACCAAATGGCACAGCATTCAAATTCTTAAAACTGAAATTAAATGAAACACAAGAGGAAACACAGTAAAACTACACTAGTGAGGGACCTCACTTTACTCTTCTCAGACCTGGATAAATCTAACCACAAAATAAATAAGAAGGAAATTAGGGAGATAAATATAATTTTAGAAAAATTAGGTGGGAAAGACTGGATCAGAATAAAAAGGAGTATACCATTTTCATAGTTCTACATGGCACCACGAAAACTGACCACGTATTAGGGCATAAAAACTTCATTAACAAATATAGGAAAACAAATATTCAATGCACCCCATTTCAGAACATCAATCATGCAATAAAAAATGCATTCAATAAAGGGTCTTTGAAGTCAAATTAAAAGTTGGAAACTAAATTATCTAACCTTAAAGAATGAATAGATCAAAGAACAAATCCAGAAACAATCAATCATTTAATTAAAGATAATGGTAACAATAAGACAATATACCAAAATTTCTGGGATGCAGCCAAAGCACTATTTAAGAGAAAATTTATATCTCTAAGTGCTTAAATCAATAAAAGAGAGAAAAAGGAAATCAGTGAAGTGGATATGCTACTAAAAAAACAAATTAAAAATATTTAATTAAACAACAAAATAGAAATCGTGAAAATCAAAGAAGAAATTAATAAAACTGCAAGTTTAAAAAACTAAACTACTAAATAAAATGAAATGGACTAGATATGCAAGTAGAAGACTAGAAAAAGAACAAATTAAAAATCCACAAAATAGAAATCCTGAAAAATCAAAGGAGATTAATAAAATTTAATGTAAAACAGCAACAACAAAACACTGAAATAAGTCACTGGTGAATCTGGTTTCTTTTCAGTAGCAAAAATGAAAAGGATGAATGTGTAACCAATTAAGATGAAATTAAAGTAACTGACTACATCAATAACAAACGCAACAAAAATCAAATGACTGTGATTATATCAGCAGATGCAAAAAACTCAACAAAATACAACACTCATTCCTATTAAAAACACTGGAAAACACAGAAATAAATAAAACTTTTCTTAAAATGACAAGTAATATTTTTCTAAACTCAAGAGCAAACATTATCTGTAATGAGAATAAAATACAAGCCTTTTCAAGAAGATAAGGGGTGAAACAGGGATGTCCATTATCACATTATTCAATACTGTGCTAGAAATGCTAGCTATAAAAATAAGACAAGAAAAAGAAATTGCAGGAATAAGAATAGTCAATGAAGAAATAAAACTATTTCTTTTTGCAGATAATGGTATACTTAACTTGAGAGAATCTACTAAAAAACAAATTGAAACAATTCACAAATCTAGCAAAGTTGCAGGATATAAAATACATGCAGCATTTCTATATATTACTAGCAAAACCAAGCAGGAAAAGATAAAAAGAAAAATTCTATTTAAAATAACCACAAGCAACATAAAATACTTGGGCTTCTGGCTGCCAAGAACTCCCAGGAATTTTAGGAGCACCATTACAAAACACTTTCCACACAAATACAAACAGATCTAACTAACTGGAAAAATGTTAAATGCATGGGTAGGCCAAGCCAATATAATAAAAATGATAAATCTACCTAAATTAATTATCCAGTACCTTACCAATCAAAAAAAATTATTTGATAGAGCCAGAAAAAAACGGTAACAAAATTCATCTAGAAGAACAAAACATCAATTATCAAGGGAATCAATGAACAAAATGTTAAGGAAGGCAGCCCAGTAGCACCGGCTTTCAAACTCAATTGCAAAGTGGTAGTCATGGAAACAATCTGGTACTGGCTAAGAAACAGAGTGGTGGTTGAGTGCAACAGATAGGTACACAATGCGTAGTAGGAAACGACCATTGTAATGTAGTGTTCGATAAACCCAAAGATCCACTAACTGACAAAAATTGCTGAGAAAACTGGAAAGCAGTTTGGCAGAAACTAGATATAGCTTTTCACAATGTGAGAATACATCTCACGATGTGTACCAAGATAAGGCCAAAATGGGTACATGGTTTAGACATAAATGGTGACATCATGAGCAAATTAGGTGAGCATGGAAAATTTTTACCTATCAGATCCATGAATAAGGAAAGAATTTATGACCAAACAACAGATTGAAAGGGCTGCAGAAAGTAAAACAGATCATTTTTTTATATAAAATTAAAACAGTTTTGCACAAAGAAAACAAATGCACTCAAGATTAGAAGGAAAGCAAAGAAACTGGGGAGGAAAAATCACAAATTTTTCCTGATAAAAGCCTCATCTCTCAAACATAGAGGGAACAGAGTCAAATTTTAAAAAATAAGAGCCATTTCCCAACCGAAAAATGGTCCAAGGATATGAACAGGCAGTTTTCTAAAGAAATAAAAGCTATCTATAGTAATATTAAAAAATGCTCTAAATCAATCTTGACTAGAGAAATGTAAATTAAAACCTTCTAAGGTACCCCGTAGGGGCAGGCAGCTGTACATAAGAGTATTGGGCCTACAAACAGGAAGACCTGAGTTCAAATCCAACCTCAGATACTAAGTATGGGCAGACGACTTAATTCATCAGCTTCCTCACCTGTAAAATGAGCTAAAGAAGGAAATGGCAAACGCCTTCAGTATCTTTGCCAAGAAAACCCCAAATGCAGTCACGAAAAATCAGACATGACTAAAAGGACTAAACAACAATAAACCATTCTTTCCAAGTTCATTTTCTTGAATGGCCATCCCACTTCTTCATGGAATAGAACATACTCTGAGCTGTCAAATTAAAAATATAACAGTAATGAAGATGTAAATTAAATCAAAGAAAATGGATCTATTCCATTTCACATCTAACTGTCACTCCTCCAGTGTTACTAACATTATTTCAATGATCAGCCTTAGCTGGGTCTCAGGCCAGACTTCGTGCAGATATGTTTTTCTCTCCACCCTTCACTGTTCACTGTTCTGTGAGACTGCTACACATAATCTTCGCTCATTCTCCTCATAACATTTCGCCAATAAGCACACTCTCTAAAAGGATCCACTAGCCAAGCAAATAAAATCCTTGCTGGCTACGGCAATTTCTGGGCTATTTAGGTCTCCTTGTTATAGTGATTGCTTTCATCAGTTAAACTTCTCCAAGACATGGTAAATAAGCAGTCAACATACTTACTTTTGCCTCTATCTTATAATGAATAGGCTGAGTAAAAGCTGTTGTAATAGCACAAAATACCGTCATCTCACCTTTATTCTTTTTTTCTAACTCCATGTTAAATTTAACCTCTAAAACTGATCATAAATTGTTACCAGCTTCTGATCGAGCTACATACAGACAGCAGATTCTGAAATAATAAACATTTCCAATCAGCTACGATGTGCTCAACTTCATATTTTTATGTAATGCTGTTCAGTGTTTAACATGTGCAGGTGAAAAGAACATCTATAACTAAGGAGAAATTACTAATTTGCCAAAGCATAAATATATTATGAAAGAGTTTTAAATGCCTTGATTAGAAGCTATTACTATAGGAATACAATGTATTCTTAATTTAAAAGTCATCAAATTTTCATCCCAAATATTATGGAGTAAAAGAAGCATTTCAACCTTAAACTTTCATGAATTTATGTGGGATATGTACAATTTAGGTTAGGAAAAAAAGTTTTCAGACTTCTCTAAAAATAATTTGAATGTAAGGATTTTTTTCCCAGAATTTTCCCAGATAATTGTTATCTGTTAGTTACTTTAGTTTGTTTGATTTGCGTTTACAAAAACAACAACAAAATATTTTTCACCTTTAATTAACACACAACATCCACAAGAGTAGACGAAAAAAAAATCCTAAGTAGGTAAGCCTACTTCTTTCTGAAACAATGTGGACTTTGACATGAGTCATTTCTTTTGTTTTTTAAACAAATAACCGCAATTTTTATTTGGATGCCATGTTCACAATGTTACAATTCTGAGGATAAATCTTTTCTTTAAAAGCTATGATTCCATAATAAAAAACCAAAGAATAAGTGATACTTTCACAAGAAAAATTTTTTAAACAAAATAAAAGGAGTATAGGACCCAAAATCCTGCAATTTACACCATTTCTCCTCAGGTTTGAGTTTTCCTCAAGAGGCACATGCTGGACTATTCATTTGGATCACCGGGTCACAGATTTAGTGCTGGAAGGAACCTTACAAGTAATTCAGTCTCAGATTTCATGGTCTCAGGACCCCTCACATGTTCAAAAATTTCTGAGGACTCTCCCTAAAGAGCTTTTGTTTATATCGGTCATATCCACCAGTCTTTACCATATTAGAAATGAAAACATCTTAGTATTACTATGAAAATAAGGATCTCAGGGATCTCTCGGACCACACTTTAAGAATTCATGATTTAGTTCACACCCCACCCCAAATACTACAAATGAGAAAACTAAGACTCAAAATAGTTAAGGTCACATAAATAGTAAGCAGCAGAGTCAGGATTTAAAATCCAACCCTCTTTTCTATCACACCAAACATAGCGTTACCGTTGTGGTAGGGGAAGCCTTCTCACACCGAGTTTGCTAAAAATTGTCCATACTCATATCTGATATATTCTAAGTTTCTCATAGCATTTCTTCCCTATAGTTAGAATTAAAACCATCAAGTTCTTTCTTCCCCAGATCTCCATAGACTATGTTAGCAGATTGACTGATGGCCTTAAATGGGCTTCTTTTATAGAATAAGGAAGAATTAGAAGTGGGGAAAGGAGGAAGAATTTAATACCAAATGCCCCAGGCACTTGGAAATTTACTATATTTCTAAAGCCTCTCAAGAAAGGTAAATCCATAACCATTCATTTAGCCCAATTCAGTGTTGGGTACACTGATGGAAAGCTCTCTTTTATCTCTAACCCCTTGTTAAATATAAACTCATTTCCTCTTTTCTTATCCTCTGGGAAGATGGAAAACAGTTGGTCACCATTTGTTCTTATACTGCAATAATACAATATATTGTATATAATAATAATACAATATATTCCCATAATGGGAAGGACCAATAGTCCAGCTATTCTAATATTTTGTGTCTGATGGTAATACCAAAGAATAATTTGCGGGAGAGCATGGTTACATATATTTATCTATATATACCTATATAGATATCTTTCAGTCATATCAATATGTAAATTACAGTTTGCCTTAATTTATTTTTAGCCTGGCACTCATGAAATAGTTTATATCAACCCAGGAGTTACTTAAAATTTTTTTTTTGCCCCATTACCCCTTTAACTAGTCATATAAATTAATTTGTGTAAATGCACAATGTAGTGTGTGAAGTATTAGTACTTCCTTTGTTGGTTTAAATCTATATTCTGTCCCTTATTTTTAGTATTATACTGAGATTCTAAATAATATAAACAATTTTTCCAATTATTTATTAGAAGTTATTGCAAGTTCAGCTTTGTGGCTGCTGAGCTTTTTCAGTCTTACCTGACATGTTGTGACCCCATTTGGAGTTTTCTTAGAAAAGATACTAGAGTGCTTTGCCATTTCCTTTTCTAGTTCATTTTACAGAAGATAAAATGTAGGCAAGCAGGGTTAAGAGACTTGACCCGGTTCAGACAGGTAGTACGTGTCTGAGGGATGGCTCAGGAGGAGAAGCGAGGCTGGTGACTTGCACAGCACTCCCTCACTCAAAACAAAGTCAAGAGAAAGTCATGTCATCATTTCTATGATGTCATGATTCTCTTTGAAAACAAAGGACAAATACAACCTGTGAGTAGACTAAGCTGCCTAAATGGGGACTCAGCCATCTGAGCAACTCAGCTCATCAACCTAGCCCTCTCCCTTTTCCTTCTCTCCCAAAGAAGGTAAATTTTGGTTGCCAGAAGTTGATCAGTTAACTTGGGGTACACTGCATTGGCTAGATTCCTTCCCCTTTTCTTTCCTTCTTTCTTGTCTCCCCTAAAACCTTAGACGCCGTGCACCCTGAAGCCCATGGACTGAACAATGAAGGGTCCTTGCCCAATCTTCACTCAATGGCTGTTTTGGAACCTCCTGGCTTAGAGTGAATGTAAATAGTAAGTTTCTCTTTGAAACAACAAGCCTGAGACTCCTGCCCCTCCCAGCATGATTTATCTACTTATTATTTTCTATTAAAGGAGCTATTCCCTTGACTACTTTTTAAAGAAGCCTATTCACTGAATGGACATGACCTCATTTTCAATGAGTACCTGAAAAGGCCTTAGCCTAAAAGGCCAAAGTCTCCCAGTGCATCCTGGGTCATCTCCAGTCATGCTGATGAATATCTGGTCACTGGATTCAGACAGCTCTGGAGGAGAAGGGAGGCTGGTGACCTGCACAGCCCTCCCTCACTCAAAACAAAGTCAAGTTCAAGTCATGTCATCATTTCTCTGATGTCATGGTCCTCTTCAAAAATGGAGGACAAGCACAACAGTGTGTCTGAGGCCAAATTTGAATTCAGATCTTCCTAACTGCAGGCCTGGTGCGCTATTCACTCCAGCACCTCAGCTACCGTTTACAAGTTCACCTTATCCGTAGTCTTAATAATTTTGCAGATTTCAATCAAAACTAGACTTCTCAGGCTTTATATTTCCAAACTAAATAATCAAATAGATCAATGAACTGGGAAAACCAAAAAACTAGAAAACCAAAAATTTTAAAACCAAAATAGAAATTCTAAAAATCAAAGAGATTTCAAAAAAATTGAAAGCAAATTAAGGAAACAATTTTCATTAGGTTATTCTCAATAATAAAAAGACTCTCTATATTCCTTTACTCACTTTCATTGCCTTTCTGTGGACATTCTTCAGTACTGTTTGTCTACTGAAATGCAGCAACCAGAGTTCCAAGTGGTATTAAGAGTAGGCTAAGATTGTTTACTTTGTTTCTAAATAATCCTCCTAATGATGTCCAACATCTGGTTCTTTTTGACTAGAGTAGCTAGCACACTGCTAGCATGTCACAATATCCTAGTTACATACGTCATAAAATCAGAAACTTGCTGATTTGTAAGGAATCTCAAAAGTCATCTAGTGCAACCCTTATTCAAACATAAATCTGTAATACTCCCAATAAGTAATCAAGTCTATCAAGGCTCTACTTGAAGACTTCCATTGACTGAGAGCTCAGTAACCTATCCCGCCAAAGCCTATTCCATTTGGACCGTGACTTGTTAGTGTAATCTTTGAAATCTTTCTTTTATGAAAGAGCTTTAAACCACTTCCATGTAATTTCTGTGCAGTGGAAATTCCATTCCACCCCAGTCTTGCTCTTTGAGGATATGAACCAAATCTAATCCCTCTTCTGTATAACAAGATAATGCTTTAAATAGTTGAGAACAGCTATGTTGCTGTCCTACCCCACCCAAGTTCTCTCTTCTTCAGGATAAATAGCCCAGCTGTTTCACCTGATCCCTAGTGGCAATTTCCCCTAAAAAACTTCGGCTTCTTAGCCTTCTGTTCTCCAAATTAAACAGTCCCAATTTCCTTAATTTCTCACCAAATACAATTTTTCAGCGTTTTATTTGGATTTATTGTTCTAATGTGAACCCTTTAAAACTTTTTCTCAATATTCAATCTCAAAACTGAGCATAGTTGATTCAAGACTTCATTAATTCAGAATTTATGATAATTCTGAAAAAGGTATGCACGAGTTTTTCTATGAAGAAAAGATTTGCTACAGCAGATCAATATTAAAAATAAGCTCAAGAAAAATGCTTTAACTCCTTAAAAGAACTTTTATTAAGCATCTTAAAGTACCTTAGAAACTATGATAAAAAAAGTGAACATAGAAGGCCTAACATTTTCTTAGCCTAATCACCGACATTCAAACTACTGTACTTATGTAATAAAACCACACATCTTTTAATATACATCCATCACAGTCCTCAAATATGTATGAAGCACCTAGTACATATCCATGACAGTGCTAAGCACTGGGGAGACAAAGAAGGAAAAAAATCCCCTCTCTCCAAGAGCTCACACTTTACAACAGGGGAAACCATGCAAACAACTGTATACAAACAGGATATACACAAACTATATTAGAGACTATCAAGAGAAGAAAGGCAGTAGCATTAAGAGGGATGTGGAAAGGTTTTCTGGGGAAGGTAAGATCAAGAGATCGAGATGAAGAAGAATAAAATTCCAAGCCTGGGAGACAAGTCAGTAAAAATGCCAAGTGGAATTATGAAGCGTCATATGGGAGGAACAGCAAGGAGGCCAGGGAGAGGAATACACAAGGGCCTATACCAAGGGGGTTCAAGGGTCAGAGAAGGGACAAAGGCAGAATCAACAAGACTTGGCAACTGATGAAATATGATGGGGTTAGAAGGAAAAGAGGAAGTAAGGGGAAAGAATAACAACCAGGTCAGGAGTCAAAATAAATGGTGCTCTTGATAGTAGTATGTAAGTTGGGAATAGTGGAGGCTTTGGGGAAAAGAGAATGCCTTCAGTCATGGACATACTAAGTTTAAGATGTCGACAGAACACCCAGTTTGAGATGTCCAAGAAAGGTCAACAGAAAGGTTAGGGCTGAATAAAGAGATGTGGGAATCTTAAGTATAGAGACGATAGCTGAACCCATTGGAGTTGGGAAAAATCACCAAGCAAAATAGCAAAAAGAAAGAAGGGAAGAGCCTTGGGCATCACCCACAATTAATGGGCGTGACCTGGATGAAGATACTGCAAAGGAGATGAGAAAAGGCTAGAACAGGGAAAGACCTGCAGACAAACCAGCAGACTTTTATCATAGATCAAGTGCAAAATGATAATGACAATGAAGGCCTGTACCAGGGCAGCAGCAGTATCGGAACTAGATTGGATATGGGGGGTGAGAGATAGTAAGGAGTCCAGGATTACACCCAGGTTTCAAGTTGGAAGTACTGGGAAGACTGTGGTGCCCTCAACAGTAGTAGGGAAGGCAAGGGGAAGGGGAGATTCAGAGGGCAAGAAAGTGAGTTCTGTTTTGGATATGTTGAGTTTAATATGTCTACTGGATAGCTAGTCTGAAGTGTTTAAAAGACAACTGAAAATGCAAGAATAGAAGTCGGCAGAAAAGTAAGGGCAAAATCAGAATCACCAACGTAGACATGATCATTACAGCCATGGGAGCTGATGAGAAGACCAAGGGAAGAAACAGAGCTATAAGACAGGGCCCTGCGGGACACCCACGGCGACGCGCACCTACAGCGGCGTGCCACAAATGAGGATCCGGTAAAAGAGCACAAGGAGGGATCTAACAGATGGAGGAAAACCCTAAGAGGGCAGTGTTAAAAAACACTTAACAAGAAGAAAGTACTAAAGACAAAAGTGCTGCGTCAAACTCTCCAGAAAGAGGTGAAGAAAAGAAAAAAGCCAAAGAAAGATGAGTGAGAAATAAAATACTGGGTTACACAATTTATTCCAAGCAGTTACTCAGTATCCCTTACCATAACTAGTCAAAATTCTTTAAATTATACTCTTAAAAAAGAGCCTATTTATGTAATTAATATAATGGAAATATTGCCCAAATGTCGAATATGCCTTTAGAAACTCTAGAGTTGGCTTCACAGAAACATTATAGTGCCAATTTTCTGTCTCTTACAAATATTTTTCTAATTACACTCTCTCACATAGCACTGCAATGATATTCATACCTCAAGGATCCATGATTTTATTGGGAAGGATACTCTATCCATCCTCACAGACTGCAACCCCTTCAATGGCTTAACATATGATCTTTTAGTGAAAAAGGAAAAGATAAACACTTGGGCAGAGCCAAGATGGCAGAACAGAGGCAGGGACATGCTCAAGCTCTTCCCCCAAATCCCTTGAAATACCTGCAAAAATTGACTCTAAACAAATTCTAGAGCAGCACAAGCCACAAAATGAAAGAGTAAAACTTATTTCCAGCCCAAGACAACCTGGAAGGCCAACAGGAAAGATCTATTGCACTGGGCTCAAAATGGAATGCAACCCAACTGCCAGCACAGACGGACTGGAGCAGGCCTCAGGGCACTGACAACTGCTGTGATTTCCAGATTTCTCAACCCCAAAATGCCAAAGACAGCTTTAAATGTCGGTGAAAAAGTTCTCTCACCTGGGTGAGAGGAGAACATGGTCTAACCCCAGTTCCCAGGGCAGCGGCAACCACTGCTGCAGAAGTGGCGCTTCTGGAGTTCTCAGCCTACAGACAGTAGGGGAATTGAGTGCAGATCTGAGTCTCAATCATGAGTGGTGATCCTAGGGTGAGGAGGAGCACTGGGGTGAGAAAGAGCGCTGAGGTGGCAGAGCTGGTGGTGGCTGTGCAGAGGGAATCCTACTCACAGTTCCAGGGCAGAAAAGAGTGCTTGTGATTGCTCACAGACCAGAGCACAGGTCAGGAGAGGAGTGAACACCTCTCCTTGATTATACCACTTTGGAGGAACTGAAAACTTATGGGTGCCTAGAGATATGTCAGAAAACAGTTGCTGCACAAAACCTCTGAAACCTGGGATAGTATATCCTCCACTTAACAAAGAGCTCAAAAGTCAAGTAATTGGCTGGGAAAATGCCCAAAAAGGGGGAAAAAATTAGACTACAGAAGGTTACTTTCTTGGTGAAAAGGTATTTTCTCCCATCCTTTCAGATGAGCAAGATCTAAGCATACTATCAGAGGAAGACATAAAAGTCAAGGCTTCTACATCCAAAACTTATAAAAAAAAATATGCAATGGACTCAAGTCATTGAAGAGCTCAAAAAGGATTCTGAAAATCAAGTAGGAGAAGTAGAAGAAAAATTGGGAAGGGAAATGAGAGTGATGCAAGAAAATCATGAAAAACAAATCAACAGCTTACTAAAGGAGACCCAAAAAGATAACACCTTTAAAAATAGACTAACCCAAATGGCAAAAGAGGTCCAAAAAGCCAATGAGGAGAAGAATACCTTAATGAAGGAGAAGTTTCAAAAGCTCACTGAACAGAATAATTTGTTGAAAGAGAGAACTGAATTCAGAGAAATTAATGACTATGAATTAAACCAAGCAGTTAGTAAACAAAACCAAAAATTTGAAAAAATAGAAGATAATGTGAAACATCTCATTGGAAAAACAACTGACCTGGAAAATAGATTCAGGAGAAACAATTTAAAAATTATGGCACTACCTGAAAGCCTTGATCAAAAAAAGAGCCTAGACATTATCTTCCATGAAATTATTGAGGAAAACTGCCCTGATATTCTAGAACCAGAGGGAAAAATAAATATTGAAAGAATCCACCAATCACCTCCTGAAAGAGACCCGAACAGAGAAACTCCTAGGAATATTGTGGCCAAATTTCAGAGTTCCCAGATCAAGGAGAAAATACTGCAAGCAGCTAGAAAGAAGCAATTTGAGTATTGTGGAAATACAATCAGGATAACACAGGATCTGGCAGCTTCAACATTAAGGGATCAAAGGGCTTGGAATGGGATATTTCAGAGGTCAAAGGAACTGGGACTAAAACCAAGAATCACCTACCCAGCAAATCTGAGTATAATACTTCAAGGGAATAAATGGTCATTCAATGATATAGAGGACTTTCAATCATTCACTTCATACTGAGGAAAAGACCAGACCTGTATAGAAAATCTGACTTCCCAAGACAAGAATCAAGAGAAGCATGAAAAGATAAACAGGAAAGAAAAATCATAAAAAGACTCTAAAGCTGAACTGTTTGCTACATGGAAAGAATGTATTTATAACTCTTGAATCTTTCAGTAATTTGGGTACATGGAGAGATTGTACATACGCGCGCGCGCACACACACACACACACACACACACACACACACATATAAAGATAGAGAGTACAGGGTGTGTTCAATCAGAAGAGATGATATTCACACAAAAATAAAATAAAATAAAAATTAAGGGGTAAAGGAGGAAAATACCGGAAAGAGAAAGGGAGAAATGGAACGGGGCAGGCTATAACTCATAAAAGAGATAAGAAAAATCTTGTTCAATGGAGGAGAAAAAGGAGAGGGGAGAGGGGAAAAATGAAGCTACTCTCTTCACATGTGGCTGAAGGAGGGAATAACATCCTCACTAAATTTGATATGAAAATTTATATCATACCACAGAAAATTAATGACATCTTTAGTTTGGGGGAAAGAATTTCAGTCCAAATTTCCTAGAGGACGGTAACCTCAGGTAAAATTCGGCTGTGATTGTAAAGTCAAGGTTTTAATGGTAAATTTGATTTTACGATGGCTATTTAATCAAGAACTAGAACATGTATAGAAAGGCATGTAAGCCACTTCAGATTTGCCTAAAAGATGTTCCTTAGCCAAAGTGAAATTACAATATTTGAAACCTGGTCATTGTAACTTGCCATTTTTAGACGCTATGGGACTGTTAAGTGACTGTTCTTCTGAGTCTAACTCCAGGTATGGATAGCAAGAAAGGCAGTCTGAGCCTCCAATACATGATGCCAGTAAGCCTGTGAGATGCTGGCATGAGCTGCAAAAGGTGATCTCATGGGAAGGGTGGGAGAGCAGCTGCTCAGCATGGGCTGAAGTAGGATTCTCCTGACTCAATTTCCCCACTGACACCTGGCAGACTTTAAGCCTGGCTGAATGCAAGTTCACAATCTACTCCTGCCTGGAATTGACATGAAGTTGGAGAGATACTGGTTCCCTGCAGTGTCCCTACTCTTGTTGGCAATTTCCTATAGTCAAAAGGTTTGTAAGCTTAATATCAGATCTATTAAATTACAGATTATTGGTAGGGGAACATCTGAGGTTAAGTCTAAAATTAAGCTATTATTCATAGGACTTTAGACCAACAACAACAAGTTAGAGTCCTTTAATTCTTAGTAATACTGTGGAGACGATCAGGTCAAGAGCTTGTGAAGTTAGCAACATAAATATTATTTGTGTCTCAGTTGGTTAATGTTTAAAAAAAAAATTCTTTTGTGGTCCATATTGTAAATGTTTTAAAAAGAAGTATCACCTGACCAAAAGTTTGAATTGTTTTATCTGTTGTAAACTGTGTTAAAAATGAAAAATAAAATTAAAAAAAATTAGAATGGAGGAGATGGAAGCTAATGACTTTATAACAAATCAAGAAATTATAAAACAAAACCAAAAGGATGAAAAAAATAGAAAACAATGTGAAATATGTGATTGGAAAAACAACTGACCTGGAAAATAGATCCAAGAGAGATAATTTTAAAATTATTGGTCTGCCTGAAAACCATGATCAAAAAAAGAGCCTTGACATCATCCTTCAAGAAATTATCAAAGAAAACTGCCCTGATATTCTAAAACCAGAGGGTAAAACAGAAATGGAAAGAATTCACTGATCACCTCCTGAAAGAGACCCCAAAAGGAAAACTCCTAGCAATATTGTAGCCAAGTTCCAGAGTTCCCAGGTCAAGGAAAAAATATTACAAGCAGCCAGGAAAAAAAAACAGAATAAAACAATTCAAGTATTGTGGAAATACAATCAGGAGAACACAGGATTTAGCAGCTTCTATACTAAGTTATCAGAGAGCTTGGAATATGATATTATAGAGGACTAAAACCAAGAATCACCTACCCAGCAAAACTGAGTGCAATACTTCAGGGAAAAAAATGGAATTTCAATGAAATAAAGGAATTCCAAGCATTGTATTCTTGTTGAAAAGACCTGAGCTGAACAGAAAATTTGACTTTCAAATACAAGAATCAAGAGAAATATGAAAATGTAAACAGAAAAGAGAAGCCTTAAGGAACTCATTGAAGTTGAACTGCTTACATTCCTACATGGAAAAACATTTGTTAATTCATGAGACCTTTTTCAGTATTAGAGTAGTTAGAGAGAATTTATATGTGTGTATGTGTATGTATGTAGGTGCATATGTGTATGTATATCATATGTGTAGGTATGTATATGGGTGTGGATGGATAAACAGACAGATAGGCAGATAAGATAGATAGATACAGAGGAAGAGAGAGAGACAGAGAGACAGAGGGTACAGGGTGAGCTGAATATGGAAAATACCTAAAAAATAAAATTTACTGTTGAGAGGAATGTACTGGGAGAAAGAGAAAGGGAGAGGTAGACTGTAGCAAATCATCTCACATAAAAGAGGCAAGAAAGAGCTTTTATGATGAAGGAGAGGAAGGAGGAAATGAAAAGGACTAAGGGAGCCTTACTCTCATGGGATCTGGCTTAAGGAGAGAATAACACACACTCAGTTGGGTAGGGAAATTTATTTTACCCTACAGGAAGGCAGGAGCAAAGGGGATAGGAGAGGGAGGATAATAGAAGGGACATCAAATTGGGGAAAGGGATAATCAGAAGCAAGTACTACTGTGGGAACAGGTAAAGAGAGAAAATGGAATAAATGGAGGGCAGGACAGAGAGAAATGTGGTTGGTCTTTCCCAACACAACTGTCATGGAAGTGTTCTGCATGGCTACACATGGATGAGCTATATTGAACTGCTTGCTTTCTCAGTGAGGGTGAGTGGGGAGGGAGGAAGAGAATATGGAACTCAAAGCTTTAAAAATTAATGTTAACAATTTTTTTCATGCAACTAGGAAATAAGATGTACAGGCAATGGGGTATAGAAAACTATTTTGCCCTATAGGAAAACAGAAGGGAGAGGGGGTGGGAAAAGGAGGAGGATGATAGAAGGGAGGACAGACTTAGGGGAAGGGGTGCATGGGGTACATGCTGTCCTGGAGTGAGGGGTAGGGAGAGATGTGAGGAAATTTGGAATTCAAATTCTTATGGAAGTTAATGTTGAAAACTGAAAAATAACTGTATTACGTATTAAAAAAAAAAACCCGATAAACACTTAATAGCCAACCTGGCATCACCAGGCCCATACTGGAAGCCTTTTTCACATGAAATGACCTGTCAGAGCTTATAATCCCACTAATATAACCTTTGAAAAATTAAGAATACCTCAGCACTATGATGATATGTTCTTATTTGCAGTCTCTCAGTAGTATGCGACACAGCTCAAAACAATTTATAATCTTGAAATAGATCCCAGAAGAAGTATGGACATTAAATCTTTCAAGTCTTAATTTCTAAGATTTATATATCTGTTAAATCATACTTAGAAACTTAGTCTAATACTCTTGAAGAGAAAACAACTATTAGCAAATTATTTAATTGAGCCTATTTGTAGTTCTATGAAGAATAATTAAGTGAATATTTATTATTTCTAGATGACTCAACTGAAAATACAGTTTAGCTGTGCTCCCTACCCCACTTCCACAATTTCTCCCCCTAAAAAAAGCAAGGTAAGTACAATTTATACGTATTTGTGAAATTCAAGAACCTTTATGACTATAAGGCAGCCAGAATTATAGTCAGTAAAGACAACCTCTGATTAGAAAAAATGATTATTTTTGATAACTGGCTAATTGTTATTCCGTTTATTAATATCTGTTCCACTTTAGAATTTAGCTCCAATAATAACCTTCAGCCCTCTATTCCCACCTCTCAAAAATCAATTCTGGTTAAGCTTCTCAATCCATCAGCTGAACGAGTCAAACAGTCCCCATTCGTATCTATGAATCGTACTCACCATTGGAGCTTTCACAGGGGCTCTGAAGACAATGGTCAGCGGCTTTCCCAAGCTGCTGAGTCTTTCCTTCACTGCCTGATTCCTCTATAGTATCCATTTGCGAATGTTTTATTAATAAAGTGTCTGCTTGCCCTGGAGATTGTGGCTGCTGCTTCTCCTGTTCAGTTCTCAGTATATCATCTACTCTTTCTAAAGACACTGGAGAGTGCTGAGGGTTCTCCTTCTCAGTAAGTGATTCCAGATTCTCGTCAGATTCTTGGCTCTTCTCTCCCTTAGCATCTAGACTGTTCTTAGCACCCAGTTCTATTCCTGGATCAACGTCCACACAAGAATGAGTATCTTCGTGGGCCTCTTCTCCCACAACAGGCTGAGAGGCAATATCAGCTGAGGACTCATCTTTTGTGGCTTTCTCTTCTACAATGACACCACAGCTTTCTGAGGTGGCCTCTCCCCCAGCCTCTGGGTCCTTCTGTTCCAGTTCTTCATCATGCATTTTCAGTTTTTTTGGAGAATCACTACCACTGACACTAGTATTAACTTCCATAGCTCCTTGGTACTCTTGATCTGGGATTTTTTCTTGGAGGCATAATCCTGGTGACTGAGTCTGAATCAGAGAGGGATGGAGTGGGCTACTCTCCCTGTTTTCTTTCTCTTCTTTCTGCCCCTCCTCTTGACTTTCACAAGGGGTTTCAGGAATTTCTTCAACCTCAGAAATTGAAGACCTCTTCTCTGCGTGATATTGTTTAGCCTCCACAGAGACCTCCTGATCTAATGCATTTAAGTGGGCCTCAGACGCAACAGCCTCAGATGAAACAGCCTCAGATGGAACAGCCTCAGACGGAAGAACCTCAGACGGAACAGCCTCAGACGGAACAGCCTCAGACGGAACAGCCTCAGACGGAACAGCCTCAGACGAAACAGCCTCAGAGGGAAGAACCTCAGACGGAAGAGCCTCAGACGGAAGAGCCTCAGAAACAGCCTCAGACGAAAGACTCTCAGAAAGAAGTACTTGGCTTCCTGAATCACATGTAAAATCAACACAAACATGTTCCATCTCTTCTCTGGTTTTGCATTCAGTGGCTGAAATGATCATTTCATTTGTAGTTTTTACAGCATCTTCTGTCTTTTTACAGTTTTCACTCAGCTCTTCTTGACTGTCTTTTGTTTGGTTCACTAGTACACTAGAATCTTCTGTGGGACAAACTTTAGATTCCAGAGTTTGAGATACAGGTTGCGTATCTTCAGTCTGCGTGTTCTTAGCATCTTCATCGATCTGCTGAGAGGTCAAACTCTCCATCTTTGTAGACTGGCTGCAATCACTTCCAGAAAGCATCAGCTCACAGGATTCTCCCATTAGTGGCTGCCCAAGATCCTCAGTGGGATTTCCTTCCTCAGTCTGTGAAGTCTTAGAGCACTCCACTGTGAAAGAGGAATTGTATCTATCTTCAGTGTTCTTTTCGTCACTTGGTCCCTGCTCCAAACTTGGAGATGGAATAAAAATGTCCTAAGGAGAGAAAAGGTAATAAACATTTTTTCTTCACATTCAAATTACTTTGTTCACCTATAACTCACATCAGAAACCTACATCTCTTTTTATTCAAACTAGAAACCAAATAACTGAGTTTATAAGCACTTTGCCCATGATCACAGGGTTAAAAAAGGTGTGTTTAGGAAAAAATCCCAGATTTGTATATCAATCTTTTTCTCAAAACAAAAAGCTGCTTCCTCCTCTAGTTCCTCTTGCCAAATCACAGACATGAGTAAAACAGAATGTATATAAGATATTTTTAAAGATAACAGACTTCTCCCTTGGAAGAAAGGAAAAACATTTAAATATTTGACTACATATGTTTAGAGTTCCAATACAGCGTCACACAGCTAAATGGGCACTTTAAAAATAATGATGGTGAAGAATCAGCACGCACTTGTGTGAATTTTACTAAAGGACTCTGTCTTAGGAAGAGTGGTGATTGTGAAACCCAGAAAGTACATGACTCCTTAAACACAGAGTAAACCGTTCAGTGAAGTTCTCATTCTTTCACAAAAGAGCAGTGCAACCATCTTGCTTCCCAGTATTATGGCAGCTGATGAATGTCACTACGCTGATAACAAGTCAAATCTAGGACAGATGTCAATTCTAAAAGATTTTTCTTTTGCTGTGCCACTCTGAATTGGAATTGTGAAAAGTTGTATGCCAAGCAGGCGAGGTATGAATGTGCTATTATTTTAAAATTATAACATCTAACTAGGAATCAAATAAGATTACAAGACAGTCCATACGTACAATATCAGTCTATATTTCAGCGCCTTGAATTTTTTCTTTGCTCTTTTGGAAAATACGCAGCTAAGTCCTAAATACTATGAATAATAAATCCCCTAAAGTGTTTGCATTATTTGAATACGCACTGCATATTTCCACTGGGCTAGAATAAATAATCAGAGTTTACATAAATATAACTTTGAATAGCACAAATGCAAACAGGAATTCCATTATTTGCACTAATTGGGACCTGACTGTAACGGTCACATATCTGAGAGCCTGGACAAACACTTTTTTTTTCTCCCCTTTTTTTTTGCGAGGCAATCTGGGTCAAGTGACTTGCCCAGGGTCACACAGCTAGTAAGTGCCTGAAGCCACATTTGAACTCAGGTCCTCCTGATTCCAGGGCCGGTGCTCTATCCACTTCACCACCGAGATGCCCCTTTAGACAGACACTTTTAACAACTACTTTTAAAATACATTCCTTTTGAAAATGTGTTTAATAGACCCAAATGTATAATCATACAAGTCATTCCCCAATTGATAAATGGTCAAAGGATATGAACAGGCAATTTTCAGAGGAAGAAATTAAAGCTATCTATAATCATATGAAAAAATGATCTAAATCACTATTGATTAGAGAGATGCAAATCAAAACAACTCTGAGGTACCACATCACACCTATAAGATTGGCAAACATGACAGAACAAGAAAATGATAAATGCTGGAGAGGATGTGGGAGAGTTGGAACACTAATTCATTGTTGGTGGAGCTGCGAGCGCATCCAACCATTCTGGAGAGCAATTTGGAACTATGCCCAAAGGGCTACAAAAATGTGCATACCCTTTGACCCAGCAATATCGCTACTAGGACTATATCCCCAAGAGATCATAAAAATGGGAAAGGGTCCCACATGTACAAAAATATTTATAGCAGCACTCTATGTAGTTGCCAAAAACTGGAAGTCAAGGGGATGTCCATCAATTGGGGAATGGCTGAATAAATTATGGTATATGAATGTAATGGAGTACTATTGTGCCATAAGAAATGATGAACAAGAAGACTTCAGAGAGGCCTGGAAGGACTTATATGACCTGATGCTGAGTGAAAGGAGCAGAACCAGGAGAACTTTGTGCACAGCAACGACCACAGTGTGTGAGAGTTTTTTCTGGTAGACTTGGATTTTTGTAATAATGCAAAAACTTCTTATAAAAAAAAAAAAATCCCAAAGGTGGTTCTCAAGGCAAAATGCCTTCCACACTCAGAGAAAGAAATATGGAAGTCATTCGCAAAATGTAGCAGATCATGTTTGTGTATGTGTATGTGTTTGTGTATCATGTTCTGATTTGTTATACGATTTCTTTCAGTTATTTTAGTCTGACTACATAGCATGACTATAGTGAAAATATACTCAATAGGAAAGTATATGTAGAATCTATACAGAATTGTATGCAGTCGTGGGGAGGGAGGGGGGTAGTGGGGGGGGATAAAATCGCAATTGTATGGCAGTGATTGTTAAACATTAAAAAATAAAAAAAAATAAATAAAGTACTTGCTAAGGTGGCTTTACTATGTGTCAGTAACTATGGTAGGAGCTGACGATACAAATACAATAAATCTTGGCAAGGACTTCTCAGAAAACATGAAAGAAGTTCGAGAAAAATTATGTTCGAACATTTTATATAATATACCACAAGCTTCAAATGGATGCATGATCTGAAGATTAAAGTCATAGCATTAAAAAAAAGAACAGAGGAAAATCCGATCAGGTACCTTTAAAAGCAACAGCTAAAGGCAGAATTCTTACCAAACAAGATTAGAGAATAAAACTGATAATTCTGATTACATGAAACTGAAGAACTCTTATACAAATTTAATGGAACTAGAATAAGGGAAGCAGTTGACAAGGGGAAAAAGCTATCACGTAGGTCTGACGCATGCCTGATTTCCCAGATTTCGAGGGAACCAGCATGGGCATATACAATTAAAAGTCATTCCCCAGTGGGTGAAGGCAAAAAAGATATAAACAAATAGTTCTTAAAATGACTATGAACGATTATATGAAGGATTGCTTCAACTCACTAATAATTAGGGAAAAATAAATTAAACCAAGTCTAAAGCTTCATTTCATGCCTAGAAAATCGGCAGATAACAAAAAATGGGAAGTCAAAATTGGAGAAGTTGTGGAAAGATAAGCATATCAAAGATAGCAGGAAAGTACACAAAATATTTCTAAGCACTTTTTTTTGGTAGCAAGTAAGTGGAACAAGGAATAGCTAAAAAAAATGATGGTGTCTGAATAGCAGAGAGGTGCAGAAGGAGCCACGTGCTTTCACACATGGCCAAATGGTGATTCCTTTAGTTCCATTACGCAAGGCAGGGCCAGGGCTTCTATTTTTGAAAGAAAGATTTTTGGAGAGGGATGGTGCTAATACAGACACACAGACACACACTCACACATCAAAGAAAGGGTCAACGAAACATTTAAAAATACACAAAAGATCAAAATCAGAAGAAGTTCAGAAAGGAACAAAGCAATTCTGTTAAGTTTAACATTTTCTTAAAAAAGCCCTCAAACGACTTGCAACAGAAATTTTGTTCTTTGTATGTTGAAATATTCATATTTAAGTTCATAATAAAAAAAGAACATTTGAAATTAAAAAAACAGGCACACCGCTACACTGCTCCTAAAGCTCAGTTAGTCCAATCATTTTGGAAACAAGATCTCACTGGCAGACGTATACACCAAGCAGGTCAGAGACAAAAAAGGTCCCATTTATAGCCATGTATTGATAACAGCACTTTCGGTAACAGCAAAGAACTGGAAGCAAAGTAGATAGATACCCCATCCGTGGGAAGTAGAGAAGCAAACAGTGATACATGAATATAACGGAATATTGCTGTACCATAAGAATTGACTAATTGAAGAGACAGAGAAATACGTGCTCTTCTATGAAATGATGCAAAATGAAGCAGTCAGAACAAAGAATACAGTGCACATAATGACAAAAAATGTAAATGTATAAAAACAAAAAAACAAGGCAAGGAAAACGGAATGCAGGGAAATGATAATGATCAAGGAAGAGACATGAGGATGCACCTCCCTCCCTCATTTTCAGATACGGAGGACGATACACATGGGACAACGTCAGACCGGACTGAGGAGCAGGTTTGTTTTGCCGAATTATTTTCTTTCTTTTTCTGTTATTCGGGACAATTCCCAAGAAAGAAGGTTCGAGGTATATTGGAAAATGAAAAACAAAAAATACAAATCAAAGTGTAAGTTCTTCATAGTTGTCAAAGTTTGGTACATATAAAATATGACAGTTAGAAATAAACTACTCAGAGCAAATATTACTTGTGGATTACCAAAAATATGGACTTTTTAGCAGCACTTAGTAAAACTTGTGGCTGATTTGGTATTTTTTGATAAATTATTAAAATTACAAGTCTGAAATGATGAATGAAAATACAGTGAAGGAATGAAAGATACTTACTACATCTCTGCTACTTTTCTTCACACTAAACTTGAGAGGAAGGGATCTTCGGACCTTTTCTTTAGGACTTCTCTTAGGCGAGAAGCAACCTGCCTTCCCTGACTCCACCCTAGGAATTTTTTCATAAGAGGGAAGAAAAAAATGCAATTTTTGATAACGACAATTTAAGCTGTATATGTTGCCAACAATATTTTTTCTGCGAGGCAAAACTTAACATAAAAATCCACAATAAGTTTTAGTGCTCATCTCCTAAAAGAATAAAAATATCAGACACTCTTGATGGAGGAGTCCTAACTAGCTATGTGGGACCTTTGGCAAATCACAACTTGATGACAGTTTCCTCAACATTTATAACATTAGGATTTATATCAGATGATTTCTAAGTCTATTCTAGATCTAAGATTTTATAAGTAGTGGGAATATGAAAACTTTATTTGTGTACCTAATTGTCATGCTTCTGACAAGAACTATTATAGTCCTTTGAACTTGGATCAAATAGATTTTCAAATCACAAGTAAAACATTAAGATGATATACTGTAGGGCAAAAGAGACAAGATTTTAATCAAGCAGAAGTGGTTTTTAGATTGAGAATCTTTCTTTGATAGAGGGAAAAAAGGAAAATATTCTTGACTAATAAGAGTATACTGACAGGGAAATTTTCAAAAATGTTTTATTATTAAAATTGTATCAGTTTGCAGAAACAATAAATAACAAAGCAAACTATCCAAATCATTTAAACTAAGTTTCATTAGTTATCAGTGACTGAAGCAACTCACCTGCACACTTTTTCGCTTGCAATCCTTGTACTTCGCCTCTGAACACCTGTACTGAACCAACGACTTCCACTGATGGCTATGGGGGAGACTGAACTCTGGGAAGATGCACCAGGACTTGCTTCAAACTGAACTACAAAAGTAGCATAACATATATTAACTGATTTGTTTTAAAGCACAAAACATCAATAATATTGTTTTTTAAGAGACTTTTGAATTCCAAAATTTTTTTTTAAATTTTAGCTTAATAACCTTCCTTCATTTTCCTTTTACATAAAACACTATTTTTATTAATGTTATACTTTAGGAGGATCAAGAAAATGTTTAATTCGATTTTAACTTCTGTTAATAACATACAAAACAGTTCCTATATATAAACTCTGACTTGATATCCCCAGGGGAGAATATCACATTCCTTCTGTTTCCCCAATTCATGATAATTACCCTCAGCTAATTAAACATTATGCTAATAACCACTTGGATCTTCCAGTGTTTTTCTATTCCTTTGATTTCAATTCACTCTCCAGGTTCTCTTCTTACCTGTCTCAGTATCATTTTCAGTTTCCTTTGCTGAATCATCACCCCTGTCCCACTCCTAACCACATATATTCTCCAAGTCTCTGGGCCCTTCTCCTCTCTACTCACATACATACCACCCTAGTTCAGACCTTCCTCACTCTTGCTTGAACTATAATAACAGCCTAATTAAACTCCTAGCTTAAGTTTCCCCCCTCCAATTCATCCTCCACATAGCCTCCAAAATATTCTTCCTGTAACAATATGTTTATCAGGTCACCTCCTTAAGAAGCCGTGGTACCTTTAGATAAAAAAACATAAAATTTCTCAGCTTGGTTTTTAAAGCTTTTCACAGTCTAGATACAGACTACTTTTATAGATAGTTCCTAATATTCTCTTTCATGTAGTCTATTCCACACTGTCGTACCTGCTGTCCTCTGAATTTGATAACCCACTTCCTGCCTCCATGCCTTTGACTGCAATGTACTCCCTTCTTTATCTCTGTCCTTAAAAATCTCTATTCCTCCTGGTAGTGTTTTCTCTCCCTCACCAAGTTATCTCATATTTATTTGTTTACTTGCTTATCTTCCTAGGTAAATTTTAAGTGCCCTGAAGGTAGAGACTTTCAAATTTCTGTCTTTGGGAAGATAGTGTCATTGAACTGAAGAATACACGGTGGGATATAAGGTGTAAGAAGACTGGAAAGAGGCAAAAAAATGGTAAGGGAGACTGACAATTGGTCATAAGGCAATTACAGGGGCCCCTTTGATGGCAATGGATATAAACCCAGATAGGTAAAAAAAAAACCTCTTTTTTTGTTGAATTTAAAATCAATAGTTAATTTAAAGAACAGTTGACCTAAAATCAACAACTGACTTACTAAAATTAGTTTACTCAATTTCAGGATAAATTACTATGGCCAGGGTTCTTTCCCTTGCTATACAGTGGTTGTGTAATGGTGGACTACTACAGAATGGCTATGTGACCCTGAGCAAGTCTTCTACTTCTCAGTGCTCTGGGCAGTTCTCTATAACCATACATTGGTAGAGGGAGTTTGCTCACCTGAAAGTCCCCAATACCATTAAAATCACAGGTGCAGTCACTGAAATCACAGCTCCACCTTCTATCCCTTGTACGTTCTAAGATGATGTAGTCACAATTAGTTTTCTCAGTTTTTTTGGTCACTTCAATACTACTCACCAGTTTTTCCTTGTGAGGGTTAGGGGCTATAACTGTGATTTCATTTGTATAGGGAACTCTCTGGTGAGGTAATTATCCCTATTAATACAAGCCAGCACGTTCTCTGCAACTTAAAGAGTGGCTTAGAGCACAGATATCAAATGTGTGGCCCCCTGTAGCCAGAACTAGATAAAAATGTAATTGGGAAATATTTAATACAGTAAATAAAAATATAATAAAAATAGAAAGCATTACATTTTAAAATTACGTCAACATGCAACACAGGAATCCTTAGAATAGATTAGTAACCCCCTATTCCTATTTGAGTTTGCTATTACTGACTTCCAACCGTGACAGATTAAATGATATGCCCATGGTCACATAGCCAGTATATGTCAGAGATGGGACATAAACCCAATTTCCAAGATTAGCTCTCTATTCATTATACTATATTTCTATTGGCAAGAATTAAATCCTAACCTCCAGTTTCCCTGCCAGTTCACTCTACCATCTGAAAGATGAAAATGTCAGCAAGGCAATAATTCATCAGATGTGTCTATTTTAAGCAGAATGAGACTTCTAGAAGATATTATGATGCTTAACACCCACCATCATTAGTATGTCTCTGTGTGAGTAAAACTGTAGATCTTTATAGCAAGAAGGCATCTCTAGAGCTCATGGTTCAGTCTCCTTATTTCATAAGTGCAGAAACTGACATCCAGAGGAGCTGAATCACTCACCCAGGATCATGCGCACTACTGTAAGTAGCTGAGCTGGAACTACAATCCAGAAGTCTTGACATTCAGTGTGTTTCTCTACTCTACCATATGGTTTCCAGGAAAATTTGGGGTCCAGGAATATTGTAAACTCTTGCTCTTGTTGTCCATTTGAAAAAAGGTCTTAAAAACAAGTTCCCAACTCATAAATCCAGTCAGAAAAAAATTTATAAAGGTTAATCAGGGCACATTCTCCATGAGCAGGAGTTTGAGATCTCCTGACATCTGGGTTGGAAACTACAGAGCTTGAGAGAAGTGCAAAGTTGAACATAACACTAGGGACCCAATCACAAAGCATTTACTCCTAATGCCTTCAACTTCACTCCTAGCTTCCAGTACTCAAAGAAAGAAAAAGTAAAGCATCATCACAGAATACTAAAATGTGAGTTTTCAATAAAATTTTACTTTTCCTAGAGTCCCAGTTGGAAAAGACCTCAGGAGCCATCTAATCATCTCATCTTATCTGTATCTGAACAAGAAATGTCCTCTATAACATCCTTGAAAGGTGGTAACCCAGACATTAAAGCCCTCTAGTTGCGGGGGAAGGGAAGGGAAGAAATTCACTACTTCCTAAAACAATCCATTCTATTTTTGGAGAGCACTAATTGTTAGGAAAATTCAATTCAATTTAATAAATATGAAGTGACTACCATATAGAAGCTAGATGGCACAGTGGATATTGCATTGAGCTTGAGATCAGGAAGACTCAACTTCACGAGATCAAATCTAGACTTCACACACACCTTATTCAGTGACTTAACTTTGTTGATCTCAGTTCCTCATCCGTAAAAGGAGTTGGAGAAGGAAATGGCAAACCACTCCAGTATCTCTGCCAAGAAAACTCCAAATGGAGTCAGAGAAAAGTCAGACACAACTGAAATGATTAGTCCCTTGTCCTCAAGAACTCACATTCTACTGTGGGAAAATAATATATACACACAAATACATACTGGATTGACAGTGGAGTGGGATCAGGAAAATTATTTAACAAAAATGTTTTATACTTTAACAGAGAATCTAAAAATCCTATTATTTAAAGCTCGCTGGAAAAAAAAATATATTCACCTTTTAAGCAGATAAAGACTAAAGGTCAAAGAAACATTACAAAGTAAATTCAGGCTATGCAGTAGTTCAGATGAAAGTAAAGAAAGTTACAAATAACTGCAAGAATCTTAGTGCTAGCAAACAGTAACCTAAACACCAACCAACTAGTGGAGTAAGGCAGTCATAAGAGAGCTTGCACTCAGAGATTTGAACCAAAAATTCATTGAAAAATTAGTTTGAACTTGAACTTATAACAAAATATGGACAAACTATTATAATGAACAATTTCACACAAAATTACACAAGAATTGAAATATAAACTGACTCAACTCCCTGGTATAGAATAACCTATTAATAAAAAAAAGTTAATAACCCACTTGAGTTTTGTTACATGTTTAGCAGTACTTAGTTATAAAGAGACAGAAAATCATTTCAGCAGATTAGCCTATGAACAAAATGCTTAATTTTCTAATCTCAGAATTTCTAGTACAATATGACCAATATCACTAGGGAACCCCCTATATGAGGGGCTCAACCTGGAATCCATGCTCACAAGAAATTCTTGGATACGTTTCAGGGGTTCATGAACTTAGATGGGAAAAAAATTACATCTTTATTTCAATATTGCTGGTTTCCTCTGTAATACCATTTATTTAATTTTACATACTTAAAAAATATTTCAAGGAGTACAATGTATCTATATATATAGATATAGATAGATTTCATCAGATGGCCAACAGGGTCCATGAAACAAAAAAGGTTAAAAAACTCCACTATGCAGCATCCCCACTCAAAAGTTCTACTTTATTTGGCATTATGTTGACATTTTTTCCTTACTGTTAAAAAGCCAAATTTTGACTAAACACAAATAAATCTTGTCAGAGAACAAAGTTAAAGACAGACTGCAAAAGCTTCCATCTAGTACAGTCATGTATGATACTTACCAGCTTTGTCTTGCTGAGGTGTAGTGGAGGGTGTTCTGTTACATTTAAGCTTATTCGGTACTCCACTAACAAAATCTGAAATGCAAGACACAGAAGCAATCATGTCTTGCTCTGTTAATACACATTTAATATTTATGATGTGCTAAAAAAAAATTGTACCAGCAGATACATTTTCATTAGGTCATTATAAGAAAAATAGTCACAGGTGGAATTGATGCCCAGTAATAATGAAATACAAAGAAATTTTGCACCTTTCAAAAGATAATTTTAATTAAGTAGTTCGCATCTCTCGAGAGGATATTTCAATTCAAATACAGTCAACACTATACTTCTAAATGTTTCTCAGCAGAAAAAAATTGGAAGGTATTCTTACCTCTGAGAAAATGCTAATTAAAAAGCAAAAGGTTTTAATGAGTAAATGAAATTGGTGACTAAGTTGTGAATTTTCTGAAAAGTAATTTTGGAGTTTGAAAGTGAAACAATGTATTATACGGGCCTTATGTCGAATATCACTAATTCACATTTATGTAGCATTTTAAAGTTTTCAAATGTTTACCTCACAACCCGATGTGAGTTAAGTAACATATTTTAAAATTTGTTTAAAATAATTAGTACATATTGATGATGAAAAGTAATTGTAAATTTTTCTGAATTCATTTCCAAATAATTCACCCCTTAAACAATTGTACAATGCTAAAGAAACAGCCATTCTGATGATGCGGGACAAATTCCACTCTAACAAGCACGAGTAAAAAGAATCCTCATTCTGCTTAAACCAGAGTAGAGACAAGCTGATGTAACAGGCACCCATAAAGCCTTTAGGACTACAAAATGGAATCATTCCAGAGTATTGCAGCATTTCTTACCAAGAAGCTAGCCTAACGACATGAAACATCTTATTGCTAAAAGATTGCAGAACATGGTAAAAAAAAAAAACAAAAGTCAACTCCAAGGAAGATGTAGAACAATATTTTTACCAAACACAACTTATCTAAAACGAAACAGACAAGACTATAGTAACCAAACACAAGGCTCTCCTCCCAACCATTTCTACCATTAAGTAATTTTCTGCTACCATCATGCAAGAAATATGAGGGGAAGGGGGTGTTTATTATTCATAACCCCTATTTGAGTTCAGTCTTAATACTTTACTTCAGTGGCTTTAAAGAGCATAGTTTCACAATCTGGGCTTCGGGGGGAAACCTGGTAGCTTCAAGAAACTGTTCAGTATAATGTCCTTCTTCAATATACACATATACAAACTGATGGTTTAAAGCACAAAGACTATTTTAACAGTGTATAGACAGCTCAAATATAAATTGCATACAAGCAGGTGGCAATGTAAAATAAAGCTATTTACATTGAGAAGACCCAGATTCAAGTCTGGGTATGCTACTTTTGCTATCTTTGTGACCTTGGGTCTCAGTTTCCTTGCATATTAAAAAGGGGGGCAAACCAAATTATCTCTATATTTCTCCAAGATGTCTTCCAGCTCTAAAAGTCCTATATTCACAGTGTCAAATTTAATACAATAATCAAACCTATACTCTAGGTCAAATTGAACACAATAATCAAACCTACACACTAAAGCCATTTTCATACTTCTAAAACCTCCATCCCTAGGTTAAGCAGTTTCACCATTTCTTCTTGACAAGCATTATCTGCCAGGCACACAGTTCCAGGCACTGCTGTCTTTCCAGTACCAATACTGACATGCTAATAATAGATAACCAAGGCAGCATTTATATCTTATTATCAATACTATCTAGAGAGAAACAATACAATCCACTTAACCACCGAAAGAGCAAGATTTGTGTCATACTTTTTGCCAATATTAACTCGCTGACTCAGGGTTTTATTTAAAATATGAATATTATGTAGCTAATAAGTAGAGCAGGGACACATACTAGATAACCTAAACGTTAGATAACCTAAATGTTACTACAGAGATTCGGTTCTGGGATGTTTGAAGTTAACCAGTTAGCTAGGAATAGGAGGAAGAATGTCAGTCTCTTGAAAACAATATTTCAAAGCTTCTGATCTAATTAACAAGATAACTAAAAATACTCAACTGGAACAAAATATAAAAGGGCAGCCTCTGCTGAAACAACATCTTAGAGAGGTGGCACTGTTAGGCTAGGTGAACTATATGAAGGGAAACTTGGTCTTGATGACAGTTGATACAAACTACCCTGCCCTTCAAAGGGCCTTCACCCCAACATAATATGTGTGAACAGACCTGGCATGAAACTTAGAATGTAGAGGATTTAAGCTTCTTCCTCAAACCTTCAGGAGGAAACTGAAGGGAAGATCTATGAAAGTGACTGTTCAAGCTAGAATGATGAACATTCAGGATGTACTGGGATAGAAACTAACAGGAAAGAAAGTTTGAACTGGCACGATGACTGCGTGTAAATATGTAAGTATTTGACATAGAGCACAGATGGGGCACAAAAAACTAAAAAGACCTGGCACTCTTCCTCTTTCCTCCCAGTAACCCAAGCAGGATGTATCTGTCACTCCGCCTTTTCTCAGCCCCAGGAGCAACTTTGAAGAAAAAAAAAAAACCCAGACACAAAAGATAATTTAAAAAACTACGCAATAGGACCACAGACCATTGCAGTGAAGCTGATGACAGGAGAAAATAAATTTACATAGAAACATATAATTCATACGTAAAAGCAATCTTAAGAGTCTGGTCCTGAAAACAATGGAGAGTTCCTCTTGTTCTACCTAGCGAAAGGTATAAGGGAATCCCATGGAAAGGAGGCAGACACAAAATGATCCAGTCCACTTGATGACACTACTTTCCTTTCTGTGTACCCCAAGGCTTATATCTGTAGCTTATCTGCTCTTTCTGTACAGCGGTCAAAAAACATTTATTAAGTGTCAGGCACCAATCGCATAAATTATCTAGCTTTTAGGCTTGACCTCTAGCTCTGGCCTTTTGATGTACATCATCCTTCTGCTATCTTTAAAAATACAAAGAAGCTGCTTTGGAATGACATGCATCTGTGTGGCTAGAATTTCTCTGGAGGTCTACATCTGCTTTATTTTGGTCTTGTCTGAGTTTAATCTACAAAAATATAATCTACCGAATGCAAAAAAACAAAAGATTTTGTCAACATCCCCCTAAATCCTAAAAAACTGTTTGCCTGTAAAGGAAATTGAACTACATGATTTTTAGGGTCCCTTCTAACTTTAAGTTATGTGAGTCCTAAAATATATTTGACTTTATTAAAAATTGTATTACAATGGCCTGCAGTCCTATTGACTCTTTGCACCTTTTTCATCTATTCCTTCCTTTTTACAATGCTACCAATTTAGGCCAGGCCTTGACTATTCACACCTGGATTATTGCAAAAACCTTCCTCAATTCCCTTCCAGTCTTTCTGGCCTAAAAATAATGCTGTGTACTGTTAAAGACTCATCCAAAATATCATTTCCAGGACATCAATACTCTGACCAAATCTTCCACTTGGTGGCCACTGCTTACATGATAAAACTTAATCGCCTGAGTTAGCGTTCAACGATTCTCCGTGACCGTCCTCAGTCTTCTTTTCTGATTTCTTCCCTTTCTCCATTTAAGTCTTCATTTAAACAAAGTTAGTCTACTTACTGTCTCCCACATGTACCACGCCCTTCCACACCTGAATTTCCTCATCCAGGCCAAATATTATGCATTTTTGATTATCCAAATAAAATTCCAATTAGCCCTCCCTAACAACTCATTCTTCTTCAAGCCGAGGGCATTTTAACAATCTTACATTTACTAATATTGCTATTTTTAACTCTTTGCAAGAGGAACTCTATAGACCTACATTCTGACTCTTTGTCATTAGCAAACACTACAACTTGGGCAGGTCACTTAACCTACATGAAGCATAGTCTCCCCATTAGTAAAATAAAGAGTCTGGAAGAGGCTCCCCCTCTTACCTAAAAAATTCTGTAATTCTAGGAGTCTATGTTTTATCTCTTCAACTAGACTGTATACACCAAGAGAGGTAATAATATGGTATGCGTCTTTATATCTCCCACAGCCCTTAACATAAAGAAGGTAGTAAAAAAAATTTCTGTTGAGTAGTTACCTTAAATAATAAAAGCTTATAAACCTCCATGCTTAGGTCAAATAGTAATAATACTCACCACCTACACCCTGTCTTCTCTTTTCCTTATGTTCAATAGAAGACTCATATTCACCTTCTTCACAGTCGTCTAGTGATGGAGTAGAATTGGGGCCATCAATACCCAACATGACTGATATCTTTGCCATGATAAACTCTGGCACACGCCCTAAAGGATAACATTGACAATGTTGTTTTTATTGTGTTGTTTTAAAAATAAAGGTATTCTACACTAAACTTCTGTCAGAGAACAGGTTCCTAAATCATATACTTGAGCTTGAAGGAACCTTCAGAAGTCATTTGGTTCACCCCCTTCATTTTACGGATGATAAAACTGAAATCCCGAGGGTTAAATGACTGTCAAGATCACATATGGAGCAAGCAAAAGAGCTGGAGGTCTCTGTGAGCCCAAGGCCTCTAACTTAGTCCAGCACTCTTTCACTGTTTCTGCCTCAGAGTTTTAATGGTTAGTTGGGAGAAGCTGGCAAGCCATAAACATTCTGCCCTGAAGACATTTCACCTTTTCTTACCAATATCAGCTGCATGATCAATCAGGGTCTTTACCACCGCAATCTCCAGTCGAATTTCTTCCCTTGCATTCTTCGACACTTTCTCATTCCATGAATGTAAAAGGTTTGGAGCAAGCATTGCTGCAAGATTATAACTATCCATCTTATTCTCACTGACTCTTTAAAAAAAAAAAAAAAGTAGGTACCATTAAACGTAGTCAAAATTTGAACTAAGAAACAATTTCAAGAAGCTAACAGGCATATTTGTAGGGACTCTTACTTAATATTGGCTATGTATAAGGCAAATACTAAACCTTATCAGGAATTTAACCAAGAAATAGGAAATAAAAAAGCTTCTAACAGTCAAATTAATTTATAAAATCCATGCATCCAAAACTAATATTTTATTCACAGCCAAGCTTCTCAAAATCCTCAATCAGTACTAACTTATTTAAAACATAATAGTAAGACAGTTGGTTATTGCATTTGGTTTCAAAGTTCATAACTGATTAGAAGTAGCCAAACAGAAAGGGTGAGAGGAGTGGTTACAGGCAGGCACAAAAACTGTAGTGAGAAATGACAGGTGATAGCAAGGAAAGAAATAGAAAAATTATAAAAAAACAGAAATATGAAATCAAATGGCATCACAGGTTAGACCTTTTAGGGTAAACTGCCTTGCAGAAACAGGCCCCTGGAGATCACTGTATTACGGTATACAAATAATGACAGTCAAAATGATAAAGAAAAAACGAAATTGTATTCAATATACTCCATTTGAGAAGATAAGGAAATATGTAAATAAATTTTAAGAAATATTTCCATCCCAAATAGCTGAAAACAAAATAAATGTACTGTTGCTTAAAATTATAACTGGCTAGCCAAAAGTTCCCCATAGCTAAAATTTTTTGTACTTGATCTTTACTTACCTGAGAGAAACATTCCGGAGAAAGTTAAAGAAGTACCGTAATACATATACTATATTGTCAGTCATAAGACAAGAGAGCAACATTGTAGCAGTATCCCTCTCCTCTGTTTCCAACTGTTGAGCTTTGATAAAAGCTTCATGCAAATCAACTGGAAAGATGGGTTCTGGCAACTCCCTAAAAAATTTCTTAATAAGATCTGTGATATCCTGTGGATCTGCAGAAGACAGACAGCTTTCACCATGATTCAGTTTCCTCTGAAATAAATTTCAAGTCATCAGTATTCTTTGATTTAAGATCTCCATTTTGATCAAAATCTCTGCTTACATCTCAAGATAAAGAGTTTTTCTTAGTAAACTTTAATTCTTTTATTTATTTGCTTCTGGTGTCATGTATTACAAAACACACAAGAAGCTCTAGCAAACAATCAAAAATACTTAATTTCTTTAACTACTGGATTCATGTAAGCTATAAATGCTTTCCACAAAGGGAATAATAGCTGGTCAGCTGTAACTCTACCATTCATTAATACCGAAAAGATGAGAGGACATAATGCTGAGCTTGGGAGTCATTAGACCTGGGTTCAAACCCTCCCCCCAATAACTACCTATGTGCAAGGTGCTCACAGACATCTCCACAGTAATTATTTAAAGTCATATGGGATGTGATGTTAGAGGGAGTCCACATGCTAGAAAATAATAGACCCTTTGCACATTCATGTCATATCTGAGGACTGTAACAACAAAAACCTAATTAGACAACTGTGGAAAGAAAAAATAGTCAAGGAATATGCCTACCTTCAGTGCTTTTATATGGGTAGCTGATCCAGAAACCCTAAAAAGACCCTTAACATGAAGATGTTGTTCCAAAGATGTGCAAGCATCAACGAGAAAACTGAAAAAGGCAGGTCTCATTAATGTATTTAATCTTACAAAAACCATACTAAGTGAATATACTTGTCAAGGTACATCAATAGGCTGTGAAGATCCTTGACATGACTTCTGAATTATAAATCATTTCCCATTTCTATAATCTACTCATTGTTCTTGTGCTAATTTTAGTATGACTGTTGCTCTCATTCCATGACTTTCACAGCCTACTATATACCCAAGAGCCATACTATCTAAGTGTGTATACACACACACACACATATATATATAACCTCTATACACACAGACATGTATACCCCAACAAATCTTTCTGTAATTACCATCCCATAAAATGCAACAACCTTTTTTAATTCAATTTAATTCAACATTCATTAAGTTTCCATATATGCAAGGCATCCTTAATACTACAGATAAAAAGGAAAAAAAATTCCTCCATTTCAACATATACAGCATATACACAGATGAGTATATATAAAGTAGTGTTAAGAGACAAATGATAACTAGGGTAGAGGAAAAATAGGTCAGGAAAAGTCTTATATAATAGTGAAGAAGCTAGGGCTTATAAGAGGCAAAGGTAAAGAAGGAATGTATTATACACCTGAGAGATAGTTAATGCAAAAGGATGGAGGCAGGAGACTGAGTGTATGTATCGTCAAAAGGACTAATAGCCAACAGACTGGTAAGGTAGATGGGAGGCAGATCATGAAAAGTTTTAAATGGATTTTGTATTTTATCCCAGAGGCCATAGGAAGCTCCTGAAGCTTCTTAAGTCAGACCCCTGTTTTAGGAACATCAATTGGCAGCAGCTTAGATTATGGATATAAAACAGCGAGACTTGAATCAACAAGATCTGGCAACTAACTGGACTAAAGGGATGTGGGAGGAGGGAATTTCAAAGAGAAGATAGTGGAGAATTGACTCTGAGGCTCTAAAACTAGAAAATGAGAAGAATGGTTGTGCATTCAATCAAAACAGGAAAAGTGTGAAAATGGGATAGATGTGAGGAAATACAAGTTCCATTTTTGAAAAATCAGTTTATTTTTATTTATAGGTTCTATTCATATCTCATTTAATTTACTTCTTTATTTGCTTGTCTGTGGGACCTTTATTTCTCTGCCAACATCATTTGTCCAACTCTTCGGAAGACAGAGATGATTTTTTAAAAAAATAATTCAATATGTAGAACAAAATAATGCAGACAGAACGATGCTCAATAGAAGTCTGTAGGTAATACATGTAGTATCAATGTTAAAGGGGACAGCTAGATGGCCCAGTGGATAGAGTGAGTGCTGGGCCTGGAGTCAGGAAGACTCATCTTCCTGAGGTCAAATCTGGCCTCAGACATTTCCTAGCTATGTAACCCTGAGCAAGTCACTTAACTCTGCTTGCCTCAGTTTCCGTATCTGTAAAATAAGGGGGTGAATGAAATGGCAAAACACTCCAGTATCTTTGCCAAGAAAACCCCAAAAGAGGTTATAAAGAATGAAAACAACTAAATGCCAAATAAACGTTATCTCTACAGATTACACAGCTCTCCTAGGTAAAGGACTCGGAGGATCTAAGCAGGTTCATTAACATGAGTTTTGTCGTCATTTCCCCAATACGTGAGCGTTTAGAAATCCTTTTACTAGAATGTGAAATGTGCGCATAACAAATCTGAATAACACTGTGTGATCACTATTTACAAAAGCTTGGGCATCTCAATAACATATAATTACTCTTCTCCCACAATTCTTCCCAAATATACTCATTCATTCATCCAATAAACGTTTACTGAAAGTCTGTTATTTGTCAGGCACTGTGCTAAGGGTATCATTACATTACAGGGATTTTCATTCAAATACAGATTTCAGAGTGGAATTATAAAGTCCATGAATTAAAGACCCAAGTGTGAAATATCTACTAATTTCTGAACCTTGCAATTCACCACTTAATTCTAGGCTAATTTCACACCTTTCTTACCTTGGAATGTTTCCATATTCTGGTACAAATGTCTGGGGTAGTACAGAAAAAGGTGCTCGAAAAATTTTCCCCTAAAATGTAAAAGTCATTTATTATAAGCATCGAGATAAAAATTTACAGGTATAAGCACAGAATGTGAAGACAAATTGTGATTTCAGGGAAAGAGCAAAAAAACAATTAAACTAGTTACTAATATTCTGAGATATAATTAGTCATAGTAGCTAAAAGGCAACAGACTTTGGTAACAGTGAGTCTTAAGAACAGAACTAGTCTCAAATACTAAAATAAATACCTTATGCCAATAATATCTATTAATTATGCTAATGAAAGAGTTACAGAACATTTGGATCAAATACTAACACACATTAAAGTATCATTATTGTATTATTTTTTAAAGAGGACTTCAAATAGGTTTAATGCTTCTCAATTTGCATCTATTAAAATGGATATTTTTTTCTGAAATCACCTTCCACAGCTCTGCAAATACTAACTCTGCATCAAATTATCTGTGTACTTCCTTGACCAATAATAGGGTAAGATGGATTAATTTTTTTGGCTGATGAATGTTACAAATTTTCTAACAAAATGTTCCAAGAGACTAGGACTAAGAAATACTGAAAGTAAACATTAAAACATTAAAAAATCCAATTCAACCTCTTCTTGTACAGTTGCTATTTCTATAATAAAATTATCTTCTTTCTTACTATTTTTCTTAACTATTTCTTAACTATTTCTTAACTATTCTTAACTATTAAATATTTCTTAACTAATTCTTAACAATTTTTCCGAAGACTATTTATCACAAGAATAACTTGTGAAAGGCACCAAGATTCAGTAGTCCTGGGTATCAAGTCATGTCTCTATTTATTAGTTATGTGGCCTCTAATAAGCCATTTCAGCCCTTTCGTTACCTCACCTGTAAAATGAGGATAATTCCACATAACTCAGAGGGAGTTTTATAAACTACATGTTGTAACAATGAGCTATTATTAATAATCTGAAATCAAATTCTGAGATCCTGGAAAAAATAACAGTGCAGATATATATACTGAAAGAATTAAGCATAAAAATTTTCTGTAAGCTCGTACGACACTTAGGAAAATGACTAACGCAGAAGACATCCCATTACTAGGACTGGAGATAAGCCATTTATAGTATTTTTTAAAAAATCAATCCATAAGCATTTATTAAGCTGTAACTATACACCAGGCACTAGGGATAAAAATACAAATAAAATAACCCCTACTCTCAAGGAACTTATGTGCTAATGAGGGAGAGAAGTACGTACAGAATATAAATAAATACAAAATAGCTAAATAAGCATTTTTGGGGGGAAGGATGGAAAATCAGGAAAGGTTGATAGTGATATTTTAGCTAAATCTTGAAGGAAAAGAGAGATGAAGCAGAGGTGAGGATGGAGTGAATTACAGGCATGTGGAGATGGCAACTGCAAAGGAAGATTCAGGACATACCTGAGTACATGGGGGACACAGAAAAGGCTAGTCGGTATGGGCTGGGGGTGGGGTTGTTTAATGAGTAACATACAATGAGGATGGAAAGACAGCTTGTGAAAGGCTTTAAAAGCTAAGTAGAGGAGTTTATTTTATCCTAGAGAGTTAACAGGGAACCAATGAAGTTTATTTTGTAGATCCCATTTGGGCTAATGGAAAATCACTTTGGCAGCAATATGTAAGATAAGACAGAAATAGGAAATGGTTTGAGGCAGGAAGTACAATTAGGAGACAAATTCAGTAATCTAAATGTGATGAAGGCTTGAACTAAGGAGGGTCAGAAAGAAACAAGACAACTGCCAACTGATTAGATATACAGGGTGAGGGAAAATGAAGAGGATAATGGAAAGTTACTAGACTTGGGATATGAGAAGACTGGTGGTGCCTTGGGGGCAAAAATAGGGAAGTTTGGAGAGCAATATAATGAGATGTTTTGGACCTGTTAAGTTTGAGATATCTCTGAGACAGGTTTGTAATATCAAGAAACTGAGATAAATCTTGGATATCAAGTTTGAAATATCCCATAGGCAAAACAGTGATGCAGGCCAGAAGCTCAGAGGAGAAACTGGGACTGGCTATACAGACCTACAAGTCATCTACATAGGTTTAGGATTAGGGATATGACTGGTGACTTCACTGGTGTAGATAACTCCCAAACGAGGGCACTTATTCTACCAATAGAGACTGGCAACTTTTCTGCAAATAGTAGTGTTTAAATGCCTAGAACAATGAATAGTTAAATGACTTGCCAGGAAATCACACAAAAAGTCAAAGGCAACATTTTAATCCCAGGCTTCAAGGACAGCTTTTTAACAATGGCTCTTAATCATCTTGAATGAAAGATAATAAAACCCTAGGAACTGATGAGGTCACTGAGAGAAATTCTTTCATGCAACAAACATCTATTAAACACTTTCTATGTTCTAGGCTCCAGAGAAAGATACAGTAACAAAGATGAAACAGTCCCTGCTCAGAGAAATTACATTTCATGGAGGTGAGGAGAAGTAGAGGGAAAAGACATAGATACACGTAAGTAAATATATACAATACAATTGAGAAGAAGCACTAACTGGAGGATGGGAAACTAGAAAAGGGTAGGTTACACTTCAGCTAAACTTTGAAACAAACTAAGGGTTTCAAGAGGCAGAAGTGTGGGAAAAAGTATTTTAGGTATGAAGGATAGCTTCTGTAAAGTTATGGAAGCAAAGAAATGTCAAATAGGCTTACTTTAACTGCACACTGCAAAAAACAGAGTAATATGTAATAAACCTGGAAAGGTTGGCTGTTACTTTTTGAAGGACTTCAAATGCCAAACAAGGCAGTTGTAGTATTTGACTCTAAACAAGATAGCAATCTTTTTGAAAAAAGGAACCACACAGTCATACCCATGCTTTAACAATCATTTGTTTTAAGTGGATGATGGATAAAACCTGGAGGGTAAAACCATGACCTACACAACAATTAGGAAGCTACGATAATAGTCCAGGGGAGAAGTTAACAGGTCAACTTGAACTAGGGTTATAGATTGAAGGATTAGAAAGATGTTTTGTAGGGGGAATCAACAAGTGACTGGGTATAGGGGTTGAGGGGAAATGAAGCGTTACAGCCGATTTCAAGTTCACAAACCAGAACGGTTAGGACAGAACTGCTCTCAAAAGAAACTTCAGAGAGGGGTGGGTGAGTACTATTTTGGAGATGTTGAACTTAAGATGCCTATGGGACACTCACCTGGAAATGTCTGAAAGGCAGATTATGATTCAGGGCTAGAATTGAAGAGAAAGATTAGGGCTAAGGTACAGATACGGGAGGTGCATAGCAATGATAGTTGAATGTGGCAAGGAGCCTAGTGCTCTTTACACTAAACAGATTAAATCAATGCCTTCAATAGAATATTTTTAAAAATGAGGGGAAGACGGAAAAATCAGTATACTGACAAATAAGTTGATTTTTAGAACACAAATATTAGTTTTTATATATTAGTCTATGTATTTGTATAAAGTGCAATTCACAAGTTTTTGTATTAGAAACTCTTAAGTGTGAACCAGTATAAAATGTTATTGCAAATAGAAGTACAACTTTAATATTGTTCTTAGCTATCTCACCTCACATTACATTCTGAAACAATTCCAGCGGCTACTTACTCTGATTTACACTTATCTCTTAAAGACATTCATACTTACTTTATATAATATAATATGACTGTTCATTCTCATATTTGAGTAATATTCTGCATGGCTGTTTGTCCAATACAATGTGTCCACTAGTCAGTTTCTACTCTACCGACAAGATCTTAAGTATTGTTCAGCACCTAAAACATAGTATATAGATGCTTGATACACGATTTTTTTAAATTATGAAATGAATTCCTTGATTTTATGAGTGGAAAAAAAATCAAGGGCTATGTCTTGCAAAGACCTTCTCCATCTGTCAATCATTTTAGTCTTCTTTATGCATCTGTAGAACATAATGCTATCTCAAAAATATTACATGGCTCACATCACATTTCTAAATCTTTTCCTTCAATTTCTTGAAATCTTTGAAATTACTATCTCATAGGTATAAAATCTTGGGTAGAGACTGAAACAACTGAAGAGACTATCATATTGGTAAATAATCAGTAGAAACAAAAAAGTGTCAATTTAACTACCTAGTTAAAAAATGTTTTATGACATAAAGCTGACAATAGCAAAAATTAGGTTTGGGCATAATCAGATTCAATTAACTATTATGCACTCAAAAACCAGCTGTAACAAATATACACAACAGGACCACATAAAAGAAGCTGTATTAATTAATCTAAGTACACACACACACACACACACACACACACACACACACACACACACACACACACACACACACACACACACACACACACACACACACACACTAGTATTTAACCAGAACTCCTCTTCAGTACTTAACCATTTCCACTGAACCATTCAGAAAACACCATTCTTTTTAAATGAACCACCCTTCCTGATAGCCCACAAAAGCCTCAGAAAATAATCACAAATACTCACTTAACCTCTATGAACTTCAGATTGAAAAACAGGAATAATAATAACATGTAGTGTGTGTGTATACACACACGCACACATGTATATATACAGAGAAAGATACACACACACTTCAAGGGGTTGTTGTAAGGTTCAGATAAAATCAAGTACATGGAGTAATCTGAAACCTTAAGGTACTATAGAAACATTAGTTATAACCAACAGTAAATCTTGACATCTTCACCATATGGCTTATCATGTGTAAAATCGAGAAGCGGCATGGACTAGCAAACAGTCAGAAAAACCTAGGTTCAGAATCTATTTTGTAGAATAGTTGCGTGATTCTGGGCAAATTACTGAAGCTCTCTCTGGGCCTGTTTCCTCCTCTGTAAAACCGTGAGTTAGAGGAGATAGTTTCTAAGTTTCTTTCTAGTTTTAAACATGCAGCTAAATGGGTGTGTGAACAAAGAGCGAGGTCTGGAGTCAGAAGATCTGTGTGATCCCAGACAAGTCACTTGACCGCTTAACCACTTAACCTCTCAGTTTCTTTCCCCTGGCACATAGGTAGCTCTAGAGATACGTTAGCTATCATCCTGTCCTCTTTTCTGGACAAAATTAATGCTCCACTTTCACCAGTTTGGTTCACAGTGACTCTTACTAGCCTTCGGATGTCCTCCCTCAGCCCTCTTCCCCCTGGTCTTACCCTAAAAGTTATCGCCCGAGACTCCTGCCGGCCGCGAGCGCTCTGGATCTTTAAGCCATAGGCGGCCTCGAGATGCTGCAGCAGGGTCAGCCTCACCAGCCTCCGGTGCCTCATTTCTGCGGGTGTCTCGCACCTCTCCGCCACTCCCCTCCTCCTCGTCCTGATCCCTTTCCACCCATTGACCTTCTCTAGCCACCACCTCTTCCACTTGCTACAAACCCTCGGTGTCACCACCTTCGCTTCAACTCCCTCTCGTCCACTTCCACGAGCCCCGCTGGGGCTCGGGCCTGCTCCTGCCACTTCCGTGTCTCCTACCCTCAATTCCAAGCCCTCAGGTCTGTTTGTCCACAACCCGCTCCTTCCCCCGCCACTGACCCTTCTCTAAGTCACTCCCCACGGACCCTTCCACGCTCCTCTCCGGTCACTCCCCACCGACTCGTCCACGCTCCTTCCCGGTCACTCGTCCACGCTCCTCCCCAGTCACTCCCCACCAACTTGTCCACGCTCCTCTCCAGTCACTCCCCACCGACTCGTCCACGCTCCTTCCCGGTCACTCGTCCACGCTCCTCCCCAGTCACTCCCCACCAACTTGTCCACGCTCCTCTCCAGTCACTCCCCACCGACTTGTCCACGCTCCTCTCCAGTCACTCCCCACCGACTTGTCCACGCTCCTCTCCAGTCACTCCCCACCGACTTGTCCACGCTCCTCTCCAGTCACTCCCCACAGACTCGTCCACGCTCCTCCCGGTCACTGCCCACCAACCAGTCCCAGGCCTTCACCCCAGAAGACCTTTCCCCTAGACTCCCAGTCTCTATTTCCGGTCCCTCGGGTCTGCGGGCTCTTGCGGCCCCCCGCTCGTCGCCGGTCAGGCCCTAGGCTAACGTCGCCCCAGACGCCGGAGGCCCGGCGGGCCCTGGGCCCTGGCTCCGCCGCGGACTCCTCGAGCTCCCCTCCGGACCGGTCTCGCACGCTCAGGCAGCGCCCTCCGTCAGCCGGGCTGTTACCCCATCCCGGGCTGCCCACTCCGGCAGACCGGTCGCCCCCACAATCCAAATCCCAAAGCCGCGGTCTCCCGCCTCCCACTCCGCCTCCGCCGCCTAGCCAAGCACTCAGCTCCCGCTCCGCCTCCGCACCCCAGCCGAGAACTCAGCTTCGGGCCGAACGCAGCGGCTCAAACGGCAGCACCAACGTTCGACCCGCTCTCTGATTGGGCCGCGCCATTCACAATCAGAACCCCTCCGCGGGGGCCTAACAATAGCCTGATTCGGCGGTAACGCCGTCAGCAGAACCGAAAGTGGGGAGGGGTGGGGGGAGAAAGGTAGAGCCCGGTCCTACGGCTAGTCCGACAGGTACTGCGCGTGAGCTCCCTGTAAGGGCGGAGATCCCTGGTGGCCCATGGTCAGGGCCGTGCAACTCAGACCATTAATTAAGGGCTAGGCGCAGGGCGGGGACTCCACCCACGTGCTCCCGTCCCGAGCAGGACGCCGAGGTTTGGACCGGGCTCCTGCAGCCTTGAGCGCTACACCGCCCTTAAGGCCCCTCCATGGTCGGGGGGGGGGCAGGGGGGAGGCTGGAGGTGCCATGAGGGGGTGCCTGATCATGCGCGTGCCATGCAACCCCTTTGAGCCCCAGCTTCTCCCCTGTAAAGCGGGGTTCGGTGTGGTCTCCAAAGACAAGGGAAGGCTCCAAGCTTAGGCTTGTATTAGAAGGTGTGGGGAGACAGACTTGGGGGCCACTAGAGGCTTATCACAAATACCCAGAGGTGATCCGCAGGGATGCTGCTCCCCACAATCCTGCAGCCCCACGCAGCGTGCTGGTCCAAAGTCCCGCCTTGCAGCGCTCTCAGGACAGGTTGTCAGGCGTGTCCAACCCTTCATGACCCCTCTCTGGGGGTTTTGGCAAAGATACTGGAGGGATTTGCCATTTCCTTCTTACTCATTTGACAGAGGTGGAAACTGAGGTCCATGAGGTTAAGTGACTTGCCCAGAGCTAGTAAGCAATCTAAAAGCCTCTAAAGCCCTTTTCAAAGGAGAGATTTTAATATCCCAAACGAAGCCTGGAAGGAAACGTAAAGGCAGTGCCCATTAGACTTTTCTCCAGGGATCAGTCTTGTGCAAAGCACTTTGGGGAAGGAAAGGAGCTGGAAGAAATTGGGGATTTAAAAATTTGTGACCAGAGAGATACGACTTATCTTATCTCTGAGAGAGGTCTGCTCGAGTGGAGGCACCCAAAGAAACTGGGGATTATGTACTCAAACCTCTTAAACTAGCCTAAGAGCTACTTATCTTTTTGCAGCTCTACGGGAAGATATGCTGGCAGTATGGGAGGTCTCTGCTAAACACACCATTTCTCTAAGCACCACTAGGCAGAATTTACTTAGGCTCCTGTTAGCTTATGGAGGTAGCCCAACTCTAACTCTGCCTGCCCCAAGAGTTGGCGGTGTTGATTAATATCTGGTCTAATATTGTAGGAAAACCACCTGATTTGAAGTCTATGTGGGAGTTCAAAGTGCATCTCTATTACTACTTGTATGGCCACGGACAAACACTTAACCTCTTTGGGCCTCAGATTCCATCTTTAAAATGAAACAGTAGAACCAGTTGATTCTATGAGCTTTTTAAGGTCTCTTCTAGCATTAATAGAGTTCGAATTCAGCTTGCCCACCTATACTCTGTAAAGGAGATATCATCAGTCTCCTAAGAGGAGGTAGGATGGAAGCCAAATGAGGTTGGGTGGTCCCTGGGGGAGATCAACTGGAGTTCTTAAAAGCAACAAAGGGTGGGAAGCAGCACTTTATTAATCATTATTGTTACTCATTGTTGTGATTTCTAAAACCACAGGTAAATTAAGGCATTTTCTCTGGCTGTCTCCCGTCCTTGGAATGCTATCCTTCCTCCGCTTCACCTACTGACTTCTCGGACTTCTCAACGAAAATTCCATCTTTTTTTTCCTATTTTTAAAATATATTTATTTTTCGTTTACAACATTCAGTCCCACAAGCTTTTGAGTTTTAAATTTTCTCCCCCTCCATACGCTCCCCAAGATGGCATGCAATCTGATATAGGCTGTCCATATACATTCATATTAGACATATTTTCATTTTAGTTATATTGTAAAGAAGAATTATAACCAACGGAATGAACCATGAGAAAGAAGAAACAAAACAAAAGAGAGACAGCAAATAGTCTGCTTCCATCTGCATTCAAATGCCACAATTCTTTCTCTGGATGTGGATAATATTTTCCATCATGAGCCTTATGGAGTTGTCCTAGAACCTTGCCTTGCAAGAGCCAAGTCTATCAAAAGTAGCCTTCACACAATGTAGCTATAACTGTATACAGTGTTATCCTCTTTCCACTCCCCTCATTCAGCTCATATCCCATCTTTTATAAGGAGGTTTTCTCAGCCTCAATTCTAGTACCTTCTTTCTGGTAATTATTTCTTATTTGTCCCATATATGGCTTCTTTGTATATATTTGTTTACATGTCTCCTTATAAGATTCTGGAGGGTAGAAGCTGTCGTTTGCCTTTTTGCATCCCCAATGCTTAGCATAGTGCCTGACATATTATAGGTGCTTAGTAAATGTTGATTGATTGTAAATTGGGAAGTGAGGAAAAAGAGTTCTCTAAAGTAGGCATTCTTAAGCTGGAGTCTGAAGTTTTGTCTGTTTTTACTATTTTCAAATTTGTATTTCAAAATAATGGGTTTTATTTGCAATCCCTATGTATTTTATTTTATGCATTTAAAAACATTATTCTGAGAAGGGGTCCATAGGCTTCACTAGATTGCCACACACAAAAAGTTAAGAACCTCTGCTTTATAAAGAAAAAAACTTATGAGGAAGCATCCTGTCCCAGTTTCCTGATTATCTCAGTTGTAAAATCCCTGTTCATGACTTTTTTGAGGGGACCATTTTTCTAAATTGCAAAGGAAGAGAAAACAGTTTAGAATCAGTAAAAGTGCTTTGCAATTTCCCAAATAGAATCCAGTTTGATTTCTTCCTCCTATCCAATTCTGGGTTTAGGCAATTGTTTATGTCCAGTGTCTATCACAAAAAAAAAAAAAAAAAAGATGGATTAATTCCATGTGCCATCTCTCCAGTTAAGTATCATGATCTTGATCTGTGCAATATACATGCTTCATCCATGTCTGTGTGGACTGCTAAGACAATCTTTTAAGAAGCTATTGAGTATCTTGGTTCATTCATTCAACAAAGAATTTATCAAATACCTATGAACTGCCCCCACTACATTATATGAGTCCCTTCCCTCAGGCAACTTACAGGCTATTAGAGAGAAACATGGGTCTTTTCTCAGGCTTCATGCTTCTTGACCTCTCTGTAAACTTTGAGCCTGTGTTTACCTTCTTCTCCTTTTCTGGGATACTTTCTTCTGGTACTCCTCCTTCCTAATTGACCACCCCTTTTGCTCTTCTTTGCTGGAGCTTCATCCAAATCATACCCACTTACCACAGATGTGCCATAGCTATCTGTCCTGGGCCCTCTTCCTCTTCTTTTACTTGGTGATTTTGTTAGTTTCCATGGATACAATGATTATTTCTATGCTGGTGATTAAGAAAAATCTACTTTATCCCACATTAACCTCTCTTCTGACCTCCAGTCTTACATCTCCAGCTGCCTATTATTGGACATCTCAAACTGGACATCCCATAGATATCATAAACTCAGCATGTCCAAAACCGAACTCATTATCTTTACCTCCAAACTGAATCCTCTTCCTAACTTTCCTTGTGCTTTGTAGAGTGTCACTAGTCTTCCAGTCACTTAGGAAGAAGGATTGGTCCAAATCTGAGAGGAATTTGCCTGTATTACAACCCTGAGGGGAGCAGTTGTACCATCTGGCAGTTTCCTTTTTAAAATAATTATTATTGTTATCCAGCTGCTAGGTTCAGCTGTTTACATGCTGTCAAAAGAGTACAAGTGATGTCGCTGTTTTTCAATTTCAGTGCCCTGGGCCAAACTTGATTTTCCACACCTTGGTTATAACACTGCCTTGTGCTGTTTCACTTTGTTTTTTATTAACGTCTGATAAAGTAACAAATGGCATACTTATCAAATTTTCAGATGACAAAGTTAGAAAGAATAACTAACATATTGGAGGACAGGTTTGAGAAAGATCTCTTTAGTATAGAACTGTTGTGGTTTCATGATAATGTTGTGGTCGAACTATCTCAAAAAATTCAGTCAGACCATCTCTAATCCAAGCATAGACATTTCTTGAGATTGATGCTTCCTAGGAAGCCCAAGAGGGCCCAGCAACTTCAGAGAAAGCAAGATGGATTTTTATAGGGTAAAGATGCGATTACGTAACAAATTATGAATATTAAGAAGACAGGAGGAGTTTGTTAAGGATTAGGTTATAGGGGAGGAGTCCCAGCCACGGTCGAATTGTGTATGCAAATACCTACAATGCATACAGAAAAATCCATGGCAGGGTATGAATGTATGATAATGACATAATGGGCCTCTCTATGTCATAGGTTCACCGAAAGGATAGATTTTGCTGTTACCGAGCAGGTGCTTACTTAGAGAAAGTTCCTTCTGTTGTTTTGGGGTCCACATCCTGCATGGGCATCCTGGTGGTGCTGCTTTCTGATTGGCCAAGGATGGTCCTGTCTGAGACTAGATGGATGTGGTTGTGGTTGAGTGCATGAATACACCTGCTGTTTCTGTGGGAAGTATGAGGAATGGGTCTGGAACCAGTGACTGGCTAGAGACAGTGACTGGGATCTCATCTCAGGGACACTGCTGCTGTTCTGTGAGACATAGGAGTTCATGGACACACCTGTTCTAGTGAGCAGTGAGGCATATATAAAGAAGTTCGGATATTGAGTTAGGGATGGGGGAGTGGTGAAGTAGGGGTAATGGGACTGTAAGGAAGTTAGAATATTGGGGGTGGGGGCAGCTTTATTAGGATTCCATCCAAACTGACAACTTACTCCTCTACTCAGTTCTCTGGAAAAACAAATGAAACTTGTGAACCATCCTTCACTTAACAGCAATTTCTTCATGCCTTGTAGCTTCCTTTATAGCAAGAATGGAATCACCTCCCTGATGTCATGGTCCTCTTGGAGAATGAGGGACAAACAATGACAAATTTTGATCCCTGAAACTTTTTTTTTCCCTTAAGCACCTGACAACGCCCAATCACTCTGGCCCTCATTGACTAGAGAATGATAGGTCCCAGGCCACTCCCTACTTGGTCATTGTTTGGATCCTGATGGTCTCAGAGTGAACGTAGACAGCAGTGAGGAGTCAGACAAGAACAACAAAGTTTTCAGATCAGCGTTACAAACATTAATCTGTTGGTTCTCTAAATGTGTGATCTTGTCTAATGAGTCAATATATTGAAACAACTGACTTGCATTTATACTGACACTATTGCTTGCTATTGTTTCTCCTTGGTTCTTGAAGAGGATCATGACTCCAGGAAAATGATGCTACCACAGGCAAGTGAATTGGATATAGGGAGGGAGGGCTGTGCCAAGTCACCAGCCTCACTTTCTTCTCCAGAGCCATCTATAGATCAGGATGACTAGAGATGGCCCTAGATGCAGTAGAGACTTTGGCCTTTCTAAGCTAAGGTCTTTAACAGGTCTCAGTTTGACTGAGGCAATGCCTGTTCACTGATAAAGAAATGAGGCAGAGAATGGGCTCTTTACCTCGTCAAAAAAAAAAAAAAACAAACCCAAACAAACCCCAGATCCCAGTCTGGAAGGGAAATGAACAAAATTGTTTGGTAATTCAAACATTCTTTCACCTTGTCATTTTTTAGGGCTAGGGTGAAAACTGATCTTTTCCAATCCTGTGGCTACTGTTGAGTTTTTCAAATTTGCCAACATACTGAATGGAACACTTTAACAGCATCATCTCTTAGAATTTTAAATAATTCAACTGAAATTCCATCACCCTTACTAGTATTCCTGTTAGCAATTCTTCTCCTTCTCCAAGATGTCTGGCTCTAGATCAGTAACCATACCATTATCACTGAGGTTAAAGATCTTTCTTGAATACTCCTTCTGTATATTCTTGCCACCTCTTTTTTTATCTCTTCTACTTCTCATAAGTCCCTACCATTTTTATTTTTTTACCATATCCATTTTTGCATGAAACATTCCCTTGATATATCTACTTTTCTTGAAGACATCTCTTGTCTTTTCCATTTTATTGTTTTCTTCTATTTCTTTGCATTGTTCATTTAAGAAAACCTTATCTGTCCTTGGTATTCTCTGGAATTCTGCCTTCAGTTGGACATATCTTTCCTTTTCTCTTTTACCTTTCACTTTCCATCTTTCCTCAGCTATTTGTAAAGCCTTATTAGACAGATATTTTGCTTTCTTGCTTTTCTTTTTCTCTGGGATATTTTTGTCCCTGCCCCTGTACAATATTGTGATCCTCTGTCCATAGTTCTTTAGGCACTCTTTCTACCAGCTCTGATCCCTTAAATCTATTCATCACCTCTACTTCGTATTCTTAAAATATATTGCTTAGGTCATACCTATGGGGTCTGATGGTTTACCCTACTTTCTTCAATTTAAGTTTAAATTTTGCAACAAGAATCTCACGATCTAAGTCACAGTGAGCTCTAAGTCATGTTTTAATTGACTATAGAGTTTCTCCACCTTTAGCTGCAAAGTATATAATCAGTCGGATTTCAATATTGACCATCTGTGTTGTCCATGTGTAGAATCACCTTTTGGATTGTTGTAAAAAAGTGTTTGCTCTGACCAGTGAGTTATCTTGACAAAACTCTGTTAGTCTCCGTCCCACTTCATTTGTACTCCAAGACCAAACTTACCTGTTATTCCAGTTATCTTTTGATTTTGTGCTTAAGCATTCCAATCCCCTGTGATGTAGGTGACATCTTTTTTGGTTGTTGTTTTTAGAAGATGTTGTAGGTCTTCAGAGAACTGAGCAGTTTTGGCCTCTTTGGAATCAGTGGCTGGAACATAGACTTGTAGATCTGAAAACTACGTGATGCTTAACCCACTTGATCCCTTTCTCATGCTCCCATCACCATCATCACAGAAATGGAAGGGGGCCACATATTAGTCAGGACTATTTTGCATTTTTACCTCTTTGGTGCCTGGGTCACCATGGCCAAAGAATTCATCACTTTATGGCCAAACTTCTGGTAATGTCTCCTCATACTTTGCTGTTCCTCATGGAGCAGACACAATCTGTTATCCAAATCATACTCAAAGTTTTTCCTGGTTGTTTGAATATGCCAATGCTTATGCTACCTGACATAGTCTTCAAGAACCCAGTGTTACCTCCATACCATGATGCAGCATCACACTATGATTTCTGTAGAGGAATGCGGAGACATAAAAAATAAGAAATATTATTTGCTTTAGATCTCACTATCTGTTAAGTCCAGTAGGTATTTAGGGAGACTACTTGAGATAGGTTGTGATCCCCAATCAGATACTGTACATGGTTCATGAGAGGACTGATATTGTCTGTTGGTAAATAGAACAGAAAGTATTGTGATGAGGTCTCTCTATGCTTTAAGCATTTTTTCTCTGGGGAGTACATAATAGGGAATCTGTGTGAAAAAATGTTGTTGCATATTTTCTTCCAGTTGAGGAGGGAAACGAGAGGAGGGGGGGAAAAGCACAATTCAAGGAGAGGAAAGAAAGTTAGAGATGGCTGGGTGAGGAGTTTAATTACCCTGGCCATCTAAGACCCTGTCATACTGTTGCCCCCTGAGACTTTACCTTGAGCCTAGACTGTAGAGGACTTGACCAGAAGTCTGGTAAAGCAGAGGAAGGCAGTGGAGTTAGACTGAGGAAGCTGCCTGATCAAACTGCCAATCCAGAAACATATGGCTGAGATAAAATTGCCAGTAGAATCCTTGTGTATATGTGAGTGCCCATGTTTTTGTGAAGGAAAGAAAGGAAACTAGCAATGTTGTGCCTTTCTAGTTGAAAATAGGTAAGTCTTTAAGAATTACACATAAACAGCCCACTCTAATGCATTCTCTCTTCTCACTGAGGCTCAAGTCACTCTATTTTGTCCCAAATAATAAATATGTGCCTGAGGAAGATAGCATATAACTTCAGGTATGATTTAAAAAAAAATCCACTTTCAAAATAAATAAAATAGAAGGTATTTAAATTGCTAAAATATTTCTGAATCGATTAAATAACAGTTCTTATACAGGTTAACTGTGGATTATTTAAGCAAATAAGTTCAAAATCTACTTAGGGCAGGCATTCTTAACCTTTCTGTTTCAAGGACTTGGGTAGTGATCTGGTAGAATCCTGGTCCCCTTTCTCAGTATAATGTTTTTAAATGCACAAAATGAAATACATATGATTATGAAGGAAACAAACTATATTGAAATAAAGTTAACAAAATATTTAAAAGAAAAGAAAGCAACTTCATGGACCCCAGGTTAAGAACTCCTGACTGGGGTCATGAGCTTTTCTAATTGTTGAAGAGAATGGATTTTGCCTCTCTTCCAATTAACTGCCCACTTTTTCATTGAATTCCACACCTGTGAAATGGCCCACTATACTTGGATAGAATTCCAAATAAATTTTATGATCCATGAGGAACTGTGTCATTTTTCATCTTTGCATCTTGAGCATGTAACACTCATAGTAAATGCCTGAATAAATGCTGTCGATTCATCTTAGTATCCTAAAGAACTGGAACAGTGTCTTGTCCACTGTAGGCGGTCAATAACTATTGATGACAACGATGTCCCAGAAGAGGTTTTGTATGAATGGCCACTATGTTCACCAGTGGATCTCCCATTGTTTATGAGGAGTGTATGTGTTCTCAGTGTTTCCATTCACTATACTATCCACTTATATAACCAAGCTAGATCATCTAGTAGTAAATTCAAATAGAATTAACAATGATAAGCAATAGAAGTTCATATCTCTGTCATTTACACAAGTCATTTAACTTCTTTAGGTCTTGATTTCTTCATCTGTAAGATGACAAAGTGTTTAAGGTCATGTCTAGCTCTTTGGGTTGGATTCTGTGATCCTTCAGACTCACTTTTACGTCAATTGAAGCAGAAGCATATTAGAGCCAGCTGATACTTTGACAAACAATTGTTAAATGATCAGTGCGAGCCCTTACAACTCAGAAATCAGCAAATACTACAAATCAGGACTTGATTTCATGTTCTGTCTAGACATAAGAAAGTGATGGAGAAAATATTAATAATGTTAATAATGTTAACAATGTCCATAAATATTAATGATGCAAATTAAACTTTAAAGTGTCATGCACACTTCTTTTTCCTTAGAAGACTGGTAGTTAAACATTTACCAGCACACAGTAAACAGGTTTTGCCAACACAATAGACGTCTATGTCAATTTTCACTGAATATTCTGCCGTGTAAGCAGGTCAGATTTTTGTGAAAAGCAATCCCTGTAGCTTCTATCTCTTGGACTAATCATCTTTTTTATCTTTTCTCATAGTTTTTCCTTCCTTCTTATCTCTTTAAAACCTGACTAAAAGTATGTCTTTTCTACCTGACCCTTTCCTTAAGTTTTCCTTCATCATTTACTTGCATGACACTCAGTGTATGTAACAAACGCTGATTTGCAGGTCATTGTGGTGGGTACCACTGGAAAGGCTTTTGAGGAGCACAGTCTTCTGGATCTTAAAGAACAAAAAAAAAAGGAACTAGTTTGCACAATCTATTTCTCATGTTTTTTTACTCTACGTAAGACAGAACCTGTTATCTTACTGAATTTGAGACTATTTCCTTTTTATTTTGCTTTCTCAGCATTTCATAATTTGGCTGACTGTGCCACACCTATTTCTAATAATAGCATCCAGCATTTATATAGCATTTTAAGGTTTGCAAAGTACTTCACAAATCTTATCTCTTTTGATCCTCATAACTCTGGGAGGCATATGCTATCATTATCCCCATTATATAGATAAGGAAACAGGTGGAGAGAGGATAAGTGACTTACACACAGTGTAAATAGGATTAAAACTCAGGTCTTCCTGACTCCAAGTGCAGTCCTCTTTCCACTAGCTATCTAGGTTTTAAGGGTTTGACATAATAAATACAGTAGAGAAAAGCTGTAAGGAGGTCAGAGGCTTGTGCCTGGACTTTTTGGGAATTCTCAGTGAATAAAGTTTTGGAGAGATACCTAGAAAAGACACGTTTTAATGTGACTATCTCCCTAAAAAGATGCTAGAGGTGATCACCTATACTCCACACTTTTTGGATGCTGTGACCATTTTCTCCTTAGGCTTATAGTCTAGGAAATGCAGAAGATAAAAGTGGAGAAGAGTTGGGTGTATCCTAGTTTTAGAGCTAAGATGACTTAATCAAACCTCAGTATCATGATTTAGCAATGATAATTATAAAATAAAATAGTCTAGAATTTTCTGACAAACTCATCAAACAAAAAAAGTAGACTTTACATGTTTTTTAAAATGCCTATGAAGAAGCAGAGACTCATCTATCCTCTGTACGTTACAAATGCCCAAACCAACAAATCCTGAAATTGAAGACCATTAGTTAAGTTGGACTTGTCTCTCTCTATTGCATAGAACAGATGACCAGACTCATACAATTCACTTTGCAAGTCATGGCATCATGTTCCTGATGTCAAGGTCCTCTTCAATAATAAAGGACAAATCACATACAATACAAGGCCAGATGACACTTGGAATCAGAAGACACAAAAATTTAGGAGGTAAGAACTTAAAGGACTATATATATTAAAATAGGTCAAGAAAAATTATTTTGTGATAAACAATAAAACTCCATTAAAATGATGATGTCAAGGCAAATTCATGCTACATACAGGGGTTTTTTTTTTTTTTGTATTAGTATAGATTTACTCTGTGCTACATGATCTGACACCATGAATGACTGAATTTGTAGCGTATATAAGGGCGAGATTTTATTTTCATTATGGGCATGAAGAATTTTTCCCTCTTAAAACTGATTGTTTGGAAATGTAAACCTGTACTTAGAATCATTTATTTAGAGCTAGAAGGGGCCTGGAAGGTCATCTAATCTAACCCTCTTTTTACAACTGAGAAAACTGAGGCACAAAGGAATTAGGTGACTTGTCCAAGATCATACAAGTAAGAAGTGAGAGTGAGAATTTGAACCCAGATTCTCTGAGTCTAGAACCAGTGCTCTTTCCACCATACCAGGCTACTCTCAATGAATTAGACTTATTTTTCATTACCTTTGTTTTTGATGAATAAAAAATGAGATCTATTATGAATTTGCTTTTCTAGGACTGAGTATTGTACAAAATCATTTTTATTTTGTAAGCAACAAAGGTGATACCTGCCTTCATGATTCATTCCTGTCATCCAGCACAGAAGTTCACCTCTCACCCACCTCACCCCCCACATACACTCACAAACTCTAAAAAGAAATGATTTTTTTTTCCAACGTAGTGTTCTGGATTAGTCATTTCTGAGATATGATTCCTTCATAAGATTCATTGTAGACAATGCTACTTCCCAACATTACCTCTCAGACAGAACAGTTGTATCTCTGCTAGTATATAAAATATCCTTTATATATAGTACATAGTAGTAGTATAGTAGTATGCTGTCTGAAATATTTAGTACATAAAACAAAATCTTTAAGCAGACAGAAAGGGAAATGCCCTTGCAACACATTTAATTTCTATCTTTGGTGTTAAGATAATTTTTCTAGATAAATTGTTTTTGATTCTGGAGTGTTAGAAAGTCTGGAGATATGTCACCATTTCTCCATATATTTATTTAACACAGTGTTCCAACAGAGAGCTTCAATTTGGAAGACAGAGGCAGAAGACCAGGACTGCGATCCTAACACATAATCAGATCGGAGCTAAGAGCCTGAAAGTCTCATACTCCTGAGTCCTAGTTAGAAACTGCACAAAGATAAGGAAATGAATCGTGTTTCTAGTGTTCTCCAGTGTGGCCACTATAGTAAGGGCCTGCAGAGATCCTATTATTCAACACACATGCACCAACACACATGCACAAACACACATACAACACACACACACACACACACACACAACACCCCAAACTTTCATTTAACAGAGTTTGCCTTTCTATGAATTTTAGATTTCTCTACACTGGATCCTGCAAGTTAATAGTTTCTCTCTCAAAAAAGCTATGGGATTTAAAAAAACAATGAACATTATCAAACCCATAAAATGTAAAACGAAAATGCTAAGCTCCATTGTAACCTTAAGGTTTTTCTTTTTTAAAGTGGTCACAGTTGTGAAGAAGCCTTAAATAAAATTTCATGCTCAAAATGAAACAGTAGTTTGCCAAGGAAGATTAGTTAATTCAGCTGCATTGCTTTGGACTTTAGATTGCATGCTAGATAGGGACTGAATTTGAATCATGCTCCTACTTGGGTACAATGGAAAGTTTTTCAGATAAATCCTTGGAATTCATCTCACTCTTGAAGAGTTTTCTTAATCTTTTTCATTCTAGTTGTTTTACTTATGTGGATAGACAGAAAGAAACACTCCTCCAGGGCCTATAGGGCAATTTAAACATAAAATAACACAATGGATTGATTTAATCAACTGCTTTCGTGGCAGCCTCACTTTGGGGGAAATAAACAACCATTCATAAACATCACCTAGATTTACTGCTTCAATCGGAAGATTTCATAACCGATTCTGGCCTCTGCAGTGAAAGACCTACCAAAGTCTTAACAATGAAACACTTCTGGGTTTTGTTGTAAGTGTTGTTGTCATTAAAAGGCTTACAGATTCCGCTAGTGGAGAGCTTGAAGTGGGAACAAAGGAAGGACACAAGAAACCCCAGCAGGGAAGCAATTCGTTTCTGATTCTGCAACCAAGAGGTAAACTTCCCTAAGGAAAAGTGATTTTGGTGCCTTCACACTCTCTCTCTCTCTCTCTCTCTCTCTCTGTCTCTCTGTCTCTGTCTCTGTCTCTGTCTCTGTCTCTGTCTCTGTCTGTCTCTCTGTTTCTCTGTCTCTGTCTCTCTCTCTGTCTTTGTCTCTGTCTCTCTCTGTCTCTTTCTCTCTCTCTCTCTCTGTCTCTGTCTCTCTCTGTCTCTCTGTCTCTGTCTCTGTCTCTGTCTCTCTCTCTCTCTCTCTCTCTCTCTGTCTCTCTGTCTCTGTCTCTGTCTCTCTCTCTCTCTCTCTCTCTCTCTCTCTCTCTCTCTCTCTCTCTCTCTCTCTCTCTCTCTCTCTCTGTCTCTCTCTCTCTCTCTCTCTCTCTCTCTCCCCACCCCCACCCCCCAATCCAGTTAAGGTACCTATGCTTTCTTTAAGTCTCCATGACCGAGTTAGATGAGTTAAGGTGAGTTATATCTGGAAAGCCCATTCCTAGATAATGCAGAAAGGAGGACACAGATAGCATTTTGATTTTCCCTTAACATCAATGCATTAAGGAAGTAGCCTAGCACAGAAGAGAGAGGTCAGACTCGGGAGTCAGATAATACCTGAGTTCATACAATGTGACCTTGGGCAAAGCCCCTAACTTTTCAGCGCATTAGGCGACTCTCTAAAACCAACGAATTGCCGATCTGCACCATTGGAGTGGTTTTTCGCGACTGGAAGATCCCCACTCTTGAAATCACAAGTTCCAGTTAAACAAGGGGATGGGTTGGGGAGATTAGTTTCAACATTGGTTTGTATTAACCCCTAGGCAACTGAACTTTCTACGGGGTTGTTTGTAAAGGTTTGACCAGATCGGGCCTGCCCAGAAGACGAGTTCCTGAGACGATTTGGGACTGCAAAAGTGCCCGGAGCTCCAGGTTTTCTGGTGAAACAGAATCTTTCCCCCCAGATTTCCTGTCACCGCTTCTTATCTAGAGCATGAGCGGCGACTACCCCTTTGAGTGACAGTCTAGGGGGAAAGGGAACAGGGAAGACGGGGTTTGGGATGCGCATCTACAACTTTTAACAGTACCTTCCAATATGTACACGAGTAAGACCGAGCATTTCAGTGGGAGAGGGAGAAAATGTCATCTAGGGCTGGACTAAGTGTGGGGCTAAGTGGAGATCCTGGAATCTCCAACTTTGTGCACCTCTAGGGGCTCCTGGCTCACTTTGGTTTAAAAGCGCACACACGTTCCCCTGAGCCAGTCGCCTTTTACCTGGTGCGCAAAGGCACAGGTGAAAGGTTCTCTCACTGCGCCTACTACATTCGCACGACCTTTCGGTTTTTCCTTCTCCCAGCTCTCCAACTTTGCTCAACCAGTAAGAGATAGGAGACTGGCGCCAACGGACACACATACCACACACATACACACACACACACACACACACACACACACACTACATCACGCATACACTGTAGCACGCACAAAAACACACGCACAAGCACACCTGAGAAGCTCACATTCTCCTTCCCCTCTTTCTTTCACCCACCATCACTGCCGCCACCGCCTCACTATCGAGTCCTCTGACTCAATCCCTTCTGTGCCCAGATCGGAAAGGATGATCACCCAGACTGAACCCCAAGTCTCAAGTCTTCCCCAATAAGGCGCTGCTTCCCAGCGCCTTTTCCTAACGGATGGGGTGTCTTCCCGCCTTTTAGGGGAACAAGAGACGGTCTGAGAAAGTGGAAAACCAGTAAGGTGTAGGAAAGCGGAACAGGCGCTTCCTCGACAGGCTTGACCTCCACGGGTTTCCACTGCAGAGAAGGAACCTGCAGCTCGGGACAGTTCCTTCTCTGGAGCTCACAGTCATTCTCGGGATCGTGGCTGTCAGCAGACAGCTCTGCCCGAGGAGAGCAAGGAAGGAGGATCCCAACATGGATTGGGGGCTGTGGGGTGCGCTGATGGAAGGGCTCGAGATTCACTAGAGGAAAGCTCTCCTTGTGGGGTCTGCGTCCAAGCAGGACCTGGAACTGGCATCTGTCGGGTTAAACTCACCTGTTCCGAAGCGTCCTTTTATTTTCTCTTCTCTTTGTGACCTGGGGGTTTTGTAAGTCTTCCTGAGTCGCTGCGACTGCCCCAGGGGCTGATTCCGCGCCCCCCGACCCTCCCTGGGGCGGCACACCCGGCTAGCTTGGGAGCTGCGACTGTGTCTTGCGCGGCTGGATTGGCCCCCGAGTCCATGGAGGGCGCGCCGAGTGCCTCAGCATCTCGGCGTCTCCCATTTAAATGTCCGCCGGCTGAACGCCGCGCTCCTGGGCCTCGCCACATCATTGGCCAGGCGCCGCCCGGCCCGGCCCGCTATTCCGCCCCCCTTTTCCCGTTACTGAGTCCCCCTCCTTTCTTCCCTCCCCATACACCCCCCCTCCCCGGCTCCCAGCGGGGACCCCTACCAGACTGAACCCGCCTCCTTTTCTCCTCCCTCCCCAAAGCCCCCTCCCTCTACCTGGGCCAGCGGGGAGAGGTCACCCCAGGGGACCGCTCCTGGAATGCACAGCAAATCACATTTTCCGCTCCCGTTAGAAGGGGAAGATCGGTAGGAAATCCCCCAGCCTTCCCACCCCCCTCATTTTCTCCTCCCCTGGCCCCAGAGCTTTGCCTTTCTCTCCTTCTGAGGTTTCTTTCATTGCCCTGTGGCTCCCTACATCCCTGTCGCTCGCGATCTCCTGATAGAGGAAATCGGTGTCACGACAGAGGATGCGGTCATTTTCGTCCAACTTAAGATCGATCAGAGAAAGCGGGACCCTGAGGGCTCGGGGATCCCAGGGGGTTGATTCTAGGCCCCCAGATTTGAAATGGACCTCAAAGACCCTCTTAGGCACCAACAACTCAAGTACCACGGACCTCTGAGCACTTAATCAACCTATCAACATTTCTTCTTCCATCCCCGAACTCTCCTTTCCAGGGTTTCTTTTAAATGCAGACTAGCTTTTTAAATGCAGACTAGGCTACAGATGTTTTGCGGTATCCTTCTGAAGTAAGGGAAAGTCGAGGAAAAAAAACCTGAAGAGACAAAACTTAGTTGACCCCACAGAGGAAAATATTTACTTACGGAGAATCAGGTAACTGAAGCAATCGGAGATAATTAAATCTCGAAAATCTAACTCGAGAAAAGTTAGATGCAGAAATACAATATTTAAAGAGTCTGTTAGGCTTTGGATGTATATGCTCACCCATATTATGATTATTCATCCAATTAATATATGAGACATGTCTAGGTACCCGAATATTGTGTTTGTGTGTGTGTGTGTGTTTGTTTAAATAGGAGTAAGGACTTTTCACATTTGCCTTCTTTGGCCATCCCATTCTCATGTCATACAGAAGAAAAAAAAATGCATCCATTTAGTCGGCTTAAAAAAAAAAGACTGTGGAAATTGTTTTGTGTGTATCTTCCATGACCCATAGGGGAAAACTGGCCAGTTTTCTTCATTTGCAATCAGCCTTGCCTGGATGTAGAAAACATTAAAAGTTATGCAAAATAACGTTTTCCAAGAAGCAAATCTGAATGTTAGCTTCATTTGTGACCATGAAATCTACTGAGAGAGAGAGAGAGAGAGAGAGAGAGAGAGAGAGAGAGAGAGAGAGAGAGAGAGTTTAAGAGCCAGTTTTCATGACATACAAAATCAGAAAAAGACAGTTTCCTTTTGGAAAATGAACTTGCTACTGATCTAAAGTCAGAGACAAAGATCCTAATGGTTTTAAATGACCTTACATGTATTTTCCAAATTCATTTCTTTGAATGAACAACTTCCACAAACATATGGATTATAACATCTGAATGGGTGCCTTATGTCAAACCACTTTAAAATCCAATAGCCATCTGAAGAGAGTGGTTAAAATAGACATACATGTAAAATATTAGGGTGTGACTATCTGACCAAGAATTACATTAGACAAAGCCTAAACTGGACTGTCCTGATTTAAATTTGTGGAGCCAAATTCTGTCACTGAATAAACTACTCTTCAGTGTTTCAGATGCCTAATCTCACTGGTGCCAGTGTTGTCTCCAACTGACAAAGATTATTATCCCTCACATTTTAATCTTTGTGATTTTTGTGTCTGGAAAAATCTATTATCTGGTGATCAGTCTTCCCTACCACCTTTGAGCATAATGCTCTTTATTCTCTTCTTTAAATGCATCCTATAAATATTGTGCACTTTGCTAGGACTAAAGAACTAGTTTATTACATCATGAGGTCTATAGTGGTGAGCTTCTCAGTATTTAGCTAGGTTAGTGTTACTCAAAAGTTGTTCTGCCCATGAAAGGCCCATTCTAGGATCCTTTCCAGCTCACTAGAGACCTCCATAGTTTGTACTCAGTTCTCAATGGCTATAAATTAGGAACAAAGTGGACATGTTATGGCAATTCATTAACAGTAAGACTATGCCTAATTCCAGTGTCATTTTAAAATATTTTGATGCCTTTGTGTGTATGTGCATATGTGTGTGTGTGTGTGTGTGTGTGTGTGTGTCTGTGAGACAGACAGACAGAGACAGAGAGACTTTTCACAGAAGGGAAGGAAGGGAGGGAAGGAGAAAGGGAGGAAGATTTCATTTTTAGAGACTAGTAAACTTTTTAAGAATTTACTCTTCTTTATTCAATAATCAAACTAAGTAAATTGTGGAGCTCAGTAATGATAATAAGTGAGAACATTTATTCCCTTGAATTCAGCAAATATTTATCAAGTGCCTACTATGTGCAAGGCACTATGCTAAGTAATAGGTATAAAAAGACAAAAATGAAACAGACCCTGCCTTCAAAGAACTTATATTCTAATGTGGGGAGGAGTTTGCAACATGTATGTAGAGAAGTAAACAAAAAAAATTAGGCAAAGTAATATAAACTAATTCCAAGGGGGAAAGACTGCTAATATCTAGGGGACTTGGCAATAATATACAAAACTTCCATATGCATTGTTGCTCTAGCATCTTCCTCATGCGGTAAGGAAAACTATTTGGATAGTCATCAGTTTCATTTGTTTGCATGGTGAAGCAATAGAGGAAAGGACTTGGATTTGCTGAAACTGACTGAAGAAGTAGATTCTCACATGCAGTGGTCTATTGTAATGATGTGAAGGGCCATTAAAAACCTCTAAGGTTGTTGTCTTTGACCTTAGATTAGCAGGCTTCAGAGTCAGGAAGCTCCAGGTTCAACTCCTGCCTCTGGTACTAGTATATGACACTCCACAAGTAATAACCTCTCGGAGGTCCCCCACACCCGCAGTTTTCTAGGGTTTTAAATTTCTGAACAACTATCATTCTGGTTGGGTAGAGTGAGTTTCCTAACCAGATGAATGAAACCACCCCCACCCCCCAAATGTGTTTATAGTGCAAGCTATCTATGAATTCTGATATGGGTGGAAGATCCAATTGAATATGAGTTCTTCCAGGACAGGGATTGTTTTTCATTTTTGCATTTGTATCTATCCCTAGCCTAACCATAACTTGCTTGTAGTGGAAGCTTAATAAATGCTTGTGGAGTGGAGCTGAATTGAACTGAAGCATAGGAAACTAAACCAAAGTTGCTGGGGGTGAGGGTGGGAGTAGAATGGAAAGGTCAAACCAGTTTCTATTTTTAGTAGGTATAGAGTAGGGAGACAAGTGTACTAAGTGGGTTTGTACAAGGATAAAACGTTTCTTAACAACAACCACTTCACCATAACATTTTTTTTTTTTTCAAAATCATTGTTGGGCTACTACATAGATATTGTAGGAAGCTAGGTGACAGAGGATAGAGCCCTGGTCTCAGTCAGGAGGACTTGAGTTCAAATCTGCCTCAGATGCTTACTAGCTACGTGACCCTGAATAAGTCATTTAACCTTGTTTGCCTCAGTTACTCATCTGTAAACTGAACTAGAGAAGGAAATGGCAAATCACTCCAGTATCTCTGCCAAGAAAACCTCAAATGGAGTCACAGAGAGTCAGACACATGACTAAAATGACTCAACAACAATGAGTAGATATACATTGAAAACAGGATACATAAATCCTAATCTGAGTTTGACTACTAATTTGAAAGTACATTTGCAACTGATCACCAAGGAGCGTGTTAGTTTGCTCTTGCTGGGCTTCTACCGTTTGGTTTGAGAATTGAATTACCTAGTAATGTCTATAGATCAGGTGTAAGAAGACCTTGAAATTTTTGTAGACATGGTGAACTGGAATACATCATTCCACTAATTTCTCTACCTAAAAGATGCCATCTGGAAGACATTGTTTATAAAGTATACCACACCTCTCAGCTTCAGTTTCCTCATCTATAAAATAAGAAATAATGGGTTGAAAAAGATGGTCTCTAAGGTCCCTGACTCTAAACCTGTGATTCTGTAATCTCTCTCTCTCTCTCTCTCTCTCTCTCTCTCTCTCTCTCTCTCTCTCTCTCTCTCTCTCTCTCACTCTCTCTCTCTCTCCTCCTCCTCCTCCCCCCCTTTCCACTCTCCCTCTGATGAGATCTTCAAATAGTATAGTCCTTCAGAGTTTCACAGTACCATATTCATTCAAAATTGACTAATAATACTTGCTATCTTTAATGCTTTAAAGTTTACAAAATGTTCCATTACAAAATTCCTTGATGTCATCATAATTAGCTATCATTCCATCTCCCCCTGAGCCTCATTTCTCCTAAACCTATTCTTTATCCTCAAGAGAACCTCTAGCCTCTCTACCCCTCCCTGTTCTCCCAGGCTCCATTCTGGCTTTGCTTTCCTCCTTTCCAAATATTGATTCTACAGATAACCAATTCAAATCCCTATTGTCCCTTCCTGTCAATTCCCTGCCCTCTTATCTATTGCACTCATACCTAAGCAAACTGTAACCTCAGATTACCCTTACCACCCGCGTCCACTCCTACTCAAGGACCACTGAAGGATGTTGGTGGAAGTCAAGAAACCACATTGTTTGAATCTGTTACAACTTTACATAATTTAATCTCAACTGGGATTTCACTATATCAATATTATTCCTTTACACATCCTTAATAGCTTCTCCCATCCACCTCAGTGGTTGTTTCAGATTTTCTCTTCTCGCCTCAAAGGTCCCACAACACTCTTTCCCCTTTCCTCTTAGCATAGTACTTTCCCTTATATTTTATTGAGAAAATATCTTAATAAAAGCTTATTGAATTGAAGGAAGAGGAGTGCATTGCGGAGGTTCACCAAAGATGATAAGGAACCATTATACTCATCAGAAGACGTGAAAACTGTTTTATTTTTGCTCTGATTAGTCACATGTCTTTCTCCCACTATGGCTGAAAATTCTTTGCTTCTGTTCTACCATTTCATCTTTGGGATTTAAGATTTATGTATATATTTAGTGGCTTGGGATTTAAGATGTATGTATTAATTTTAGGATTGAAGGATACTAAACATTCTCTTGTGGGCATTATTTACTTCTAGCTAGTATTAATATATTAGTGTATGTAAAATGCAGATACACAAAATAGATCAGTTCTGTAATCAGTTGCTTCATCCAAGAATTTCTTGCAATTAAATCCATTGAGTGCCTGCATAGACCTTGGCCTAAAGGGCCCAAGGTCTCCCACTGCATCCTGGGTCATCTCCAGTCATTCTGATGAATATCTGGTCATTGGATTCCGGTGGTTCTGGAGGAGAAGTGAGGCTGGTGCCCTGCACAGCCCTCCCTCACTCAAAACAAAATCAAGTGCAAGTCATGTCATCACTTCTCTGATGGCATGGTCTTCTTTGGCAATGAAGGACAAACACAACAATCGAGAAAACAGAAGCCATTCACTCAAAACTCACTCTTCTCCCCAACTTTCCATCTCCAAATGCTTTGACATTCTCCTCTTTTTCTTATTTTATTCTAGTCTCTAATGAATAGGGGACCTTTCGCCTCACCAAAGCCAATCCCTCAACTCTGGATTTTACCCTTTCTAGGCTTTTCTTTCTGAAAAAATCACTTCCACAATCAATCCACTTCCCTCTAAATTCAAATACCTTCCAATCTACCAGCTTCTTCCCTGCTACTTATAGATCTGCTCAGTTCTAATCCTTCCTTAAAAATACATGAGTTGACCTTACCATCCCTTCAAACCAACATCCTGTATCTTCCATCTCCCATACAAACTTCTAGAAAAAAATGTCTATTCTTATTGTCTCCATTTCTTTTCATATACTCCTCAAACCCTTGCAATTTGACCTGATTTCTTTGCTCAGCTGAAACTGTGCTCTCCAAAGATTTTATATTTACAAAATCCAGTGATCTTTTCTCAGTCCTAATCATCTCTTCAACATTTAACATTATTGATGACTCCTTCTTCCTGGGAATCATTTTCTGGGTTTTCATAAGAAAACCTCATTCTTTTCCTACTTTCTCTTGATCTCCCATTGCTATATTTCCATCCATGTCCTGACTCCCTAACTGTGGGTGGGCTTCAACCTATATTCCCAGACTTATTACACATTATTCATATTCAAATTCCAGTCAAGATGGTCAACTTGCAATGCTTCACAGATAACATTTCATTTTTCATCCTTATACCTTTTTATAGATAGTCCAGCATTCCTGTAATTTATTCCCTTCCCACCTTCCCTTCATACACCTCCTACATCAGACTTTCTCTGATCATCCAAGATTATCTCAGGGTGCCATGCAACCATAAAATTGTCTGTCTTTCTTGCTTATGTAACTTTCTGGATCTAAAATTTTGGATTTGAAGATTATAGATCCAGAGCCAAAAGAGATTCCAGAAGCCATATCATCTAAATCTTTCACATTTTAAATGTGGAAACCAAGGCTCAGAAAGCTTAAATGATTTGCTTCAGAGTTAACAGAAGTTATATAATATGTTATACCATAAGTTATGTTCTACATATAATAGAAGTATATAACAGAGCTAAATCTTGGTCCTCTGACTCCAGAGACAATGTTCTTTCTACTTACTCTCTGTGTGATCTTGGGAAAAATTCCTTAATTTCTCTGAGCCTTAGTTCCCTCATCTATAAAATGAGGGGGTTGGACTAGATGGTTTCTGAGGTTCCTTCCAGCTCTCGAGCTATGATCCTATGATTCATTTTGTGATATTACATCATAGTAATGGATTGGATTTGTTCTGGGGGAAGGGTCCCTAGCCCCCTGGCCCCTCAGCCTCCACCCAAATCATTCCATATTTTCTTTGTACATAACCCATATCCTTTCTCCCACTAGAGTGTTTGCTCCTTGAGGTCAAGGGCTCTTTCACTTTGTCACTGACTATTTAATGTTGACCACAATGCCTATATATAACACATTACAATCAGCCAGTATTCATTAAAAGCAATGTTATATAATATATATTATAATTATAATATATCATATATATCAGTACTATGTATTTCATGTATATAATGTAAATTATTTCATTTAGGCATTGAAACAACTTTGTGTGCCATACACTACAAGTATTCCTTTCCTCATTTTACAGAAGAGGAGCTAGAGGGTCAGAGAGCCATTTGGCTGTTTTTTTATCCACACAGATCATAAGTAACTGAGGCAGAATCCAGTTTTTTCTCAATTCTAAGTCAAATATTCCATCAGCCTCTCCACACTGACCCATCTTTACATGCATTATCTCGCTCATTTCTCACAGTAACATTGATATGGCTGGTTCAAGTTTTCCACAAAGAAACAGACTCCAAGAAGTCTTGTCAAGGTTACATGACTAATAAGTAGAGGGGGCCAGAACTTGAAACAGGTCTTCTGTCTCCAAACCAGCACACTTTCTCCTCTCCCATAGGACTTCACTTAAATGATGTGTGCTTTCTATTTAAAGAGGAAATTCCAAACACTTAATTATTCTGTGATTTCTTTCATTCTTTTTTTAAAAAAAATTAAACGTTTTTATTTAACGTTTTGAATTCCAAATTCTCTCCCTCTCTCTCTCTCCTTCCATCCCCCAGATAGTGAACAATCAGATGTAAGTTATGCATGTGCAGTTATGTAAAACATTTCCATCGTAGCCATTTTGTGTGTGTCCTTGGTTGCTGAAGAAGACCATACCGTCAGAGAAATAATGACATGACTTGCACTTGACTTTGTTTTGAGTGAGGGAGGGCTGTGCAGTCCACCAACCTCACTTCTCCTCCAGAGCCATCTGAATCCAGTGACCAGATATTCATCAGGATGACTAGAGATGGCCCAGGATGAGGCAGTTGGGGTGAAGTGACTTGACCAAGGTCACACAGCTAGTGCGGGTCAAGTGTCTGAGGTGAGATTTGACTCCTGCACTGGTGCTCTATCCACTGCACCACCTAGCTGCTCCTCAAGCCATTTTGTACAAGAAGACTAGAATAAAAAGAAAGAAAGAAAGTGAAAAAATAGCCTGCTTCATTCTGTATTCAATCCATATCAGTTCTCTCTCGGTGAATAGTATGCTTCTCCATTAGTCCTTTGGGATTGTCTTGGATCACTGTATTGCTGAGAGTAGTTAAGTCATTCACTGTTCTTTATTGGACAATATTGCTGTCACTGCATACAATGTACTTCTGGTTCTGTTCATTTCACTATGCATTAGGTCATGTAAGCCTTTCTAAGTTTTCCTGAAATCATCCTGCTCGTTATTTTGAACAGCACAATAATATTCCGTTACAATCATATAGCACAGCTTGTTTGGCCATTCCCCAATTGATGAGCATCCCTTTGGTTTCCTTTTCTTAACCACCACAGAAAGTTGCTATAAATATTTTTGTGTGGATGGGTCGTTTACCCTTTCCTGGACATCTTTGATATCCTTCATTCTTAGGAGGATCTAGTCTAAAAACTGTCTGAGCCTCACCATCATTGTGGTTGCTGTTGGTAATAACAGGATTGTTTTATGTTATTATTCTAGGACCATAAAGATTAGTGTACCTGATCCTACTCGAAGGAGAGGAATGGAAAAATTGGGCAAGAAAATAAGGACACAAACTACATGCTGTCCAAAATCCTCTCATTGGTCAGATACATATCTAGAAAGGAAGATGGTATTTGCTTGTTTACATATTTTATATTTACACTTTTCATTACTACTATTGTAGAAGCCACCTTTAAGAAACCGTGACTTTCCAGAGATTAAATTAACTCCTTGACTTTGGGTCCAAGGAGTCCATGCTTAGATTTCAGAGAGTCTATGAACTTTTTTTTCATATTTTGATAACTGTATTTCAATTTAATTGGGTTTCTTTTTAAACCTGTGTGTTTTCTTTTATGTATTCAAAAAGCATTATCCTGAGAAAGGGTCCATAAGTTTCACCAGATTGACCCAGGGAACCACGACAGAAAAAAGGGTTAAGAACTACTGCCATACACATTTGTCTTTTTTGAATTTAGGGACCTCACAGACTGTGGTCATTCTCATTAAAGCTGGGCTGTGATTAATCATTTGTTTCTAGACCTAGTGATTCAATCCTCGCTCACAAAGAAGGTATTATCCAAAGAATCTGTCTCATTTTTGGTGTCTTGGTATGTCGCTGAGGAACAGCTTGTTCTAAGATGGGTAAACATAATTTATATTCTACTTCATTCTGTCTACAAAGGGCATTAAAAACATGATTAAAAAGGGAGTGTGTAAGAGGTAGAAAGAGACAGAGTCAAGAGACAGAAAAAGACTATGGAGAGGGGGGAGAAGATTCTTTCTACACTCTCTTGGCTGAAAGACTGGCTCATATGGAATATGATTTCTCTTTAAAAAAAGACAAAAATGTAAACTGTGGACTCCTTACTGCTTACATCGGAGGTATACGTGTGTGTGTTCTATCTAAACTAACCATTCATTTGCTAATGTTTGTAAGAGTTTTGTGAACTTTGGGATATATACTCAAGCAATGGTGCCCTTGGAGGTATGATCAAAAAGGGAAGGAATTTAGGGTAAGAGATAATAATTTAGAATCACGTCCATGAAATGTGAGGAAATTATCAAGATTTAAACTGAGTCACATTCTTTTTGATATAGATGATTATGTATGCACAAAGTTCAGAAAGTTCATCTATACCATATAATTTGGATCCAAACATTTTCCCCAGTCTCCATATATTCTACAGCACTTGTCTGTACATCAGAGAAGGAAACAAAATTGAGAATATTTTCAACAAAAGTATTGTTATTCTTAGGGAAAGAATTCTAGGTGATCAGAAGGGCATCTCCTGAAAAAAACAGCTTCCAAGTTTCCTATGTTGTTATTGTTGAGTAGTTTTTCCAGTCATGTTTCTATTTGGGGTTTTCTTGGCAAAGATGCTGAAATGATTTCCCATTTCCTTTTCTAGCTTGTATTACAGATGAAGAAACTGAGACAGAGTTAAGTGACTTGCTCAGGGTCACACAGCTAGTAAGTGTCTGAGGCCAGATTTGAATTCAGAAAGATAAGTCTTCCCGCCTCCAAGCCTGGTACTCTATCCACTGCACCACCTAACTACCTCAGATTTCTTATAGATCCTCTCAAAGGCACTCCTTCATGCTACTGGAATGAAGGACCCTGGGAAGGGACTCTTCCCTTAGACCATATACCATCCATTATTACAATGTAATATCACAGAATGGATCATTGGATAACAGCTCTGAAGCTGGAAGGAACTTCAGAGACCATCTTGTCAAACCCCTTCCTTTTACAAATGAGAAAATTGAGGCTCAGAGAAGTTAAGGGAGTTTTCCCAAGTTCATAGAGATAATAAACAGAAAGAACACTGGCTCTGAAGTCAGAGGACCAAGGTTCAACTCCTGAGTTTTACATTAACTATACTACAACTTGGAGCAAGTCATTTAACCTCCATGGCCTCAGTTTCCTCATTGGTTTGGACTATATGGCTGCTTGGGTCATTTGACTCTGGATCTATAATATTCAGATCCAGAAAGTAACAGAAACAAGGAAGACAGATTGTATAATAACATGGCACCCCTGGATAATCTTTTCTAATTTTGTTTTTTTAACTCATCTAATTTTCTCCAAACTTACCTTTCTCTCAGATATCCTGTTGGCTAACAAATGTAAACAAGCACCCAGAAGCACTTCTCACTTGCCACAGCTAGCTGGTGTTGTGAAGAGAGCACTAAGCCTAGTCAGGAAGACCTGAGCTCAAATATGACCTGAGACAGCTATTAGCTGTATGATCCTGGGTAAGTCACTTAACCCTTCTTTGAGTTGGTTTCCTCATCTGTAAAAGGAGATAATAACACCTAACTCCCAAGTTGTTGTGAGGATCAAACTAGATAATATTTGTAAAGCTCTTGGCACGATACCTGGCACATATTAGGTGATGCTATATAACTGCTCGCTATTATTATTCTCATTAATTATGTGCATATAGACTAGATCTTTTGCCTACTCCCTGAAGACTCCTCTACCAAAACTGCCCACCAGATTTTTCCAGGGTCTTGTCGTTAGTGTCTAAAATACTGATATTGCTCTGTTGAAAGGCATTGGAACCCAGAGCTACCACAAATCCAGTGCTTGAAACATGAGTAAAACATATAATCTTCCATCACCCCTAATATTTACTCTTCCCATTCTCCCACAAATCCAGGCACAGCACCCCTACCGTATTACCTCAGAGACTGCCAGGTTCCAACACCAATCACTACTGTCAAGAGAACATCTGTTAAACTCGGAGACAGGAGTGTCAATGAATGGTTGCAGACAGCTGCACTGTCTTCTTTGCACAGCTGTCTGCATTGCCCATCATTTTCAACCCTAACCACTCACCAGATAGGTGTTTGTGGGTTAATTAGTATTAAAGAGTATTTTAGCAAATATAACCATCACAGAATTAGGCTCTAAGTTCCCCCTGATACAGACTAAATTCTGGGAGGTGGGGGAAGACTTTGGAGTGACAAGACATTTTAATCAAAGCTTAATTTTTGAATAATATTCAAGTAGTTTTAAATAGAGACATTCTGCTATTTTCACCAAACCACTATGTAAAGAAAGAGATATATACATCTTATTCATATGTAGAAGTTATGGACAGGTACTTTGATGTGCAACACCTCTTAAACTTCTTAAATTTAAATATGGGGTCATGAAAAAATTGACAACATTAAAAGTTTTCTGAATGCACAAAGACCAAAAATTAATTAAAAATCAGACATGAATCTGAGGTGCTTCTGTCGGTGCTTGCCTGTCTTGCATTGGGTAACTTTACCGTAGCCTCAGACCACTCAATGCCAAGGAGTACTGCCTAAATGCGAAAAGGGGTCCAGTAGAGAAAGCTTAAGAAGCCCTGTTATAGAGAACAAATATTACAATTTGCATGGATGAAGGTAATTTCCACACAGGAAATCATGAACTCATGATACATTGTTTTATATATATATATGTGTGTGTGTGTGTGTGTGTGTGTGTGTGTGTGTGTGTGTGTGTGTAATGTTTCTAATACATTTTTACTAAAATGTTATGTGTTCTTTTCCTAAGTTTTTCTTCTTTATAGCTCTCAGATGTGACTAGAAGGTACAATAGCTTAAGAACCAGATTTTGGGATCAGGAAGACCTGAGTGCAAATCCTGCCTCAGTCACAGTTTACTAAACCTTAAGTCGATTGACCCTTCTTAGACTCAGTTCCCTCACATGTAAAACAGACATAATAAGACACTTTTTTGAAGTTTAAAGCATCGTATAAATATTAACTGTTATTTCCATCTTTGAGTATTTTATAGGTCCTTGTCTTGAATTTTGTTAGATTCACATTTTAACTACAGAAAGATTTTTATTGTGTCAGTTGTGTTAAAAAACCAAAGAAAATTTTATCTACTCATGGAATCCTAAAATTTTAGGGTATCATCTAGATGTATTTTCACAAGATTTTTCAAGGAAAAGTACTGAGAAGCAGACTGGAAAGAAACACAAAGACTTTAATCCCAGATTTGCCTCAAGCATTTACTGAGTATATGCTAATAAATATGGAATTAAGGTCATGTCAACACTATTTCAACACAACCAATCAAAATCATGAAGATCTTACCAGTTATTCATAGGCGTTGTTTAAAGGCATCAGGAAGTAGACTGGAGATGGCATGTTTGGAGACTGGCTTGTGAGTGACAGAGGAAGAAACACAGATGGAGAACTAACATTGGTGTGAAGGACTTTATTGACCAAGAAAGGGGTTCATTAACCTATATGAAAAGGAAAAGATGAACTATAATATGGGCTTATATGGAATCAAAAACTGATTCTAGGAGAGTCAGTCTGTTTGCAGGAGCTTGGGGAAAGTGAACGATGAGGGAGATTCAGAGTATTTCTACCAGAAAAACAAATAAAGGGAAGAAGTTAAGAAAAGTCGATAAGACAAGTGGAAGTTGTACAGTCCTGAAGTGAGTACATGAGGAGCCTGGGTCCTCACGTAGGTGCGTATGTATGCATGTGTATATATGCATATATATATATATATATATATATATGCATATATATGTACACACATATTTTGGGATGTGCTGTAAATAATAATATAACACTATTTATAATTCTATAATAATATTTATTAATAGCCAACATTTACATACCATCTAGCATATACCAAACCCTTTACTATTATTATCTCATCTGATCTTCCCTAAAACCCTGGGAGGTAGGTGTTATTAGCATCCTTATTTTACAAATTGGGAAACTGAGGCAAACCGAGATGAAATAACTTACCCAGAGTCACATAGCTAATAGGTGTCTGAGGGCAAATTTGAACTCAAGTCTCCCTGACTTTAGATCTGGTACTCTATCCCCTGTTCCACTAGCTGCCCCTATGTTAGCATAGAGATCAATGATAAGAGAGTGTTAATCAGATTTATCTCAGATCTCTTATCTAAATAGACTACTTCCTGAACTTTCCTAGTCGGTTTCAGAAAGATGTTGTCCACATGGTATTGGAGGACCTTGAGCATAAGATATCTATATCTATAAGTAGCAAGTTTATGACATGTCACCAAAGGTCAACTCATCATCTCCCCTCTAAAAGTCCCCCTTTCCCTGACTTCCCCATTTCCACTGATGGCTTCCTCATCCCCCTGACTTGAAAGCTTAGAATCATCTTTGACTCTTCTTCCTCCCCTTACTCAATCAATCATTTATTAAGTGTTCATTATATGCCAAACACCGTGCTAAAAGCTGGAGCTACAGGTACAAAGAATAAAACAATCCCTTCTCACAATAGGCTTATATTTTAATGGAGGAGATAATAAGCATGCCCTAAAATATAAACATTAAGTTCAACACAAATAGATACAAATATAAATGAATACCAATATATACAAAATTGTTAAATATAAAGTCGCTTGGAAGAGAAAACACTGGTTGTGGGGAGGGGGGGCGAGTAGAGAAACGATTTATTCAGAAGATAATACCTGGTCTGTATTTTAAAGGAAGGCACTCTGTGAGATGGAGGCCAGAAGGGAGTGCATCTCAAGCATGGGAGACCACCAGAACAATGACAGCAAAGGGGAGATGAAATATCATGTGTGAAGAACAGAAAGAAGACCAGTTGGGCATGAATAAAGCGTGGAGGGAGGTGGGGAGTAATGGCCAATAAGGTTAGAAAAATAGGCTACCAAACAGCTGTCAACTCTAGGACTCACCTATGCAATTTAGATGTTTTTCTCCACTCATACAATTACCACCCCTCACCCACCTCCTTTCTTAGACTATTGTAATATATAATCTTTTAACTGGTTTCCCTGCCTCCAATCTCTCCCCTCCAACCCAGCCAAACAAAGCTGCCAAAATAATTTTCCTTATGTATAATATCTGAACATAGCACTCTCCTGCTCAAGAAATTGAAGTGGCTCCCTATTACCTGTTAATAACATTTTCTCCATCCATCAATTATTTGCTGTGAGAACTACAGCAAGAGCTAAAACCTGAGATTGAGCCTAAGAGAAATGAAAATGGAGCACTCTGAAGAAGAAAAAAGAACGGAGAGAGGGAGTAAAAATAAATTAATTTTGTTTTCAATTAAGTTTTATGAATACTTTTAAAAATATCTTATGATCATAGATTTAGAACTTGGAAGGAACTTCAGAAGCCATCTACTGCAATCCCCTCAATTTAGAGATGAGGAAAATGAAGCCCGGAGAGCCTAAAGAACTTGCCCAAGGCCACATTGTCATTTCTGGCTATGCCCCCTACACACACGCATGCACGCACATGCACATGCACACGCAAACGCACACACGCACACGCACACACACACACACACACACACACACACACACACACACTAGAATTGAACCTTCCTTTGTAATAAAAACAAGAGAAACAGTTAAGCAAAGACAACTGAGTGACCACATTTTACAATATAGACGACATTCTTCCCTTGTAGTTCCCTAGAACTATGCCTAGAACTGTCATTATCTGTTCCCTGGAATCATGATCATCCTCTCCATCCAATCCTTTTTCCAAGGGACAAATCTGTTTTGAATATTATTCTGTCAATAACAGAAAGCTGCCTGCTTTATCCAACGTGACTTTTTGGGACTCGCTATGGTTCTGGGCAGAGCTAAGGTGCGAATAAGGAGAATTCTTCTCTCCACCCTTCTTCCCATTCCAAACAGCTAGAAGGAATGTCGCTTGTAATTATGATATGGCCAAGATGGTTAAGCAGGTCAACTGCTAACATACCTGTAGGATAAAATAACAAGCTCTTCAATTTAGCATATAAGGAACTTTACAGTCTGGCTCCAACCTGCCTTTCCAATCTTATTTCATATCATTTCCCTTCATACTTAAGTTCCCTGATTTTATTCAGCTGTTTCCTACCCCATGCATTCACACTGGCCATCCCCTAGGCCTACAAAACATTCCTTCCTCTTCCTAAAGAAATGTTTCTCTTCCTTCCAAGGACCAGCTCACTTTCTGCCTTCTCCATGAAGTCTACTTTCATACCTTGAGCTGAAATGAGCCCTTTGTCTGTGCCTCTATCACACTCTACCACTCTAATGCTTATTTGTCTTCATGTTTATTATGTATATCCTTAGTAGACTATAAGATTTTTGGGAATATGGATTGCTTAGTTTATCATTGATGTATTCCCAGTGCCCAATAAAGTGCTTTTGAGCATAGAAGTTGTTTAGTATTTGAAATGCATCAAAGCAAGGGCAGGATTATAAAGAAAGGACACTAATTTGGACAGTGAAAGATATATGTAAAGTCTTTGCCAAATGATTGCCATTTTAAATTTCTGTTCTTTCTATTTTATCAAGCCACCCGTAGCCTCAACTGGATAATATACCAATGTGAGAAATGAATATTCCTCTCATATTTAGTAACTATTTTATTAGATACAAGGTGTCCCTCTTTCCTACTTCCTTATCTAGAAATCAACCGGTGTGGGAAGTCTCTCATAGAGATTTATCCAAGCTGAGATCTAATCAAACAGTAAAAGAAATTCTAAGTTTGGGCTAATGGGTGTATTCCTGTTTATTGTGTTGGCTCAGACAGGCCTGGGAAAAATGCTGATTCTCCCCATCATAAAGAGATGTAATATGGAAATTGATGTCTCTCTGACCAACATTTGAGTGACCTAAGTCATGTACTGCAAGATAGCCCACCTCCCATTGTGTTAACAAATCACAGCTGATTGCCATCCCTTGGAAACATCTACTTTTCAAAGGGCATATAAATTGTGACTCCACTGCTAGTAGGGGTCTTTGGTCTAAGAGAGGTGACTAAATGAACATCCTTTTATTAATAATCTACTGGCTTCATTAATAAAATGATTAAATTCAGAAACTATGTCTCAAACCTTTTTAATCATCACACTAGGATGTAAATAAAAGTTATGGTTGTTAATGGGGGCTCCAATCATTGTCACTAATTTTCTTTTTTTTTTTAATTTTTTAATTGATGAAATAAAGCATTTCCATCACATAGTATGGTTTTTAAAAGATGATTGTACATGAAATTGCAAATCAATTATGTACAACTTGCTATTCTTTTAAAATATATAATAAAGTTATAATGTTTCTTTTTTTCTTTCCCCCACCCTAGAGATGACTACCACTAAACACAAATATGTGTGTGTGTGTGTGCACATGCATAAAATAATTCTATACATACTTCTATTAATCATTTCTTTCTCTGGATGCAGATAGCATCTTCCTTCATACATCCTTTGCTGTTAATTTGGGTATTTATAATAGTCAAAATGACTTAGCCACTCAAAGTGGTTGTTAAAACACTATTGCTGTTACTGTATATGTTTTCTTGCTTTTACTTATTTGATTCTTCATTATTTCATGCAAGTCTATCCATGTATTTCTAAGATCATTGATCTCATCATTCCTTATAGCACAGTAGTATTTTATCAAAATCATATACCACAACTTGTTTGACTGTCACTATTTTTCAAAATATCTCATTGCAAGCTTTATTTCCCTACATCTGTCACAACCTGGTTTCTGCTCCTTAAAAGGAAGCTACTTGTTTGTGACCAAGATATAAGTTGGGACACAAAGCTTTGGCCATGTTATGAAATTAGGCTTCTAAAGGGGCTCTGTTAGAGGCAGCTAGGTCATGTTCTGCCAACCCTGGAATGAGGAAGACTCATCTTCATGAGTTCAAATCCAGCCTCAGATACTTACTAGCAATGTGACCCTGGGCAAGTCACTTCACCCTGTTTTCCTCAGTTTCCTCATCTGTCAAATGAGCTGGAAAAGGAAATGGCAAACCACTCTACTATCTTTCCCAAGAAAATCCCAAATGGGATCACAAAGAATCTGAAATGAATGAAAATGACTGAAAAATGAAAAGGGGCTTTATCATTGGGTAATTGAAAAATACTAGACTGAAAGAATACAAATCCTGACTCTGCTGTTTGGATAACTCTAGGACCTTGAGTAAATCATTCCTCTTAGCCTAGATGATCTCAAAGATTCCTACCAGGTCCAGCTCAAGAAATGATGATTTTAAAGTGTCATTTCAAACATTCCATTTCGCTTCTGAAGTAGCATTGTAATAAAACACTGAACTCAAAAACCTGAATTCAAAATTGCCTCAGATACTTACTAGCTACACAACCCTGAGCGAGTCATTCAAACTCCCTATGTCTCATTGGACTTGATGGTCTCTAATATCCCTTTCAGCACTGAACCTATGATCCTATGGCCCTATCAAAGAATTTCATAAGAAAATATTTCCTGCGAAATCATACAACTATATTCAAATGTTTAAGGTGATGGTCAAATGATCATAGAAGTTTACAACTGGGAGGAAATGTAAGATCATCTGATCCAAATCCCTTATTTTAAAGAGGAGGAAACTAAAACTTAGATGGTTGAAGTGTGTTGTCCAAAAATGTACAATTGCTGGGTGACAGCATTAAAGACAGATCCCAGGTCTCCTTATTCCTATTTTATGGGTACAGTTTGTTTGTCCTTTCCTTCTACCATGAAATAATGATCTTCTGTGGAAATAGTTTTTTTGGGAACTCCTGACTATATAATTAAGTTCTTTCCATGAAATTAAACATGGACCAATATTCCTAAAGTCTAAAAGAAATTATATGTGTATGGATGCACACTTGCACTGACTGGGAAGGAGTGTGATAACCAGCTCTCAAAGAGAGGGTATCTCTTGGATGTCTTGGCCACAGACACCTTCATTAGGTGGAGGTGATGATCTCCAAAAGAAACATCAAAGTTTTCTAATGTAAACATGGTAATAGGTTCAATGAGGAAGTTATAAGATACATCTAGTTCTATATTCCCTCTTTGTCTGACTTTTCGAGAAACCTCCATGTAATTGTTGAAGGGCGTTGCTTGAATTCTCTTAGCCTAATACTAAAACTAATTCCTTATATTTGTTCAACACATTAAGTTTCTGAAGGAATTTCACATACCTGAACGTTACCTTCATAAAGAAAGGTTGAGATGGCCAAGAGAAGAAGGGATAACAAGGGAATGTGTAGGGTTTGAAGCCCTAATGCCTTTTGAAAACACTTTTTGGAGAAGACAAAGTCACTCTCTAGGAACAGGAGAAGGGTACTATGACTTTTGCATGCATATATGCACATGTACACACACAAACAGACATTTGTTTAAGAATGAAAATTAGTGGATCAACTTAATCCATCATGAAGGAACACTGTGTCAAAGCAGTGTTATTTTGGTTGTTGTGGCTTCTGTGTGAGTGGTTCCCAACCACAGGAGTATCTGGTAGCCATCTGAGAGAAGCTGGATTGGTTAAGAAGATGGGACTGGTTGTGGCAAATGCAGGTAGAGCTAGTACATATTGTTCAGACCTGGAAAAACATTTTCCAACATAATAATTTTCAAAAAGTATTTATTGGCAGAACATGGTTAGCCTACTGTTAAAAATATGCATAGAGATGCTGAACCTGAGTTTTTATCCCACCCTTTTCCTCTCTCCCACCCTTTTTGCCTGTCCTTACTTCTCATGTTACACCTCCACATTCCACCCCTACTAACTTTGCCCTGTACATCGATGTTTATATACAGACCTTCCCAAACACATATACATGTGTAAATACACACAGACACAAACATATATTTCCATCATAAACTGAAATTGGTGGGACATTGTTACTGTAGTGTTTTGAGACTTTTAAGATGAGAGGTTTGTTTTCCACTGAAAATGGTGCTTTCATATGATTTTGGAAACATTATTAATGTTGATAGCACCACCATCCTTCCAGTCACCCAGAAGCATGGTCATGGCTGAGAGAAATCACCATGCCATATGCTCTGATTCCTTTCAGAGTCCATCACTATGGTAAGCTCTGGGAATTTAATATATATTTCTTCCTAATATATTTCCTTCAAAAATTAGATAATTTCCATTTATGGGAAATCAGAAAGACATGATCAGATAGACAATTCTTTTATCTTTAAATTGTCAAATGTCTTTTTTTGTTTCATCCTGTCAAAATCACATATTTTGACTAGTTTTAAACTGAGCATATAGCAGACCAGCTTCTCCTTGATCTTTTCCTTTCAGATAAAATCTTGAATTGTCATTAGACTCTTTCTGCAATGTTTTTTCTCCCCAAGCACAACATGCCAGGATTTAGTTTCTCCTTTCCCTAGTCTGTATCAACATCATAAAAGATTTGAAGTTTCACCTTTCAGGTGAATCTTTTCATCTCTTTCTCTTCTTCCAAGCATCACAAAGGAGATAAAGCAATTGTCCTTGAGTTGAAAATCTGTTATTAAAAATAATGATGGAAAAAATGTAAGTTCATTTAGTGGGAAGACTTTGTACCTTTATTCCTCTCTGGGCTCTACTCCTGACTTTTTGAACTTGTTTCTGTACCCTTCCCTAGCATTCTTCTCACCCTGGAAGATTCCTTCACCGCTGTGGCCACTTTCTTTGATGGATCATTTCCTCCTGGAACCTCCATCTTCAAGATATTTCCCAAGCCAACCATATTTACTCTTTCATTCCTCAGTCAGCTCTCCGCTTTTGACTCTCCAAACTTCTTACTCTACTATGCACCACCCCCACACATTTCATGGATATCTTTCCCTTCCTATCATCTTTCAGCCTTCTTTTATGTATTATCTTTTCCCCCATTAGAATATAAGCTCCTTGAGGGCAAGAACTATCTTTCTATTTGCTTCTTTGTGTATTCTCAACACTTAGCACCAAGTTTGGCAGATGATCAGCATTTAATAAATGCTTACTGGCTTGACTTTGTAAGTTGCTTTAGTTTAACTGGGGACAGTGTGCTATAGGCATCTACCTTGAATGAGGATGAAAGTAATCAGGCTTCCTAAGGGGAAAATATCAATTATACCTGAAAACTGTCACAAAATGCATCTACTTCACCCCCTACCAAAAAATACTTGCCTTATCATTCAAGTGAAAAAGATCAAACTGTAAAGGAAAGCACCAATCATATTTCAGGTCGGAGAGTAACAAATCTATGATTCTGTGCCAAGTGGAGCCCAGCACAGTAACCAATAAGGTATTAGTTTCTAACAGTGTTGTCAATTGAACATTATCTGTTTGTAAAAATAGAAAAAACTTGGCACCAGAATTTCCATACCTCCTTCCTGTTGTCTGCAATTCTCACCTTCCCACTCTCCACCTCCCTACCACCACACCATAAAAAAGTTGCAATACGGTTTGAGTTGGGAATCTTCTGGAAGCATCTTTGGTGCATATAATGCTCAAAACAATGAAAGAATAAATTGGGAGAAGATTGTGTCAGGTAATGTTTATGATTTGCAAAATGTCAGAAGCATTTCTCTAGTTTATTTGTGGCTCTCTCACAGGTCTCCCGTAAATTTAGATACATCACTCACTCAGTTCCTTGGCTATTTTATTGAGAATGACTCCCTCTGCTATGTAAAAACCTCTTCAAAGATCTGCTGAGATTATGTGATTGACTATTTGTGAAGTCATTTTAGTTTCCTGGGTGGTCTGTGTTATCTAAGTATGATTATATGGCTATTGATGTCAGAGAATCCAAACTGGTCTCATCTAAGTAAAAAACTCCCCAGTGTTATCTCAACACATTTAAAGAGGATTCTAAAATATTAATGTCCCATCGAAAAGCCAGAGACATTCTTAAAGACTTGGAAACAAAACCCAAAGTGCAAAAAGTTACTCTCCTAAACTTGAGGGAAAAGCCCAGTAATGATGGCTTGTCTTTGTATTTTCTTTTCTCTGAGCCATAACTAAATGGGGCAGCTGGGGTTTGTCTCAGGGTCCTAAAATCTAGAGCAGAAGTTCTTAACACTTTTGTGTCATGGATCCCTTTGGCAGTCTGGTGAAATCTATGGACAGAAAAAATATTTGTTGCCTACCTTTATAATTAAAGGAAACGAGAAATTTCAGTTAGAGGTTAGTGAAAAACAAAGATGTAATTTTTTTTCCCACCCAAGTTAATAAACCTCCTGAAATCCATGGACTTCATGTTCTTAACATGAATCCCCTGATCTAGGGGATTCTATCAGCACTGTCAAAGGCTGTGCTTTTTCTTCTCATTTTCCATGGCTATACACCCCAGGTGAGCTCTCCCTATCACCTGATCTGCCCACTTTGCTCAATGTGCAGAATTCCTAGTTATGGCTCTGCTCCTTCCTCAGAGGAGTGCAAAGTACTTCATAGATATCTAGTGACAAATGGTAGCATTCACCTCATTTTACACAACTGGGGCAGAAATCAGTTAGGGAGATACCTATAGCTATTTAGTAAATAAATGTAGAAAGTGACTGAATGATGAGTTCCCTTGATTTGACCAAACGTTTTGTTCCCTGAGTCAAACAAATGTGCAGTGAAATCATCCCACTTGCCAAGTCAATATCTGTCTTTTTTTTTGATGCTCCTCAGTTTCTAGATTTGTTTTAGCTCCTCTGCCAGAGCTGCAAACCTTATTTATTTATTTTTTCTGTGTAAATGTTTGTGGTTTTTGCTAAATGGATCAGTTATATCAACACGTCCTACCACATTATTAGTTTTATCAAATAACAGAATGTACAGCCTGCCAGCCAGAATGTGTTTGGTGTATGTCTATCCAGTACATCTTGTAACAACCCTTTTCTAATATAGTTTAGATTTTTTCCTTGTAAGTTAACACATTTATCAGCCCATATTTCAAGGCAAATTTTCTAGTGCATAATTTCTGCAGGAGAATTTTCCCTGTTAATGGGATCCATAGACACTAAAATGCTTCATTCCCTATTTCTGTGTGCATGGAAATTGCTGACTGTTGAAAAACAAAATGTTGACTGGATGGAAGAAAGGAAGGAAAACAAGGGAGGGAGGGATGAAGAGTAGGAGGGATAGAGAAAGGAAGCGGGGTGGGGGGAGAAGGAAGGAAATAAGTTTTGTTTTTCTGGGTTTTTTATTAAGCACTTATTACGTGCCAGGCACTAGGCTAAACATTTTATAAATATTATCCCATTTGAGCCTTGTAACAACCCAAGTAGGTGCTACAATAATCTCTATTTTACAAATGAGAAAACTAGAGGCAGACAGAGGTTAAGTGATTTGCCCAGGGTCATACTTGTAATACACGTCTGAGAACAGATTTGAATTCAGGTCTTCCTGACACCAGGCCCAGTAGTGCTTCCTCCTAGTTATTGTATGCCTTGTGCCTCTACATTTATCAGCCTAGTTTTTCTCCATTAATTCCTTGTGATCCTTTTTGGTGGCCATCACTCTGTCTGGGGGCTGTGGAGTTCTCAAACATTTGGGTTTGGCTGGAAGAGCAAATCTGCTGCATCCAACACATTTTCTTTTAATTGCTAAGCCCATGTGTATTTTAGGAGGAAATTTGATCCATATGTTTCTGATTCATCTACATTGAAGTCACCAAAATGTTTTGTAAGAGAGACTGAGATGAGTCTTTTCTTTCCCTTAGAGACAGGAAGTCGAGGTTGTGAGGAGGAAGTTACCCCCAAACCCATCCTGACCTAGGGTTCATTGGTTAAAAGAAAGAAAAAGCCAAACTTTATGAGGTTTGCATGGGACTTCGCTGGTTCCAAAGCATTTTCCTAGCCCATTCCCATTATAACCCAAGTTACCAAGGTCCAAGCTATCTTTTGTGTCTATGGAGCAGCACATGAGAGCAAATCTCTTCTTTTCAGATTGAAGATTCTCTGTAGGAAATGACTTGATTTTGCCTCATGGTTTGTGTAGGGGTAGAGAAAGGTATGTATTGACCACTTTGCCATGGAACAACTCTGGTATCCTGGTATTTCCCTTATAATTGGTGACTCTCCGATGTCATTAGTCCATAGAGAATACAACACGAGAGAACGGTCTTCTAGGGATTGAGACTCTTGCCAGAGAGTGTTTTGTGGGCTTTCTTGACAAGCTTCCTCCACCCACTGTCATTTGCCAATTAGGCCTAGGATTTGAAGAAACTTTAAAGTCAACCAGTGTGTTTATCCATGTGGATCTCAAGGTCCAACAGTTTCATTAGCAGAGAAAAACAATTGGTGAGAGAGAGAATGTCTGTGAGCCTAGAGAAATAATGATGTTTGGGTGCTTTGATTTCTTCAGAGACTTCCCCACCACATTGAATCACTCCCCTTTATCTTTCCAAACCATCTCACCACCCTTCCCTTGTGACCCACCTCTGCATGCTAATGTCCTAAACCAAAAGCAAACTCATCATTCGCTGGCCAGACAAGGTTTTCCAAGATCTCTCTGCTCTAATTACTGAGCTGCTGCTGCCATAGCCTTGAAAACAGTTGAAGATGTGTAATGCTTCCTTCCCGTGTGCAAAACACATGGCTACCAGATATTCCGGTGGTCAGGAGTACAGAGTCACTCAAAAGCCACTGATATAACCATGATGATGGTGCTGCCTTATGCAGTCGTGGTCCTCGTGGTGAGAAATTGGGATGCTGCCCTAGCATGCCGATTCATCCCTTGAACAAACAGGGGGACATGTGTAGAGTTGGCTTCAGGGTGATTATCCCAAGACTCAGAATTCAGAGAATGCTCTCCTGCTAGCTATTGGGTAGTTCCCTGTGAGGGGAAAGGAATGTGGTTCTGTTAGCTTGTTCTAAAAGAGACCTGACATTTTCTGGAACATTGAACACATATGAATACACCCAAAGAGTGAGTTAATCCTGTCTAGCAAAAAGGTTTTAGTACTCAAAGCTCATAGAAATTCTGCACAGCCTATGGAATTCAGAATCAGTTTTCCTTAAACTATTTCTCTCATTTCTTTAGGCATGCAAAGGTTCTTGGAGGTTGTTTGAGTTTTCACCCCATGTGGAATCCTTTATACAAAACTTCTGACAAGTAGCTGAATATCCAGTCTATGCTGAACACTTCTGGTGGCAGCAAACTTACTGCCTCATGTACTTTTCGTTGATTTCTATTTATTCTCTTTCTATTTATTCTGTAGATGACTACATAGGGACCTCTTGCCTCCCCTTTCCATGAGGGAGATCCATGAGGATAGGGATTGATTTACTACTTGCATTTGTATCATCACTGCTGATTTAGTACGTTATCTCTTCAAAGACTTTTCAGGAGGTTAGCATTTAAAAGAACAGAAAAAGTTCTTTTACATAAAGAACAAAATGAGTTCAATCAATTGTTAAATGATATAAGATATTGCTGCATTTTGATAGCTAAAAGGAAAAGAACTCTGGTTTAATAAAAACTGCTAAAATATATGCATGATGAAGCACAGCTTTCAAATGGGATTTGAGCATCCTGGAACATAAAATGAAAGTAGGATAAACATAAAGACGCAAAAAGCCTTTGTAAAAAGATGTATGATGATGAGTCATCCCAAAATTGCCTTGTATTTATTTTTATATACTTTAATGTATACACCCCAAAAGAAAGTAACTTCCCAGAGGACATGGGCTGATTCATTGTGTTCCCCAAGCCTAGCACAGTGCCTGGCACAAAATAGTGTTTAATAAATGCTTGTTGACTGAGTATTTTTGATTTCTTGCTTATCTAGTCTGTTCCATTGATCTACTTTTCCATTTTGTTGTTCAGCCATTTCAGAGTCTTTGCAACCCTATCTGGGGTTGTCTTGGGAAAGATACTGGAGTGGTTTGTCATTTCCTTCTCCAGCTCATTTTACAGATGAGGAAACTGAGGCAAAGAGGATTAAGGGATTTGCCCAGGGTTACACAGCCAGTAAGTGTCAGGTCAGATTTGAACTCATGAAGATGAGCTTTCCTGATTCCGGTCCTAGAATTCTATCCACTGAGTCACCTAGATGCTCTCTGTACCACCTACCTGCCCCTAATAAAAAAATTACATTTTTTAACCAGCTCCAAGTGGTTTTGGTAATTATAGTTTTATACAATGGTTTGAGGTCATGAAGTGCTATTCCCCCACCTTTCCCCCCTTTATTTCCCTTTAGGTCCCAGACATTTTGTTCTTCCAAATTTTAACCTGATTTTGTCTCATTCTGTAGAGTGACCCCTTGGTAATTTGATTGATATAGCATTATGTCTGTAAATTGCTGTAGATAATATCTCTTTAAATTATATTGTCATGGTCCAATTATAAGCAATACATAGCCTTTTAGTTACTTAAGATTTTATTTCTAAGAAGAGTATTTTGCAACTTATTCATATAAGTCTTGAGTGAGGTAGACTGACCACCAGATACTACATACATTTTGTAGTTATTTTGTATATGGTTTCTTTTTCTATCTTTTATCTATCATTTTTTAAATTTTTTATAGGGATGCTGATAAATTTTGTGTATCTATTTTGCATCTCATGGTTTAATTTTTAAAAAACTACTGTTTGCTGATTCTATAAAGTTTTCAAAGGAAACCTTCATGCCATCTGCAAAAATGATAATTTTGTTTCTTCTTTACCAATTATTGAGGTTTTAGTATTATTCTCTTGTGATATTTCTATTGCTGCCATTTTTAGAACTACAGCAAATAACAATGGAAAAGAGTGGCATTGAAATATTTCTTTTAAATACACAAAAGGGAACAGAGGGAGTCATAGATTAGTGCGACATCTTTGAAAATGACATGTTGAATTTATTATATACTTAAAAAGAAAAGCAAATTGTACATAAAAGAGATTTTCAGTGTTGTATACAAAACCTAGCACAGTGCCTGGCATAGAATGGGTGTATAATAAATGCTTGTTGACTGATTGTTTATGATTCTTCTGTTTTCTGTTCTAATAAGGATATAGAAATATTTATTTTATTTAGTGTTTCCTAAATAGAGAATAAAATAAAATTCAAAGGAAGGAGAAGAAATATCAAGTCTCTCCAATCCATCCCACACAAGGCTGTCTGACCATATCATGGTCAATTGGCTCTCTCTACTAGTTCCCTATCAACTTTAAGGTCAAATACAAACTCCTCTTTTTGATATTTCAAGTCTTTCATGATCCAACCTAATTTTCTTATATTATTACGTTACTTTCCTGCACATACTCTTCAGTCTAGTCCAATTGGCCTTGTTATTGTACCTATGTGATTTTAAATACTCCAACCTCATGTCTTTGAACAAACTCTCTCCATGCCTGCAAAGTCCTCTTCCTCACTTCTACCTCTTAGAATTCCTAGTTTACTTCAGCACTCAACTCAAATGTCACTTTTGTAAGGTATCATGTTGCATTTTTATTTCAATGATGTAAAATAATTTTTATTAAGCTTGCCCTTGATTTTTCAGGATTTCTATTTTTGTACTTAATTGGGGATTTTAAATTTGTTCTTTTTCTAGTTTTTCTTTTTACTGCATGTCCAATTCGCTGATCTGTTCTCTCTCTCTCTCTCTCTCTCTCTCTCTCTCTCTCTCTCTCTCTCTCTCTCTCTCTCTCTCTCTCTCTCTCTCTCTCTCTTCTGTTTTTATTGATTTAAGCATTTAGAGATATAAATTTTCTCCTAAGTATTGCTTTAGTGGCATCTCACACATTTTGGTATGTTGACTCATTGTTGTCATTATATGTAATAAAATTATTGATTGTTTCTATGATTTGCTTTTTTACCCACTCATTCTTTAGTTTGTTTTAGATTGCTTAGTTCCCAACTAATTTTTAATATTTGCTTCCAAGACCCTTTATTGGATGTAATTTTGATTGCATTATGGTCTGCAAATGGATGCATTTAATATTCTTTTCTGCCTTTGGTTCTGAGGTTTTTATGCCCAAATACATGGTTCATTTTTTGTGAAGATGCCATGTACAGCTGACAAAAAATATTCTCCTTTGTATTCTTATTTATTTTTCTCCAGAGGTGTATCATATCTAACTTTTCTATTCATCTTTTAACTTCTTTCTTATTTATTTTATGGTTGGATTTACCTAGTTCTGAGAGGGTACAATTGAGGTCCCCCCAATATAGTTTTGCTATCTATTTTCTCCTGTAACTCATTTAACTTTTCCTTTAAGAATTTGGATGTTCTCCCATTTGGTGCATATAAATTTAGTATTTCCATCTGTTGTCTATGGTACCTTTTAGTAAAATATAGTTTCCCTGGTTATCTCTTTTAATTGGGTCATTTTTTAATTTTGCTTTTTCTGAGATGGTAATTGCTACCTCTGCTTTTTTTTTTTAACTTTGGCTAAAGAATGACAAAATCTGGTCCAGCCCCTTATTTCAACCCTATGAGTGTCTTTCTGTTTCAAGTATGTAACTTGTAAACAGCATATTGTTGGATCCTGGTTTCTAATCCATTCTACTATACTCTTCTTTTTTATGGGTGAGTTTATCCTACTCACCTTCAGAATTCTGATTAATAGCTGCACATTTCCATCTGTCCTATTTTTTTCTGTTTATTCTTTTTTCTCTCTCTCTCTCTTATTACCTCTTTTCACCCTTTATACCCTTCTCAAAAGTAAATTTTGCTTCTGACCACTACCTCCTTTTATCTATTCTTCCTTTTATCCTCTTCCCTTTTCTCTTAACCCCTTTCCCTCCTATTTTCCTGACAGATAGGATACATTTCTATATTCAGTTAAGAATGTTTATATATTCTTCCCTCTTTGAACTAATTCTGAGAATAAGGTTCAAGTGTTGCCCACTCTCCTCACTTTCCCTTCCACTGTAAGAACTTTCAAGTGTGCCTCTTTTATGTGAGCTAATTTTCCCCATTCTACCTCTCCCTTTCCCCTTCTCCCAAATGCATCCCTCTTTTTCATCCCTTCATTTTTCTGAGATCATCTCAGTATAATTGACTCATGTCCATGTCATCTGTTTTTGCAGTCTCCTAATTGCCATAATAATAAAGTTCTTAGAAGTTACATGTATCATCTTCCCATACTGGAATGTAAACAGTTTAACCTTATTAAGTCTCTTTCATGTTTACTTTTTTATGCTTCCTTAAGTCTTGTGTTAGATATCAAATTTTCTATTCAGCTTTAGTTTTTTCATTGGAAATGCTTGAAAGTCATCTATTTCATTAAATGACCATTTTCTCCCTAAATCATTATACTTAGTTTCGCTGGGAAGGGGATTCTTGGTTGCAATCCTAGATCAGGGGTAGGGAACCTGCAGCCTCAAGGCCACATGTGGCCCTCTAAGTCCTCAAATGTGGCCCTTTGACTGAATCTAAACTTCACAGAACAAGGACTCTTAATAAAAGGATTTGTTCTGTAAAACTTGGAATCAATCAAAAAAGGCCACACCCGAGGACCTAGAAGGTCACATGTGGCCTCAAGGCTACAGATTCCCCATCCCTGTTCTAGATCCTTTGACTTCCAGAATATCATATTCCAAGCTCTCCAGTTCTTTAACTTGAAAGCAGATAAATCTTGTGTGATCTTGACTGTGGCTCTTCAATGACCACTTGTAATATTGTCTCCTTGATCTGGGAGCTCTAGAATCTGTCTGCCATATTTCTGGGAATTTTCATTGTGGGATCTCTTCCAAAAGGTAATTGGTGGATCTTTTTATTTTATTTTACCCCTGATTCTAAAATATTGAGGCAGTTTTCCTTTATAATTTCTTGAAATTTGATGTCTAGCTCTTTTTTTTTAATCCTGGCTTTCATGTAGTCCAATAATTCTTAAACTATCTCTCCTCACTCTATTTTCTAGGTCAGTTGATTTCCCAATGAGATAATTTCCCCCATTCTCCCTCTCCCTTCTTTCTCTCCTTTGGGTTATCATGTATCAAGAATGTGCTGGTAATAGAAATGTTATTTGTGCTTTATTTTCAAAGACCAATGAATTCATTGGGCAATGTCTTGACTAATACATGAACTGGATTTAAGTGAGGCACAGTTGCACAAAGTAATCAGGCTCATTTTTTCAGAGTCATTGAAATCACAACTACTGGTAATGGCTCTGGATGCAGTGAATGACCTTAGTTTCTTCATTGTCTGACCAACCTCTCAGCAAGTCATAGTGCCTGCTTCAACCACTTTCATAGCCTTTGGAATGAATTGTTCTCATCTACCCGTTCCACTAGGGAAATCCTTCACATGCTTGGGGTGGACACTTCCCTAACTCAACGATGGATTTGAGGTCCATGGGTTACCCTCAACCTGGTTTAACCCATCTGCAGAGGCATTATCCTGGGGTGTAGCCACTGCACGTTGTATAGGTTCTTGCAGTCACAGATAAGAGTTAAGTACCAGGTAGACACCAAAGATGGATGAACAGCCCTGAAAAGTGCTTGGCAAGCCCTCACACCACAGTGCTAGTCCTCCTTGAATATCTCATAGGCTCCAGGAGAGCATAATTCCAATAAGAGAAGATAAACATAAAAGGAAGCTGAAGGGAAGATTGGAAGAGATAAAGATATCAAATATCTGGAGATCAGATCTGGAATTCATTCTGGAGATTAATGAACTATTGCTGGACCTTTTTAAAGGCCTTTTAAAGTGGAACTTTTGGGAGAAGCAATCTGAACAGAGGGAGAGATCACAGGGACAGAGAGGCTCTTTGTGTTAATTTCAGATTGAGTCTCCAAGATGAAAATCTAGAGTATGGGAGAGGAGGTTTAGAATGTAACTTTTCCTCTTATCTTCTGTTGCTCCCTATTTACTGGCTTGTTCTCTGACACTTTCAAATATTTATATATCTCTTCTGTCCCCAAAAACTCCTTGGGTTATGATTCTATATTTTTCTTGATTTTCACACCAGACTCTAAGGAAAAAGCCATCTATACTTAATGCCTCCATTGACTTTTAAAGCCTTTACAATATGGCATCCAACCCCACCATACTATTGAAATACCACCAAATCCAACAAGCCCTTTTCACTCCTCCTTAATTTCTCTTTATCTTTTGACCCTGTCCATGACTACCTCCTTGTGAGTACTCTCTTCTCCCTTCGTTTCCATGATACTTTTCCTGGTTTTTCTCCTCTTCTTTTCACTTCTGCTCTTGGTCTTTTTTTGCTGTATTGTCAAACAACTCTTGCCCTTATCTGTGAATGTTGCCCAAAAATACATCCCTGGTCCTCCTCTACCTCAATAATCCCATCAGCTTCCTTGAGTTTAATTATCATGTCTATATGACTCCTCAATGTTTTTATTCAACTTTAATCTCTCTCCTATAGTCCAGTTCCACATTTACCAACTGCCTATTAGGCATTTCTATTAGACTATCACATTGGAATCTCAACCTTAACATATCCAAAACAAAATTCATTCTCCTTCCTCCTAAATTCACCCTGCTTCCAAACTTCTTGATTTTTGTTGAGAGAATCAGTATTGTCCGGTAAATCCAAATTTGTAACCTCCCAGCCAACATTAATTTTTCCCATTCCTTCCTCCCAAATAACCAATCCATTGTGAAATCTTGTTCATTTCACATGATATAGTATCTCGATTTCATTCCCTCTTTTTTATTCGTATGACTACTGCCTTATTTCAGGCCCACATCAACTCTCATAGTGCTTAAAACACAATACAAATTTAAAAAATGTTTGCTTACTTGATCCTCTCCCACCTGAGCTATTGTAATAGTGTGCCTTTTCAGTTTGTCCCCACGTAAACCATTTTTCTCCCAGCTGATAAAATAATCTTGCTAGAGTACAGATCAGACTATGTTTCTTGAACTGAAATTAATTGAAATGTGGACCCATTGGTGACATTAAGATAGTCATGAGAAGAGACCAGTAGTGATGGTTGGCAACACTGCTAAGCAGTTCCAAGGCATTTATTTATCAACCTGACATTAACAATGGGGAGGTCTGCTGACTTCCCGGAGAATGTATCTCAACTATGACAGAGAGCCTCCCAAGATTTGTTAAACCTCACATTTCCAAACACTTCTGGTAATTCATGTGTGGGATCGAACTGTGTTGCTGGAATAAACGTAGACGGCATTGCTGGGGATTACAAAGTCCAGGAGAGGTCTCTGGGAGGGGGGGAATGTTTGCATCACTACTGCCATTTGGAGGCGAGGCTAATATGAAAAAGGCCAGTTTGGAAAATGATTAATAAGATGACACCTGTGAACAGAATTTAGATTTCTGGACCACAAATTAAAACATGAATGACGGACATATGGCCAGGGATGAAGTGCAGATGTTGATGACTGACAAAATTATATTTTCCTAGAGTCTTACAAGTCTGATAAAAATGATTTAAATTTCAAAAGAGAATAAAAGGAAGAAAAACGTCTAAGTCTATCAAGTTAGAGACTATGCAAAGTAATAATTACAACACAGGAAAAAATAATCATTAATTTAAGGAGCCAAATTTTTTAAAAAGAGTCAACAGTATAATCCCTACTTTCAGCTTTCTGTGTGCTGATATACAGAGTATTAGTACTAAATAAAATCAAGTAGAAATTTAAATTTGCAAGGAAGTAAATTTAATCTTATATGTCTCTGTAGTTTGGTGAGATACAACTGATGACTAGATTATGACTCTGGAAAAGTGTTTTTTTTCCAAGAAGAATAAGGAAATATAACTTATAGTAGCTTTGTATATTAAGACATACTCATGATGTAGGTATAAAGATTGATAATATAAACAAATTAGGGGAGCAAGAAATAGTGTATTTCTCAGATTTGTGGAGAATGGAGAAATTTTTGATCAAACAAGAGATAAAGAACATTATGAAGTGCAAAATGCATAATTTTGATTACATTAAATTGAAAAATTTTTGCACAAACAGACCCATTGCAACCAAGATTAGGAGGGAAGCAGAAAACTGGGAAAGAATTTTTGCAACGATGGCTGTTAGCAGTTTTGCGGCTCAGCTCTTGTGCAGTGGCTGTGGCAGTGACAGCTTCGGAGCTCGATACAGTATTACAAGGCATGACTTGTTGAGTCATCAACGGAGAGAGTGATTTACATTTGGAGATGAAGTCTCATACCATTTTGTTGGTACAACCTACCAAGAGGCCAAAAGGCCAAACTTATGCTGATTATGAATCGGTGAATGAATGCATGGAAGGAGTTTGTAAGATGTATGAAGAATATCTAAAGAGAATGAATCCCAACAGTCCCTCTGTCGCATATGACATAAGTCAGTTGTTTGATTTCATTGATGATCTGGCAGATCTTAGTTGCCTTGTGTACTGAGCAGATGCTCAGATGTACCAGCCCTACAACAAAGATTGGATCAAAGAGAAGATCTATGTGCTTCTCCATCAGCAGACCCAACAAGCTGGCAAGCCTTGGGGGGATGTGGGGAGGGCTTGGAAAACAGGTGTGTACAGAATGCTGTAGTGGGAGAGTTGTTATTATAGAAGTCTTGTTTCCATTTTGTTACGATCTAGCCAAGGTCAAACGCATTAGGAGTATTAGAAGATTTTTGTCTTGTTCAATCTGAAGCCCCTGTCCCTCCCCATTTTCTTTTTCTTTTTTAAGAAGTAGCTGAAAATTACTCTTTGGTCAGTTGGCACTTAATTACAGTTCTTCCAGCTGTTATATCTGCTTATAACGTTCACTGTACTTATCCTTCTGTGTAAGGGTTTTCCAGAATTTAGTTATGTCCTCAAAACTCTAAGGCTTAGTAGAGAATACAATAAATACTCTTTAGTTAATAAAAATAAGAATTTTTGCACCTAGTGTCTGTGATAAAGGCCACATTTCTAAAATATATAGAGAATTAAGTCAAATGTACAAGAATACAAGTCATTCCCCAATTGATAAGTGGTCAAAGGATATGAACAGGCAGTTTTCAAGGAAGAAATTAAAGCTATCTATAGCCCCATGAAAAAATGCTCTAAATCACTATTGATTAGAGAAACGCAAATCAAAACAACTCTGAAGTACCACATCATACCTATCAGATTGGCTAACATGACAAAACAGGAAGATGACACATGTTGGAGAAGATGTGGGAGAGTTGGAACACGAATTCATTGCTGGTGGAGCTGTGAGCTGATCCAAAAATTCTGGAGAGCAATTTGGAACTATGCCCAAAGGGATACAAAAATGTGCATACCCTTTGACTCAGCAATAATGCTTCTAGGACTATATCCCCAAGAGACCATAAAAATAGGAAAGGGTCCCACATGTACAAAAATATTTATAGCAGCACTCTTTGTGGTGGCCAAAAACTGGAAATCAAGGGGGTGCCCATCAATTAGGGAATGGCTGAACAAGTTGTGGTATATGAATGTAATGGAATACTATTGTGCTATAAGAAATGACGAACAGGAAGACTTCAGAGAGGCCTGGAAGGACTTCTATGAACTGATGCTGAGTGAAAGGAGCAGAACCAGGACAACTTCATACATAGCAGCAACCACAGTATGCGAGGAATTTTTCTGGCAGACTTAGTCCTTCACAGCAATGAAAGGACCTAAAAAATTCCCAATGGACTCTTGAGACAAAACGCCTTCAACATCTAGAGAAAGAAGTATGGAACTGGATCACAGAATGAAGCAAACCATTTTCCTTGTATTATGTTATGTTTTGTTTTGGTTTGGTTTGTTTTGGTTTTTCTTGTGATTTCTCCCATTCAATTTAATTCTTCTATGCAACATGACTAAGGTGAAAATGCGTTGAATAAGAATGTATGTCTAGAATCTATATCAGATTGCACACTTTCTCAGAGAGAAAGAGGGAGGAAAGGAGAGGGGAAGGAGGGGTAAGGAGGGGAAAAAATCTATGATATGTAGAAGTGATTGTAGAACCCTGAAAACAAATAAACTAATTTTTTTTAAAAAAAAAAGACGTACATGAGGAAATTCAGGAAAAGAAAGGAAAAGCAGAGTGGAGAACTTTTTGAGTAAAGATAAATGGAGACAAAAATAAAAATTATATTGTCATGTTAGTAGAACTTACCTGGACAGAGAAGGAAATTAATTAGAAATTTGGGGAAATGATCTGCAGCCAGGCATGAAGACATGTTTTAGTACTAATAAAAAATTTTGGTCAAAATCAAATGAGATAAGATGTGTAAAACATTTTGTAAACCTTAAAGCACTTTATAAATGGTAACCATTATGCTTATTATATCTGGTCATCTGCTGGAATTCTGCCAAAATAGAGTAGGAATAATTTGTATGATAACAACTATATTACAGAGAAAAAAAAACACTTTAAAATACTTTAGAATCTGATCATTGCAATGTTATGAGAGGATCAAAGATAAAACATGCCACCCACATCCTACCAGCAAGATGATGGGCAGGCATAAAATGTAGAATGAGACATACATATTTGATTAATGAAAAGTATTAAAAAAAGGTTGTTGGAGCTTTTCTTAAAGTTATTGAAGGAAAAGCGGAGGATCAGTAGGAAACACAAGTAGGACAGCTTTGAAAATAATGTGTTGAGTTTTTTGCATAATTGGAGAGAGAAACAAGCTATTTCATGGTGCATATTCATGGTTCCATGGGTAAACATCATTTTCTGTTCCACTTTATATATGGAAATGCCCATTTTATTTATTGTTTGCTAAGTTCAAAAGAAGAAAATAAATTCATGTACAAGAAGCAAAAAAGGGAACTGTATCCCAGACTTGATTCTGAACAGGGAGAAACTGGTTTTTGACTATAAAAATGATGATAATCTTGAGTAAGACTTTTGTCTTTTGTTTAATATACCCTGACTAGTATGTAGCAGGAGTTTAATAAATGCTCATTGACTGCCCTTATGGAATGCTTTGCATTTTTCCTATCCTTGATTCTCCTCTCTGTACCCATTCTAGTTTTCCAGGGGCTTTTCTGAAATGCAATGAAAGAAGTCACAACTGAAGTCAGCACCACATATATTGTCTGATCAGGGCTGAGTCGAGCAAAGTTGTTTCCTTGATCATTTGAAGGTGAGACGAGGTGCCATAGATATTAACATTTTCTCAATAATGTCAATATAATTTATCTTGTCATTAAAACTTCATTGAAGCACTAATGAAGTCTTAGTGCACTCTAAACCCTTTATGTTGACTCTAGTTCTTCAAAATCATAAACTAAAATGAAAATGTAATAAGGGAAAGGGTAACTTGGTGGCTAAAATGCTCAACTAATGTAGAAAAGACCTGCCATTATGTAGAAAAGTTACATACAGCATAATTTTAATATTATAAAATCTCATTGGCAGTAATGTCAGAGGTTACCTGCTTCAGTTCTGAACTAGAATTACACACACACACACACACACACACACACACACACACACCATTCTCACAAAGTGGTTATCCAGACTCTGTTTAAATGTACAGTGATAAACTCATGATGAAGCATGCTATCCACTTCAGAGAAAGAACTCAGACTGTCTGACAACAGACTGAAGCATGCTATTTTTCACTTTCTTTCATTCTTTTTAAAAATTTTAATCTGCTTATACAAAATGACTAATATGGAAATGTTTTACTTGATTGCACATGTATAAAGCATATGGCATTGCTCCCTGTCTCATGGAGGGGGAAGGCAAGGGAGGAAGAGAAGGACAGAATTTGGAACTCAAAACTTTAAAAAATGTTAAAAACTTTTAACATGTAATTATGGGAAATAAAAAAGATGGCATTGGACATGGAAAGAACCACAAAAACAAACAAACAAACATAGCGATAGAGAACCCAGTACCTTTGGAGGCAACTGGGCCACTTTTGGATAATTTTCACTCTTAAGGAGTTCTTTCTTATGTTAAGAAGATGTGTCTTATGTCAAAAGTTTCAAGAGAGGATAGTCAACGATGTTGAATGTTGCATGGAGGTCAATGAGAATGAAGTCTAAGAAAAAGCTGTTGGCTTTAGTTATTAGGTCACTGGTGACCTTTTCAGAAGATGTGGGATAGAGAGCAGTGTACTATTATCTAGATGTATTCAGTTGACTTCGTAATGAAATGGATTCAGAATTGAGAATCTCAGAATCTGAGAAATTAATGGATCAATGTCAACTGGAAGGGAAGAATCTAATGCAAGTCCCCAGGGATCTGTCCTTGGTCCTGAGTTGTTCAACTGTTTCTTCAGTGACTTGTATGAAGACAGAGTTGGAATGTTTATGAAATTTTCAGGTGATATGAATCTGGAAAGGATAAGTAATATGTTGGAGGACAATAAAAATTTAAAATTATCTCAATGGTTTAGAATAGTGGGCTAAATCCAGTTAAATTAAAAATTGTGAGGTCTTCATTTAGGTTTTTAAAAAATCAACTGTATATATACAGAATGAGGAAATGTAGCTGCACAACAGTACAGATTTTTTTTAAAAAAAGGATCTGGAAGGCTGGTCTGGGCTCTGTGGGATGCGCTTTGCTCAGTGCCCGGTGTGATAGCCCTTTCCTGTCAGCCTTCTAGGCTGCTTTGAACTGGAAAACTCTTTCATTTTGTAGTTTTGTGGCTTCCGCTGCTCTAGAATTTGTTTAGAGTCATTTTTACAGATATTTTATGAACTTTGAGGGGAGAGTTTTTACAGGTCCATCCCTCTATTCCACCATCTTGGTTCCGCCCCTCAACAAGTATTTGTTAAGCACTTATAAATGCCATTCCTACCTCATGGCACCGGAAACTGAACAAAATACTCAAGAGACAATTTGATGGGGTCTTTGCAGAGAAGGCCTACTGCCTCCTTCATTTTCATAATGTTTCTATCAATATATCCTAGGAGTATATTAGCCTTTGGGGCTGCTTTTTCAGCCTGTTAACTCACACTAAACTCCTAGTGCACTTAAAAACAAATTACTAGATCTATTTTACATGAATTATCCAACCATGGCTTTCCTGTCCTCTACCAGTGAAGAGTGTAGTATCATATGATCATAGAATTTAATGCTGAAGGGAACCTTAAAAGTAATTGTCTAATCCCTCATTTGATGAAACAGATGCAGACAGTTTATTTGCCCCAGTTTATAAAAATATTAGTTGACAAAAATGGAATTGGAACTCAGGTGTTCTCACACCAATATTTTTAGTCCAAGTATAGGATTTTTTATTGATCCCTCTTCGACTTAAATATATTAGATTTGTACTTTTCATTGAGACCTTTTGGGACTCTATTTGGATCCAATTGATACTTTTGTATTCCATCATCCCAGATATTAGCTGAATCCAATAAGTATGCCGCATTTGCCTTCATCCAAGTCTCATAAAAATGGTGACCTACACAGGATCAAGTGTAGGCCACTAGACCTACAGCATTCTACTAGAAACTTCCCTCCAAGTTAACATTGACCCATTAATTCCCATTTTTTCCAGTCTTATCATTTGCCCACTTTCAAATCTACCTGAGTATAAAGCCCATATCACTATCTATTCCCCCCAAAACATCATGATAAATTACATCAAAAGCCTTAATTCCAAATATTTTTTGCCTCTGACATTGGTTTACTAGCATATTAATCACGTTAAAAAATGGAATATGGTGAATCTGACATCACTTGCTCTTGATAAACCAACATTGGTTCTTGGTGATCACTTCTCTTTCTTTTCTATGTTCTCATAAATATTCCTTTACTAGTGTGTGCAATAATTTTCCTGGAAATCAAACCCAAGAATTTCATTATTGAAAAAATTATCTCTCTCTTGCATATACTTCCACTGGAGAATTTTAAATCATTTAAATCATTCACTCTGTGTATCCTTTTTTCTGAACTCTTTGTATTCAGCTCTCATAAAAGAGAGTATAACTCATACTGCATTGCATTTTCTCTTATCTTTTCTACCATGAACTTTTAAGCTGAAGGATTTTACTTTATCATCAGCCTTCCTATTTGGTCAAAACTGATGAGAAGGCCAACTCCCATTTTATAGATGATGAATCAGGGAACAGGTCTACCTTGAATGAAATACATACAGAAGTGTTGCCATAAGCTCACCAAGTTACTTTCATCTCTAATGTGTTTGTGCAAATCAGTTTGTAAACTTCTGATGTTTAAACTGAAGGCAAGTTGCACATCTCTTCAGCCATCTGGGCAAGGGGAAACCTTTGCAGCTTGGTATATGAAGTCAATGAACAGCCAAGATACAGATCAAGTGAGTCTACTTACCAAGTGTATTTTTAAAGATCCTTATAAACATGGTCATCTCTAGACCGTCTTACTTATAAAGACAGAGCCAAGTGGAAAGCATCAGCTACTCATCATGAGTAAAATAATATTTATTGGGGTATAACAATGCCCAAGGGCTTGGTGAACTAAACAATCAAAATCACAGTAATAGGTATCAAACTAGAGCCCCAAATACCATTTAAACTACAACGAAAGAGTAAATTTTATGGTCTTGCTTTTTATGACTGAAGACGTATACACTAGCTATCAAAATCACTTTAATTTTCAAGCTCACTCCAGGCCTGAAACAAAATAACCCAAAAGCTCCTATTACCATAATTTAACAGAAAGCAGAGCCATCTTTTCTTTATCTATGACAACACGATGTCATAAATACAGCTGCTTTTCATCCATAATTACATAAACAATAAACATGCTGCCATTCACTAGGGTTTTAATAGTCAATACACGTAAGCAATATTGTGATCTAATGGGCTGCATCTGTTTTCTTTAACCTTCTTCATTTTACTCATCATCCTTGTCCTCGTCAGAAAAATGAGGCACAGACTTCTTTGCCACCACGTTGTCCAGTCCCTGCCTTGCAGATAGGGGTTCACATTCTGAAAAATACATAGTTTAGTGATGTAAAAAAGGATCAGTTATGCATAACACAGGAAAACACATGGAAGCAATGTATTATGATATGCCCTATAAACTGGACCACTTTGTGATGGGCATTACTGAAGGATTCTATTGAGTGAAATATTATTTCAGGGTGCTAACTAGAATTTATGCTTCTAACTTAAACCTGTAGGATAGCTAACAACCAACCTCCCTCCCTCCCTCGCCATAATCTGGCATGCTTTATCTGTGCAAATATGAGTGCTTGAGTGAATAAGCCTTCCAATAACCTAGCTATTGATCCTTATATACAGGAAAATTCTCATGCTATGTTCCTGTGGGTGGTTTTAATTTTTTTTGGTTTATCAAATACTTTACTAGAAAAAAAATAGCTCTGTGAGACTATTAAATGAATGTTCTTCTGAGTCTAACTCCAGGTATGGATAGCAAGAAAAGTGGTCTGAGCCTCCAATCCATGATGCCAGTGAGCCTGTGAGATGCTGGTATGAACTGAAAAAGGTGATCTCATGGGAATGGTGGGAGAGCGGCTGTTCAGCCTGGGCTGAGGTAGAATTCTCCTGACTCAATTTCCCCGCTGACACCTGGCCGACTTTAAGCCTGACTGAATGCAAGTTGGCAATCCACTCCTACCTGGAACTGACATGAAGTTGGGGAGATATTGGTTCCCTGAAATGTTCCTACTCTTAGTGGCAATTTCCTAGAGTCAAAAGGTTTGTGAGTTTAATACCAGATCTATTCAATTATAGATTGTTGGTAGGAAAACATCCGAGGTTAAGTCTAAAATTAAGCTAGTAGGCTTAGGACTTTAGACCAACAACAATAAGTTAGGGTCCTTTCATTCTTAGTAATACTGTGGAGACAATTAGGTCAAGAGCTTGTGAAGTTAGCAACTTAAATATTATTTGTGTCTCAGTTGGTTAATGTTTTAAAAAAATTCTTTTGTGATCTATATTGTAAATGCTTTAAAAAGAAGCATCACCTCACCAAAAGTTGGAATTGTTTTATGTGATATGAACTGTTAAAAATGAAAAATAAAATAAAATTTAAAAAATAGCTCTGAAGATTTATAAGCACACCAGAAGTGAAACTGAAATTCAAAAGCTATTGAAAAGACTTTTTTCATTGCATAAGTGATTTTTTTTCTATTCAAGTACTAAACAGTAGTGAAGTAGAGAGGCATTGTGGGAGTCTCTAGTACTCACACATATCCAGCTGGTCAAATTAAAAAGCTATACACTTTGGGAAAAGCCTGTATATCCAGTGCTGGCCTCTACAGTGTGTAACACTCTTCCCTCTGGTGGCATGTGGAATGAGTCAAAAGTTTGTCCATTGCTGCTCCAACTCACATCTATTTTGTAGCATTTGGAGTTGGAGCAAGCAATTGGAGCCTTGCAGGATAGTCTTTAGCAGGAAGTAAAATTGTTGCAAAAGCTTTTGAAGATATTTGTTTATTGAAGAGTCTTTCCAATGACCCAACAAAAATAAGAAAGGGACTTCGGGATTTTATGATTCCAGAATGATTAGTAATTCAGTTACATGTGAAACAGACTCACTGAGGCAACATTTTGCAGGGGCTTTGTGTCCAGATGGGGCTCCTTGTGGGTCAAAAAACCACATTTCCATTCTCAAAGCTTCATCTGGAGGTGCTATGCTCCCTTAGAGCACTTAACTAAGCATGCTCCCCTGAATACTAGATTGGGGGATCAGTTTTTGCATCTGACAGCTAAATGACTCAATCGTGGGAAGGTTTTCAAGCTCTCCTGCTAACACTGTATCCTTTCTTATTGGGGCTCTACTTCAAAGCAAGTTAAGAAACAGGCTCAGAAGTGAAACCATCCAACCTGGTTGAAATTTGTGGAAATTCCTGTGTGAAGGGTGATATGGGTTTTTTTTTTTAAGTCATTTTCTGGGAAATCTTCTTGCTAGGTGAATTTAAATACTTTTTAGACTAAATAAAGGGGAGTTCTCCAATATTAATTGAATATGTGTAAAGACTGAACAGTGAGTAAGACATTTAAGGGTTGACTGAAAAGTGTTTTACAAGTGAAAATCTGAATGTTTGGTTGGCTTTGGATGATCACATAAAGTCTCATCTAAACCATGTGCAGCACTTTGGACTAAGATGGAAGTTTAGGGAGATTACCACTGGCAATGGGTTTTTATGTGACATTTGAATGTTTCACCATCTACCCAGACCCAGCAAGTGCCATATTGAGGGGCAAGGGAGGGAAAGGTGGTGAAGGCTGGAAACAGGAAAAATAACAGGAAGGGAAAGAAAAAGAAAAGAGAATTTATTTGAATGTTTTTTAAACCACCCAAATAGTTCCACTGCAATTCAGTGCCTCCATTTGTGAGAATTTTTCAGTTCCCTATTAAAACTAGCTTTTATGACCCAGCAAATAGACTAGCAGACATAGGCTGGGAAAGCAGTATCACACTGTAAGAGACAGCATACCACAACGGGTAGTAGCACACAGAGGATTCGAAATGGGGAAGAGCAGGATTCACCAGCTATGTGACCACAAGCAAGTGACTTAATCTCTCACTTTCCTCATCTATATAATGGGGATAATAATAACATCTCCTTCACAGGTCTGCTATGAGGCTCACATAAGATAATGTAGGGAAAGCACTTGGTAAAACCTAGGAGTGCTCTATAAATGTCAACTTTTTTATTATTTTTATGATGTGTGAGCACTGCCACTCTCTCAGATATGCCTCTGTAATAGCTGCTCAGTCTCCCTGGGATTCAACTTTTTTACCTGTAAAATGAGAATAATAGCTTGTTTCCCTCCAAGACTCACAGGGTTAGCATGAAAGAAGAGATGTGAAAAAAAAAATACTAAAAGTAACTAGCATTTATGTAGCACTTTGAGGTTGCAAAGTGCTGTATATCTTATCTCATTTCAATCTCACAAGAACCCTGTGAGGTAGGAACTATTTGCTATCCCTATTTTACAAGCAAGGAAACTGAGGTGAGGCAACATGCATTTATCAAGCACCTATTATGTGCCGAGAACTTTGGCTGACACTGATTAAGTGACTTTCCCAGGGTCCCATAGCTACTAAGTACCTGAGGCAGGGTTTAAATTTGCCTCACTCTTACTCTCTGGAAACCATAATTGGTCACTATAATTCTTTGAAAACACAAAAGCACTGAAATTCAAAAATATAAATTTTAAATTTGGGGATAGACAGGCAATTGATGGATAATCCTTAATAGTCTGTTCTAACTTAGAAGAACAATCAGTCCATAATTCTGTTTATTATCTAGCACCTTTCTTCTAAAGAAATAAAGGCACTTTCATATCATATTGTCACTGAGCCAAGAAGTAAGGTGGGACAAGAATTTAACCCAATTCACAATTAAAAGGATTGAGACACAGGGAAGTTTGATTCAGCCTAGATCACGCGGTTTATATAGTTAATGGAGCCAGATCTAGCACTCAGGTCTTCATTTTCTTTTCTTTGTCTTTCTTTTGTCTGGAACAAAAATAAGAATTGGATCTCTGCTCTTGATTTTTTTTTTGTCTGGAAAGCCACAACCTATGCTAAGCTTCTTTGGGAGAAGTGTTGCTTTTAAACTAGTCCAGAATTTCTTCTTTCTGAATCATGAACTTAATGAGATGGTTAAGGTCTCTCAATCAAACTGTGAAGTCCATCTGAATACTGATTATAGGGAAGGCAACTTCTGTTACTCAAGAGGATTGAGACCCAATACTTCTGGCTTGAGGACATGATCTTTGTATGCTCCAGGAGAACAGACAGTACTTGATACCACTGGGTCACATTGACATTCCTGGACATAAATTCTAGGCCTTTTCCATGTGAAGGAAGTTGAGGCTAAAATATAAAGCCTGGCCAAAGTTCCAAAATTTTGGTATCTAGGTTCCCTAAGGATAAGACCTAAGTAGTTACCCACTGACATTCCCTAAGGAAGGACAGAGGGATGGTGGAATAGGGAGTGGACAAAAACTAAGGCTCTTTGCTGAATTTACTGCAGATGTTATTTATGCACCTTGAAGAATAGAGGAAATGGAAATCATGGGCTACTTCTTGGTCAATCTCCATATAATGGCCATTTACTAGCATACTTATAAGGATGTAGGGACCTAGAACTCTGCATGTTCCTCCACGGTCACTACTCCCTCAGGCCCTTTTCCTCCTCCAACTATATGATTGCAAATGGCAATTCTCAAGTGGCAAAGACTCCTAAACCGGGTAATTTAACTCTGCCAAATAAGGTATTTTTCTATCCTTTCGATACCTTATGAGTCTCTCTTATAAATCCTGCTTTGGGTATATCTGTTCTTTCTCAGACTGAGGCAGAAGCTTGGAGCTTTGTGACATGGAGCTATAGGGATAAATGATGTTTCTGGACAGCCTATATAACTCTAAGGCCAGAAAAAGGAAAACTCATCAGCAGTAAGGAAATAGATTGGAGAATATTATTCAGAACAATTTGCAACTATTATCGTCTAATTCCCTAATCTCTGATAGGGCCAAACTATTTGTTTTTGTTTTTTCTGTGTTAACAGTCTTCATGTGAAAAGCTTGTGCTGTTGTCCTTGGTTTGTTTTTTTTTAAAATTCAACACAAAATAGGTGTTGACTTGGTAACAGCCATATTTTCATCAGATTGGAAGGAGTAAGAGATAAAACTGTAAACTCTAAGGGTGGAGTGTTGGTGGGATAGCAAGGCTTCATATGTTCAACTTGTGAGCGTCAGTGCTTAAAAACAATTCATTAAAAGCTCAAGTCCATTCAGTTCCCTTCAAGAAAATGTCGTAATAGTCAAAGAACACCGTAAACAGTTGAGTCCGTGTTGGATGACTAGGGTGAGGAGATAGTGTTGAAATCTCCAAACAGATACATGTGACATGTGGCAAACGAACATAGCTAAGTTAGAAAATTTGGCATAATCTGGCCAGGAAAAGGACAAGAATATGTCTAGGCAAACTGTATGAGGAAATGGCTGAATTTAGCTTCTCTAACAAAATGCTTCTATAAATTATTGTTTGAACCATGGAATTTAGCCCTTGACTTTATTGTATCACTTAGTAAGTGTTTCATATATGTAAGCTGTCTCCTCAACCAGGCTGCATGCAAGCTTAGTACATGGAGACAGACAGAAAAACAAATAGTTGGGCCCTATCAAAGGTTTGTGGGCAGAGCTCATTTTAGTGGCTTCTCTGGGATCTCCCACAGTACCTAGCACAAAATTAGGAACAGAGTAAGCACTTAATGAGTTTTCAAAGAATTGAAACTATAGTAGCTATGAGTTTTTAATACTGTAGTCCAAAGTCTCAGCAGCCTATCAGAGAGCTGGGGATGTAGTTTCAAAGCAAGGTCCCTCTTTATGCTGGACCACTCTCCTAATTTTTCATAAATGCTTATGATGAGACTCTAAAGTTGCTTCAGAACAACCTGAGGTCTCAGCATTTGTCAACAACCCTCTTCAGATAACATAACATAGAAAAATAGTCAAGACTGTAAGTTACCCTCCTTCTCTGTCTCTGTCCACCTTTCATCTTTTCGAAAAGAAGCTTCTTGTTCTAGAGAGGGGGAAGGGAGGAGAGAAGAAACAAATGTAGCAGTATGGATCAAATTTGGTGAATGTCTATTTTAAAAGCAATACTCTGTGTTTCCTGTGGACATTTGCATACACATATTTTGGAAACAGAACTAGATGAAAAGAATGTCGTGTCAGAAAGATAAACCACAAGAGAAAAGTTAGTGGTTTTTCAGCTTTTAATAAAGTCCTTTGGAGTGCCCAGGGGCCCACTAGTGTCATCAACAATCACATAAAGAGGAAAATACATTTTAAAATACAAGCACTAGAAACCAATCTAGCACAGATCTAGTACCGCCCCATGAAATGGCTATGGTAGAAACCAGCCATCGAGGGGGCAAGGAGGGGGAGAGGAGGAGAATGGTATCTCACTCCCTTTTAACAAACTGCATAAACTAAATGCTCCAGGGGTGTAGTGTTTGATTATTTGTAACAATTCTCCAAGTAAATAAATTCAACATCATGGCTTCTGCAACCAATCCATCTGTAGTTTTAAGTTAGTGCCCCCAGTAAAGATGTTAAGAAAACCATTTGGTCCATAACATTTTTAATAGAGTGAACCTTTTAAAAACTGCCAAAAAAAAACTTCTTGGCAGAAAGGAAAGCTATGTTGAGAGGAAAAAAGCTCTGTTACCACAGTTTGTATAAGTGTTTCCACATACTGCTATATTTCAAACACACAGTGGAGTCAACTAAGCTCAAGAATATAGGACACATGCTCAACAGATTTTTCTCTCGATTATGATTATAGAAGACAGAAAACTTAACCTGTGAGTGGGACGGGAGAAGGAGAATGGGGGTGTTTGTGCTGGTTGTTGTTTGGGTTAGTTTGGTTTTTTAATGAAGGGAAAATCAAGTATAAATGAGGTGATTGATCTTACTCTAAATAAGCTTCCTTAACTGTGATAAAGGAAGTGCAGCATAAAGTTTTGATGAAGTACCAACTTATTCCTTTTGAGTTGTTTGAGTACAACAATTTTTTTTTAGAAAATCATAGATGTGGAGACAAAAATGACAAGTGCCAAGAATGAGCTTTGTATTTTTCATGTTCATTAAAATCTCCCTGATTCACAATCCATATCTCTTGCCCAACCTCAACTATGCATGAAGGCTGTGCCAGGGAAGGAAAGTCAAAGAGCCCCTCCATCTGCCAAAGAGGGACGTTTCTGGCTGCAATCACACTTGTCGGCTTTCTTGGGGAACAGCTCAATTTAATACTTGAAGAGAGAAAAGGCAGACATGTAGGTTGTTCCATCTAGGAAAAAGTCTATCACACTCTGGGTCTTTACTTTTGCTGCCTGAAGGTTATCTTTTCCATGGATGTATGTTATTCCCAATTCCCAGAGTGGCACTAGTGTTAACACCACCAGGCAGAATGCCACCTCAACATGAGCATTTTTATTCCTCATTACTCAAAGCAGAGTGGGACTTGTTTGGTCTGTGGCACAATATTAAATTCATTGATCATGAGTGGGTGTGGAACCAACTTGATAGCTGATACAGCAAGATGGGGTACCAATCAAATTTGCTGAATAAATGGAATGGGATGGAAGGAATGGAATGAAATGAAATGGAGCAGGAAAAGATTTATTAGAACAGAAAGGGATTGGATGGAGTGGAATAGGGCTTAACTAAACTCTAATATCATAGAATATGATAAAGTAAAACATATTTTGGTTTTTCTCTTCAGCAGCATTTCCTGAAACTACCTTGTTCCATGAAATTTTTATTACCAAAAACGACAGTCCCTGCTTTGACACTTGTGACCTTGGGCAAGTCATTTAACCTTGGTTTTCTTATCTGTAAGGTAAGGGAGTAGGATCAGATAACCTCTGATGTCCCTCCAAACTCAACAGCTATGGTCCTACCATTCTGATCTTCTATAATTCACTTTGCCTGTTAGTTCTTTCCCAAATATCACTCTCTCATTCATCCCAGGTCATCAGGATATGTTCAGGCTCTGCTTCCATTCTAAGCTTCAAGAGAAACTAAGGTGGACCTAGGCAACCCTTACTTTGAGTGTTTTGTAGGCAATGGAACGGTCAGAGATAGATTGAACAGACAGACAAGAGAAAATGAAAGCTAATAAACAATCCACCTCTCCAGGAGCCAAAGTCCCTCAGGTTAAGCCAGGCTGCTTTCAATGGAGGTGGCAGGTTCCAGACTCTAACAGAGGCTTCCTATCCATCACTGAAGAGCTTAGACATCTAGTGTGCTTCAGCAGAGGTGAATGTGCACAGATGACAAAGAACCCACTTTAGGGGATACTTAACTAGAGCAGGGGTTCTAAACCAAGTTCTTAATTTGTTTATGTCATGGATTCCTTTGTCATTCTGGTGAAACTTTCTCAGAAGAATGTCTTAAATGCAAGAGACACATAGGGTTAAAAAAGGAAAGTGATTATACTGAAACACAGTTATCCAAACTATTTTTAAAATTCAGGGATTCTCAGATTTCAAACCCCTCTACGAGAGGGAATCTCCATCAGCCATGTAATTATGGGATGCTGGAACAGGCAAAAGGCAGTAAGTTTATTTCCACTGAGAGCAAATACCACAGGACATCATGGTGTCTTGCAGTCACTCTCTTAGCTGCCTTATAATGTATTTTTCAGTAAGTGAGCCTTCTAGTTCTGGAAGATTTTCCTTAGGAACACCTTCCTCTAACAGTTCAGAGCACTGCTGTCAAAAGGCATTTAGTTAAATTCTAAACTGAAATGTTAAACCTTCGACATCATCACAAATGATCATTCGGTCTTGACTTGATCAAACATGATCAACTGAGGGATGAGTGATTCAATCTCAAGCTTGGTACCACCTTGCAAAGAGCTACTTTCCCAGGATTAATGATCTGCTAGATTTATCAAATGGAATTGTACACAGTGTGGAGAAACCAAGTGCAGACAGGGTCATGGCAAGGGTATGTCCATTACCAAGAGTTAGGTACAATGGCACGAAAGTCTTAGGTTGGGAGCAACTAAATCCTGGTAGTTTTAAATACTGACTGTATAAATTGAGAGACTAGGGGTTGAGAGACTAGGTTTGGGGGGAAGTCACCCAGCCATTCCATGAACTCAGAAATAACTAAACATAGCTGTAGGTAAGGGAGTAATGGCCATTTGGAGAAGTTAAACCAAAGACAGTGCAGTGACTTTATTGGTAACTTATGTTTGCAGCACCACACAAAGGAGACTGTCCCTATCCAACTCATCTATTGTGTTCACCCAGTTGAGTTTGCTTTGTTTACTGAAAATGTTCTAGAGTCATCCAAGGTGCTGATCAAGAATACTGATGCATGCTTAGAAAGGGGAAACACTTGTCTTCCTAGGTCAGAAACTTTTTTCCTGAGAGAGTAACATTGAAGTTCAAGGATACAGAGGGGAAGAAGAGTGAAATTTGCAGGGACCAGTCATTGAGTTCAGGTGTAAGTTACTTAGCATCAGAGTGTATTGGGTGTTCATTTCTTGCAAAACAACTCTTCCCTCTTGTAGGCATGACCACCTCCCAGGAGATATTAGTGAAGCACAAGTAATGAAAAGACATAGGAATGCATTCAGGTTTTAAAGTTCTTTGGTCAATATTTATTGGATGCCTACTATATATTGAACACTGTGGAAAACTACAAAGGAGAATGAATAGTCTGTGCCTTTAATCTAATGGAAGGGACAAGACAGACATTCATGTTTAACTTAGAGATTCAGTGGAGAGTAGTGGACTTAAAAGCAAGCAAGGACCTAAGTTCCAGTCCTGATTTTACACTTACTGATTGGGCATTGACTATTGGCAAAGCACTTAATTTCTCTGAAATTTGGTCTCCTAATCTGTTTTAATGCCTGCCATACTTTCAGAGGGTTGTCATGTGACTCAAATGACATAATATATGCAGTGTTTTGCACATTCTAAACAACTATATAAATAATAATCTTTAATAAAGAACTAAAAATAGTAAGTTATTATAGAAATAATCACAATGTACATATTGGACTTATGATTTCAGTTGGTATGAAGAAGTATCAGTGTGGAAACTCCTTCCACTGATTTAACTCATCTCTAACACAGCTGTCTGAGAGAGTTGCCGAGCTCACTGATTGATTGATATGTTAATGGTGTGTGTGTGTGTGTGTGTGTGTGTGTGTGTGTGTGTGTGTGTGTGTGTGGAAAGAGAGAGAGAAAGAGACAGAGAGAGAGAGATAATGAGAATATGTAGATATGTAGGTTTCAATCATACCTCTGAGACATAAGCAAGTCAATTAATGTATGTGTAGTGTGTATTGTGTATATATACGTGTGTGTGTGTGTGTATGTGTGTATGTATATGTAATATACATTTATATCATTGTCCTTAGTAGGACTGCACAAGAAACAAGAAATTATGCTTTCTTGAGAACTCTAAATCTGTGAAAATACTGACTGGAGATGGTGGGACCCTACTAAAAAAAACATCACACATACTTGTGAATTTCAAGCAAATTAACTCTTAGTACCTACCAGTTACTAATAAGGCAATAAACTAAGGAAAGCTAAGTTTAAACAAATGATCACAGTTGATAAGAAACTTCTAAACATGACCTAAAGTAGTGGATTTACTAACAGTTCTTCCCTCTTATAGGGAATCCAAGTTCTAGTCTTTGGCTCTGATACATACATAGAAAACAAGTGACAGAAACAGATATACTACACATATGTGCTAATTATTCAAGGATGTGAACTACAGGCTGGGTGGTTATTAGAATGACTGAAGATAATCTAGAAAGGCTTTCTGAAAAAGATGAGCCAAATCTAGAAAGAAGGAAAGATGATGTCTTCCATCTCTCCTACTTCCCTACACCCACTAAACTTATTCTCTGCCTTGACTTAGTACTTCCTGCTCCCACCCAGATCATTGGTTCCCTTCTAACTGTTCTAGATTCGCTCTCAACTTCCCAAGGTCAACTACTTCAGTATTGCCCTCTAAAGCACTTGGACTCCTTCCTCCAAACTCAATGGGCCATTGCCTAATCTTTTCCATCCCCAGCCTCTGTTCTTTTCTACTCCTATTCCTGGACCACACAGAAAATGTAAAACTAAGTGAAACCAAACCTTTAAAGAGTAAAGAAACGACTTCCACTTTGATCCAGCCCTTGGTTCTGCTAAGTAATCTTTTTTTATCCCTCTCATATCTCCCTTATATACTCCCCAGTGCCAAGTGAAGACCTATTTTTTTCTTAAGCTACCAATTCTTCTTCCCCACCCTCCATCTCCTTTATTCAATTTTCTTTTCCATTTTCTGTCTTGTTAATTCCTTTGTCAATGTCTTTCCTTTCCTCCCCTTATTTCTATTTCCATTGCCATCACCTTAGACCCTGCTCATTGTATACCTGTGATGGCATAGGGCTTTTCTGAAGCTATCCTGGAAGAAAGGGAAGGATTAAAGATGGCGTAGGACCACCACTACCATAGCAGATTGGGGAGATGATCATTTCACCTTTGAGCTTCAATATTCAGATGTGTAAAACAGGTTCTGCCTCACACTGACGGTGGAGCTTCCCATTAGATTGTGAGTTCTTTGAGCATATGCGCAGATAGGAGAAATTATAGTAAAATATCGCAAAAAAATTTTTTAATTACAAAAAAAATTCTTGTATCAATTGACACACCAAGAAAGACATAATCACTGTCTTCAAGAACTTGGACTATCATAAAAAAAGGAAATAAACTTTTTCTGCTTGAACTTAGGTAGCAAAGTTTAGAATTATCGAGACAGATTTTGACTGCATATAAAAGAGCTGTCCACAAATAGAAGAAATGTCCTTGGAAGATTGTATGTTCTTGGTCAAGAGACATCTTCAAGTGAAGCTTTGAAATTCGCATCTTGGGAGTGCTATAGAGTAGGTTCTTGGACACAAGACTAAATGTGTCATAGTCAATGATTTATGAGGTCTCTTCCAACTGAGATTCTGTGGTTTGTCTATGATTTTAAAATTGCCTCCTAGCTGACATTAGCTGCCAGACTGATCTTAATAAAGAGCACTTGTATTATATCAGTCTCTTCTTCAAGAGCCTACAATGTTTCTTTGTTTTTCTTTCACATCAAGTCTAAATTCCTAGAATACTGGATTTGGAGTCAGAACCCCTGGTTTCAAATTCCACCTCTGTCATTTGTTAAGTGGGTAACCTTAGGCAAGTCACTTCACATCTCTGGGCTGCAGTTTCCTCATCTGAAAAATTAGGGGATCCAGACTAGATGACTTTAAGATGTATTACAGTTCCAAATAGATATTTCTATGATGCTTTTTAAAGATCTTCCATAATTTAATCCCGACCTACCAATCCAAATTTATTTCCCACCTCTCCCAAATATAAATGCTCCATTTTAATTAAGCTAATTACCCTGATTATACTCTTTCCTTTCTGAATTCTCTCCTACCACTTTTTTCCAAATCCTACCTATACTCAAGACACAGCTCACATCCAAGCTAAAGAAGCATTGTAGTATAGTAGAAAGAGCTCTGGACTTGGGAATCACAAGGCATTGGACCATAAAATCCATGGATTTAGAGCTAGAAGAGAATTTAAGAGGCCATTTAGTCCAACTCCCTCCTTTTACAGATGAGGAAATTGAAGTTCAAAGTTAAATGACTCACCCAAAGTCACACAGGTAGTAAGTAGCAGAGTTCAGTTTTGAACACAAGTCCTCATGGAATGCTGACTGAGGGGAACAGTAGGACAATTAAGGAAGGAGAGAATGAAAAATGCATTTATTAAACATCTAATATGTGCCAGGCACTGTGCTAGGTACTTTATAAACAGCTCATTTGAGCTTACAAGAATCCTGGGAGGTAGGTGCTATTGTTAAATCCATTTTACAGCTGAGGAAACTGAGGCTGGCAGAAGTTAAGTGGCTTGTTCAGAGTCACATAGCTAATAAATGTGCAAGATCACATTTGAATTCAGGTCTTCCATACTCCAGCTCTAGCACTTTATCCACTGCACCATCTAGCTGCCTAAGTTGTAACAAAAGTAGGTGATATGAAATAATTCAGGAAAGGTAGGTTGACTCAAGATTTTAAAGGGCTTTAAATGCTAGGATGAGGAGTTTATAATTCATCTTATAGTCAATGCAGTGTCACCAAGGATTTTGGAGCAGAATTGGCGTTGAGGGAAAGGTGTACCTGTGTCTGCAGAAAATTGTTTTTCCCGCTGTGTGAAGAATGAATTGAAGAGAGGTGAGGATGAAATCAATGTTAGGACCAGTTAGGATGCTAATATAATAGTCCAGCTAAGAGATGCTAAGGGTCTGAACTAAGGTAGTGGCTATTTGAGTAAAGAGAAGGAGAAGGATATGAGAGATGATGTAGAGGGAATATTGACAAGTTTGGTGACTGATAAGATTGGTGAAAGACAAGAATAAGTCTAAGATGACACCTGGGTGACTTGGGGAATGACAATGTCCTCAACAGAAACAGAGAAGTTTGGAAACAGGTCAAGAACAAGGATCAAAATGATCAATTCTGTTTTGGAAATCCCGAGTTTGAGATGCCATTAGGAAAGCTAGGTGACATCAAGCAGGCAGCTATCAGGGTCAGAGTGGAATTTAGGCATTAGGGTTAGATACATAAATTTCATTAAGAAACCATCAGCATAAGGCTGATAATTGAAGCAACCAAGAGGAGTAGATGCAATCACTCTCCAGAGTCCTACAATGATGGCAGATAGGGTCCACCTAGTCTCTAATAGAGAGAATGGCAAATGTAATAACATTAAATATAATATAGGTAAATATAAAGCCTTGCAATTGGGTTCATAAAATCAACTTCTAAAATGTAAGATAGAGGAGAGTGTCATCTGCAAATGATCTAGGTAGTTTAATGGACCAAAAGTTCAATGAGTCAAAAATGAGATATAGCAGGCAAGAAAGCTAAGGCAATCCTAGCCTGCATTAAGAGAAGAATAATGACAAGGATGAGGGAAGTAATATTACTATATTCCACTCTGTCTGGCCACATCTGGAGTATTGTGTTCCCTTCTGGGAGTCATATTTTAGGAAGCACTTTGATATGTGGGAAAATATCCACAGGAAGATAACCAGGATGGTGAAGAGTCTTGAGCTCATGTCACATGAAGATTGGTTGGAAGAACTAGGGATGTTTAACCTGGGGAAGAGAAAATGGAAGATAAATATGATCATTGACTTCAAGTATCCAAAGAGTTGTCATGTGGAAGAAGGATTAGACCACTAAGTGCCACAGTGGAGAGAACACTGGACTTGGAATTGGGAAGGATGAATTCCAATCCTTCATTCCTCAGATGTTCTTTACCCTTAACGTGCTATAGAAGTGTTAGCTATTTATTATAATTGCTTGTTTTGCTAAACCTCTCCCCGCCCTGAAAGGGGATAGAACTATAAGCAATGAGTACAAATTGCAAGGAGACAAATTTGGCCTTCATGTATCGGGGGAAGAAGCTTGTTAGTTAGCACCATCAAAAAGTGGAATGGACTGCCTAAGGAAGTAATGAGTTTTCCATTATTAGTGGTTTTCAGGCAAAAGCTGTGAGACCACTTCTTGGGTATGTTGTACCAGGAATTTACCTTCAGCTGTGGCTTGTACTAGATGATTTCCGAGATCCCTTCCAACTCTGAGATTCTATGATAATACCATGGAGGAGGAGGTAAAGGTAGAAGGGAGATAGATAGATAGATAGATAGATAGATAGATTTATATATCTCGCATAATGCCTGTTGATCCTCCTGAGTACTGAGATAGGGAGGAGCAGATGCTGAACCAACAATTCTGGTATCAGGAGCAGTCTTCCCACCTCCTAGTAATGGAGGGCTAAGACACTGTCAGTTTTTTTCCCAATGGTTCAAGTGTCATAGGGCAGAGTAAGCTGTGTCTCCACACATGACAACAAGCTTCTGGATGGGAATACATCCAGACTAGAGTCTGAGAGCTGGATCCCTGCCCTCCAGACCCAGTGATGTGGGAACAAACTCCAGGAAAAAATCCTCTAACACCTGCAGTGACAAGAAACTCACTCCCTCAAAAGGAAGCCATCCATATTAGATGAAAGTTATATAACAAAATGTCTGTTTCAAAAACACATCATGCCCACATGTACAAAAATATTTATAGCAGCTCTTTTTGTGGTGGCCAAGAACTGGAAATCGAGGGAATGCCCATCAATTGGGGAATGGCTGAACAAATTGTGGTATATGAATGCAATGGAATACTACCGTGCTATAAGAAATGATGAACAGGGGGACCTCAGAAAAACTTGGAAAGATTTACATGAACTGATGCTGAGTGAAGTGAGCAGAACCAGGAGAATATTATACACAGTAACAGCCACAGTGTGCAAGGACTGTTTCTGATAGACTTAGCCCTTCTCAGCAACACAACGACCTAAAACGTCTCCAAAGGACTCTTGATGGAAAATTCCATCCACATCCAGAGAAGGAACGATGGAGCTGGACTTCAGGGTGAAGCAAACCCTTTTCTCTTTTGCTTTGTTTTTTTCTCATAGTTTCTTCTATTAACTATAATTCTTCTGTGCGAAGAAAAAAGTTTAAAAAAACACAGTATGGACTTAATACTTATTGATTTAACTTAATTTTAAGAATATATCCATACTTAAAAAACCTTATTTCCTATTTTCTATGTATTACACCATGGTAAATGACACAAATAACCCAGAACCAGATTCCAGAGAGTAACATGTTTATCCATGCTTAGTCAACAAAATATTCATCTACATTACTTTAAACCCTTACCTACTAATTCTATACAATTGTCAAGAAGCTGCCAGGAAGGATGACATCATCGAGGAATTGTTCAAGGCCCTTCCCTGTCCTAGGCTTTTAATAAATCTGTTCCTAAACAGTCTTCCCCTCCCAAATTTCCTCTCTAATTTAGCTCTACTTTAGCACCTTCAATAAATGAGTCTGGAAAATATAGACACAGGATAGGACAGTAAAGAGAGTGCTGGACTTGGAGTCCGGAAGACCTGCTTTCAAATCTTACCTCTGATATCTACTAGCAGTACAACCGTAGGCAATCATTTCACCTCTCTGAACCTTAGTTTCCTCAACTGTCAAATGGGAATAATATTAACTGTAGTACCTACTCCACAGGTTTGCTCTGAGGCTCAGCTGAGATGATGTACAGAAAGTACTCTGCAAATTTTAAAACATTATATAAGTAGTAACTATGATTGGTAGTAATTAAAGTTGAACTCACCCATTTGCCCAAGCCAGGATAGTCGTGTTCAGGATCAAAAAGGTGTTGATGCAGCTGGAACTCTCGGCTGAACTCTGCAGTGTCAGGGGAGTTTTCCAGACATCCATCATCTACTGCAAACAGCCAGAAGTCTTTGAGAAAAGCCAAGCAACTTATGCATGCCCCCATGGGTAAAGGTAAATAGGAACAAGGCAGGCCACTGAAGGTCAGAATCACATTCCCATCTGCATCCCATGTATCTATTCCTGCTTCCTTTTGACTCACTTTGTGACCTCAGGCAAATCACTTTCCCTCTCTGGGCCTCTTCTCCATCTGGAAACTGAAAATGATGGTGGCTACTTCCCTCTAGTTACTTCAGAGGGATACGGTGAAGTTTGTGCCTAGATTTTTGGAAATACCTTGTGCTCCTTAGAGAAAGGTTCAATATTATCATATTATTTTTTATGTAACATAAAATAGAATAATTGTATTTTAAACACAATGTTAATTTGTTTAATAATGTATATATTTATAATATAATATTCTATATAGTATTTTAAAATAAATGCAGTTTTGCTCCTTAGAGAAAAGTGCGACATCAATTTATTTTACATATAAAATATATTTTATGTAAATACACTAAATTATTTGATAAATAATGTTATATAATAAATATCTTACAGTAAGTACTTAATAAACCTTAGTTAATTCCTATATATTGGGCACAATTGTATTCAGCATGAGGCCAAATGAGACTCTGTCCCAGGGCACTGATAGGAGATAAAGTGTGATTCCTCCCTCCCCTGCTGATGACCCTCAGTAGCTTGATTTACCTCCTAGATCTCTGGAGGCCCAGGACATAACCACATCCACAATCCTCTCCTGACCTCACTTCACTCACCCACCCACAAACTAAATTTGTCTCAGGCGAAGTTTGGGCTAATTATAGTTCTAATATGAGATACGCATTCCTTCGGAGGAGGGGGAGGAGGAAATGCTGTGTATTTTGTATAATCAGTACAGTTCGCATATTTTTAATGTGCTCCTGCATTAATAAACAACATGGACACACACACACACACACACACACCATAGTCACTGAACAGAGGGGTGTGTGTATGTGTGAGTGTGAGTGTGTGTGTGTGTGTGTGTGTGTGTGTGTGTGTGTGAGTGTGTTGGGCTAATGGCTGTTCCAGCATGACTGGTGCTATAGGCTCTGATTTTCTTGTTTGAATTTTCGGTTCAGATCTGTGGTTTCATCTTGGTAGGGCAGTGCCTAACCTGGACATTCCTTCCAAGGATGTAGAATGACATCCTCTGTGGGAGCTGCCTGAGGCACTCAGTGGTTAAGCAACAGGCTTGGGCAGACATTAGTCTAACACACACCCATTCTATATTCAGTGGGTATGGTATATCTGTTTACTAATCTGGGGTCTAAGGCAAGACTTGAACTCAGGTCTTACTAAATCAAAGGTCAACTCTCTAACTAGACCACACTATCATTCAGAAACAGTGTCTTCAAAATCGTTTTTCCTTTTTGTAAATGTTTTATTGATGCCTTTTTAAAACATCACTATCACCCCTCAAGGACTTCCCTCCATGGAACTCTCCCTTGTAACAAATACGTCCAGTCAAATAAATTAACATATTTTCCATGTTATATATTCCTCATTTCACATCTATACTCCATCCCCTCCTTGCTAAGAGGAGGACAAAGTTTCCTTAGCCTCAGCACTCTCCAAAGCCCCTCTGGATCTTACGATTCTCTGGAGATGATTCATTCTGCCTATCTTTTATGTGCCTTAGACAACCAGAAAAGAACATAAGGAGTCTGGGTTGCATGGGAAGCTGAGGGGAGGAGTGAAGACCAGTTTTCAAAAGACTGATGAGACATCAAATAAGTGCTGAAAATGCGCGCCTATTTACAATCAGCCAGGTATGTCCTGTGTCTCGTTTCTTGGAGTATTTCCAAGTCTTTCCAGAAGGCAGTCTGAAACGCACACAAGGCCTCTCCACTGTATGAACCTAATGTGGAAGTCATTAGCATACCAAAAGATCTCTAATGCAGCTCTACTGCGTCTGCTCAGTGTTCAGATCTCCTGACTGGGAACGTTATCTAACCCCTACATCTGCAACCATCAGTATGTCACGCTGGTAGGAATGGAGAAGATTATAGTAAAAATAGGTGCTCAGACACATTTTTTGGATGATAACTTTGTGGAGTGGATTCTAATTCTTTACTGGAAGTGATTTCCTGGGTGATGCTGAAGGGTGGGAGCCCACTGGGGTCATGAGAACGTAGGAGTAGGAGTCAGATAATTGAGATACCAACCACAGAATTTAATATATTATCTCTGTGGCCAGGAAACAACATAGATGAGGATTTCCCTACATTTCCACAATGACGCAGAAAGCAAATTGAGAGAATTAAAGGATAAATTTTCCTTAAATTAAAGACTAAATTTCCAGAATAGTATATTGGATGCATGGAGGTCTAAAAGCTGAGACTTGGGGCTTATACCATAGCCCATACTGACCTCTTCCTTCTCGGACATCCATATTTATGGTCTATACCATACAGTCTAGCACCGAATGATATCAAACAATGAATAAACGTTTATTATGTACCAACTTTAGACCAGGCAATGTGCTACATATGCAAAGACTAACAGGGAACATAAAGCTTACATTCTGTTGATAACACTTTGTATTGTTTTCCTAATTTTTTTTGAGAATGTCCATCAGAACTGTTTCTTGAGAACCGGAGTTGTGTCTTAGTCATTTTTTTTTCCACATGACCGGAACATAAATACTTGCTGACTTGACTTATTTGAATTACTATGACTTCAGTACTTGTGTTCCCCTCTTCTGTTCACAGATCAAAAGTGAATGTGTCACATAACCCTCTTCTAGCAAGGCCTTACACATAGTAACCTTTCAATGATACATGTAGAATTCAACTCATTTATCACGAAAAAATAACATGAAGTATATGATTAAGTCCAAAATGAGAATACAAGGAATAAGAAACTGAGAAATTCAGAAAAAGAGATCTATGTACTATAAATTTAGTTCAAGAAACATGTGTTAAATGCCTTCTATGTGCAGACCACTCTACTAGGTATTAGGGATGCCAAGAAAAAAACTAAACATTTCCTTTATTCAAGGAACTTATATTCCATTGGGGGAAGGACAGAAGGAGGACAAGGAAAAGGAAAGGAAATACAAAGCAATTTCAAGATGCAGAGAGTTCTAACAACTGCAGTGACGGTCAAGAAAGTCCTCACGTAAAAAGTGGCCCTTAAGTTGTGCTTTGTAGCAAGCTAGGGATCCTACAAAGCAGAGGAAGGGAGGGAGAACATTCCAGACATGGCAGACCACCAGAGCAGAGGTACAGAGGTGAAAGCCAGAATGTCATACACCAGGCCAATTTGCCCAGAAAGGAGAGTATTTGAGGGGGAATATTATGAAATAAGCCTAGAAAGGTAGTTGAGAGCCAGACTAAAGTGAGTCTAAATGCCAGACTGAGGATTTGATACTTTGTGAAGCATGTAAAACTTGAGCCGAGCCTTGAAAGATGGGTAGAATTTGGAGACATGGAAGGGATGGGGAGGATTCAAACCCAAAATGTTTCACTCTGAACTCACTCCTTCTAAATACCTGAATAAGGCCCTCTGCTGTGTCTAATCAATCCAGCCAGCTGCCCCTGGGGAATGTTGTTCCTTAAACTTGGTACACGTCTTTCCTCTCCCTGAATCTAAAATTATACAAGCAAATAATATGTGGCTGAAATGATCTGAGCCATGCAGTGATTCAGGTTTTCCTGCAATCCTATTTTCAAATCTAATTTTTCACTGCGCCGGCAGACCCACATTGCTTTGCCACACGCAATCACTTAGATTCTCGTTAGTTACAGTGACCATGTTTTTTAACAACAACAACAACAAAAACCCAAGACACATGGTCTGATAGAAGATATTCCTTTTGTAAAGTCTTGTTAAAAGTACACTTTCTTTCCTTCCTAGATTTTCCAGGACATATGATTGCTGCACCATCTCAGTACCTTCTCTAGTAGCTCTAGCCCAGAAGGGATTTTCATGAGGCAGCAAAGTCCAAAGTCTACTCCTCAACATCCCCTATGGAATCCCTGAGACTTTTTCCTGATCTCTCTGTCATGCTTGAAATAACACCAAACATCAGTGAAATCAATTATTTCAATAATGAGGAATTTGCACCACCAAGAAACAAGGTTAGCTGTATTCAGGCATGTTGATACCCTATTAGAACCTAACGCTCAGCCTCCCTGCCCAACTCTGGATTCCTTTTCACACAATCCATGAGTTATTGAAAGTACAGATTTGTCCCTGAAAGTGATGAACCCTAGCAGGTAACCAGATTAAACTGGGTTCCAACTCGGTCCATATGTAGACAAAACATTTTATCCTAAATTGAGTTAGAAATAGCAGGTGGTAGCTCTTTGCATGTTACGTTAAAAAGCAGAGAAAAGGAAATGGGGAATTCTATCCTTAGTCACTGAGTGATAGCTTAAAAACAAAGGTCTCCCTTTAAACAGAGCCTGAAAGTAGGGGCAGAGGGGTCCTCAGGCCAGGGCTACCAATCCTATCATTGGTCTATCAGGATGCAAGCCCATTCTGGTAATTAAGAAATTACCATGTCTTAAGAAGAATGACAGTTATGAGGAACATGGTCCAGGACAACTTTAATAGGAAACACTAGTATGCTAGGCCTCTCACTATTATCCATAGAAACAGTGTATGAAGACCTGAGGGGAGAAAGCAGAGAGGGAAAGGAAGGAGTTAAACTGAAATATTTCAAAATATTTTAGCAGGCTTCCATTTCTGATTTTTTTATCAGAACTGTTAAAATGTATTCGAACTGACAGTTGGATTTTTTGCTTAATCTATATTGGGCAAATAAAATCACAGATCTATAAACTGGAGGGGCATCAGAAGCCATCTCATCCAACCCCCTCATTTTATAGAGAAGAAAACCACAGTCCACAGAATTGAAGTGGCTTTACCCAAGGATGTATAAGGCTGAATTTGAACCTAGGTCCTCTGACTCCAAAGCTATGTCTCTTTCCACTCTACCACACTAAATTCAGAGAAGTGCTGTGGTGTAACAGAAAAAATCTTGTTTGTCCTTTGTTCTCAAAGAGGACCAGTAGGAAGAATACCAGAGTCTACAGTCCTACTCTTCTATTTACTATATGATCTTAGATGAGCCTCGTCTCCTATCTATTACATTAGGATAGCAATAATAATAAATATTCAGTGAGATGATGGAATTGAAACCATTTTGTATCTCTGTGGTGCCACATGTACGAATTTGAGCAAGTCACTTTCACTGTTTCAATGTCCTCATCTAGAAATGAAGTCAATTACATGGGCCCTGAGGTCCCTTCCAGCTCTACATAGATCAATCAATCAATAAACATGTATTAAGCACTTACCATGTGTCAGGCATTGTGCCAAGGGCTGGGGTACAAAAAGAGGCAAAAGACAATTCCTGTCCCCAAAAATTTACAGTCTAATAGATCTTAAATTGTTGGCATTTTGCTCCTCCCACCGCCCCCACCTCCTGCAAAGGGAGGGGCTAACTGGATGCTAGGGCTGGTAGTTGCGGGGGGAAAGTAGGAGAAATGAATGGGTGTGGATAATCCTGAGAGTAGATAATCTTGAGTTGTCTGTGTCTTATGTGGGAAAAGGGAAAGATATTTTGGAGGAATTTGGAGGGAGGGGGTGATGAAGATTTCTTTTTAAGTTAAGGAGAATGGGGAGATAATTGAGGGCAGCTAAAAGAGGGACGGCTAGATAGCTCAGTGGACAGAGCACTGGTCCTGGAGTCAGGAAGACCACTTCAAATCTAACTTTAGATACTTCTTAACTGTGTGACCCTGGGCAAGTCACTTAACCTCTGCTTTAATCCATTGGAGAACAAAATGGTAAATCACGTAAGTATGTTTGCCAAGAAAACCTCATGAACAGTCAAGAAGAGTCTGACATGACTGAACAATGGGAGAGGGAGAGTGAGAGAAAATATTGGCAAAATAATTTTATATATCTGGGCCTCATGACTGATATACGTATGCCAAATTAAATTCACTTGGCCTCTTCACTTTCTAACACAGGGCTACCCAGTAGAATTGAACTGTTAGTAATTCTCAATGCTTACCATTAGCACTTTTAAGTTTCAATTGCTTACAATCTCAAATCTATTTCTCCCTGGGAACACATCAGTATGCTTGCCCATTACCTGTTTTTCCAATGGGGCAGGGATTTGGAGGATCTGGATAGCCCTGGTCCTCACTGAAGTCCTTGGGGATGTTGTCACTAGTCAGTTCAGCCACAATGTTAGGGATGTTACCATAAGGACCCAAATGCTGCGGACCTTCATGGGCACCACCTGTAAGGAATACAAAACATCCTCAGATGGATGTAGATAAGGAGCCCAGAAAAATAGACACTTACTTCTCAACAAGACTGTGTTCCCTCTTCAAGGATGTGCTGGAGCCAGTTTAAATAGGCTTTTGAGAGATGAATGTTAAATTATCAGTGTGAATATGTATACTTTGCAAATTGGCAAATATTATTCACAGCTTGATTTATTGTTCTGTAGATAATTTAGACGAAAGTGTTAGAAAATGCTAATAATGTAGATTAAATTGACAAAGATGACAAAAATGACAATAATCAATGCTGGAGAGGCTGTGTAATGACAGGTATACTAACACATTGTTGGTGGAGCTGTGAAATAATACAACCATTTTGGAAAGCAATTTGGAATAATGCAAGTAAAGTGACTACAGTGTCCATGCTCTTTGAACCAAAGACTCCATTATTGGATTTATATGCTAAGGAAGCCATTAATAAGAAGAAAACTCCCCAAAAACACCAAAATATTTACAGCAGCACTTTTTGTGATAGCAAAGAATTGGAAACAAAGTAGATGACCATTCATTGGAGAATTGTAGTAACGAACTATTATTATGCTGTAAGAAATGATAAGTGTGATAAATACATTGAAGCCTGGGAAGATCAACAGGAACTGATACAGAATCAAGAAAACAACATACACAGTAACCACAACAACGTAAATGGAAAAATTGAGTGAATGTAACAAAATTACAAAGATCAAAGAGGACTTGAATAAAAGAGAAGGATACTTGAGATAACTAGGATGATGTACAAAACAGAAGACATCAGTAAAAACTTCTTTTTTAAAAAATACAGATTAAATTTAGTGTATTGTTTGTATGGTTTTTTTTCTGGAGAGACAATTATTAATTAAACTTTTAGCAGCACACTCCTCTCCTGATGCCTTTTGAAAACCAAAACAAGTCCTATTCTCTCAGAAAACTTTTTCTGGACCAGCCCCAACTGATTCTATACCACATCTTCCACAAACTTAGAGATTTTGTGTTGTATTAATAAAATCATTGATTGAGAGGCAAAGGGATCTTTTCTCTGCCTCCTTAAGCAAGAGAAGACAATACAATTTAATCTTGGTCTTGATGACTCAGGTTCATCCTTACAAACCTCACATTGTAAATAGAAAAGGCCTCTAAGAAGCCATACCACCTCTTCCCTTGCTTCCCAATGAGCACACACTTAAAATACCAAAGGCAAATGAAAGTTGATCTAACCTGAAACACATCAAGGGAAAAAGATCCCAAGAGCCTCCTTCACCCACCTTTTGGATCATTGTTCTCTAGGTAGATAAAATCCTTGGTGCTCCAACTAAATCCCATTTCTCTTTGGCCTACCTTCATAAAAACCATAAATCATCGTTTGTTATTTTCTTCCTCAGGATAAACAATATTATTTAATTTAGTCTTTCCTCATGGGTCTTCATTTCCACAGTCGATTAGTTTAATAGAAAGAGCGCTAGTTTTTCTGTCAAAGACATGAATTCAAAATCTAGCTGGGCTACTCATTACCTGTGTGACCACAGGGAAATCACTTCATTTACCTCAGTTTTCTCTTCTGTAAAATAGGATTGGAATTGTTATTAAGCCCCTTTCAGATGTAATAATCAGGCAGCTAGGTAGATGGAGCATTGGGTCTGGAGTCAGGAAGACCTGAGTTCAAATTTGGCCTCAGATATTAATTGTGTATCCCTAGACAAGTCATTTGACCTCTATCTTCCTCCATTTTCTGAGTTTTAAAATGGGAATAATAATAGCACCTACTTCGCACTGTTGTTGTGAGGATCAAATGAGATAACATTTGTAAAGCCCTTATAATTTCTGAAACATAGTAGGCACCTAAGAAATGCTCCCTCCCCCCTGCCCCCTTTGATCCAAATTAGTGTTGGGATTCATTCCTAGGAGAGATCCAGACAGAGATTCAAGAAGGGAAAAATCACTTGAGACTTCATGGAAAGGATAATGTCAGAACTGGATTTGAAGGAAGTAAAAGCAGGCAGAATGATGTAGTGAAAAGAGTAGGGCATTTGGAATCAGAAGACCTGAGTTTAAATGTCTCTTAAGCTGCCTAGTACTTTTGTTTCTTTGGGCAAGTTACTTACTATCTGTAGGGGCAGGTAGGTGATGCAGTGGATAGAGCACCAGTGCAGGAGTCAGGAGGACCTGAGTTCAAATCTCACCTCAGACACTTGACACTCACCAGCTGTGTGACCTTGGGCAAGTCACTTAACCCCAACTGCCTCATTCTGGGTCATCTCCAGTCATCCTGATGAATATCTAGTTACTGGATTCAGATGGCTCTGGAGGAGAAGTGAGGCTGGTGACCTGCACAGCCCTCCCTCACTCAAATCAAAGTCAAGTGCAAGTCATGTCATTATTTCTCTGATGGCATGGTCTTCTTCGGGAATGAAGGGCAAACCCATTGTATAGCAATAAATATTTTTTCATTGTTTTCTTCACATCCTTAAAATAACTCTATGAGGTAAGCAGAATAGTATCAATCATTATCCTATCTCAACATTTTAAGGAATCAAGATTTTATTTAGTGTAAATACACCCCCTACTGATAATGATCATTTCTCCAACCGTTGGCAAACAGTTTCATAAATTGCTATGGCTAAAAAAAAAAAAGTCATTAGTTGGTGGTCAAATTTTTGTACAACTTTCAATACAATAAGAGATTGGGTCATGAGTATGAACCACCTGGATCATTGAGAGGGCTAAGCCATTTGCCTCTATACTACATGGACCCATCCTGTGATGCTCAGTGGATAAAATGCTGGACCTGGAGTCAGGAAGATCTGAGTTCAAATCCAGCCTTAGATAGACATTTACTAGATATATGACCCTGGGCAAGTCACAGTTTCTCATCTGTATAATGGTAGCAATAACAGTAATAACACCGGTCTCTCAGAGTTGCTGTAAGGAAACGTAAGATAATATTTGCAAAATGCTAGGAAATTTTAAGATGCTTGATAAATACTAACGTTTTTTGTTATTGGATCTCTGTTAGGTGGGAAGTTACAACTTCTGTTAATGTGACCGCCTTCCCCTTTCTAATTTAGAGCTTCTAACAGGAACATACAGTATAGAAAGGACACTATTCACAAGTCCATTCATTTTCTAGGGATATGTGAAGCCCTGAGGACTGTGTTTTATGAAAGCCCAAGTAATCTCTATAAGGACACTACCAGCCTATAAAGGAGGAAGTGAAAAAAGGTAGTAATGCTGAGCTCTACTCTCTCTTTATTTTGCAATTCTTCTAGTTATACAGTGTTTTCAGTTTTTGCAAAATGTTTCCACATTTTTGATTTTGACTTACTTCATTAAAAAACAACACATACATTATCAATTTCTTAATCTGTCCAAGGTAGTTTGTCATTGCTGTTCATTCAGTCCTGTCAAGCTCTTCATGTGAACCATACTGTCCATGGGGTTTTCTTGGCAAAAATACTGGAGCGGTTTGCCATTTCCTTCGCCAGTGGATTATGACAAACAGAGATTAAGTGACTTGCCCAGGATCACACAGCTAGAAAGTGTCTGAGGCCAGATTTGAATTCAGATCTTCTGACTCCAGACCCAATACTCTATTATCCACTGAGTCATCTAGTTTCCTCCCAAAGTAGTGCAAAAGAAAAATGTCCTGCCTTCATGAAGCTTTCTCACTAGTAAAGATAAGGAAATACACAAGTAACCATAGCACAGGATATCTAGAGAATCACGATGGAGGACAATGCCTTCAACTTGGTATTAAGAGCAACTTGGGTTTGAGTCTTATCTTGTATGACCCCAGGTGAGTGAAAACATCTCTGATCCTCCTCTTCCTCATCTGTAAAATGGGGATATTACTAGAACCTTCTTCATAGGGCTGTTGTAAAGATCAAATGAAATCATGAGATGATCCCATTAGACAATGAGCTCCTACAGGGTTTGTTTTTGTTCAGTCCTATCCAACTCTTCATGACCCCATGTGGGGTTTTGTTGGCAAAGATACTGGAGTGGTTTGCCTTTCCCTTTACCAGCTCATTTTACAGATGAAGAAACTGAAGCAAACAGAGGTTAAGTGATTTGCCCAGGGCCACACAGCTTGTAAATATCTGACTTCAGATTTGAACTCAAGAAGATGAGTCTTCCTGACTCCAGTGCTCTATCAGATTATGACAACTAGCTGCCAATCCATGAGGGAGGCACTATCCTTTGCCTCTTTTTATACTCCCAGTGTTTAGCACAGTGCCTGGCAGATAGAAAGTGCTTAAGAAATGTGACTGACTTACTAACTAATGTTCATAGTGTACTTTGTAAAACCATGCTAGTCATTTTATTCATTCAACAAGCACTTATTAAAAGTCTGTGTGGTATCAGTTATGGACATTATTTGTCTATATAACTCAGTGCCTAACACAGCCCTGTGCACATAGTAGGTGCTTAGCAAGTTATTGTTTAATAAATATCATTATTAGAATACAAGAGTGCAACTAAAGATAGAGTACTTTGGGAGTTCAGAAGTGAGAGTGATGACTTCTGACTGGACATCAGGGAAGGCTTCATGGAGTAGATGACATCTGAACTGCGGTTTGAAGTATGGATAGAACTGGATCAAGAGAGTTTGGGGCAGAAGGAGTGGGGTTGGTAGAGAGTCAAGGCAAAAGGAACAACATGAGCACACTAGCAAGAAAACCTGCACCATTCCAAAGAAGTATGTAGGGCTAGTATCCCCGATTTACAGATGAGAAAACTAAGGCCCACAGAGGTTAGATAATTTGCTTGTGATCAGGTAGTGATGCCCAGCACAAGCATAATAGGGCCCTACAAGCATCTTCTTACTTTGTTTTCCACTTCCAAAGAATGGTTAGAGCCCCAGAGTGTCCATTGGTCAAATGAGATCTCCCAAAATGAGAGTGGGCTCAAGAGATCCAGGGGGCTTAGTCTCCTAAAACAATTCTCCTTACAACAACTCACCATGAAGATTCAGAGCGACTGAAGCCAAGTCCTCATTCTCGGGAGGCATTGGCAGAATCCTTCTAGGATGGGACCCTGGCCATTATTCTTGCTACTGTCGTTCATTAATGTCTGAATGCCAGCTCCATGCCAGCAGGTTTGCAGCATCCAGACCCAGCCCCTAGCCTGCAGACTTTCACTCACAATGTGGTAAAGCCCTGACAAGCTCACAGCCAGCCCGCCAGTCAAGTCTCATCAATAAACCCTCTCTGCTATAACCCAATGACACCAAGGCTGCCAGTTGGGCTGGATGACTGGACATCAGTGCTGGACAATAATGAAGAATTGTAGTGGGACAGGCAGGTGCCAAGTAACCAGTCACCCACATCATAAAAAGGGAGTTCCATGAGGGCAGCCTGGCAAGAGTGGGTGCAAGCTCCTGAATACCAGCCATTCAGCTAAAGGGGAAAAGATCCAACAGTTTTCAGTTATGTTACCCACAAACAGCAGGCACTAAAAATACAGCCCCTTCCTTCATTCTTCCAACCATCCTGGGTATACCATTTCTATTATGGTCTAAAAAGCTCAAGAAATCATATGGGTTATTAAAGCCAGCTCCTTGAGCCCACACCCACCCATGGCACTTCCCAAATATCCTTGCTAGTGGGCAGAGGGTGCCAGCCTGAGATACCCACGGGACAGAAAAAAAGGATCTGAATTAAGAGAAAGGAGAAGTCTTATGCTCAAGGAATCCGAGGCAACTTTCATCTTTCAAAAACCCAAAAAGCAATAAATAATCAAAGGAGATATGAGATGGGTGACAGCAATTCCATTCAATTCAATAAACATTTATTAAGGATGTAGCAACACTGTATCTTTACAAAGCCCTCTCATGCTTGCCTTCTTTGCTCTCTTAACAGGGCTCCTTTCCCTAGGATTTGGATTCTGCCTCCTCATGAAAATCCTTATCTTCTTTCCATCAGCTGATCAACAAGCATATATTGAATGCAAAGCACTGTGCCTAAAATGTAAATTCAAAGACATTATATTTTAATTATATTTAATTATATTTTACTTGTGTGTATGTGTGTATGTGAAGGGGCAGAGTATCACAAGCACAGAGATAAGTCAATACAAACTATAGAGAAGGTCATCTCAAGAGGGAGAGAACATAGACACCTGGGATGATTTTCCAAGGGCCAAGTATAGGAGGTGACACCTGAATTGTGCTGAACATGACCCATTGCTATATATTACTCCCTCTCTACATACTTTGCATTCTATCAGTCTGGCTGTCTCTTGCTGCTCCTTACTTTCAATATCCTTTCTTGTCTGTATCCATGCCTAAGCGCTGGCTGGGATACATTCCCTCCTCATTGTTGTTGTGTTTGTCCTTTTTTGAAGGAGACCATGACATCAGGGATTGATGACATGACTTGCAGTTGACCTGGATTTGAGTGAGGGAGAAATGTGCAAGGTCACCAACCTCACTTTCTTCTCCTGAGCCATCTGGGTCCAGTGACCAGATATTCATCAAGATGACTGGAGATGGCCCAGAATGCAATGGGAGACCCTGGGGACCCTGGCCCTTTTAGGCTGAGGCCTTTTCAGGTTCACACTTTGAGTGAGGTTATAAGAGCCCTCTTTAAGAAGTGAATCAATGGATGACATCCATCCTCATAACCCCTGCTTCAAATCCCTGGTTGCTTTTAAGACTCAGTTCAGGCACCACCTTCTGCAAGAGGACTTTCCTAGTGCCCAACTCCATCCCCTTCCACCCCACCTGCTCATGCCTTCCTTTCCTTGTATGTGTTTTCTATGGGTTTTGCAGATGCCTGTCTATATACATGCAGTATCCTCTATTAGAGTGTAAACTCCTTAAATGTAGGGACTGTTTTACTGTCTTTACACCCATGGCATGAGTCACAATGCCTGGCACAGAGGAGTCATCAATCAGTTATTTTGCATTTATTAAGCTCCTATTATATTCTAGGCAATATGCTAAGCACTAGGGATTGGTGTGTGTGTTTGTCCTTCATTGCCGAAGAAGACCATGCCATCAGAGAAATGATGATATGACTTGCACTTGACTTTGTTTTGAGTGAGGGAGGGCTGTGCAGGTCTCACTTCCCCTCCAGAGCCATATGGATCCAATGACCAGATATTCATAAGGATGATTGGAGATGACCCAAGATGAGGTAATTGGGGTTAAGTGACTTGCCCAAGGTCACACAGCTAGTGAGTGTCAAGTGCCTGAGGTGAGATTTGAACTCAGGCCCTCCTGACTCCTGCACCACCTCTAGACACTGCACCACCTAGCTGCCCCAAGCACTAGGGATACAAAGAAAGGCAAAAGACAGTCCCTGTTCTCAAGAGCTTACAATCCAATGGACCACAACATGGAAACAAACACTCAAAACTAAGATAGATATAGGAGAAACTGCAGGCTGAAAATTTCATAAATAATTATTGATCTTGACCCCCCCCCCCCCAAGAAAAGACATCTCTTCCCATTCTTTTGTGCTGGGGAGGACAGAATGTCAAAATGTCAAATTGAAATAGAAGTAGAACTAAACTGTATGTCAGGATCTCTGCAGGCTGAATATTCACTTAGAAAACCATACAGTAACATTATCTATGTTTCACTCTATTTTTATTTGTTTTGTTAAACATTTCTGAATTACATTTTAATCTGGTTCAGGCTGCACTCCAGCTACATGAGGCCCACAGGTTCATGTTTGACACCTCTGGCATGGAACATGCTTATAATGTCAGATTTTTCTAAATGCAAAATTAGTTTTGCTGAACTTTTTTCCTCTTCCTCCTCTTTTTCTTTTTAAAAAATTTCTTTGTTAGAAGAGATGACTCTGGGTAGGAGAGGGAGAAGAAGCCTAGGCAAGGTAAAATAAAAAAATATCAATAACCATCTATTTCAAAAAAATAAATGGTGTTGAATGGTCAATTGAAGGAAGATAAAGATTGTAGGAGGTAGTAGTAAGGAAACAGAACCTACGATCCAGGGAAGAGCCAAAGGGGAAAAAAAGTAAGCATGAGAGGGCCTCCTTAGGACATAATATTCTAAGAAACTTCAAACTTGACCTTGAAGTTTATATGGCAGTATCTGATTTGAATACATCCACCCACTCTTTCAAAAAGTACAACCACTTCCCAAAGATTCAAATGCTGATAAGACACTTTTCGGATTTTCTGGTCCCTTATGTCTCTTCATTCCTTCTTTAGGATTCTCATTACACATTAGAACCCCAACTGAAGAGAGTGGGGGGAGGAAGAAGAAAAAAGGAAAGAGGGACAGAGAGAGAAGGGGAGGTAGGGAAAGAGAAAGAGGAGAGAGAGAGGGGAGGGAAAGAGAGAGAGAGGAGAGGGAAAGAGAAAGGAAGAAGGGGAAGGAAAGAAGGGAGAGGAAAGAGAGAGAGAAATGGGAAGGAAGGAAGGAAAGGGGAGAGGAGAAAGAGAGAGGGGGAAGGATGGAGAGGAGGGAGAGAGAAGGAGGAGAAGGAAGAGGAGAAAAAACATAAATTAGTCCTCCTTTATTATGTAGCTTTTCTTAAAAGGTTGAAAAGACTGGTTAGCATGAAGTTTATGATTGTCTATGGAGTTCAACTATGTGCAAATGCTTTCCAAAATTAGCACAAATACCTTATATATCTGTGTAGAAACTAAGCTAATGGGAAGAAAAAATTAGGAAACTCATTTATTGTGTTTTTCTCTATACCCTTATCCTTTTATTATTTTGTTAGTTCGATTTAAAGCTTTCTGACTTGATCTCCAGTAAACACATATTCATATGTCAATGAAATAATTTTCATTTTTAAGGACTATATTCAATCCGTAAAATCAGAGTGTTGGATTAGGGAATCTCTAAGGGCCTTTATAACTCCAAATCTATGATGCTATGATCCTAAGACATATCCTTTTACAAATAATTACCATATCCCTCCTCATAAGCAGAGCCCTGGTATTGGGTGTTTCCAAGAATTCCTGCATTGTGGCAGCCAAGAGGGGCCTAATATTGTAATGGCACCGAGGTCATCATTTCCATTTCAATTAAAGTTCTCATCTATGATTAGTCCAATTGACTTTGGGGGTCTGATCTAATTTCTTTCTAATTTTAACTGGTTAGGTAAGTGCTGGATAAGTGGTACAGACATTAAGTGCTATTGGGGAAAATAACAAAAGAATTATCTTCAGCATGGAAACCTAACTATATAACTCAGTAGCTAAGTCATAGAGAGCAACCCGAGGTACAAAGATGGATAAGTGATTTGCCCAGAGTCAGTATGAGTGTCAGAATTTGAACGTAGGTCTTCCAGACTCTACACCCAGTTTTCTGTCCATTATGCCATCATACTTCTATAGAATAAGAAACACAAGTGATAATCACAAGAGACAATGAGAATGTAACCCTTCACCTTTAAAGAAACTATCATTGCCCATGCTACACTGGTGGCCAAACAGTGCCTGAATTGTTTAGTGATGATGGCTGGCATCGGATCATCCACATTCTCTTACCCATGACACCATGGCACAAATCAAGTTGATTAGGAGAAAACAGACTACAGATCTACTCTGGGTAGTCTGTATATTCACCATCCCTTAAGGCCAGGAAGCCGAACAAGAGGGCAAATTGCAACATAGCTCTATCAATGACTGACCATTCACAAGGATGCCACCACATATTTTCAACTTTGGTATATATCACTGATCTACTGAGATTCACTGGGGCCATATGGCACTTTAAAGGAGAAATATGAATTGAGGTAAAATGATGGGAAATTGAAAAGGAGAATTTGCTTCTCAGCTGTGGCTTATTAACAAGTATTGCTCTTCATTTCATTCTCTTTTTTTCTGCAATGTTGCCTAAGAAGCCCCAGAAGGAAGAGAGTTCATTCTTATTGGGGGGTCACTGAAGACTTCAGTGAACTCAACTTAATATAAGCATTCTCTGTGGCATGCAAATAATGCAGGCAGTGAGAAAAGAGCATAAATGGATTGTTCTTGCAGCTTTCACATCTCCATATGGTCCCAATTTATGATCATAAGCAGAATTGTTTATTTTTTTAAAAGCTTTTTAGTTCACTTTTAAGGTATTTTGCTGAGGCACAGCCTGCTCTTAAAAGAGAGAAAATGTGTGTTTTTTCCGAAGTGCTGTTTATTTTGGCTGTTTACTCATTTGCAAAAGTTCAAATGTTATTCTGTGGATTTTACTAATTTTCCTGCAGCAGCCACAAGACCAAGAGGGGGAAAATTTTTTTGCAGGGAGATACTTTCAGGGCTGCCATGAATTTGGTAAGCTTTGCAAAAGCAATTTTGAATAGGTAATTTGTTAAAGTCCCCTCAGTCACTTAATTTAACTTTATTTGCCGTCTGCAATGAGGTGTCAATTTGGCAGTTTGTATGGTGCCCAAAGATGTTTGTACACGGCGGCCAAGGTCTCTCTTTTCGGTGCTTGAACTTTCACAATTCACCTCATTTGATATTTGCTGAAAGACAGATTATCAGGAGGTTAGAGAAGACCTCAGATTCAGTAAGAGTCAACAGTTGCTCAAAAATATTGGGATCTATCAAATTATGACTTGCCCTAAACTGAACAATGTATTTTTCACTCCTCAGCCCCATGTCCTCCCTGAGAATAAATGCTCTTGCATGGCTATTCTGGGATTCCATGGTCAAATGCTCCTTGTAAGTTATTCGTCATGTCTCAGTACTGCAACAACAATAAAATTACCTACCTACTGACTATAGGAAGCAATCCATGTTGACTAACTAGAGAAAAGCAAGCCAAGTGGCAATATTCATTTCACTGACTCCCAGGCAGATTGTTCTCTTTCTGCACTGGGAAACAGGGATCAGAAACTTAGATTAGGGAACTAGGCAACCTGGGTAACATGGGTCAGAGATGTGGATGAGCACATAGAAGGCAGGTCAGACTTGACCCAAGGTCAAGTCACCCAGAAGAACACAAGTCAGAGGATAAACAAATAAATGAGAATCAGGTGGACTTTGTTTCGGGATCTGTTGAGTGAATATTCAGGAGACCAAGTAAATGGTTAAGATCCAAAAGAACCACATAAGTTGAAAGGGAAGACAATAGTAGACTGGGTCAGATGCTTGGCAAGAGACTGATAACTCAGTCAGCTCTGGACCTCCAGCTCTAATAATATAGCTGGTTTGGAGAAACTTCTCCTCTTTACCCATCTCTCCTACCATATGTAGCAATAGCCCTAAGGCTAGTAACAATTTCAGATGATTTGAATGATGCTGTCCAACTGACTGAAGAGAAACTCGGGGTGGGGCGGGGGGGACAGAATCAAAGAATGAGGGATTTAAAAGAAGATTTTAAAAATCAGATCTATTATTTCATTGGTAGAGTGAATTTCCAATAAGGAAAAATGTCCCTGCCACTTATGCTGTGTCTTTGAGAGGTGTATGGGGCACTGAAAAGTTAAGTGTTTCACACAAGGTTCCACAGTCAGGAGATGTCAGAGGCAGCATGGGAACCCAGGTCTTCCTGATTCTGGGTCCAGTTTACTTCCAATATGTCCTACTGCCTCTTTTAAAAGAGAGCATTCAGGAGAAATTTAAGTTGCTTTGCCAACTCCTGGACCAAATAAGGAATGTTCCACTGGATGGGAAACTTCCCTTCAGGTATCTAAAGGAGAAAATACATAGAAATCTGTAGTCATCATACCTGAACCTCTTCTTAGATGACATGACTTCTCTTGGAGACAAGAGAGTGGCATGGTCCTGCTCTCTGGGAAACTTTTGTGAGAACAGGGTGAGTAGCCACAAGGAAGGGAAGTCCATAATTTGGTCCTGTTACCATTCAGCAGGGATGCAAAGAAAAGCTGCACTTCCTACCAGGCAGGGAGACCCTACAGGCATTCCCCTTTGCAGACATCTGAGGATAGAAAAAAAAATTTGCTCTAGGAAAAATCTTGGCATTGCCATTGAGTGCTGCCTGATACCACTTGCTGGGAGTTGCCTACATCTGACTACAAGAAAAGCTATTTTAGAGATCAATGTCTAAAATTTTACAATGCCCTTGGGAATGACTGGAGGTTCTTGTTGGGAGCCCATGGCCTAAGAGTCACACACCAGAGGTGTTTCGGACAGCTGGTTTGTTCATTCAAGGGGGGCTTCATATTCCAAGAACTCTACTGGGAATTCTACTTTTTTTTTCTTCCACCTTTCAATAAAACTTTCCTTTTTTAACTTTGTGAACTATATGCTTGTCAAGGGAGTTGGTGTTAGCACACTGGGCAGCATCAGTAATTTTCCAGATTGGTGTGTGTGTGTGTGTGTGTGTGTGTGTGTGTGTGTGTGTGTGTGCGTGCGAGTGTGTGTGCGTGCGAGTGTGTGTGCGTGTGTGAGAGAGAGAGAGAGAGAGAGAGAGAGAGAGAGAGAGAGAGAGAGAGAGAGATAGATAGATTACCCAAAGTGACCCTGAGTTCTTTTTTGCTGTGAGAGCCCTCTGATACAAGAGTTACAATGTGATTCCTATCTATCCAGGAATGAGTCCCAACGTAGCTCTGCTGAACCTGATGTGGGGGAGTACTTAATTGGCAGTACCTAACTAAAGTAAAGTGTTGTGTGCATTCATCTTTCATTGTTGAAGAGGACCACGCCATCAGAGAAACGATGACATGACTTGCACTTGACTTTGTTTTGAGTGAGGGAGGGCTGTGCAGGTCACCAGCCTCACTTCTCCAAAGCCATCTGGATCCAGTGACCAGATATTCATCAGGATGACTGGAGATGACCCAGAACGAGGCAGCTGGGGTTAAGTGACTTGCCCAAGGTCACACAGCTAAGTGAGTGTCAAGTGTCTGAGGTAAGATTTGAACTCAGGTCCTCCTGACTCCTGCACTGGTGCTCTAGACACTGCACCATCTAGTTCCCTCAAAGTAAAGTATTATGATCTGCAAGAATGAGTAAGGTCTGATAAGCAGATCATAACTACTGTGGGGCATTAGAAGAACAAAGATACCAGGAATGGTAACTCAGATTAGAAGAACTATGGAGAGACTTGTCCATTCTGTTTGATGGTTGAGGACCCTGATCCTACCTCCTGAGGCTTTAGAGTCAGAAGACTTGGATTCAAATCCTACTCCTGATATTTGCTACCTGTATGACTTAGGGCAAGTCACAACCTCCCTTGGCCTTAGGTTCCTTGAGTATAAGGACGGAACTGGTCTAGAATGCCTCTGATGATCTCTCCTACATCTATGACCTTGGGATTCCTGTGGATGCCCTGGGATGGGGAACATTCTCTCCAAAGGAAAAAAAAAGAGGCACAAAGTTGGCACTTTTCTCATTTAACAAGAGAATATGTCAGGAAGTAACAGAAAGGTAAATGAACCCAGGTAATCAACAAATTGAGAATCACATGTGGTCCAAACTACACATAAACAAAGAATCTCCTCTCTAACATTCCCACAACTAATCACCCAAAGTCTGCTTTTAAAATCTCTAGAAAAGAAGAACCCATTTTTTTATCCACTTCTGAATAACCCTGATTGTATAAGAAAGTTATTCCTTATGTTGAGCCAAAATTTGCCTCTCTTACACTGGTTAATTATTGCTACCAGTTCTGCCTATGAAAGCCAAAGGGAACATTCTAATCCCCTTTCCATTTGATTTCCCTTCAAATACTTCAAGACTGACTGCTCTCCTCCAGGCTAAACATGCTAAATTCCTTCCACTAATGCTTGCTCGGCATCATCTCTATACTGTAGAGCTGCAATGACCCTCCATCATACCATCTGCTCCCCTGGATCTACTGAATGATAAATGAGAGCTGGCAATGCTTCAGGTAACTGTTTAGATAGACTGCCTGAGACTAATCACAACTCAGAATGGCTAAATAAACTTATTGAGTTTTCTATGCAACATTCACTTTGGGCAGGCTAACAGGTAGTACAGCTTTTTAAGACTGGTAAGTGTTTCACATTTTGTAACTTTTTTTTACAGGATCCTACATGATCCAATCATTATATATTGTTAAGTACAGAAGAAAGTGATATTTTAAAGCTTCAGATAAATAGATATCTATATGTAGATGTATATCTAGATGTACATATATTTTGGGTGTATGTGTTGGGAGGGAAGGGAAGGAGGAAGGGATTAAGAGGGGAGAGGAAAAGGAGGAGAAGGAGAGAGGGAGAGAGACAGACAAGGATGACAGGATTTTTTAAAAAGGGGATTAGTGTTAGCACAGCAAAAAAAAATAGTGCAACTGAGCTAGAGGGGAGAAAAGTCAGCAACTGCAATTCAATATCCTTGAAGGATACACTAAGCCCTTATCAAAACTAGAGTTTCTTGAAACCAGTACACAGGAGCAAGAAGCAGCAAAATTTGCATTGTTGGTGTTTGAAAGATGACTATCACCGTACAGTATTTCCCATGCCAAACATTGCAGTGCTTTTAGGAAGAAGAAAGGAGTAGGTGGGGGCATTAGGAGGAGTATGGGATTGGATATCCCTGAGTGTTTTGTCTTTTGTGTCTTTGGGAATATTTCTTCCGTATGTTCCCCTGGAGGGGTCTTCTTATGTGCTGAACTATGAAGACAAGCTATCTCAGGGTTTGTGCACAGGGAACACCAAAAGGGCTTGCTACAATGGATCTGTGTCACCAAATCAGGAAAGACTGTCTCAGTGCCTTCTGAACTCCCTCCTCTTTAGGGAGTTTTGAGATCCTGACAATGAGGACAATGAGGAAACAATGATGATTAGCATGCAATTAGTACTTACTTTTATGGAGAATTTAAACAATATATTTAATGGGTCATACAAGACATCAAGAGGGAAACATGAAAATTTTAATTAAAACCATGCTCTAAATATCCTGTTGCTCTTCTACATATTTGTTTATTTCTCCCTAGGATTGATTTGTTAAGAGCTTTGGAATTACCAGGGGGAAAGCTTTTGGGGATGTTTGAAACCCATGATTCAAAACAGGGAGAGACACTTGGGTGATGGAACTGGCTATGACATCAGAGGTAACTCAGTCACTCTTCATGCCATTTGCTTAAAGTCATTGGCTCTGCCCTTTATGGAGATGCTGAGAAACTTTCCGAGGTTTTTAATTCCCCCTTATCCTTTAAGCTTTTTACAAGACTCGTTCTGAGTGAGGGTAAAACTGATACTAAAAATAAATTTATTTTCTCATGGTAGTAAGGATCCCCAACCTCTTTCCTGCCAAATGGAAGGGAGATTTTGATGACAGACAAGCCAAAATGGTTCTACTAAGAGACTGACAAGTTCATAGTTCTCAGGTTATTTCTCTTCCACAAGAGTTCAATAAAATTAAATATACCTATAAAGACAAAAGGAAAAAAAGGAATGAATCTAATTCTTTAACACAAAATGTTCAGTCTAGCATTTTAGAGGCTTCCAGAGACTCCCAACTACCTTTCTAGTTTTATTTTATATTGCTTTCTTTCATGAATTCTCCATTACAGTCAAACTGGCCTTCTACCTGGTCCTGGTATATAACATTCCATCTCCTGCCTCCTTCTCTTTGCACAGATGGCCCCTGTTAAGGGGTCTCTGAACTTGTCTTTTTGAGTTGCCATATTTTCCAGAAATACTGAACCCAGAACATGCAGGAGGCTCTGAATGTGTCAAGCCTGAAGCTTCCCCTGAGCTTACGTAATTTGTTGTTGAACCCCAAACTGGACTCCTTGTGTCCTTGAGAGTCAAGACAGGCGCCAGCCAGTCTGTGCCAGGCTGGCATAATGCTTGTGCAGCTGGGGTCCTTTACAGATAAACAGATCCTCCTATCTTCATAGTCTAGCAGTTCCCAAGGGAAAAGACTGAGGTTTTTTGCCCACCTTGCTCCTCCTCATGGGGAGTGGTTTTGTCTTTTTCCACCTTTGCTGTTCTCCCTTTCATGTCATTCTCTTTCCTGGTGTCCCCTCCTCCCTTTGTCCTGTTTTTGTAAAAATGTAAACTTCTGTAAAGACTGGGAACCCTATGGGTTACACATGCATGTTCATTTTCTTTTCACGTTGTCTTGTGACAGCGATTGCCTGTTGACACCTTCCATGTTTGGAATGTACTCTCTCCTCGCCTGTGCCTCTTGGAATTCCTAACTTCCTTCAAAATATCACAGAAATAATATCTCCCATTTAAGGCCTTTCCTCAACCATCCAGTTGTTAACTAGATGTGATGGCACAATGTACAAAATGCTGAACTGAACTTTGAAACAGGAAGACCTGAGTTCCAATCCTGCCCTAGATACTCGATACCTATGTAGCTCTGATTCAGCTTTCCCCTCTCTTCCACTTCCTCAGTTTTCTCATTTGTAAAATTGCACCTAGTGATTGCACCCACCACACAAAGCTGTTATAAAGATCAAATGAGGAAATACATATTTAAAGACTATGCAAACCTGAAAGTAAAAAAAAAAACAAACCAACCCCAAGCTCTGTTAGAGCTCCTTCCTTCCTGAAATTAGTTTGCACAAGCTTTTAAATACTTAGTATCTGTGTGTGTATGTCATATTCTTCCAAAAAAAAATGAATTTTTTTTAATTAAATTATTTTGTTACATTTTAAAGTTCAGGACTGTCTCCTGCCCTCCCTCCCTACCACACACTAAAGAAAGTCACCCTTTTATCTATCTATCTATCTACATATATGCAGGACTACATTTGTATCCTCAGTACCTATTAGGCACTTAATAGACATCTGCTGAATTGAACTGGAGTGGCATTGAATAAGGTCACATTTATAAATACTGTTACATAAGAAAGCTGATAATGATCCACCAAAATAAAAATTACTGTATACAGATTTGTTGTTGTTGTAGATAGCTAGATATAATAAATAAAATACATAAGCATACACACACACGTGTGTGTGTGATATATCTATCCAAAACATTTCAGTAGAACTAGGGCATGTATTTGGAGAGAGAGTGATTGTTTGAATTGAAGGCAAGTAATTCATTGGTGGCCCAATATACCGGTACTTTCTTTCAATTCAGGGGTTTGAGATTGAGAGACCATTCATACAATAACTTTCTTTATATTTGCAGTTTTCAGATGGTTTGACATACACTGTCTCAATGAATCATCATGATAACCCCGGGAGGTAAGCAAGGTAGGTATCGTAATCCCTATTTTACAGCTAAGGGTACTGAGGCTCAGGGAAGTTAAATAACTTGCCAAAGGGTTAAGCAGACAGTAAATGGCAGATCCAGACTAGAAGGTAGGGCAGTTGCCTCTGAATCCAGTGCTCTTATCATTACACTAGGATGCTGCATGACAATATTCAATCTGAGGTCCTTCTCAGCTCTAGTTCTAGGGTCCTATGACCTGGACCTTTCAATTGGGACACTTTTAATTATCATCTCATTTATTCCCACTGTAACCTAGTAGATAATGGAAACATTCACCTCCCACTGAGGACCCATAATAGGAAAAGACCAATCTAAAGTATAAGCAGAGGCCCTAAGCAGAGGCCAAGCTGTCTTTCACAGGGCTGGCTAGCTGGGAAAAACTCTAAAACCAGCTATTCCTCCCTTGAGTACCACTGTAAGAACCCTGCTCCCTCTGGCATCAGATCTTCAAGAATGCTGTATCAATCCCACTGAGTCACATCATCAGCCAGAGGGTATCCTATGTTTTCAGTGTCTTTCTTTCCATCCAAACTTAGCAACAACATAACTCTCAGAAACCTGCTCTCTGTTGTGACATTATGCAGTTGCATATTTTTAACTAAAAAGGCACATTTCTTCTGATGTGTTGACTAATAGATGTGATAGCTCCTCCTACTTAACTCAAAGCTTTAACCAGGCTAAAATTCACTTCTTTAAAAAGCCTACAAGGAATAATAAAAATTTCCGACACAGAATAAGGGAGAAGCTTTCAGTGAGATGAGTGGTTCAACATCCCTCAATGGTACCATGTAGACAGCAGCCTAGGGTGCCTATACCTGAAGCCAATCTGGCCTTTTGCATGCTTAGACCCTACCATAGAGCTGCTTTAGCAAAGTCCAACTTGGGAGGCAGGAGGGAAAACCAAACCATTTCCTGACTTCTGTTAAACATTTCATCCTTGTCACTACCATCACACCAAGAATACTAATAAAGCAGTGGCCTAGGCATAGGGTAATGCCAGGTATTTTAGGAAGCTAGTTAAAAGGACACAACTTTGTCCTTTTAAAGGACAAAAAGGACATAATGTCATCACAAGGAAATGCCCTGATGAGTCATTAAGAGACAAATGTTTCAGAGGCAAGAAACCAGCAGGGAAAACTCTGCTCTCCCAGGGCTTTGCTCTCTTTTCTCCATATTTTAATTTGATATAAAAGAAAAATTTCTGACATTCAGAACCATCCAAAAGTAGTCCTGCTTCAAAATGCAGGAGAATTTTTTTTAATTAAATTATTTTGTTACATTTTAAAGTTCAGGACTGTCTCCTGCCCTCCCTCCCTACCACACACTAAAGAAAGTCACCCTTTTATCTATCTACCTATCTACATATATGCATATGTATGTATGTACATATACACGTACAAATAAATTCATATATATGTACACACACACGCATATATAGATATATAGATATGTAAAATCTAACTATGCAGAATCATTTATGAGTTCTTTCTCTGGAGGTGGTTAGTATCTTTCTTCATAGAGGTCTTTTGTAGTTGATTTGAGTATCTGTAATACTCAGAATAACTTTCGTCATTCACAGTTATTCTTCGAACAATTATTGCTGTTTCTGTGTACAACATTCTCTTGCTTCTGTTCACTGAAATCTTTCTATGTTTTTCTAAAAATCAACCTCTCATCATTTCTTACAGCACAGTAGTATTCCGTCACAATCATAAACCACAACTTGTTTAGCCATTCCCCAACTGCTGGGCATCCCCTCAATTTCCAGTTCTTTGCCACTACAAAGAGAGCTGCTATAAATATTTGGAAACATAGGTTCTTTTCCTTTTTCCCTGATCACCTTGGGAAACAAAGTAAATAATGGTATTGCTGAGACAAAAGGTATACACAGTTCCATATCTCTTTTGGCATAAAGGAAATTCCTTTTCATAGAGGTCTTCAAATTGAGGCTATATTACTACCTGTCAGAGAAATTGTGGACAGAATTGAGATGGCCTGTATGTCCCTTTCAATTCTGGGATTCAACATATGAATTAGCTATGGGAATGAGAAAGCCAATTGTTATGTGACTCTCAGTTTCCTTATATATAAAATAAGGATAGATTTAAACTACATACCTCAAGGTAATGAGATCCCTTTGTGTGCCTTAAGCACCATACAAATATAAGTTGCTAATTTTCCTGTCAACTAGCCTAACTGGGCTAGATGAACTTCTAACATTCTTTCGAGCTTTTAGAATTAAAAAAAAACAAAACAAAACACAATGGCATGATGGAAAAAGAATCTGGATGGAAATTAGGAGATCTAATGATAATGACAACACTTTTTCATAGAATCAGTCAACCAGAGCTAGGTGTGAATAAGGACTGGACACCTCCTTAAATCAAAGACATTTCAACTAGATGCTACGAGAAGATGGTTCTATTTGAATGAGGGACTTGGCAACACCTTGTGGGACCTACATACTACCAGAGAGTTACTTTAGAACCTGAATACTTGAATATATGACAAGGAAGAAGAGGAAGAGATAAAAAGGAATCACTTGGACTTGGAGGGAGAAGAACATTTCATCTGTGGCCTAGGTCTCCTCCCACCCCAGCTGAAGGAGGACCCCCCTTCAAGCTGCAAAAGACCCAAAGATTTTAGATTTTCCACCTTACCACTTACCATCAACATCCTAGAAGTGCCCCAGGATTGGCTGGTGACAACGTCTGTGTTGAAAGTCAAGGGCAAGACTGAACATGATGAGGAAATAGATTCAAAGGTCTACAAAGATTCCAGCAGAAAAACTATACTTCACCTAAAGGAATCACCTTCAGAATTACAGAATTTTCAGGAACTATGAGTTACTCCTTTGCCATGTGTTCTAGAGTCTGAATCTGCTTTGTATCCTGGACTCTGTATGTAGTGATGGAAAAGTGTATCGCAGACTTTGGGGGAAGGCTGTTTTCTACCAACTGTTCTTACTATCTACTACCTTTGTAAAAGAAAACCCTTTTTCTAAAAGGGTTAATTAATAACAACTGATCATCATGGTAAGAAACATAACAGTAGTGCTCATAAGCCATAGCATTAGAAAACAGCCCCAACACCTTAGGGCTACCCCTAGACTCTGAAAAGCAACCTACAGGCACCTTCTGGACCTTTAAGTCAGGGTTGAGAGGGAGGCCCAAGTTTATATGTGCTATGTTATTAAGTCATTTTTCAGTCTTTTTTCAGTCTGACTCTTTGTGACTCCGTTTGAGATTTTCTTGGCAAAGATACTGGAGTGATTTGCCATTTCCTTCTCCAGCTCATTTTATAGATGAGGAAACTAAGGCAAACAGGGTGGTGACTTGCTCAGGGTCACACAGCAAAAAGGTTTCTAAGAACGGATTTGAACTCACAAAGATACCTTCCTGGTTCAGAACCCAGTGCTCTTTCCAGTATTCCATTTAGCTGCCTTATGTGCTTCATGGTGCAAAAGAACAGAAAATATATTGGATGTGGAGTAAGACAAGCTGCTACTAAATAACTATTACCTTGGGTAAGTGCTGAGCCTCAGTTTCCCAATTGTTGAAACCAGGTGGGGTTGGTCCCATCAGCTCTCACATTCTGCATTCTAGTCCTCAACCTGCCACCAACTATTCATGTGACATTAGTCAAATCACTTAACTTTCCTAAGCCTCAATTTGTCCATCAGTAAAATAAGGTAGATGGAGTACTCTAGGATAATTTTTATCCCTAACATTCACTTATCATTTTATTCTAATTCATTGGCTTTTGTATAGTAATGTGTACTTTTTAGAGCAGGGTGGCACAGTAGGTAAGAGTGTTGCTCTGGAGTCAGGAACATTGTTCTTCCTAAGATCAAATCTGACCTAAGACACTTTTCTAGCTGTGTGACTCTGGGCAAGTCACTTAACTCTGTTTGCCTCAGTTTCTTTATTGGTCAAATGTGTTGGAGAAGGAAATGGCAAACCACTCCAGTATGTTTGCAAGAAAACCCTAAATGACGTCATGAAGAATTGGACAACAGCTGAAAAACGACTGGATAGTAGCATGCTTTTCAGAGCACTGTCATATACATTCTCATTGCATCTTCACTACAATTCAATAGGAGTTGGTAGGACTGTATTATTTCCATCTTACCGATGAGAAAACAGATGCAGAGAAAGCTAAACCACTTGCCTAAGGCCCACCTCCAGCCCATGGCAAAACCAGGATTATAATTCCAATTCTTTGACTTTGGTTCCAATGCTGTTTCTCCTACATACATACAGATATGGCACCTATGTGATAAACACTTGCCACCTATACATTAAAGAAGACCAAGTCATTGATTTTGCTACCCACTGATATATGTTGCTGTCCTTCTGATTCAAAGGTGACACACTGCCAATGAGCGGAGCCCAAGTATGCAAACGTGATAGAAACAACCAAAACATAATCCTTCCTTCTCACACAAGAGCTTTCATATGGTTCAAAGCTAAAAAAAGTTTTGTATAGAACATGTCAGCAACCGTGGTTCCTTAGGCAAGAGTTCTTCTCCAAACCCATATTCAGAGGAAGCATTCCTCTTTCCATCACTCTTTAACTATACCTTAGGCCAATCACTTGTCATTTATTTTCCAGCCACTCCTGGCAGTGCTGGACCCTTGAAGATCATCTATTTGACTTATCTTCCTGAGAGGAGCAGTATTTCCCAGTAATATAACTCTAATCAGTAAGTAACACTAAGTAACGACCCACAATTAGCAAAAGTCTATACTACCCAAAGGCAGCTGGGTAGTGCAGTAGATAAAGTGCCAGGCCTGGAGTCAGGAAGACTCATCTTCCTGAGTTCAAATCTGGCATCAGGCACTTACTAGTTGTGTGATCCTGGGCAAGTCACTTAACCCTGTTTGCCTCAGTTTCCTCATCTTCAAAATGAACTGGAGAAGGAAATGGTAAACCACTCCAGTATCTTTGGCAAGGGAACCCCAAATGAAGCTATGAAAATTGGACACAACTAAAATGCTGCACAATAATAACATGCTAGCCACTGGGAATGGCTGGCATTTACAGTCTGAGCCCCTGCCCAAGTTGAGAAGACACACATCTGCCTTAGGAATATCATGGGCATATACAAATGCTATATGTCTTCTCATCATCCATGATAAGCTTTATTCTACCCTTTCTCCTCCAGTAGACTCCCATACTCCCTACATCCATACAACCTATCAAGTTGTCAGGGGCCAACAGTGCCATTTGATGACCCAATCAAAGTAGTCTCTTGCACATTACTGCCTTTTTTACCCCTGACAAGTGGTCATCTGGCTCTTACCCTGTTTTATGGTGTAATATATTAAGCACTTATTGTATGCTAGCAATTGAAAGAGATACAAAGTTTAGAAAATCCTTCCTGGAAGCATGTTGACACAACCATCATGCCAGAAAGATGGCAGGATGACTCCTGGGGCTTAGCAGGTACTAAAAACTGACTGTGGATGATGCCAAGGGAAATTTCAGCTTGGAATGAGAGGGAATCTCTAAAGAACTGTAGAGGATTAAACACAAAGATGATTATGATACAGAAATATTACTTGAAAATGGCATTAGAGAATGGAAGAACAAAGCACTGTGTGAAGCCTCAGAGGAAAAGCTATGCAAATATTACTAATAATAACAGCAAGTATTTGTATGACATTTTCCTGTTTTCCTTTGTGTTTGCCAGTCATTTTTACTGGCAACTTCTCAAGGAGATCAGGTTGCATGGCACTATTCCCATTCACCAAATAGGGTCACTGAGTCCCAGAGAGTTTGCCTGGCTTGTCCCAGGCTACAGGCCAGGTTTGAGGGAAGTCAGGAGGACTGGTCTAGATAAGCTGCATTTGGGACATTGCCATAGATCCTATTGTAATCATGGACCTTGAGATGGATAACTTGACCACTCTCTTAAATGCAGGGAGTCTCTGCTTGTCCCTAGACCAGACCCCTCGGCACCAAAGCTTGTCCCATAAAAAAAACGAAGGCACTTAAAAGACTCCTGTGTGCTATATATAAATCTAGTTAAATGGAAGCTAACTGCCAAACATTCTGCTGAACGCATACACACAGAAATCCTTCTAATATGATTATAAAGTATCATTTACTGTCAGGACAACTGCTTGGCCTTATTCTTCCCTTATTTTAAGACAATAGCACCTTTAGCACTGCCACATTTTTGCACACTTCAGTGACCAGCTACTATTCAGAGTTTGAATGGCCCTCAGCAAACGGTCCTTCTCATGATTCACTGTGGATTGAAATTAAAAAGAGGCAGGGGAGAAGATAGAGAAACTCCACAGTTAGGTTCCAGGGGCAGATATCTTATGCTCATTTTCAGCAAAAGATTTGCCCCAATTCTCCTGTCTATTGCTGATATTTGGGAAGTTAATGTTGGTTGCTCGCCTTAAGAGACAATATGACTTGTTGATAAACAATCAAAAATCTTCAAAAATCACCAGAAAACTGGTAGATTGCCTTTCACAGGCTTCAACAGGTCTAGCATCTGGTAGCTATATCAGTCACAATCTCTGTGAAAAGGCCCAGGAGAAGGATGATGTTAACAGAGTACCAAAGGAGAACCACTACTGGAATGATAAAACTTAATTATGATTAGAACCAGAAAGTCCTAATACTCTAAGGTCATTTTAACCTTACAGTAAGCATCATTCCTTTACCTAGGCTGAGCCAAATCTGTTCATATGATTGGCTTTGTTCTTTTTCAGGTTCATCTAGCAAATAACTTCCCTACTTACCTGACCTCCCCAACTGCTAATGTCTCCCCCCTCAATGATTAATTCCATATGTTCTGTATCCTGTAGGTACCCATTTGTGTACATGTTTATCTCCCCCATAAAAATGTGAACTTTTTTATGTTAGGGACTGCTTTTTAATTTTTTCTTTGTATTCCTCAGAACAGTAGTATGTACTTAGTAAATGCCTGCTGGCTGACTGATGGAATGACATTCTCAATTTCCTTGAGCACCTGCCACTCAGTAAGGCACCCTATCAAGCAACAAGATCAGAAGACAAAAATTAGGAACTCAGGGATTCAGAAGAGCCTCCCTCTGGCTTCTGGCTCTCAGACCAGTGTGGTCAACACAGAGTCATGGAAGCTGCACGTGAGAGGTGGGTAAGAGGTGGATACCAGAGGTGGATAAGCAGCCCTGAAAAGGGTTTGACAATCCCTCACCTCAGAGGTGTCTGTCCTCCCTGAACATCCTGTACACCCTGTGACAAGAGTATGATGTAGGTACATAAGAACTGTTGCTACTTTATACAGGAGCAAAAAGATACAGAGATATTAAATAATTGGACTAGTATGACCCACCTAGTTAATGGCTAAATGAGCACTTGAACTGAGGTCTCTTGACTTGCAGGCTCTCTACACTACTATACAATTAATTTTAGTGCCTTGGTTAATACACTGGCATCTCCCCTGTGCACTCCCTCCTTCTCACACTAGAGTCCCAAGGAACACTACAACTTAGGGGCAAGGATTAATTTTATAACTCTGGGGCCAAGCTTGTGATCTTTCAAATCTCTTCAGCCTACTCCAATAACTTTCTTCCTGAGCTGTGGAACTCAAGGCATTTGTACCAATTTGATCTAAGAAGTAAGTTTGTCTGTGCATTTCCTAATGAACAAATCTCCCCCTAAAAGATCATGTAAACAAACCTGCATGTGGTTTTCCACCAATCCTAGGGTTACTACTGTTACCTCCCAAACAGAGAAGGATTATACCAACCCAAGTAGATGGAAGGGAGCTGGGGTTCCAGAGCAGTCAGCTCTCCAATACCCACATTACCTTGCTCTTATCTTGCACACAAATGCAGACAGTTTTGGCATACGCTGCCTTCTCATTTCCACCTATTTAAATTCTTTCCTCCTCCTTTCTCTTATAGAATCAGTACAGGTATCAACTTTCTTGATCCTCCCAGTTGAAAGTGATCTTGTCAAAATACTTCAAAGAGTTACCTCCTTTGCACGTTTACTCTGCATTGTATTTATTCACCTCCAGGTTATCCCCTCCCGCTTAGGCTATAAATTCATTGAGCAAAGAGAGTATGTCATTTTTTAAATGAATACTCAACACCTAGCAGATAGTTTTACATGTAATATGAGCTTGATCGATGCCTGTCAAAATAATGAACACTGAATGAATATGCACTAAGTGAGGGATTTATGCAGATATGAAATAGTGTTCATTCCAAGCTGACTTGCTCTAACTAATAATAATAGCAGCTAACATTTATATAGCATTTTAAGGTCTGCCATGCACTTTATATATGCTATGTCATGGGATCCTCATTTCAAGCCAATGTAATAGAAACCATTATTATCCTCATTTAACAAGTCAGAAAACTGAGGCTGAGAGTAGTTTAGTGAGTTGCCCAGGGTCACATAGCTAGTAAGTATCTGAGGTAGGATTTGAATTCAGGTCTTCCTTACTCTAGTCCAGAGTATCACCCAGTATATCGAACAGCTACCTATCACAATTCTAACTAGCTCCCTCTCAATGTCAAATTGAATAGGTTCGGGGATACAAACTACACTATTACCCTTCTTTAATATTTCAAGATTTGTGACTTGCACAGGTGTTAATTCTAAGCAGGATCATTTCACAAAACAGTGAAGAACAATGAATAGGAATATGTAGAAAGTTTGAAACTGGAAGAAGAAAAAGAAACAGACAAAAAAATGGAACAGATCTGTCAACATTTCTATGGCCAATCATTTTCATCATTGCTGATCATGAAAACACAGAATTCAGCCCTTGCCATGCTCTATAAGAAAATAAAATTGACACTACAGAGATGAAAACAATACAAGTTTCACCAAAACAAAGTATGCACAAAAGAGGCTTATGTTGTTGGTAACACAATTTTGCAAGAACCTAGGGATCATTTTTGAAAATATCAGAAAGCACTGAAAATACCAAATGACCTAGGGAAGAGAGGAGGTATCACAAATGGTATTATTTTTATAGAGCAATTAAGACATCAGTAACTACTGACCCAAATGCTTGTTTTCTCATCTTTATAAAATCTTTGTGAGAATGATCTACATACTATGAAAAGTACGCTTGATGAAAATACGAGATGGGAACGGGCACATTTTTTCGAAACACTCAATCTAGACTGACTATAGGAAACATAAGGAACCAAAATTTGTCTAAGGAACATAAGATCTCATTGATTTGTTGATTATGAAAAAAACATGTGAAACTCTAGATCAAAATGCAACATCAAAGGCACTCTTCTAATAAGGTCCCATGAATTAAGATCGTAAAAGAGTCCTTGGTAGATGCAAAGAGATAAATTTGTCCAGGGATCCTTTGAATTGCAACACCTATCAGAGGATGAAACAAGGATTTGTATGACCACCATAGGTATCTACCATGGTCATCTTCATTGTTTTAAATGAAGATACTTCTGTTTTAGTGAAGACAGAGGTCTTCCTACTGCTGATGCTGATTTTTGCTGATATTTAGGAAAAAAAAACATTTATCTTTGTACTTGCTCAACTCTATCCCCCCTTCCTCTCCCACATCCCAACCCTCCCCCCCCTCCCCCCACACACACATTATATACTGATTTTATGGAAAAATCCATTCTGAGTTCCAAACCACTTAGAAATGGATTTTGGGAACACAACCCATTGGTAAGCTGGAGTCCTCCTATATCCGTCTGCATTCATTGTTGGAGATTATCTGGGAAAACATGGGCTTCCTGCCTCAGCCCTATTACCCAACTAGCCCTGAGCTGGGAGTGAAATCAGACTTGGGCACAGAGGATTTGAGCCTGAGTGAATTTGTGTCTGCATTCCAAAATGAACTAGGGAGTATCTATTGTTTTATATTATTCACATTAAACTTTCTCCTTGATTTGGATAATTGGGGTATATCCCCTTAGAAAGGAGTTCGTTGGCAACCAAGCAACTAAAATCATTTTTACTACTCTATTAGAATATTATGAATAATAATTTATTTACACAAAATGTTCCCATTTTGCCAGTTGTTTCTGCAGGACAGGGGTTTCCACACTTAATTATATCACAGATTTTCAGCTTGAAATATATGGACAGAACCAAGAAATGCTGGACAAGGGTCATGGTAAATGTATACAATACAAAACTCCAAAGATAAAGTGTTGGAAATTTTAAAGCACAAAAAAGAAAGAAAGAAAGAAAAAACTTAAACCCTTTTCACATTTTAAAAATGGCACACATAAACGTTTTAAGTACATGCAATACTTTATAGCAAATTTTTTGGGGGGAGGGGGGCCTGGAAATATTGCTGACATTGGAAATTTTCTCCCTGAACTCCTTTCTGAATCATTTGGAATACCAGGATTCTGGGAAATATGGTCTGGGAAACAATGTTCCAATACAAAAAGTTGTACATGATTATTCCAGTTTCCCCAAGGGATCACTGAGACCCAGAAAGATTGCCTCACTTAGCACAAGCCAAGGAGTAGTTAGGTTATAGGGCCTTCTATATCTACTTTCCCTAAATTATTCAAATCAAAACCCTTTTCCCAGAAGTATTTCTCATATATGCTAATGCTACTACAGAGGAATAAACATAATCCACTGATTTATTTGGGAATTACTGCTACTTGCCAATGAATTACTCCAAAAGGCAGAGCCAAGTAAGTGTCTTCAAGAGTCTAGATATGAGAGAATTACCAAAGTAGACCAGCTCTGCTCACTTCACAATTTTGCCAGGATCAATCTTGTTCACATTGGTGTGTAACCAATAAGTATGGGCACTTAGTGATATGGCAAAAAGTGAAGGTTATCACTTCCATGTTAAAATCAATCATTCTTCTTAAAACACACAGGTCCCTGACTTTCTCATTCAAACAGTCATTTTATCTGGAAATTCAGAAGTACAATGGTGGTTAGACTTCAAGTATAAAATGAGCAACTCACATGAGCCTTTCCATGGTCTGACCAGAATCATGAGACTTTAGATGTCATCTTATCCAGTTTATCCAAAATTTTAATAATAACGCAAACAGAAAAAAAGGACATTTTCTAGGCTTTAGAAGCAGGATTTCATTATCTTATACAGTATAAAGCTGAAAAGTTACACAGACGAAAAATGTAAAAGTCACCACTGTTACGTACTTAAAATAATGCTAGGGAAACAGCTCCAGCTCATACATGCAAGCTGATACGCAACATAGAGGAAGAAAAGATGAAGGCATTTCGTTCTTGTATTCCTAGTGTAGCTCTAATGAAGCAGTTTGCTTCGGTCCAGAGTGGCCCTGGCACATCCTCTGAGCTCAGTGGCAGAGGAAAGGATGGAGAGCTAACTGGAGGGGCACATAGAGAATGGTGGGTCCAGGATGACCTAAAGGACCAAACAAATATCAGTTTCCATTTCAACTGTAAAACCTGTGATCCAGTCCTATTAGATCTTAGGGTTCACCACACCACAGATGACCTGGAAATAGGGTGATTTTTCTGGTCCTCTGAAAACAAAAATCAGCTGAGGCTTCCCAGGGACCCACAGGGCCTCCAAATGTACAGTGCCTGACCGGTTCACTTTGTGTGGCTTTCCTCTTACCTACAAATAAGATGCAGCTGCTGTCCTCTTGTGGTGAAATCGAGAATTGCAGCTCCCTCTTTGTGAGCTCCAAATGACTGTGTCATTTTCTCAATGATTTCTCATAATGCAAGGGAAACCAACTGGATTCACTATAAATTTGTGTTATCTAGCTTCAGCTGGACCCTCACTGGCAGCTAGTGGTACAGAGAATAGGGAGTTAAACATGGAATTCGGAAGACCTGAGTTCAAATCTTGTCTCAGACACTTACCTGTATGATCCTGGGCAAGTCACTTAACCTGTGTCTCAGTTTCCTCACCTTTAAAATTGGGATCATAATAGCACCTACCTACTGGTGTGTATTTGAATATGTATGTGTGCATACACATATATACACACCTACATACACATATATGCACACATATGTGTGTATATATATGGGTATATATAATTGTGGCATAGTTATTATCATTATTAGGAGGTAACTAGACAGAAGAGTGTTGCTGTGTTGTTGTTAAGTCATTTTTCAGTCAGATCTGACTCTGCGTGATCCCCATTTGGGGTTTTGTTGGCAAAGATAATAGAGTGGTTTGCCATTTCCTTCTCCAGATCATTTATAGATGAGGAAACCAAGGCAAACAGGATCAAATGACTTACCCAGGGTCACACAGCCATATTTGAACTCAGGAAAATGAGTCTTCCTGATTAGCTCAGAGACTTTGGGTAAGTCACTTAATTTGTCTGCCTCTGCTTTGTCTTTAGTAAAATGCAAACAATTGCCTCCCAGGGTTTTTGTGAGGATAAAATGAATGAAATATTTACCATGCTTTGTACATCTTAAAGTGTTATATAAATGCTGACTACTGTTATGATTTAATTCCTTCCTAACTGAATTCCCAACTCACAATTCCAGAGAAGCTATTCCAAACCTTTTCTTCTCTCAAGCCTCCCATACTTTGCCTGGAAAATTGAGGCCACTTTATTCCTCACAATGATCTCCTTCTCCTTCATGGTTATCCTTCATGCCTGGAATATAATACCTACTTATCTCTACATTACAAAATTCCTCTCTTCCTTCAAGACATCGCTGAAGACCTTTTACATGGTCTTTCCACATTCTAGCACCACCACCCCTCCCTCTCTACTTTATATTAAACTACTTTGTTTTCATTCTCTTTATTATTCTCAGTATGTATGTATATATGTGTCTATATGTGTGTGTGTATTTGTTGTCTCTCTCATTAGAGCATAAACTTTTTGAGAAGAGGGATTATTTCATTCATCGTGTTTGTATTCCCAGAGCTTAACGTAGTAGGTTGATTGTCTTTCATTCTTAAAGACAACCATGACATCATGACTTGCAAGTGAATTGTTAACTGGGGCAGGGCTGTACAAAATAACCAGCCTCTCTCTCCCCTCCAGAGACATCTGGGTGCAAGTGGCAAGATATAGATCAGGAAGACTAGGGATGGCCCCAATGCAATAGGAGACCTTGGCCTTTTTTAAGCTAAGGTCTTTCCCAGGTCTCTGACTCAAGCAACATCCATTCAGTGATTAAAGCTAGGTGAGAAATGAGGCAAAGAAAGGCCACTTTTACCTACCCAAAGCAAAAAAAATCAATTTGGGAGGGGAAGACTGTCAGGGTTTCTGGCCAAAACAGAGACCATTGCAATTTATACTCACTCAGAGCCATCAGAGCCCAAAGACCAAATGAGACTTGAGCTGGAACCTATGGTGGGACAGTTAATGAGAGCCAGAGTGATTTGGGTTTAAGGTATGGTCCTTAAAAAAGAAATCTAGCAGATATGACTACACATCTGTCATTTGAAGGCCAGGACCAAGTCTGGAGAGGTTCATAGGCTCAGAGAGCCCAGAAGTCATCTAATCCAAATCCTTAGTGTAACAGAAATGTTTTTTGATCTTGGCCATAGAGGTACATAAGAACTGTATGTTGCACATTTTCAGACTTTTTCAAGGTATTGATCTGTTACGTTGATTTTTTTTTTGGTTATTTTCTTTATTATATTCAAAAACCCCAGCATATTTCCTTCCTTTGTTCCTCTGGAAGGGAGAGGGGAAAGGATACTAGGGGAAACCATGGTGATGTGGTAGAAAAAGACCTCAATAAAAACTTTTTTTTAAGAAATAGCAAATTTAATGGACCATAAAGAAAGCATTTTTCATAACCTGGCCCTTTCCTGTCTTTCTAGTCTCCTTCTCTCCATCTGTCCTACAGTTCAAGGACAATGCCCATCTTGCTGAGGTTTTGTGGGTTTTTTTTAACAAAACACTCCACCTCCCAGCTCCATGCACCTTCCCTGGCTGTCCCCCATGACTCCTTCCCTTTCTCTGCCTCCCAGCATCCCCCACTTCCTTCAAGTCTCAACTTTCTGCAAGAAGCCTTTGCCCGGCTCCCTTGTTACCAGCGCCTTCCTTCTGAGATTACCTACAATTTATCATATTTATTTACTTGTAGACAGTTGTTTGTATATTGTTTCCTCCACTAGGTTATGTACTACTCAATAGCAGAGACTACTTTTTGCCTTTCTTTGTATCCCCAGCAGATAATAAGCACTTAATAAATCCTTATTGATTTTTTTTGTTTGACTTAATTTACCTCCCTTTGGTATATATGCCCTACAGTGAAACTAGGTGATGCAGTGGGTAGTGTTGGTCCTGGAGTCACGAAGACTCATCTCCCTGAGTTCAAATCTGGCCTCAGACACTAGCAGTGTGATCCTGGGCAAGTTACTTAATCCTGTTTCCTCATCTGTAAAATGAGCTGGAGAAGAAAATGGCAAACTCCTCCAATATCTTTCTCACAAAAATCCCAAATGGAGTCCCGAACAGTCAAACACAACTGAACATCAACAAGAAATGAGGAATATGAAGAATTCGGGGGGGGGGGGGGGAAACAATCCCATCCAACTGAATAACAACAATATACTTTTAAATGCATTAACTTGGGAAATAATATGGCGTGACATTGACCTCCCACCTGCTTGACATGGACATTGTGAGAATCAATGAATTAATAGCTACAAATGCCTTTGGATTTCATGGGAGAAAACCTCTAAAGAAATATAAGGTATAGTATAGAAGGAAAGAGGGTTGGCCTGAAAAAAAGAAAATGGTGGTGGGTATTGAGGGAAAACCATTTGGAGATCAAAAACTGTCTGGAAGTGATTGACAAGGTATTAGAACATATGACTGAATGTTTCCTTTTACTCATTACTCCATGTGTCTTATGTTAAAGCAGTGCTTAGTGCCTGGCACACAGTAGGTACTTAATAAATGTTAGCTGACTGTGGCTGTACCAACAAAATGTAATTTTGAAGGTTGGCTTACAGCCAACTTTGACAGAGGTTCCTTACAAGACATTCAAGGAGCAGAAATTCCTTAGTCTTTGACTGATGTGGAAATAGAGCTCTCCAGAGCTTGTGAATTGTGTGAGACAATTCACAAGGAAAAGGACCAATATGGTTTCTTCCAGACACCTGTACCCTGGAGGACTCCTTGCTGAGTGAATGGGAAAGCCGCCATATCTTCTCGTAGCTCCACTAGGTAAAGGCAACTAGCATACCTTGTTACTATGGTGATGACAGTCATAAAATGGCCAAGATCAAAGGGCATTTCTATGACACTAAGCTCATAATAAGACATTTTCTAAATTCTCTGTGAAATAGACTGACAGTTTTGTTTTTTAAACTGAGCAGAAAAATGACTTCTTCCTATCTTGAACTGCATGATTTTCTTTTTTGAGAGTAGTAGATTAAAATATTTTTTTGGTCCAGAACATTGCTTTCATGAATAGAGGAAGTTCCTAGTAAGGAAACTCCTTCTACCGGTACACACTGGCATATGTTCTCCAATTTGTAGTCTTATATACTGAGAGGAGACTGAGAGGTTGTTATTTACACAGTCACAGACCAGTGTATGTGTGACAAAATCAGGATTTAAACCTAGAACTTCCTGACTCTAAGACTAGCTTCTCACGATGCCATGGTTTGCCTCTCACCAAACACTGCTCAGAAGACCATAGAATTTGGGCTGGAAGGCACCAGAGGAGCCATGCAGTCCACTCCCTTCATTCCACTTTTCCTACCCCCAGTCAACTGTGAAAAATAGAATGAACTCAACTGTAACAATGTCGAATTAAATCAATTGTGTTTTTTGAGGAAGATGGGAGCAATGGAAGGAACCTTGGTATAGAGGAGTCAGAAAGAACTGGGTTTGTATGCTGCCTTTGACATGACCACACACAAGTCATTTAAGGATATGTAACTCTCTAAGCTTCCCTAACAGGACCATGGAAGGAACCTTGGGCATTTTCTCTCCCAATCCCCTCATTTTACATTTGAAGAAATGGAGGTAAAGAAGTTTAAATAATTTGTCAAAGGTTACACAAGACATTCTGCCAAAGCTTTCAAGCTCAGGTTCTATAACTTTCCATTGCCACATGTTGCTTCTCCCAGATTTCTTCTTGTTGATGAGAACTGTTGAGTTTCCACAAAATCACATAACTTTGATAAAGTGACCTAATAATGAAGGTGACTTTACTCTTCCTTTCAGAGTGGAAAGAAAAATGTTGTCAGAAGAAAGAAAATTAAGTGGGGAAGAGAATTTTGAAGAATAAGTAACAAAAATGACAACATTCCAGCTGGGCATATTAACTGACCCTGGCATATGGCACAGCACTGAAGCTATGTGTTTCAGGGATATTTTTAGATGAGTTTTGTAGGGATGCCAGGGTCAGTTCATTTGGATACTGTTATCCAAATGGTTCCAATTTCACTTTCCCCTGTAATTTGCATATTCTCATCTGACAATGCCATGATGAACATCATTAAACGTTTATCATAAAGCAATTATATATTATTTAAACCCGAAGCATAAGCGTATGAAAAATGGATTGACTGTGATGTGACAAGATCGCATTGTGTAGTATAAGAAGTAGGGAAAGGCTGGATGCTCGAAGAGCTTAGAAAACTCGGCAGAGGAATTCAGCTTTGATATGGTACACTGTAGGTTGTTGATAATCTTGACATTATAATAATCCCACACATTTATGTAGGTCTTGGTGGTTACAAATGCTTTGAGTATCACTTCATTTGATCCTGTCACCAATTCTGTGAGGAGTAATTTGCTTCAAAGTGTTTTAGAGGATTCATCTGGCAACGGTACGTAAAATGGATTGGGGGCAGGGAGGAAGGAAGAAGCCAGGGGAAAAGACTGGAGGCAGGAAAGCCAATTAGGAGGCCATTACAGTAATAGGAATCGAAATAATGAGGCAGCCAGGTGATAGAGGATAGAGTCAGGAAGACCTGAGTTCAATTGTGACCTCAGACATTTACCAGATGTGTAACCCTGGCCAAATCACTTAACCTCTGTCTGCCTCAGTTTCCTCAACTGTGAAATGGGAATAATAATAGACCTATTTCTCCAGGATTGTTAGTAGGATCAAATGAAATAATATTTGCAAAGCACACAGTGCCTGGCACACAGTAAGGGCTTAATAAAAAAGTTGTTTTCTTCCTTCCTTCCTTCCTTCCTTCCTTCCTTCCTTCCTTCCTTCCTTCCTTCCTTCCTTCCTTGGACATGGGTGTTGGTATTGGGAATGAAGAGGAAGGGACAAATCTATTCTCAAAGGAAAAAATGGACAAAACATAGTGAATGACTGGATGTGAGAAATGAAAGAGAAAAAGCTCCCAAAATTACTCAAAAGTTTCAAGCTTCAAAGACTGCAAGAACAGTGATGCTTTGGATAAGGAGAAAAGGGAACCGATTTAATGCAGTGAAGGAAGATGATGAATTTAGGTTTAGACAAGTTGAGCAGACAATGACAGGCAACAGAAAGAACGCTAGAATCAACCACAGAAGAGGTAGGTTCTAGTCCCGACTCAGTTATTTATTAGGTGTGTAACCTTAGACAAGTCTCTGCGTCTCAATTTCCTCAACTGTACAATATGGGCATGAGATCACTGGCCTCAAACTTCAATTACATGTTTAGGTTTAAAACGCTCATCTTTTTACTTTAGTACTATTTAAATGCTTATTTCTTTTCCCCCAAATTTAAAAGAGTAGAATACTTTTTATGCATAGGACTACCTAAATATTATTTATATAAATATAAATATATAATATTTATCAGATCTGTGCAATCTGAACTGTGACTTGTTTCCGAGACTATAGGATTCTGAAGGTCTCCCCCCAACTCTGACACTCACCTGGAAGAGTTGCACGATTCTCATTCATGGGGGTACCCTCTCCAATGGTACAGATTACAATGAATACACACCTCGTCATGCTGTGATTACTGCCCATGTCCTCCCAGCACATCTCCTCCACAGGGGTCTGCCCAACATCATCGGAGACCTTCCCTTGCCAGGACAATGAGGTAATAAGGTAGTATATAATAAATTCATAATGATGAAGGTTCAGACAAAAGTAGAATCAATACTTAATGGAACCAGGGCTGAGAAAAAGAGATGCACGAAATTGTGTCATTGACATAATAGGAAACCAAGCTCTATAACTTGTTGTTCTATAGGACTGTATAGGCATACAGCAGGTCAGCTTAGTACAAGGCCAGCCAACCTGTCCTGAGGTAGACCTGATGGTGAAGGTCTTAATGGATGGCCACCACAAAATGGGTATTTTCAGCGACAGGAGTTCATGACAAGTGTCTATTAGGACATGGAGAAGTTGCAATTTACATTAGTGGAGTGAAGAAATCGTGAGCCTTTTGAAATAAGTAGTATCCCTCAGCAAAGGTGGGTCAATCAATCAACTAGCATTTATCAAGTGCTTCCCAGGGTATGAAAGCTGATAATGCAAAGGACAAAAGAGTCATTGCCCTCAGAGAACTTAGATTTTAATGAAGAGAACAGAGTTCTGAGTTCTGTGTATGTGAAATACAGGCTGTATAACTACATTAGTTGGGAAGCTAATTGGCACAGTGAACAGAGGACTCATCTTCTGAGTTCAAATCCAGCCTCAGACACTTACTACCAGTGTGACCCTGGATAAGTCACTTAACTCTGTTTGCCTCGGTTTCCTCTTCTTTAAAATGAGCTGGAGAAGGAAAATGGCAAACCACACTCCAGCATCTGTGCCAAGAAAACCCCAGATGGTTTCATGGACACCACCTTTACCTAACTACAAGTTTTTACTCAATTCAGAATGGAATATTTTTCCATGGGAACACTTTTTGCATTTGATAGCACTAGACAGTGGTATGATGAAGTGAACTGAGAGTTGCATTTGGAGTCAGGAAGTAAACAAGCAGTTATTAAGTTCCTGACCTATGCCAGGTACTGTGTTAACAGTGAATGATACAAAGGAAAGTGAAAACAAAACAAAAAGACAATCTAGGTGTAAGTCTTGCCTCTGAAACCTAAGAGTTGCGTGACTCTGGGTAAAGTCACGAACTCTTCAGACAACTCTCTGAGACTATAAGTTGTGACAAACAGATGCCAATCTGCATTGGTAGCCCCCAACACCACTGAAATTACAAGTCAGCCCCCAAAAAATGGTAGTTCATGAAAAAGGAAGATTAACATCTAAAGAAATTCCCTTTACAGCTTTGTGTTGGGAACATAATCATGAGATTCTTGGTTCTTTAATCAATTACAATTAAAATAGGTTCACATTTTTATAGTGCTGTATCATTGACAAAGGGCTTTACCAAGCAACAGAAGCTTGGCCTGGCAACTAATATTGGCCACACTGTAAGCCCCATGAAAGCAGAGACTACAGTATTTCCAGTCATCTTGACTTTTATTTTGCCTCTGGACTGGAGGAGAGAGTGAAGCTGATGACTTTGCCAAGCTCTGCCTCACTTCAATCCAATTTACATGCAAGTCAAGACACCACGCTTGTCATGTCATTCCTTGGTCCTTTTCGAGAAAGAAGGATGAACGATACCTTTACAAAAACTAACTCATGGGATTTTAACAGTAATCTTTTCAAGTAACTTGTACAAATATGACCAATCTCATTTTACAGATCAAGAAACTGAGACTCAGAGAATTTATGTAACATTGTTGGCAACTGGAAGAGTCAAGATTCAAACCCAGAATTTCTGACACTGAAGTGAGTACAATATTGATTGACAGAATAAGGACAGAGTTAGGAAACAGCATGCTCTTTACTATGTCCAAAAGTCAAGATATCACTCTGTCTTGGTCAAACAACAACAATTATTACAAGACATAAAACTGGAGAAAGGGTAGGAGAAGAGTAAACTGGTAAAAAATGTCAGATTGTTAGTTTATTTTCCTGTTTAGAAAAGCTGGTTAAAAAGAAAATTGAATAAACTCTCATTTTTAATTTCCAGGTGAGCTACTAACTCTCCATCAGTACACATATAATTAGGATCCAAGATATTAATGGAAACTCTGAAAGTCACATGAACCTTTTCTCCATGACAACGGCGGGGGTGACTAACCAGGCATTTCCTGCTTTTACAAAGATACAGATATTTACTGAAGTATAATGCAGTCAAAGGAGCCTAATGGAAATGGGTAAGTATACCTAAATCAACACCAGTACCAAGTTACTGATATAAGTGCATGCATTTAGTCAATCCCAAACATAGCCTTCTGGATTACTGGGTGAGAAGAACTGAAAGGAAACATTTATTAAGCATTTCCTTTGTTCCAGCAACTGTGCTAAGCACTTTACAAATATTCTCTCTTTTAATCTACACAACAAGCCAGTGCAGCAAGTGCCGTTATTATCCCCATTTTACAGTTAAGACATTATGATAGGGAGCAAATCCCTCCTTTATATGTGGGTATACAAAGCCTAGAAAAGGGAAATAGTGGGAAAGGACCAAAGAGGATGTAATAGGGTTTTTTTTAAGTCAATTAATAAAAGACAAAGCAAAACCAAGAAGGGATAAAACATAGTACCTTCAATGCTCTGTGGACCCACAAGATTCATAGCCTGATGAGCCGCATATTCTACACGGGGCCTAGCAATGCCCAGCTGTTCCATCACTCCATGGAGCAACCTCTAAATATCTGCTTCTGAAACTCGGTCTGGAGTCCGAGGACTATGAGCAGATGATAGAGTCCATCCCAATGCTAGCCAAAACACCATGTTGTACAAGACAGCGCTCAGCATCATGGAGTCTATTGTCCCCTGCAAAAAAAGGAGAAACCAACTATCAATCGGCCACAAGGAGAAAGGGGGCTGTGTGGTTTTCAAAAAAAGGGAATGGTAGGCAATTGAAACTTTAGGTTACTAAGCTTGACAGCAAATTCTGGTAAAATTCAAGGTTTGTGAGTGTTTAGAAAGGGAAGAGGTGATCACTGTGATCCTGCATGGGTGTAATAAGAACAAGGGAAGTCAAATGAACCTTATTTCTTTTTGTTGTCAAGGATTTGAACATAGTATATCTTGATTAACAAAGCCTTTTATAATACTCTTTTGGGCAAGATGGCAAAATGTGGACTGGCTAACGGCATAGTTAGGTGAATTCAGAACTGGCTGACTAACCAGACCCAAAGTGTGGTGATGAATGGATTGATTGATGTCAGACTGAAGGGAAAAGGGCTATGATGGAATGAAGCTAGATCCTAATCTAGCTCTAATCTATTCAAAATTTTCCCAATGATTTAGTGGAAGAAAGATATAGGTGGCATGCATTTAAATTTTCAGATGATACATAGCTAGGAGCAGCAGCTAATACACTAAATAACAGACCAGTGATCCAAATGAGTATGGATCAACTGAAGCTAACAAGGTGAAATATAATCATGAGAGGGATATGGTACAGGTCTGTGCTTTCATTGGGATAGGGAGCTCCTAGATAAGGAAGTCCCTCTAACGATGCAAGTCAATACTCTCCAATATATAGTTTCAGAGTTGCCCAGAACATTGATTTAAATGACTTTCCAGGGGTCACTCAGCCAATATGGGCCAGAGGCTGGACTTGAGCTCAGGTTCTTCCAGTGTTAAAGTCAGATTTTCATTGTAGTGCCTCTCTATAATATAATCATAGATTAATTAAAAAAAAAAAAAACCTTTGTATATGTGGAAAAATATATTAAAGATAAAAGTCCTCTATTTGGGCTTAAAAACACAGCTATCAAGTATAGGGCAGGAGACATGTGGATATATAGCAATTAAAGTGAAAAAAATCTGGAGGATCTGATGGATCAAAAACTCCATACAAGTCAATAAGTATGATGTGGCAATGCAACAGCAAAATCAAATGCAATTTTGGTCTTTATTAATATTCAAAGGCAAGGCGGTGGTAGGTGGCCCTGCCCTTCTCTGGCTGATTCAGACAACATATGGAGCATTGCATCCAGTTCTAAGCACTGAGCCCCTAAGAAGGGGTTGATCAAGGAAGTGAGGAGACTTGAAACCATGCCTTCTAAAGATTAAAGGAACTGGAATGTAAAGCCTAGAGAAGATTGAGGAGACAAAGGAATGGTTGCCTCAAACTTCTGAAAGTTTCCAAAGGGCCACAATTTGGAGCCTTCATTTTACAGATGAGGAAACTGAGGCCCAGAGAAGCAAAATTACTTGCCCCAAGAGATGCATAGCATAGGTGGGAATTTGAACTCAGGTCCTCTGACTCTCCATCCAGGACTCTTTCTACTGCACCACACTGAGTTGGTCCTGGACAACAGAACATGGAACCATGAACAAAAATTACAAGGAAGCAGATTTCACTTTAATAGAAAGAAGAACTTCCTAACAATTGACTTGTTTTGCCAGCGGGGCCCTGGGGCGGGGGCTGGGTGACGCAGCAGGGCCCTGGGCAGAGCATCAGGCGTCCAGGTCCCACGATGCCACAGAGCAATGAAAGGCCAGCAAAGATCTCTGCTCAGCAAAAGCAGCCACTTGCCAGCCTTCTCAGAGAAGTGGAGGGCCGGGTTTGAGGGCCTTAAAAAGTTCTGCCTTTTACGCGCCAGGCAGGAGACCCGGAGGACCTGGCACAGGCTGTACCAATCCCTCCAGCGTGGGAGGAAGGTTCTTCGGCTCCAGAGGAAGTGGGGCCAGAAAACGGGCCTGGCTGCTCCCCATAGCTACCCAATCCCTGGCACTGTAAGCCCCCACATCCGGGGGCACCTCGTTGAAAGCCTGGCAGCATCTGTTGAGAATGCTGCCCAGGAATGCCAGTCAGAGGAAGAGCCCCGCACGGCAGCAGCTGGCTTGCCAGTGGGCAGTGTGTTAGGTCAGGCCAATGGCTGCAGGCAGAGGACTGACCACCAGGATCCTGGCAGGCTCAGGACAGCCAGCAGGGAGGGCCAGGTGGAGAGCAGCCCCACCTTAGTCACCTTGAGGAACCATAAGGGAAATGGTTGTTACTGCAGCTGCTACCAAGGGCTGGGCCCAAACATAATGGAGCCGGAGCAGCCGTCCCTAACTCCGGGAAGGCCCCAGCTTAGCCAGCATAGCGGGGAAAAGGATATCACTGCTTCGGGTGTATAAGGAACTGTCCATGATTCCGTTTGGGTACCGGATCCTGAGGTCCCCCAGTTTAAATCGAGGAGAACGTGTAAGCTTCGGACAGGCCAGCAGCGGAGCTGGGTGCAGAAGTTCGCCAGGGGCCATAGGGAGAAGCGCCAGGAAGGCTGCCAGAGGGTACTTGTAGCTCATTCCCTCACTCAGGTCCCAATAGCCCCGCTCCCCTCCCTCAGGTTCCTTTCCCAGATATGGACTGCAGCGCCTTAGGGCCCACAGCAAAGGGAAAGAACTCAAGAACACCCAGTAGCCCGGGGCCCAGAGCCATGTGTCGGAGACGCCCTCCCTAGTCAGCAGAATGGCAATGTCACCCATGGTTGGGATCCATCCCACTTCACCAGACTGAGCAGTGAGATAGTCTCACCCAAACACACCAATCCAACCTATTTTTCTACTACTCCAATATTCCTTCTCCAGTTAAAGCAATTTAATCTCCTTCCTGTTCCAAGAACACAGCATGATCTTCCCTGCCTCAGTTTCTTCTCTCTTATTGTTCCTCTCACTTGAAATGTCTTCATTTCTCCTTTCTGCCTAGTATTAACTCTCCTTAAAGCCCCACCTATTCCAAGAAAGCTTTTCCTATCTTTTCTAGCCTCTTCCTTCTCTTAACCATACAGTAGCAAACAACCAGATTGTTTGCTACTGTTTCATATAACCTTTGATTTTCAACTGGAACACAAGCTCCTTGAGAGCAAAATACTGTGAACATACACTTTGTGTTTCACGGTGCCTCACCCAATACAAAAACCCACAGTAGATGGTCAAATTATTCATTTTTCAACTGTGTAGTGCAACAAATAAACCAAAATGCTACTTCATATTTTCATACGTGCCTTAAATGTCTAAGGAACGCCAATTTTAAGCCTACAAGTGACACCAAGTTGGTTGTGGCTAGCAAACATCTGCTAGCAACCTGTGAGAAAGAATGAGATGCTGAAATAGCCTTAAGCTGGAGAGGTGATTAAAAAGAAACAGGATATAGTTCAATAGAGTACAAGGAAGAAAAACAAGCTATAAAATTCAAAGGTAAAGAATGACCAACTGGCACAAGGGCAACAACAAAAAAAATTGAGGCAGCATGAAAATTTACCAGGTGATATAAATTATTACCTAAGCACAACAATGGGAGTTATATAAGGGAATGAATACAACATATAAGAACTTTAGGATGTTCTGCCAAACCTGTACTTATCAGACTCTCAAAAAAATATGGTCCATTTTGGGCTTCACAAACTAGATGTGGAACACTGGAACTGGTGGTTCCAGAGAAAAGTAGCAAAAATAAAGATTCAGGGAAATGGAAACCTTGAGGAAAAATTCAACTTGGAGGGGAAAACCCTAAAAACCCTAAAAAATCCTAAAAAACAGAAAAGGATTATATATTGATAAAGGTGAATTAATACTATTTTTACATAGATGAAACAAAAGAAAATAAGTTGCTAAATTCTGCAAAAAATGCCTTTGAAAACATTTAGGGTAATTTATAAAAAAAAAAAAAAAAGATCACTGAGGTGAGTAGGTTAAGTGTGGTAATTCAAGGAGGCAGAGGGTGAACTTCTGGCGATCCCTAATGGCTACTTCATTCTAAAACATCCCAAAGTCTCCTGAGAGTGCCCCACTCATTCATTGTCAGCTCTCTAACCTAAAGTGTCTCCCTCTTTTCCCTAAATGAACCTGTATTCTTACCAGTCCTTTGATGAGGTCTGAGCTTCTCTTTTAGGTTAAGTTGTTCCTGGGGCCTTAGTTCTGGGCAACTTGCCCATTCTTTCTTGGCCACAGCCTTGGGCTGGGACTCCCCTGCTTCCTGCTGAACACTTGGTAACTGCAGAGGTGATCTTAGAGGTGTCACCTTCTCTGCTCGAACTTCCTGCCCTTTCACAGGGACAGCGACCTAGACAGAATACCCGTTAGTTCTCAATGAAAAGCTAGGTTAGGGTGGGTTTCCAAGGATAAATACTTGAAATCAAAGGAGATCATCCCACAGGGGCAGAACCACACATCCCACTCCCCAGGCAGCAAAGAGCTTGAGAAAGGGGAGATCAAGATGCTACATTTGGTAAAGAAGTTCAAAACAATGCCCTCCTTTTATTCCCGGTACAAGAAACTGCTGAAACATTTTGGCATAGTAGATGGAGGATCAGCCAAACGGTCACCCACTGGTTTCCGTGGCAGAAATAATACCCATCGTACAGAGAGCCAAAGGGCCCTGTTGTACCCCCACTTCTCCTGTCGTGTGGTCCCTCACCCTGCTTTCGGAATCCCCCGCTCCTCCCCGGGCACTCCGGCCTCTTGGGTTCTCTCTCCAAATCTTCTACCAGGGTCACGGCTTCCTCTCCGCTCTCTGGACGATGCTCCTGTACCCAGGGCTGACTCTCCCCAGGCAGGACGGTCAGGAATTGCTCCAGCACCAGGGTCTCCAGGATTTGCTCCTTGGTCCGAACCTCTGGCCGTAACCACCTACAGCACAGCTCCCAGAGCTGGCTGAAAGCTTCCCGGGGCCCAGCCACCTCCTGGTAGTGGAATCTCCGGAACCGCTGTCGGAAGGTCTCCGAGTTCCCCACATCGCCTCTCAGAGCGGACTTGGCCATCGTTCACAGAGGAGGCAGTCTGACATCAGACGGAGGTGTGGCAGCCGGGGCTTCCCCCGGCCTCCTCTCTGTCTTTGGGGACCTGCGGGAGGAGCTTCTCCCTGGGCAGAGAGGAATGGGAGGGTCACAGGGGGCGCCCATTCATCCAAGGCCGTCCCAGGGCCAGCCTGAAGGAACCAGCTGGACTGGGAGCAGAAGCCAGGGTTAGGGACGGGAGCGGGGCTGCCCCAAAGCTGCCTCTGCGGCCTGAAGCAGCGAACCGCGTGTACTGACCGCACCTCCACAGCACCGGGGGGTCTGGATCCTAACGGCTGCCAGGCGGCGGGAGGGGCCAGCGGCCCAGCACCCAGCACCCAGCAGGGGGCCCTCACGGCCCGCCCCCCGCCCGATCCGAGCCCTTCCCAGAGCCCTCCGCGCCTGCCCCGCCCCCTCCGCTCCACTTTCACCACCTCCCCAGGCAACAATCGATGCAGGAACGTGTGGTCTTTGTTTTCCTCTAGTTTGGGGAACCTCGGGGTCCCGGCCCGTAACGGGCACGACAGGGGAGGGCCGGGTGGGCCCTGGGGGTCACCGTGAGCTGGGGGTGACAGCCGACGGGGGAGCGCTTCTACACGGGGGACAAGACCCTGCGGAGAGGACCTGGGGTGTCCCGGAGCCTGGCGGAGGGAGGGAGATCGGGGTTCGGGAAAGGACAGGGCGCCCGGGCTTCGGTCTCTTTGTCTCGGCTCCCTCCGGCCGGGTCACTCTTGGCGTCGTCCCGTCCTTTCCAGACGGTCACTGATTGGGCTGAGGGGAGCCCCAGGCACCCCTGTCCCGGCCTGCCTCCTCCATCTGTCCGCTCCTCTCCACCCCCGCCCCCTCCCACCGCTCCCCCCGAACCGAGTCCGGTCCCCGCCTCCCGGAGGGCCTCACCCGCTCCCGCTCCGGCCCCGGCCCGGCTCTCCAGCCTCCCAGACCAGCTCCCAAACCGGAAGTCCGCGCGGGAGACACCGAGGACCTTAGGGCGCGTGCGCCAAGGCCGCTGCCTGGACTACGTCTCCCAGAGAGCTCGGTGGACTAGAAGCGAACGTGGTCGCTCCGACCAAGCTACGTGAACGCTTCCGGGCTTCCATTGGCAGGGAAAAGGAAGCCCTCGCGCTGGCCGGTGCCTTTTTCTCTTCCTCGAAGGAACTGTCTTTCCCGGCTAGTTGATTCGGCCGGAACTACACTTCCCAGCGGGCCTTGCGCACAGCGGCTGGAGCAGCGCTCCTCCCCCGACGGCCGGGGGAGCTCGCGCCGGCGGACGCTGCCTCAGCGGCCCGCTGCCCGCCGTGGGGATGATCCACGAGCTGCTGTTGGCTTTGAGCGGGTACCCGGGTGCCATCTTCACCTGGAACAAGCGGAGCGGCCTCCAGGTACGGCCCACCCTGAAGGGAGCGCTAATTGGAACTCCACCTGACGGGGAAAGCAAGGGGCGGAGTTAAGAGTGCCAGTGTTTAGGGCCGGGGCGGGACCTGGGGGGGGCGGGGTAAGGCGGTCAGAGGGGCGGGACCCTGGGAGTAGGGAGCGTGGACGGACTGCGGGGCCTGCGGTGGAGGAGCGGGGGGCGGGGCTTGGCCTGGGAGCCGCTAATGAGGGGGCGGAGCCTGGAAAAGGGCGGGAGGGGGTCGGCTCCCGGGGCTCTGGCGCGGGCTGGGGTAGAGGGGCGGGGCCACGACCGAGGTCTGCGCGAGAGGGCTGAAGAGAATGAATGGCCGAGGGAGAATTGTGTCACTTCACCCTGCCTGCCTCAGTTTCCTCATCTGTAAAATAAGCTAGAGAAGGAAAGGGCAAGCAGCTGCAGCGTCTGCCTAGGAACCCCAAGACGGTCCAAGGTGATTGCGGACCCTGCGCTGTGTTTTACGGTAACCAGCCCGGTCTGTAAGAATTAAGAAATGAAGCAGGCGGGTCAGACTTCTCCGAGGTCCGAGGTCCGCCCCCGCCTTGGCCGCCTCACAGCAGGGGTCCCCTGCCAGGCTCAGGCTGCCCTTTGACCCGAGCCCCCCTCCAGAGGCTCTGACCGTGCAGCCCCTCCTACGAGCCTCTTCTCCCTTGGACCCCCTGCTGGGAGAAGCTGCCCGCGCTGCGCCCTCTTCGTTCCTGACCCTCTGCAGTCTGTCTCTTGACCCCATCATTCAACGAAACTAGACTCTTCAGGTTACTAATGGTCTCTTTATTGGCAAGTCCTCGCTTCAGTATTTGACGTTTTACGCCCCCCCCAGCCCCCAGCTCCCGGACACTCCTCTCTCAGTTTGTAATACTTAATTTCCCCCCACCCGACTTTTGCCTACGTATGTGACCACTCCTCAGCTCCCCGGATGCAGGTGTGCCTGTGCCCTCTCCTTTCTCAGGGACCTCGTTATCTTCCCCACGCGGATGGCATCCTGCCTGGATATGCAGCCTTAGTCTCTTTCCCTGCATAGACACCTCACACCCTGCCCGTTAGGTATTTTAAACCAGGTGTTTTATAAGAAATTCAAACTCCACGTGTCCAAAAAGCCCTCCTCTCCATCCCTGAATCTCCTTTTCCTCCTGCTGACTTCCCGGTTCCTGTCCAAAGCTCCGTCTCCCCCAGCCCAGATCCAGCCTTCCCTGTCCTTCTCCCTCTGCCTCTCACACCCAAGCCGCCTCCTGAATGCATCCTCCCCGGGGTTCCCTTCTAAAACATGGACCTGACCATTTCCCTCCCCTGCCCAAGGAGCATTCTCCTAGCTCTGGCTGGGCTCTAGGCTCAGACTTCTCCACCGGGCATGGAGTATACCCTCACAGTCTAACTCCGGAGTGATCGATTAGACATGAGTACCCTTGACGCACTCCCTTGCAGCCAAACTGAGCCCATGCAATTCCCTTTCCCCTCCTTGTGCCTGTCACAGGCTGTGCCCTCTTCCTGGAGGCCCTTAGGTGCCATCTCCTCCATGAGGCGCCCGCCCGCAGCTGCTAGTTCTCCCCTTGAAAAATTGTATTGTGTACGTTCTGTATTGACTTGCTTGCAAATATGTCGTATCTCCGCAGTGGAATACTTAGATCCTTGAGGAAAAGGACGATTTTTCTTTGCCTAGCACAATGCCAAGCCTATAATGAGAACTTAATAAATACTTGCTGATTGATTATCTGCTCCTACTTGCATGCTAATGAATGCTGCTAGAGGAAGTCCCAGCACTGCTAATTAGGTCTTCCACAAATGGATATTACTTAATCTTGACTTGGCCTTCACTTCTGCTTGCCAGTTCTCTTCCCTGATTGACCTTCTGTTGTACTTGTCTCCCACCCCTTCCCTGCTCTCTCTAGACAGCAGGTCTCAACTCACACTTCACTCAAAGTTCAGGACTGTTCATCATGAGCTTCCTCTTCTCCTCTGTGGAATGTTAAGGGAATTTGAAGATCTTCTTTGACCATTAATAGACACATAGAGCCCTGGCTACAGGGAGTTTCTAATTAAGTGCTGGGGCACCTTCAAGCTCCTGAGCACTCAGCCAATCAGATGCCAAGTCTTTGTTATATATTCTGGGAGTAGGCATTTGCTTTGGGGGTCCACTCATAAGAAGGATCTTTGGATTTCTTTGATTTCCTGGTGGAGATTCTGAGTAGCCATATGTTCGGAGCCCACACATCTCCGCCCCACACCCCGACTGCTCCGATGGCTGTGCTCCCTCAATCCAGTGATGTACATAAAGTGTACAGCAATATTGCTTTACCCAGACTGTTGGAGTTCTGTATGTCTTTGTGCTAATTTCTCTGCTTGCATTTTCTCCAAGTTCAGGGTGCTGACTTTTCCCCTGAACTAGTGAATGTAATTAAAGTAGGATTGTTAACCCCTTTTTGAGCAGTCTTTCCTTTAAAAGCAGATCAAAGAACCTGTGCTAGCAGGCCATCCTGGGTGTGCTAGGGTGCTTGCTAATATACTCTGTTATGTACTTCAAATCATCTCGGTGTTATCCTCTCCTTTGCATTAGTCAAGGAAGAAGACATGGCCCTTCTCTTCACTAATGCCAAATCCTCTACTTCAGAGATTCCTTGAACTTGGTTTTTTTTTTTTAACAGTTTGATAACATTTTCAATATAATTAGTTCTTTTGGCAATCTCATGCTTTTTATTTTTGCATATTTACAAACTTTTCTGAAAAAGGGGTCTTTGGCCTTCACCAGACATGATCTGCCAAAGGAGTCCATGACACAGTAAAAATGAAGAAGCCCTATTCTACTAAAACCTTTGATCACCTCCTCTCCTATCTCCTCTGGGAACTTGCTCTTTCAGATATCTCTTTGCTCTCCCAAATTTCTAATCTCTCCCTGTCCACCGGCTCTTTCCATGATGCCCCATAAACATGCCAGCTGTTTTCTGTTAAACTTCTAGAAAAAGCTGTCTGCACTCATTGCTTCTACTTTCTCATTTCCCACATGTTTTTCAACCTCCTGCATCCTTGCTTCTGTCCTCACCACTTGGCTAAAGTTACTGTGTATAAGGTTACCAGTGATCTCTGTATTATTAATTCCAGTGGTCTTTTCTCAGTCCTCATCATTCTTGACTTCTCTGCCTCCTCTTTCTGACTTTCCCATCTCTGGATTTGTATGACATTGTTCTTTCATACTTCTCTTCCTCTCTGCTCTACCCATCCTTCTCAGTCTCTTTGCAGGATCTTCATCCATATCCTCCCGTAAGCACTGTCCCTGGGTGGGAGCACCACAGTGCTGGGTCCTGGACCCTCTTCTCCTTTACCTCTACTCTTTTACGGTGTTCACCTCTTGTTCCCGTGGGACCAACTATTATCTCTTGGCAGATAGCCCTCATCTCAGTCCTGAGCTCTGGTGCCACGTCTCCAACTATCCGTTAAACAACTGAAACTCTGAGTCATCCTTCATTCTTCCTTTAGCCTTTTCGTCCCCCAGGGATCAATCTGTTGGTAAGTCATACCTCTTCTGCCTCCATGACATTCTCACCTACGTTCTTTTCTCTCCTCTCATGGGAGCCTTCCTACTTGTGGTCCTCATCACCTTTCACCTGGACTATTGTAGTAACCTCTGATTTGCACTCCCTCCCTTTTTTCAGTCTGTTCTTTTTATGCCAAAGTCATATCCTTAAAGAATAGGTTTAACCATGCTACTCTTCTGCTCATGAAGCTTTAATGGCTCCCTGTTGCCTCTAAAATCAAATGCAAATTCACCAGTGTATGCCTTGAAATTGGAATAACTTTCTAATTGTTCTCCTTGCATCTGGTCTCCTCTTCTTCAGTCCACCCTCCACAGAGCTACCAAAGTAATGTTCTTAAAGCATATGTATGATCTTGTCATTCCTCTGCTCAAGAAGTTTCAATGGTGATTTTTTGGCACTGGAAAAAAATTCAGACTTTTTTTGGGGAGGAGGGGAAGGGATCAGAGACACTTAAAGCCCTTCCCAGTTTGGCTCCAGCTTTTTTTTACACTAGGGTTACATATTACTTTCCTTTATATACTAAATGTTCCATCTGTACTGGGTTCTATTTATTCTTAGTAGAGAGCACCCCATCTCCTCTCTCTATGCCTTTACCCATGCTGTGCCCTATGCCTAAAAGGCTTTCCTTTTTCATTTTGCCTCTTGGGACCCCGCTCTCTTCAAGCTTCAGCTCAGAGGATAAGATGCCTCTTCCCATTTCCCATTTGTTGATACCCTTCCCCCATGACTTTTTATACATTTTGTATTTACTTATCTGTATTGCTCAGTATGATGTAAACTCCTTAAGAGCAGATGCAGCTGCATTTTTCCTCTGTTGCTCACCGTGCCTGTCCCAGAGGTGCTCAGAAAGTGGTCGTGAAATTGAAGAGCTCAGCCAAGGAGAAGGAGTCGGCGCTGTTCTTCCTCTTCTTTTTGAATTTTTTTGTGTTTAACCTGTGGTTTGGGTGGATTTTTTCCCTAAACTTTCCAAATTTAGCAACTTAGAAAGTTGTCTTATTTATAGACTTTCTCATCTTTGGTATTTAGTGAAGTGATAGGGTTTGAGAAGAGGAGAATTCTCTTACTTTTTTTGTTTAATTTCTTCATACAATTGCCTTGCATTGTCTCTTGAGTAGTTTTTTTTTTTTTAAGTTTTCATATGCATATGTTGGTGTGCCTCTTCATATCCCCTACAACTAGCACAGTCCTGGGCACACAGAAGGTGCTTGGTAAGTGTTTATTCATTGGTGGAATGTTAGAGATGGCAAGGCTGAAGGGATTAGGAAGGAAAAGGTAATTGCTTATTACATAGCTTCCTTGACCTCCTTCCAGATTATGAAAGTCCATTCAGGTGATGGATTCAAAATGTAGAATGAGACATTTTTTAGACCTAGACAGTACAAGAATTTGTTTGGCCCAACTATACACATTTATTACAGGGGTTTTGTTTTTCTTTTTTTCTTTTTAATGAGAGAGAAGGAGAGAAAGAAAATAAATGCTTGTTAATTGAAATTTTACATTTAAAAAATAAACACCATTTTCTTTTTAAGTGATATTTACATGAACAAAAAAAACTCAGTTTTTTATAGTCTATGATGAATTTGTTATAATCACTTTAAAAAGATGCCAGTAATGTGCAAATAGTTATATTTTACAGAACTCTTCTGATAAATACACCTCACAAAAGGCAGAATGAGGAGAAAAAAATGTCATCATAAAACATTTGGAGAAAAACATCCTGTCATTATTGTAAAGCATTTGGAGTATCCTCAGGGTGGGAGTCAAATGAATCAGAGGCATCTGTGTCCTTAATGTTGTTACCACTTTTGTAGGTGTCACAGGACTTTCCGTTTCTCCATCCGAGTGAAACCAGCGTCCTGAATCGACTCTGCCGCCTTGGCACGGACTATATTCCCTTTACAGAGTTCATTGAACGATATACAGGCCATGTGCAGCAGCAGGTGGGTGGTCGGCCCTTGAGGACAGTGGTGATGTTTTTTATACGTCTTGCATTTGGGCTCAGAAGAGCGCCAAGTATCGGTAGTATTAATAGTAACATTAGTAACAGTGTTACGAATAATATTAATGACAGGAACATTTATAGAGTCACTGAATTTGAGAATTAAATAGCCCAAACTCTTACTACAAGCAGTCCTTGAAGACTTCTAAAGGGAGAGAATTCATTACTTCCTGAGGTAACCCATTCCCTGCTTGGATAGGTCTAAGTCAGGGGCGGAGAACCTGCAGCCTCATGGCCACATGTGGCCTTCTAGGTCCTCAGGTACAGTCTGTTGATTGAGTCCAAGTTTTACAGAACAAAGGAGATATGTTCTGTGAAGTTTAGGTTCAGTCAAAGGGCCACTTTTGAGGACCTAGAGGACCACATGTGGCCTTGAGGACACGGGTTCCCCACCCCTGGTAGATGTTAGGAAGTTTTTTCCTGACATTGAGTATAAATTTGCCTCTCTGTGATTTCAACTCCTAGCTTCCTAGAAGCATAACAGATCCATGTGATGGATGAAAGAGAGAGTCCTGTGGAAGATGGAATTCCCCTAAGGTTATTTACAAATGTGTCGTTATTTGAATTGTTTTTCCTGTAAGTTCTGGGAGTTTTTGTTCTACAGCATAAGAGTCAGCAGCGTACGATGTGAAGAGTGCTGGGTGGGGATCTGGTTCTGTCACATACTTCCTATGTGACCTTTGAGGAAGTAACAGAACCTCTCTGGTCTCAGAAGAACATCTGTCTATGAGTGGCATTATACACATTAGAAAGAGAGAGAAGGGAGTTGGAGGCTGGTTTTAAATTTAGACTTCTGGCTGGGCTTTTGCTCAAGTTTGAGTTAAAAATATGGGTTCCGCAGATCCAATAGTTCTCAAGGAAGATGGATTTTTTTCAACAGAGGAGGAATTCTGTCCTTTTTCTTTTTTCATCACAAAGTTTTTATTCTTCCTTAAGGCAAAGGGTTAAGAAGGTTCTGGCTTAAAATAAACATGACATCAGTTTTGGAAGGTGGGAATAGGAATTATGACTCACACTGATATAAATATTTACAAAATGCTTTCCTCGCAACATCCTTTTAGGTAGGGAGTATAAATATATTTTTCCCATTTTACAGAGAAGTAAACCCAGGCTCAGAGAAGTGAGGTGACTTTGCTTCAGGCTGTTCACCTAATCGGTCTTGGAACCAGCACTAGAGTTCAGTTTTCCTTTGTCTTAGGACCAGTGCTCCACACTGCACCAAATCTGGACTCAGTCCCCAGTTCTACCTCTTGTGACCTTGGACAGATCACTTAACCTCTCTGAACCTCTTCCTCATCTCTGAAGTGAGAAAGTTGGACTGGATGAACTCCAAGGACCTTTGGTGTTGTCAATCTGTGGTCCAACAATGTTAATGGGCAAACTATTTCCCTCACTCCGTTGTATGTTTCTTCTTACGGAGGTTAATTTGACACAGCTATTCAAACATCAGCAGTACAACTAATAATGACGTAATAACAACAAAAAGGATAGTATTTAAATAATACTTAAAGGATTTTGTAAAGCACTTGACAGATGTACCATTTGGTCCTCACAGCAGCTCTGGGAGGTAGGTGCTGTTAGTATCCTCATTTTACAAAGGAAACTGAGGCAGACAGAGGAAGTTTTACATGTCTAGGGTTCCACAGCTAGGAGGTGTTTTGAAGCCACATTTGAACTCAGGTCTTTGTGACTCCAGGTTCAGCACTTGATCTGCAAGTCCCAATCCTGGAGCTAATTTAATTAGCCTTTGTTTAATCGCAGGATCACCATCTGTCCCAGCAAGGCCAGGGTGGATTACATGGAATTTATTTGCGGGCCTTCTGCACAGGTCTGGACTCCATCCTGCAGCCATATCGTCAAGCACTGCTTGACTTGGAGCAAGAGGTGAGGTAGAGAAGAGGAGAAAGAGGCAGGCAGTAATGCCCCTGAGTCCCCCAGTTTCCTCACTAGACCACATCCTTGGAAAGAAAATGCGGTCCTCCCTCCCCACCATAGCTTGTCTTCCTTTAATTAGGGTTTCAGAATTGGGAAAATGCCTTTAATGAGCATATACCACTATAAGCTCTCCGTATTGTTCATTTAATGATCAAAGTAACTTCTTGCCTCTGTAAGAGGTTCCAGGGTATTCTGTGAACATTTTGCTTTCAGTTTTTAGTGACCTGTATCACTTTAGTGACCCTGTATCACTATCTTCTGTGGGAACCTAAAAGCACTCATTACCACAAGGTCTGTTCTCTCCCTCTCCCCAGCCAGTGTTCTTAGGTCATAGGTTAGAAACTTTTTGAGATGGTGTTTTTCTAATTATGTTTTTTATTGCAGTTCCTTGCTGACCCTCCCCTTTCCATATCACATGTCAATTACTCCTTGGACCAGGTATCTTTGTAGATAATGGAATATCTTGGGTTCTTTTTGTCTGTTCTCTCAGTCTTTTAGGTATATTTGACTAATCTAGTATTTTGAAGAGCTCTCCTACTTCCAGATTCGGAATTTGAATCTAAAATTTTACATTTTGTACATTTAATCTGCTTTATTATATGAGCATTATTTCATGAATTCTGAAGATAAATCGTCTCTTAACATTTGGTACTAAAGTTGTCCATGTTGATGTTATACTGACTATCCTGCCAGCCTCCAAAATAGGTGTTTCTAGCTAAAGATAGGCTGAGAGGAGTAGGCCCTTTTTTTGCCTCTTCTGGCTGGAGTTGATCTCTCTATCTTCATTCAGAAACGCCATCATTTCCAGAGCTTATGTTTATACTCCCTCTCTTACATTTGGAACACGTAAGAGATTACATTAGATTAATTAACTTTTGCTTTGCTTTGTAGTTCCAACTTCTTTTTCCCTCAGTGATGGTTGTTGTTGAACAGATTAAGAGTCAGAAGGTAAGCACTTCTTTTATTCTGGTTAATGATGTACGTAATTCAGTGTGCTTAGTGATTTGCACCACATAGATTTCTTCAAACTGTTGTGTTTGGGGGAACCATGAAATTAGACCTGAGAAGGAAAGGCATCATACATGTTGATCATTGATGGGAGCAAGGAGCTTTTTCCTCAAGGTCATGCTTCAGTATTAAGAGGTCACCATGCCTAAGTCATTCACCTAACTTTGTTAAATGTACTTTTTACTTAGGTTGTTGCTATTATTACTGTCATGGAAAAATTGATTCCAAGTATTCTGGGAGACTGTTGGCTTTTGGGATCTGAGCTAGTAACTCTGAGATCAGCAAGTGCTGAGTAGATTACCTAGTCAAGTTGGGTTGTGAAAAGTACCCTCTGGCTCCCTGAGTCCTTTTCTCTTGAGTTGTTATAAGAACAATCACAGGAAGCAGCCTTGAAAGTAGTATAATTTTTACAAATTCATCCACAGCATTTTAAAAAAATCTGCAGTGAGACAATTGGGTTGCATGTGACACACTCCTGTCCTCTTTCCCTCCTTCTACGCACTCCCAACCCCAGAGATATTTAATGAGACCTTTGTAAATGTCACACAGATGCAGAATACATATCAATACTAATGTATATGGGCTCCCTCCCTCTTGCCCCCTTCTCTTTCTCTCCCCCCCAACTCTGATCTGTCTGTCTGCCTCTCTTACACATACACACTTGTACTTATGCATACACATACACACACACACACACACACACACACACAGAGTAAATAAGTGCCACTTCTTCAGCTAAAAAGCCCAACCAGATAATTTAGGCCAAAGAATTGAATGAAGGGTAGGACTCAGTCCCACATAGAGGTAACCATAGCACAGAGGCAAAAGTATCTAATTTGGCTTCTTTCTTTGATGAATTGGACCAAACAGTTGCCAGCCCTCTACTTCATTTTGTGTTGTGTAGACACATATCCAGCTGTATGCACAGTGAGTTGTTTAAGTGCATCCCCTCCATTCCTGGAAGCCTTGTGTGGGCTTCTTCATGGACCTCTCTACCCCTGCAGCTTCTTTACACTCCCCTGTCCCCCCAAAATGAGAAGAAAAGTACCACCATGAATGGAGTTACGAGCCAGATGAAAATTTTCTCTCCTTTCCCATGTTAGCCTTCTCTGTCTCATTTCAATTGGGAAAGGAGAGTGAAAAATCCAAGAAGAGCTGGTGGTTCACTCACCTTCTTTTCCACGATGGGCCTAGGGATGCTGTGGGCTGAAGTTCAGCAGAAATAGAAAAGATTTGCACATTTTACTAGACTTCACTCTGCACAATTGGAAATGTGCTACATCCATGTTATCCTTTCTGACTACAGAAGCAAAGATAAAAACTCTCTCCTTAAAGAAGCTGATGGGGGGGCCGGTAGTTTTTACTTCTGAATTAACATATTCATTCTTGGCTGATGAATCTAGAACCTGTAATCTAAACATTTAAACATTCTTATGCAGTATCTTTGTGGAGAAGTTCTACTTTCTTCTTCCAGAACAAGCTAATAGGCATATCCCCAAGTAGATCTGGCTCAGGAGTAGATTGACTGACCCATTCAGTCACTTTTAGGAAACCCAATGGAATATGTAGCTAGTAGCACCTGCAAATATGGGGATCCAGGAAGGCTTCTTGCAGAAGGGGGGACTGTAGCTGAGACTTGAAGGATCCAGGAAAACTAGGAGGCAGAGGTGAGGAGGAAAGATTTCCAGGCATGAGTGATAGCTGGGGAAAATGCCTGAAGTCCAGTGACAGAATGTCAGCAATGAGGCCACTGTCACTGGATCAGTGTGTGCGTGTGTGTTTGTGTGTGTATTGGGGGAGTGAGATGAGGGAGTCACTGTTGATGTGTAAGAGGTAGGAAAGGACAAAGTTATGGAAGTGCCACTGGAATTGATTCAGTAGGTCCCTCCTGGACCAATCACAACTGAATGTACAATTTAAACTGTGCAGCAGGCACTGTATAATTTTTAGAAGTTTATCTTTTCCACAGATTCATGGGTGTCAGATCTTGGAAACAGTATACAAATACAGCTGTGGGGGACTGCCTCCTGTACGCAGTGCGCTAGAAAAGTAAGTCACAAAAACTTAAATAAGATTGACACAGTTCATCAAGACCATTTTATTTGCATATGATCTAAAACTTCTCCAAAATAGTTAGTAATAGATGGGACTGAAAAGCTAACACTGAGCAGATAGGTCTATATGATCAAAGTAGGAGAGGCCAGGATGACAGCCAATAAAGAATCCAGGATGGTACTACATAAAAGAGAATGAATTAGTGTGGATGACTTTAAGGTCCCTCTGATTGTCAGATCCCATCATCCTTAGGGTGTTACCATTATATATGCTGGGTTTTGCTTGGCTATATTTGAGTATATCTTTTAAAGTAATTGCTATTTTCAGTCAGTAAGTCAACAGGCATTTTATTAAATGTTTACTATTTGCCAGGCTCTTTGCTAAGCCTGAAAATACAAAGAAAGGTAAAAATACTGTCCCTCCTCTCAAGTATCTTATTTTCCTAATGGGAGAAACAACTTTTAAACTATTTACATATAAGATATTGTTTATATGGAGTAGTTGAAAAGTAATTTCAGATCAGCCACTGGTATTGGGGAGGGACCAGGAAAGGCCTCCAGTAGATGGTGGGATTTGAGCTGAGTCCTGAAGTAAGCCAAGGGAGCCAACATGTGGAGAGTAGAAGGAAAAACCTCCCAGGCAGTGGGACAGCCTGTAACAAAGCATGGAGTTAGGAGAAGGCAGGAGCTGCTGGATCGTAAAGTATATGGAGAGAAGTAGAGGATAAGAAGACCGGAAAGGTAAGAAGGGGGCTAAGCAGAGAATTTTCTGTTTGATGCTGGCGGTGGTAGGGAACCAGCTCATATTGCCCATTTTATCTTACCTTCTTTAAAACTTGAAGTTAAGCTTCTGTCCTGGGTGGAAAGACTGGACTCTGATCTCCAAGTTTCCTTCTAATTCTAATATTTGGTTACTGCACAAGAACATCTTGGAAATACTTGAGCTAGTTCTGGAGAGGGTGCTTGATCTTCTCTTTTCATGTATTTTTGTAATGCTCCATTTCTAATTGAGTCATCCTCCCTTACCACATCCATTCCCTTCCTTTTTGGTGAAACAAGAGAAAAGGAGCAAACTGCTTTTGCTGGCAGAGAAACAGACTTCTCTGAGCTCATCTCATTGTGTTTTAGCAGGAATTTTCAGCTCTGAAACTCTTACGCAGGGTGAGAATAAACAATATGGAAAAGAAACTGTCAAAATAGCTGAAGGACATTTTAAACTTAATATGGGAACTTTAATTATAAGAAATTTAATGACTAATTCCAAAAAGATAGGAATAAAAATGGAATGATTATTTTTAGTGTAATGGACAGTTTCCCTTCTGACTCACCAAATTCTTACTCAGATCTTGGCCAGTACCCTCTAGTGACGTCCCAGAATGGCCTGGGTGTTTGTGCCCAGCAAGGGCTTTTATGGCATTGGTTTTTCTCTCCCTTTCTCCACTCAGGATCTTGGCAGTGTGCCATGGGGTCATGTACAAGCAGCTTTCTGCCTGGATGCTACATGGCCTCCTCTTGGACCAACACGAAGAGTTCTTTATTAAACAGGGCCCATCTTCTGGCCTTGTCTCTACTCAACTGGAGGAGGAGGAGGAAGACCTGGGCATTGGAGGCCTGACAGGGAAGCAGTTACGAGAACTTCAGGACCTGGTGAGGATTTGAAGGGAAAGGCAGTACATTCCACCAGATAGTGACCCCTTCGCCCTCTCACATGAGCTTGCACTGAGCCTGCCACCTCGGTGCCATCTGCGCCACTTCCTTCAGCCTGTCCCTCCTGATATTTGCCTTTGTCTGAATGAGGTTTGCAGGATGCATGGGAAAGAGCGCTGAAGAGTACAACCCCCACCTCCTTTGCTTGTTTGTCTAGGTCCAGACTTAACCTCCCTGGGGCCTATTTTCCTCGTCTCTAAAATGAGATTGGACTTGATCCAGTTCCAGACCCGTGAGTCTATGATAATCCATTAGGCTGGGCAGTTGTGAGGCCTTCTTCATACCATACTAATACCATACTTAGGAAGTGGACAGCTCCTTAAGTTGTGTCTCTCTGGCAGCTTTTTGATGCAGCTCAAGGTCTTAATTAGGATTCACAAAAACCTATATAGATGCCAGTGTATTACATAAGAATCATAAATTCTTGGAACTGAGCATAATAGGATTTTTTTTTTAGGACTTCACAGGTCTAGTCCAACCTACTCATTTTACAGAGGAAGGAACTAAGGCTCAGAGCAGTTGAATGATTTAGCTAGAGTCCTGTAACTAGTTAATGGCAATGCTAGAACTAGAACGTTCATGTGTTGTGCCTCTCCTGCCTGCTAGCCACCAGGCTAGACTACCTCCTTGCAAGCACAGTACATGCCTGGCAGGTGGGAGTTGTACATCCCTGGGTTTAAAGTCCCTATTGCCCAATATATTAACTATGGAATATAAAGGATGGAGATAGATAGAGTTACTGCATACTTTCTTGTTTCCTTTGTCACTCTGTATCTCCTCACCCAGCGCCTGATTGAGGAAGAGAACATGCTGGCCCCATCCCTGAAGCAGTTTTCCCTTCGGGTGGAAATACTTCCTTCCTATATTCCAGTGAGAGTCGCTGAAAAAATCCTGTTTGTAGGAGAGTCTGTACAGATGTTTGAGAATCAGAATGTGAATCTGACCAGAAAAGGTAGGAAGTCCTGTCTTAACATCTCATCCCCAAGAGCTGGTCAAGAGCAGCTTTTATTGCCCATTGCCTCATGAGCCAAGGCAGTGGTCAGTGTAGTACATCATATTTTGAAATAAATCTTGTAAGAGGGCACCATGATGCTTCTTGTCAGAAATCTTCAAAGCAAGGGAAGTGGCACCCAGTGGTTAAGAGCAAAAATTATTGCCCTGTATTTACTAGACCCTGGTTAGTTAGATTGTCTATAGTAACAAATGAAAGAATCAGAGCGTTGTTGATAGCATAGCTCTGAGGGTCTCTCCTCCTACTGTCCATGATACACAGGATCTATTTTAAAGAATCAAGAAGACACCTTTGCTGCCGAGCTGCATCGCCTCAAGCAGCAGCCTCTTTTCAGCCTTGTGGATTTTGAGCTGGTGGTGGACCGGATACGCAGCACTGTTGCTGAGGTTTGCCTTTTAAGTGTCTGATCCAGCATATGTTTTCTGAGGGGGTGGATTGACCTGGAAAGATAGAGAGTGGAGCACAGCAGCTGCTTCTTCTAGCTGGCACTAGAGACCAGGGTGAAGAAATGATTCCTCAGGCCAGACGCTTTCTCCGTCTTTGGGTTTTAGGAATGCTGCCATAGTAAGTGTCCTTCCCTCTTACTGAGCTCAGTCTCTTATGGGACATGGAATAACTTGCTAGCTGCCTGACGGTGACAGAGACACAATCCACTCAGCATCTTGCGTCACAACGTTTTCTTTAGTTGAAGGCATAGATGAGATCTTTGTTTCACTTTGTGTGTGTATTTCTGCTCCACGGGAGCTTGGGACCAGATTGGGTTTTCCACTAAAGAACAAAAGGACGAAGGGCTAAGCTTTCTTGCTGCTGCCGTCTGTACAGGGTCTAGTAGCAGGTTTTCAGAAGGGTTTTTTGTAGACAGTTTATTGTCATGATCATATGAGTAGTATTCTTTCCTGAGTCATTCAGTGGAATATAGAGCAGCTTTTTAAATAAAGAATCCTCCTTTGTAATGGTGTTCTCAAAATGGGATTTCACTGATGTTCTTGTTTCCTCAGCATCTATGGAAACTTATGGTGGAGGAGTCAGATTTATTAGGCCAACTAAAGGTAATAGTTTCATTTATTTTTCTTTATTGTTAAAATGTAACTAACAGGAAATGACCTTTGCCTTCCCTAACTCTATTGATTTGGGGAAAAAAACCTACCCCTGGATTCTTAGGATGACCTTGTATACTCTTCCCCAAAATGAGCAGCCCATTGCTGGGTGTCATCTGAAGGAATAATTCCTTCCAGGATTTGCTTCTGTAAATACAAGCATGATTGTAGAGATATACCATACTGTAGGACAAAGAGATAGACATAAGTTTTCTTGTAATTTTATCATTTGTGTTGCCACCAAGTAAAGATATCAAATATACTGTAATCTTCCTGGCTTAACAGCACCACTAAAATTTCTCTTCTTGATATGCCTGTTTAGAGGGGCAGAATCTCACATCCATCTGTTGGGGACAGGAAGGAAATGACACTGTGTTCATTGGTATGGGGAATTCCCAAGGAAAAACATTCTATCAGTGTATATCAGTACCTTCTCTGCAACTCCTTGTTTTAGAGAATTTATGTGGAGGTTGAGTGATTTGCCCAGGGTCATACAACTAAGATCTATCCCAAAAGGGACTTGGACCCAGGTCTTCTTGACTCTGAGGTTGGCTCTTTATCCACTGTACCACGCTGCCTCCAAATCCATGTGTTAGTTGGGTCCTAATTAAGGAGACAGCTCTGCACTGTTTCTAGTTTAAAAGCCTTTCTACAGTCTGGGAACCTACTTTGCCAGTGTTACTTCATACTATTCCCTTTCATGAGCTCTGTGTTCTGACCATTATGATAACTAACTGTTCCCAAATGCTTCGTCTCCAGCCTCTTTCTTCTCACATGAGCCATCCCCTCCCATGTCTGGAATGCATTCCTTTGTCATCTCTGCTTTGCAAAAGTCCTCGTCTTCTTCCTTCAAGGCTTAACTTGGGTTCCACTTCCTCAGGGAAGCCTTTGCTTATCTCCCCAGTTTTTAGTGCTTTCTGCTCTAATTTATCTTTAGTTTTACTTATTTAGGTAAATATTCCATCTCCCAAGTAGACTATAAGCCACTCAACAGTAGGGGTAATTTAATTTTCTTCTGTGTGTTCCTATCTCCTTGGACAGTGCCTTATACATAATAGGAGCTTTGTGAATGCTTTAATTGGATTGAATTCAATTCCTTGGATAGCGAAGAATTCCTAAGACTTGTGTGATTGTTGACTTGTATACTGACATTCTTTTTCAAAGATCATTAAAGACTTTTACCTGCTGGGATGAGGAGAACTGTTCCAGGCCTTCATTGACACAGCCCAGCATATGTTAAAGACACCGCCCACTGCAGTAACTGAGCATGGTAAGTACTCAACAGAAGAGTGAATGACTAAGTTACTTTCCTTGAGAGAAGAGCCCAACTCTCAGCTTCTTCATTGAGGGCTTGAGGGGCAGCCTCCTTACCTTCTGTTGCTGCCTAGGGAAGCCATTTCAGTGGGCCTGGATAGCTTCCATCACACTGCAGTCATCTCCTGGGACAAGCAGCCACATAACGAATGATATCTGTATGAAATGGTGTGGTCTGGACCCCAAAGTCAAATAGTGTTTGTTCCTGACGGTCAGGCAGGGTTGGATGGGAGAACATTTCTTCCAGGCTTCATCATATAGCCAGGTGCTATTATTTGCTCCTTGTTCTTTCTCTCTGCCAGATGTTAATGTGGCCTTCCAGCAGTCTGCCCACAAGGTGCTGTTAGATGATGACAACCTCCTCCCTCTGCTTCACCTGACAATTGAGTACCATGGAAAGGAACATAAGGGTATTAATTCCCTTTCTCTCTCCTTCGCATATCATTGTTCCTCCCTTTTTTCCTGATGCTGCTTCCTTCTCTGAAGACGCTTATATGGTTTTCATCTTAGAGTTATCTACCTTTAGCACTCAGGGGGTCCTAAGAAATCTTCTAGTTCAGCCTCTTCATTTTAAAGATTAAGAAACAGGGATACAGGGTGGTTACGCGACTTACCGAGACTCATGAGTGGCACAGCCAGGATTGGAATCCAGACCACTTCATTAGCAGCCAAGGGTTTTTTCATTATGCCATGCGTCAGTTCTTGTCTTATTCCAGCTGCCTCTGTCTCTAAAGACAACAAAATAATCTCTAAGATCTACCAAAAAACCTGCCTACACATTGTTTCCTTGCCCTCTGCCCACTATGTTTTCCTCCTTGTGTCTTAGACATCCCCCTGGTTTTTTCTCTCATGTTATTCATGTGCATTCTTCTTTCAACAAAACAAGTTGTCTGTCTTAATTAGACTGAAGTTTCTTCATTTTCTTTTTCTTTTTTTTCTTTTTGCCTTAGATGTTACTCAAGCACGAGAAGCACCTTCTCGGGACACCTCTCCCCGAGAAGCCCCTGCGTCAGGCTGGGCAGCCCTCGGTCTTTCCTACAAAGTGCAGTGGCCTCTGCACATTCTCTTCACTCCTGCTGTCCTGGAGAAGTAGGTTTACAAGACCTCTGTGAGCTTTTTGCTAGCAAACACTAACTATGGCAGGGAAGATAGAGGCCCTCTGACCAGTTGTTAGTAATCTGCAGGCCCAGGAGATACAACTTCAAGAATCCATCCATCTCCACCCCAGTCTATTTAACCTGCAGATGCTGACCTAAAACTGTTTAGAGAACTTCTGGTAAAAGAGCCCTTGGGGAAGTAGTATGGTTTAGTAGAAATAGCATTCACCTTGGAATCACTAAACCTGACTGTGAATCCTGGCTGTGCCATTGGCTACCTCTGTGTTGATGGGCAAGTCATGTAAAACCCCCAGGCCTTAGTGTCCTCATCTGTTGAATGAGGGGGTTGGATTCAATGACCTCCAAACTCCTAGGTCTTCCTCATATGCCATGTTGCTTCTGTTTTTGAAATTAATTTGAGGTGGCAGTGATCGGCATAATAAGCTTGATGCTGGATGTGTCCTTGAGCCCTTTGAAGAAGGCAGGTTTCAACAGGGATTATTTTAGAATTGAAGGAAATTAGGTTTCTTATTTTTCTGTGTAAACTCATGCCAAGATGAGAGGTCACATAGTTCCAGTTCCCCTAGGAATCAACTCTTCTTCCAAGTGCTTGTCTTCAGTATGTGTCCTCTGACATTTCTCCCATGTCAGCAGCTGTCACGACCTAGGGAGGAATAAAAAGTTTAGAATCACAGACTCTAGAATTGGAAGGGACCATACAAGTTATGTAGTACAGCCTCACTCCCAGGGCAGGAGTTCTTTCTCTGAAAGAGTAATTCAACCACCATTTGGATATTTTTGGAGATAGGAAACTCATTCCTTTTCAAAGAACGTTGTATCACTCTCAGACAGCTAACCATTACATAACATTAAGAGTTCATCATGCACATGGCACAATCCTGAGCCCTAAGAGATTGTGGAAAAAACATGCCTGCCTTTGAGGGGTTTACATTCCCCAAAGGCTGGTCACCTGTTGTTTCTCATGACCTCTGTATAGTTCAGTGAACTTTGTAAGGCAGGTGTTGTTTGGCATGACTTGCAAAGTAAAGGTAGAAGGAGCAGAGGCTGTTTGGAATGCTGGGCCTCCCATGAGTGAAATGGAAAGTCCTGGGACAGAAACATGCATTGGGCTGAGCCTCAGGAGAAAGGAACAAGGACTTTGCCTCCAGTAGAGAGGGCCCTTCTCTGGCTAGCTTCAAATCCTTTCTTTTTGAAAATGGGAAAGAAAAAGGGAGGAAGAGGAGGAATCTGGGACTTGACTGAGGGGAAAGGGGAGGTAGCTGGGAATGGAAGAGTCTAGCTTCACGGTGGTTGTTTTGGACCCAGGTACAATGTTGTCTTCAAGTACTTGCTCAGCGTACGACGAGTGCAGGCAGAACTGCAGCACTGCTGGGCTCTCCAAATGCAGCGCAAGCATCTCAAGTCTAACCAGAGCGATGCCATTAAATGGCGCCTACGGAACCACATGGCCTTCTTGGTGGATAATCTTCAGTATTATCTCCAGGTCTGTGCTGAAAGTTGAATGGTACATGGGAGATGAAGAAAGGGCAGGAGAAAGGTCTTGCAGGGATGTTTTATTCTTGCCCTGGGGGAACGCTCATGAGAGAAAAAAATTGGCCGTGGTTTTTAGGATTGCTATGTGGAATGGTATTGATGAGGCATAAGAAGCCCCAGAAGCACTAACAATCTCATATGAGCAGCACCACTAAGGCACTTATTAAGTTCTTGTGGATAGGATGACATTGGCATCACCCTAAAATCCTGCTCTGTTTTGTTGTGACAGGAAGCTGACCCTGAGATTTTTTGCAAGTTGTCAGTAAAGTGCAAGTCCTGACCATATGACCAGCCTCACTAAGTTAGGAAAGGCTTCACATTAGATGGTTGATTGTCAGCTGATGAATTGGTTTGGTCACAGCAATTCACAAAGACTGTCTGCTAAAGTATAGAGTGGTGGCAATATAATTCACTGAAGGAAGCATCCTCGGGATGAAATCTCAGGTCTTTGGCATCACTGCAGTTTTGGCTTTTTGAAGTGTTCCATAAGTCTTTAAATTTTAATAAAATGTAACTGAGTCAGTCAGTATGAACATAAAACATCTGCTTTAATGACAGGAGGCTGGGTTGAACCAGGTTTTCAGCTTTCCCTACCAATGTCATGCCACATAACAAGGGCTTTCTTGGTCAATTCAAGAGCACAGGGGAGTTTTCTGTGTTTTATTTTTCAGATGCCTCACTATCCTTTCTATCCTAGAGTGATTGTGTCCCATAAAATACTTTAATTACTTCTAATTCTCCTTCAGGTAGATGTGCTGGAGTCTCAATTCTCCCAGCTCCTCCATCAGATTAACTCCACAAGGGATTTTGAGAGCATCCAGTTGGCTCATGACCACTTCCTGAGCAACTTGCTGGCTCAGTCATTCATCTTGCTGAAACCTGTAAGTGGGGCTCGTTTGGCTTTCTGAAGTTTTTATAGCACTAAATCTTCCCCTTCTTCAGATGCTGATTGAGTTGACAAGACAACAGGCTTCCATTAATCAGATCTTTATTCCCCATTTTTGTTGGTATTTCGCAATATTTATAAATAGGAGACAGCACAGATGATATGTATTTAGGTTTCTGAGATAGATAAGGAACAGAAGAATAGTCTAAGGCAAAGGAAACAGAAACTGCTTTACATTAGCGTGTATGTGTGGTAATGATGAAAAGTAAGAGTGAGTGAAATGCTTGTTCTGCTAAAGATGTCTGTGAACTATTAGGATGGGGGTGGGGAACCTCTGGCCTCCAGGCCACATGTGACCCTCTAGGTCCTCAAGTGTGGCCCTGACTGAGTCCAAGTTTTACAGAGCAAACCCTTTTATTAAGGGGATTTGTTCTGTGTGGTTTGGATTCACTCAAGGACCTAGAGGGCCATATGTGGTCTGGAGGCTGCAGGTTCCCCACCCCTGCATTAGGATCAGCTGCCTGCCTTGGATGGTTTGAGTTCAGTTCTACTTTGGAGAGGGGATGATGGAACTAGAACTTCATCAACAAGTAGTCCTTTAGCACCTGCTCCATTAAGGCTGTATATCAGACAGTCAGGATCCAAACCTCTCAAGGAGATTACAGTGTAATTGGGAAGACAGATTATGCATACAATTGTATTGTTACTATAGCACCAAATAAATGGCACAGCCAGTAAATGCTAGAGTGCTTGGTAAAAATTAGGGCAGTCAGGGTTTCATGGAAGAAGTGGGTCTTAAGTTAGGCCTTGAAGAAAGACTTAGAGAAATGGAAAAATAAAAAGAGGAAAAAAGAAGTGTATTTTGTACATGCCATACAGGGGATATATAGAATGAATAAAGACATTCATGGATTTTCTGTGGCATGTTCAGGAGATAATGACTAGAAATTGGGAATCCCAAAGGGTAAAGTAGTTTTGAGTAACTAAAGATAATGAGTTGTTCAAACATACTGAATTTGAGGTACCATAGGACATTCCAATTGAAATGAATATATCCAGCAATCAGAGACATAAGCCTGGAGCCCAAGAAGAAAGGTTAGAATTGTAGGCGTGTTCTTGGGAATAGAAGACCCTGAATCCTCTAAGCTGTCATTCCCCATAACATGCCCATTTTCCTTCTTTTACTATTTTTTTTTTTTAATATAAGTGTTCCACTGCCTGAATGAAATCCTAGATCTCTGTCACAGTTTCTGCTCACTGGTCAGCCAGAATCTGGGCCCTCTAGATGAGCGTGGGGCTGCCCAGCTGAGTATTCTAGTGAAGGTAAGTCTGCCAGAATGGAGCTGGACAGGGACAGTCCTGACAGCTAGAGAGTAAGCTGCCATCCTCTTCTGTGGAATTTATTTAAATGAAATTTTGCTTTTTTTCAATTAACCTAAATCTACTTTCTCTCCGTCCCACCTTCACTCATCAATGAAAAAGAAAGTAAAACAAAACTCTTGTAATAAATATGTATAGTCAAACAAAACAAATTTCCTCATTGGATAAGTTTAAAAAAACATTAAAACAAAGAAAAGGAAACTATAAACTGATATGTCTAATGAAAACAATACAAAATGTTTCAATGAAATATTTACAGGTAGACTTCAGCAACATAGCACAGACATGTCAGTATGACCACGTTGGATTTATAGCAAGAAGGCATTGTTTGTTAGATATTAGTAAAACTATAAACCTAACTGACCATGTTAATCATAATGGCAAAAATCATGATTTTATGAGATGTAGAAAAGCGTTTGACAAGATACAACACCCATTCCTGTTTGAAAAAGACTAGGAACTAGCACAGGAATAAACGTATTTTCCTTAATTTGATAAGTAGTATTTATCTATAACCAAAGCCAGCATTATATGTAATGATAAACTTATAAGTCTTTGAATCAGATTAAGGGTAAAGTAAGGATGTCCATTATCACGACCACAATTTGATAGAATGTTGGAAATGCTAGCTAGAGCAGTAAGACATGAAAGAGAAACTGAGGCAATAGGCATGGACAGAAGAAACACAGTTACACTTTTTGCATATGATGTAACGGTTTACATAGAAAGCTCGAGAGAGTTAACTGAAGAATTAATTCAAACAACTTCAGCAAATTTACAAGATATAAAATAAACCCACAGAAATCATTAGCATTTCTGCATATTACCAACATAACTCAGGAGGAAGAGGTAAAAAGAGAAATTCTTTTTAAATAACTACAGAATGTGTAAAATACTTGAGAATCTACCTGCTAAGGTCATCACAAGAACTGTATGAATACAACTACAGAACACTTGTAACATTAAGACAAATCTGAATAATTGGAGAATATTCATTGCTCATGAGTAGGCTGAGCCAACATAATAAAAATGACTGCTGCCTAAATTAATTTACTTCTTTGGTGCCATTCAAATCAAACTATCCAAGGATTACTTTATAGAGCTAAGAAAAATAATAAAATTTATCTGAAAGAATAAAAGACTAAAAACCTCAAGGGAAATAGTGATAAAAAGAGGGAAGGAAGCAGGCCTGCAGTACCAGATGTTAAACTATACTACAAAACAGTCATCAAAATTATTTGGTACTTGTTATGAAATAGGCTGATCAGGAAAACATATTAGGTATATAATATATAGAAGCAAATGAGCCCAGTAGCTTAGTATTTGATAAACCCAAAGATCCCAGGTGTTAGGGTAAGAACTTGCTATTTGACAAAAACTTGGGAAAACTGGAAAGCAGTCTAGCAGAAACTAGTGTATAGTTTAAACATCTCATACCGTATACCAAGGTACTAGCCAAATGGGTATGTGTCTTAGACATAAGGGGTAACATCATAAATAGATTTTAAAAGCAAGGAAGAAATGACCTGTAAGATATTTGGAGAGGGGAAGAATTCATGCCCAAACAAAGAACAGAGAGGATCATAGGACAGTTTTGATTGTGCACAAAACCAGTGCAGCTAAAGTTGAAAGAGAAGCAAAAATGGAAAAATATTTACAGCAATTTTCTCTGATAATGGACATAGTTCTAAAAATTAAAGGGAAATATTTCAGATTCACAAGAATAAGTCTCCCAGTTGTCAAGTGGTCAAAGGCTATAAACAGGCAGTTTTCAGAGGAAGAAATCCAAGCTCTCAGAAGTCAAATGAAAAAAATGCCTATATCACTAATAATTAGAGAAATACAGATTAAAACAGCTCTGAGGTTCCACTTCATGTTCCTCAGTTTGGCAAAAGTGACAAAAAAGGAATATGGCAACTGCTGGAAAATATATAGGAAAATAGGCACATTAATGCATCATGTCAGTAGAGCTGTACTTGGTCTAGCCATTCTGGAAAGCAATTGGGAGCTGTGCCCCAAAAGTTAGTAGTTTTCCCTAACCTTTCCCTTCCCTCCCTCCTGAATATATCATACTTCCCCCCTCTTTCCATTCTTTTAAGATCACCAAGACATCAGCAAAACCACTCCCAGGCTTTGCCTAATTAGATTTCATATGACTCCTGGTGATGATAGGATTCAGGTGACATATCATCTCCCCATGTTTGCATGTAAGCAATTACACTTGTCTAGGCCTTTTTCATTGTTCATTTTTGTTTACCTTTTTATTTTTCTCTTAACTCCTGTGTTTGAACTTCAGAGTTTCTACCAAGCATTCATTAGGAATGCTTGAAAGTCCTCTGTTTCATTAAAAGTCAATTTTTAGTCCTGAGTATGATACTCCGTTTTACTGATGTTATTTTTGGCTCTAACCTTAAGTCTTTGGCTTTCTGAAATACTGTATTCCAAGTTCTCCATTCCTTATACTGATGGCTGCTAAATCACGTATGCTTCCAACTGTGGCTCTTTGATATTTAGATTCTTTCTTTTTGGCAACTTGGAGCATTTTTTCTTTGACCCAGAAGCTCTGGATTTTGGCTATGATGTTCCTGGGAATTTTAGTTTGGGAGTTTCTTTCTGGACGTGATTGGTCGATTCTTTCCGTTTCTGCTTTGCTCTCTAAGTTCCAAGAGATATAAGCAGTTTTCTTTTACGAGTTCTTGAAGTAAGATGTCTAGGCTCTTATTTTTGTCCATGGGCTTCAGATAGTTCAATGATTCTTAAATTTTTTTTCTCCTGATGAGGTTCCCAGTTCAGTTGTTTCTGCTGTGAGATTCCTTGCATTTTCTTCTATTTTTTCCAGCCTTTTTGACTTTTAATATTTTTTGATGCCTCATAGAATCATTGGCTTCTTTTTGGTCCATTCTAATTTCAGGAAGTTTGTTGCTTGAGCAAGGATCTGCACCTTTTGTGCCAAGCTGTTCATTCCTTTTTCAGTTTGTTCATCCATAGTTCTTGTTTCCTTTCCATTTTTTTCCTCACATGCTCTCACTTAATTTACAAAAATGCTTTTCATCTCTTTTTTTAAAAACTCTTGCTTTGTCTCTTCCAACAATTACAAGAGAGTTTGTGCCCAAGGTGTATTTTTCTTCTAGGCTTTGCTTTTAGATATTTTGGAGTAATCTTTTCATGGAGGCTTGTCTGGAGCTTCCCTGCCACCATAATAGTTACTTCCTAACTTCAAACTTGATGTTAGGCATGGGCCCTCCACACTTCTGGAGGGAAGGTCTAGGCAGATCCTGTGGCTGCTTTCTTGGAGTATTGAACATTGTAATTTGGGGTGTCCCCAAAGTGGTCTGATCCTGAGCAAAGTCTGATCACTGCCTCTTGATCTGAGCTCTACAAGATCCTGCCCTGGGTTTGGATCTGAGCAGCAGTAGGCTGGACTTTACCCTACCAGCTACCTGGAAAGCTGCCAGTTCAGAGTGATGGAGTTGTCAGCTCCCCTTTGGTCTAGAATTCCCACGAGGGTTATTCTTCTACAGGTGATCACACTGGGCTAGAAGCTGGCACCCCATTCTGGGACCCACATCATTACTACTTCTGTACTCTCTGGTTTAGGATTACCACCCCCTGGGACAGGTTTCCTTCTCAGTCTGCCAAGAATCTGTGACCCAGAATTGGGTAGTGGCTACCAAAAGTGCCAGTTAACACCTGTTCCTGCTTTCTGTATGCAGTGCCCTAATATGGGTCTGGGGTTTCCTCTTGCCTTAGTACACAGTGTCTCCCTAAGAGCTGCAGTATTTCATGCCTGGGGTGCTCTGTACCAGACTTCATCCCCAGTATTCGCAGACCTCTCCATCTTTCTCCCTAGAATGACTTGGAGTGGACAAATGACTCAGTGTTACTTTTCCTAGATTTACCCATCAAGATTCAGTCTGGTGAGTTTTCTAAATTTGTTTGGAGTAATTTGGTTTTTTAGGGGATGGAGCTTGTTATACTGCTTCATGCTACTCTGCCCTCTTGGCTTCCTCCCAGAAACATCTTAAAATTCTACATGTCTAAAACTGAATTCATTAACTTTCCCCAAAAAAGCTATCCTCTTCTGAACTTTCCTGTTACTGCTGAGGATAACACCAGACCTAGATCTCATCCTCAAGTCCTCACTCTCTTTTACTCCCCATATCCAATCTGTTCCTATGTCCTGTTGATTTTACATCAAAACATGTCCTATATCCCTCTCTTCTGACACTGCACCTAATGCTCTAGTACCTGCCCTTATTACCTCATTCCTTTTCTATTGAAATAGCCTACTGGTTGATCTCCCTGCCTCTAGGCTCTCCCCACTCCAGTCCACCTTCCTTCCATTCGTCTCCCAAATTAATCTTCTTAAAAGTGCAGATTTCTCCATGTCAACTTCCTACTCAGTAAATGTCAATGGCTCCCTATAACCCCCGGGATCCAGTATAAAACCCTGTTTGGCATTCAAAGCCCTCCATACCCAGCCCTCTGCTGCCTTTCTACCACGTACTCTGTGATCCAGTGTCACTGGCCTCCTTACTCCTCCTCCCACATGATTTTCTGTCTCCAAACTGCAGGCCTTGTCATTGCCCCCTATGCTTGGAATTCTCTTTCTGGTCATTTCCATTTCCTGGCTTCAAGATCCAGCTGAAACATTGCCTTCTCCAGGAAGTCTTTCTTGATCCCCTTCACTGGGAGGCCTTCCTTCTCTGGAGAATTTCAGATCTACCACGTGTCCAGCTCGTTTGTACACAGTTGTTTCCTCCTTGAGAACAGAAACTACCTTGTGCCTCTATCCGTATCTGAAGTGCTCAGCACACTCCAGGCACAATAGACGGTTAACAAATCCCTACCGGATAACTGACACTGCCTTCTGGTTCCCAGAGATGGAGGCAGTTTCCTTGACATTGTTTTAATATTTCTTGTCTCATGAAATCGTTCTCTTTTCGTTAGCCCATTCTGATTTTCATGGAGTCTTTTGCATGGGTACGGTTGTTCTTCTTGTTCAAACTATTCGTTCTCTAATTCTGTGTTCCATCCAGTTCTTTTCCTCTACTGCTTTTATGTATAAAGAAAGTTGTTTAAGCTTTCAACTTGGCTAACGTGCAACTTTGTTTTGCATTACTAGACATACTTGTAATAGGTTTTGGAGTTTTTTGCTTTCTTACTGGGTTTCGTAAGGAGTGAAGGGAATGTGTGAATTTGGAACCCCCGCAAAAAACAAGAAAAAGTCTTTGTGCATTGAAAAAGTAAGCTCTTGCATCTTCCTTTCTAGGAATTTGTACTCAAGCTGTATTTTTCTTCAAGACTTTGCTTATAGATGTTTTGGAGTCATTTTTTTCTTCTGCGTCTGCTTGACTCACCAATAATTTGTTGTGGTGGGATTCTTCTTTCTGTTTGCTCATTTTTCCAGCTTACTTCTCGATTTCAGTCTTTATGTGAAGTCCAGACTGGGCTATATTTGTGTCCTCTTGGGTCTTGATGCTGCGTTTTGGGGGGTATTATTGTTATTCCAAGGTCTCAGGGGAAGTTCAGGCTGGACCTGCAAGCTTCCAGTGCTCCCAGAGAGGTTTGATCCAAGGTGAAATGAGTGCCTTCCTCACGATCACAGCTCTGCAGGTTCCTGGCCTGGTTTGGGGTCTGAGCAACACAATTGGAGGCTTGCTGCTTACTGGAGTTCCAGTGGACTGCTGCTGGAATCAGCCACTATCACAGGAAAGCTCTGCAATTTAGGATGACAGAACAAAGGGTGCCCTTTGGTCTAGAATTCTTGCCTTGGTTATTATCCTACCAGCTTCAGACTAGGCTTGATGCTGAAACTGAGACCCCTTCCCACCCTCAGCTGCCAGCCCCACTCCCCAGATCAGGGCCACATAGCTTGTTTCTCAAGTTGTTGCTTGCTCAGTGCATAGCCTGGAGCCTGTGACTGCTCCTTGGCCTGTAACACCATCCCTACTAGGTACAAGACCCTTCCTCGCCCACCCTGTATCTGTGACCCAGCACTGGGTAGAGCAGTCAGTTGGCATTTGTTACTGTTCCCTGCACTTGCCCTGGTGTACAGCCACAATCAGTCCCCTGGACTTCAAGGCACTTCCTATGAAACTCTTCATCTTCTCCAGCTATAGGTAAAAGAAGAATGAGGTTTTGGGGTGAATTCGCTTGAATCCCTGTTATTCCTTCCTGCAGGGTTTTAGCCATCAGTCTTCACTCATCTTTAAGATCCTTTCCAGCGTCCGGAATCATCAAATAAACTCAGATTTGGCTCAACTACTGCTACGACTGGATTACAACAAGTATTACACCCAGGCTGGTGGGACTCTGGGCAGGTAGGCACAGGTTAGGTATTCAGCTGACTAGGTTCCTGGAATCATACACTGCACCGGAGGGATCTTCTACTCCAACCCCCTTATTTTACAACGAGGAAATTGACACCTAATGTCTCAGACTGCCCAAAGTCACATAAATAGCAGTACCAGGTACTGAATTCAGCTTCTCTGACTTTATATCCAGTGGGCTGCCCTCTGCCTGTGTCATGCTGCCTCATGTAAAAAGATCAAGCTTTTTTATACTGAACAGTCTCTTCAGTACGATTTTTTCTCCCTTCTTATAGTGTGGGTTTGTGAGCAAGAGGGCATAGTAGGAATCATTTGCTCAGTTTTACCATTTATCTTTCTTCAAACTTTTTCCTAAAGAGAAAAAAAAAGACTTCTTTGGTCTTAGTAATTTTTTCTAAGCCTCCTCCCAGCTGATCTTTTGATGGTAACAGAAGACAGGCTAGGAGCTATCTACGATTCCTTGATTTTGAATGTGAAACTGTCTCACATCTATAGTTTTTTTGCAGGAAAAGTATGTGATGGTGTCTTTTTCTTTTGCAGTTTTGGGGTATGAACCCTGTGGTTGAGATTCAGGAGCTAAGTTGGCAAGATTGCAGTTTCCATCCGTCCAGAGGTGATTCCGTCTGTTGCTGAAGGTTCATGGAAACATTCTCTTCTACTTTTATAACTGAGAAATGCAGTTTAATCCGCTCTCTTGTCATGAAGCCATTAACTTGTACTAAGGATATCATTTGTCACCATTAAAAAAAAAGTTAGCTTCATTATACATCAAAACAGAAGCGAATTTTTTTCTGGCCTTGTAGAAGAGTTTATTAATCCTCCTTCTATGAGTTTGGTGGTAAAGCATGACTTAGTTAATAGTCAAGTGACCGTGACTGAACGTGTACTTCTATTAGAAATACATTCTGAACAATCATTATAATATGACCGGAAAGTCAGATCTGCTTATGGCACACATTTGGAAAGAGGATCGTTTTTGCACATTAGATTTCTAGATGTCATTAGCAAGAAGGGCAACAGGTAAACTTTCTATTGACTTGATAGCTGTTCTTCCTTATTCACAGTTTTTCCACTGTCTTTGAAGAAGCTAAAAGATCTTAATCCATGAATCAAAAAATCAAACAACTTCCAACTATCTCAGCTTCAACTTAATGATTAAGTGGCTGTGTCTGTCAGAGAATTAAGATGTACAGAAGCTGGGGGCGGGGGGGAGGGAAATAGAATAAAGACCCCATGTGAAATTTCAGCTATAAAAGGGCATTAGTAGTTTAAGTCACAAATTCCACACCCAACTATATTAGTGCTACGAAAGCAGAAGCAATTAGCAGTTGTTTTTTTGTTTTTTTCTGGGGGGTGATGGGTGGTATTTCAGAGGTATGGGAGACTCCCCTCCCTCCATCAATGCAGCTCTGCAGCCAGTCTGCAACTCAGGCCTTAGAGGTACCCAGAGCGCCAAGGAGTTAAGTGGAAATAGTCTGTGTGGCAGAGACAGGGCTTGAACCTAGGTCATCAGGAGTGTCGTAACACCATCAAAATAAATATTTATTAAACCCTCACCACGGTACTGGCTTCTCTGTGTAGCAGATTAAAACTAGTCTAATATCCCCTCACTCTTCAAGGCAGTCAGTCACTGAGCAGGGATTTTCCCATTGATGTCTCTTAGAAAGCAGGAGGAAAGGGGAGATATTCAGGTATCTCCTAAAAAAGATGGATGGAGGTGGTCTCTCCTTCTACCACAGACCTCAAAGGGACTACCTTAACTGGTTTTGGTAGTAAGGGCCATGGTTACAGTAATTAAATGTATGCCTTTTTGGAGTTTTGAAAATTTCTAAGTGTTCAGGCAGCTACTTCATTTTATAGGACTTCAGAGCTTTTGACCCGGTCCCAGCCCAATCCTAGACTCTCCGCTAGCTAGCTCCACAGGACAGCTTACCATACTTCAAAGGAAAGCCCTTCAGAGTTCAGTGGGGTCTTAGCATCCCTAAGTTTAGTAATTTCATATTTGAGAAAGTATATGTAACTTACCAGTCCTATACTCACTGGAAAGAAATATTTTTTTTTTCCTCTTTTTTTTTTTTTTATTAAATTTATTTATTTAACTTTTAACATTCATTTTCACAAAATTTTGGGTTACAAATTTTCTCCCCTTTTATCCCCTCCCCCCCCAAACACCAAGCATTCTAATTGCCCCTATGACCAATCTGCTCTCTCTTCTATCATCCCTCTCTGCCCTTGTCTCCATCTTCTCTTTTGTCCTGTAGGGGCAGATAGCTTTCTATACCCCTTTACCTGTTTTTCTTATTTCCTAGTGGCAAGAACATTACTCGACAGTTGATCCTAACACTTTGAGTTCCACCTTCTTTACCTCCCTCCCTCTCCACCCCTTCCCTTTGGAAGGCAAGCAATTCAATATAGGCCAAATCTGTGTAGTTTTGCAAATGACTTCCATAATAGTTGTGCTGTATAGGACTAACTATATTTCCCTCCAACCTATCCTGTCCCCCATTACTTCTATTCTCTTTTGATCCTATCCCTCCCCATGAGTGTCGACCTCGAATTGCACTCTCCTCCTCATGCCCTCCCTTCTATCATCCCCCCCACCCTGCTTGTCCCCTTATCCCCCACTTTCCTGTATTGTGAGATAGGTTTTCCTACCAAAATGAGTGTGCACTTTATTCTTTTCTTTAGTGGAATGTAATGAGAGTAGACTTCATGTTTTTCTCTCACCTCCCCTCTTTATCCCTCCACTAATGAGTCTTTTGATTGCCTCTTTTATGAGAGATAATTTGCCCCATTCAATTTCTCCCTTTCTCTTCCCAATATATTTCTCTCTCACTGCTTGATTTCATTTTGTTTTAAAGATATGATCCCATCCTATTCCATTCACTCTGTGCACTCTGTCTCTGTGTATGTGAGCGTGTGTGCATGTGTAATCCCACCCAGTACCCAGATACTGAAATGTTTCAAGAGTTACAAATATTGTCTTTCCATGTAGGAATGTAAACAGTTCAGCTTTAGTAAGTCCCTTATGACTTCACTTTGCTGTTCACCTTTTCATGGTTCTCTTCATTCTTGTGTTTGAAAGTCAAATTTTCTTTTCAGCTCTGGTCTTTTCATCAAGAATACTTGAAAATCCTCTATTTCATTGAAAGACCAATTTTTCCCCTGAAGTATTATACTCAGTTTTGCTGGGTAGGTGATTCTTGGTTTTAGTCCTAGTTCCTTTGACTTCTGGAATATACTGTTCCATGCCCTTCGATCCCTTAATGTAGAGGCTGCTAGATCTTGTGTTATCCTGATTGTATTTCCACAATACTTGAATTGTTTCTTTCTAGCTGCCTGCAGTATTTTCTCCTTGACCTGGGAACTCTGGAATTTGGTCACAATGTTCCTAGGAGTTTCTCTTTTTGGATCTCTTTCAGGCGGTGTTCTGTGGATTCCTTGGATATTTATTTTGCCCTCTGGTTCTAGAATCTCAGGGCAGTTTTCCTTGATAATTTCATGAAAGATGATGTCTAGGCTCTTCTTTTGATCATGGCTTTCAGGTAGTCCCATAATTTTTAAATTGTCTCTCCTGGATCTATTTTCCAGGTCTGTTGTTTTTCCAATGAGATATTTCACATTATTTTCCATTTTTCCATTCTTCTCTCTTTGTTCTGTGATTTCTTGGTTTTGCATAAAGTCATTAGCCTCCATCTGTGCCATTCTAATTTTGAAAGAACTATTTTCTTCAGTGAGCTTTTGAATCTCCTTTTCCATTTGGCTAATTCTGCTTTTGAAAGCATTCTTCTCCTCATTGGCTTTTTGAACCTCTTTTGCCAATTGAGTTAGGCTAGTTTTCAAGGTGTTAATTTCTTCAACATTTTTTTGGGTCTCCCTTAGCAGGGAGCTGATCTGCTGTTCATGCTTTGACTTCATGTCTCTCATTTCTCTTCCCAGCTTTTCCTCCACCTCTCTAACTTGATTTTCAAAATTCTTTTTGAGCTCTTCCATGGCCTGAGCCCATTGGGTGGGCTGGGACACAGAAGCCTTGATTTCTGTGTCTTTGCCTGATGGTAAACATTGTTCTTCCTCATCAGAAAGGAAGGGAGGAAATGCCTGTTCGCCAAGAAAGTAACCTTCTATAGTCTTATTTCTTTTCCCTTTTCTGGGCATTTTCCCAGCCAGTGACTTGACCTCTGAATATTTTCCTCACACCCACCTCACCTCCTGATCCTCCCAGCCCGTGTTTGTGGTCTGAGATTCAAATGCTGCTTCCAACCTCAGGGCTTTTGGCGGGGGCAGGGCTGCTATTCAGTATGAGATTATGATCTGGTGCTGAGATCGGGGCAGGGCCACCTCTCAGGCTCAGTTCCCTCAGGGGGTTTATGTGCCGACCTTCCGCAATGGATTCAAGCTCCCGCCCGCTTGGGGAGCCCCTGTCTGCAGCCGCCTCTCAGCTTCTACCTCCCGGGGGGGGGCCTGAATTATGGGGGCACCCCACTCCCCTCTCGACCCGCCAAAGAGACTCTCTCACCCACCCCTGTCACCTGTGGGTGGAGGGACTTGTGCGGCCGCTGGAGATCCCGTCCCTGAAGCCTGCTCGGATCTGTTTCTCTCGGTGCCGCAGCCGTGGCCGCAGCAGGTCTGGGCTGGGCTTTGTGTCTGCAGCGCGACGGACCTTTTGCGAGAGGTTTGCAGATCCCTCTGTGGGTGGAGGGACCCGCGTGGCCGCTGGAGATCCTGTCTGTGAAGCCTGCTCGGATCTTTTCCTCTCGGTGCCGCGGCCGCAGCAGGGCTGCACTCAGCTCCCAGTCCCGGTGCCCAGTCCGCAGCGCGAAGGACCTCCCCCTGCGAGAGGTTTGCAGGTCTCTCTGGAACAGAAATCTCCCTCGCTCCAATGTTCCGTGGCCTCTGGGTGCGGAATTCGCCGTGAGTTACTTCCCTGTAGCCATTCTATGGGTTGTGGGTTCAGAGCTATGTGTATGTGCGTCTTTCTACTCCGCCATCTTGGCTCCGCCCCCTGGAAAGAAATATTTTAAGGCAAAGAATATTCTCCACTTATCTTTGGAATGTCTTGGTACAAAATTAACTAGAAAAAACAAAAATGGTCACCACTAAGCCTACTAAATACCAAATAGCAAATCTGAAAGCCCCTCATCCCCCTTATCTGCAAGGCCAGATGCTCCTCTTCCAAAAGGTGATGAGGACTCTCTTCTGCTTAAAAGTCGTACAGTTGGGAGTTCTTGATCATTTTCCTGACATGGACCCCCTCTGGCAGTCTGGTGAAATCTGTAGATCCACTCCTAAGAACTGTTTTCACATTCATGAAATACATAGGATTACAAAGGAAACCAATTATATTGAAATACATTTCTCAAAATACTAAAAACAAGTGGTTCAAGCACCTCTGCCATACAGGTAATGTTCTTTTCTCCTATTCCTTCCTTCCAAAAGAAACTCAGAAAAAAACAAAGGATAAAGAATCAGTTACTACAACCAAAGAGATTCAACATTTATTTTATCATAAAAGTTCAGCAAAGAAAACTATATACAATGATCCATGCATGAAGTCCGGTTACACACAAGACACATTTAAAACCTGGTTAAAACACAGTCTTCACAATAGCAGGGAATGAAATTGATGGGGCCGAGCATCTTCAGTCAGCGACATAATCATGTTTATATTTCGGATGCTGCTTGAATCCAACTCTCTCCCCAGCAATGAGGCACTGGATCACCCACTCTTGTGACACCACGGGCAGCTGTAACGCTTCTGCACACTTCAGCACTGAGGAAGGGCACGAGGGGTCTGTCACCACAACGTCAAATACCCCCAAAGCAACATCTGAAAGAACGAGCAGAAAACAAATGGAAAGAAATACATCACAGCCCTCTGTTATGAGGAAGGACGTGCCCTCTAGCCAGCCCATTCCACTTTGCCCAAACTAGAGACCTGTTCCGTCCATCAAATATCTATTTGAATTAGGACGTTTCAGTAGAAGGATACCATAGTGAGCGTCCCTGAACCCAGAGAATGGTTGTGTCTGGGAAAAGGTTTGGCAAATACATCACTGGAACCAAGCGGAAACTAAGAACAGCCCTGTGCTGGTGTCATGGTGGCTCACCTCACCTCTTCAAGTTGCTTGTCTTCTCTCAGTAGAACACGAGCAAGATCTACCTGTCAGGACAGGAACTTTGACCACAAGGCCCAGTCATTATAAAAGCTAGCCTGCCGTTGGCAAGAGGAACAATGCACTTCTTGGGGAAGCAGGGGCTTCCTAACATCCTTTCAATAGATACCTTTGTTCTGGGCAACTGAGTGGTGCTGCTTCACTGAGGCTGCTCCCCCAGTCATGAGGATCTCAGACCAGAGTTCCAGGAAATTTTGCTGCTGGTCGGATACTAAAAGGACCTTCAGATTATGGAAAGGATTCTCACGGGGGTGCCTACAAAAAAGGGAACAGAATCAAAGATGGAAAAGAGCAAACGCAGGTCTTAATCTTCTTTGGGGGAAAACAAGAGAATCAATAACCCTACATAGAGAGTTCTCCTATATTTGGATGTTTTGAAAAGCAGGCTTCCTGAAGGAGCACGCTCTTGCACATTCACAATTTCTGCAAATAAAGCCTTCAAAACTCTTCTTTTTAGGCCTTAGTGTGGAGATCCTGGTAGGCTTACCCCCTCCACTGCTCTGATTATCTCAAGTCTAACTGGTCCTCTGGTTCAGGGTCACTCCCGAACCTATCCTCCCAGAGGTCAGAAACATTTTTAAATGCTCTAAATTATGCAAATCCTTGTACACATTTCAAAAACCTTAACTTCAGGACTAATTCTCTTGGATCCCATTGGTGAACCAGTTTAGCTCTACACAATCCTTTCTTGAGTCCCTAGGCCCCTTATCCTATCACTGATTGTAAGCTGCCAAGCCTCAGCCTTGGATCGTTCCTGGCACAAGTGCTGCTGAACAAAGGCAGATGAGACCCTTGCCTCCTTGTATTTTATGGGAAAAAACTGAGGTCATTCACCGTAAGGTACGTCTTCTCCTTCCTCACACTCAGATACCTTCTGTTACTGTATGTCCTTCACTCCTATCCCACACGAAGAAGTGGGGCTTAACAAGGCTGATCTCTACACTTGTTCAAGAGATCCCATTCCATCCCATTCCCTCCAAAAGACTGCCCCATTTGTCATTCCTATTTTGTAACATTTCTTTTTGCGAATTTTTTATTTTAAATTTAAATACAAAGTGAGAAAAGAAAAGAAAACCTGCCCTGTATACAGTAGACCGTAAGAGGATTCAATATAAAAATACATTTCCATTTCAAGAAAATCTATAAGATAAACACTACACGTTGTTTTCAAAGTTGCCCAGCTTTGCTTCTTTGTTGGTTTTGTCCTTTTTACTTTATTTTGCCCCTCCCTTTCCTCCCACCCTAGAGGAGGCTACAATGAAGTATGAATCTGGGGACATATACATAGATATCTACAAATATATCCATATATACTTAAGCAAAAATATCTAAGACATACTATGCTTACTTCCTCCCATCATCTGTTCTCTGAAGGTAGATAGCATCTTCCTTCATAGATGAAAGTCTCCATGTTTTTCTACAACAACCAGCTCATCATTTCCTACACCACGGAAAAATTCCAACCCAATCACATCCTATTTGAGAGACTGTCTAGGAAACTATTTTCCCACTTTTCTGCATTCCTTCTATTCTTCACTGCATATGTTTTATCTGTGTAAGAAAGTTTTCATTAAAAATAATTGAAATTATCCTTGTTTACAACAATGCTCTCACATTATAATACAGTCTAAGTCTTGATGCTGCTGAATCTTCCTTGACATATTTTTTCCTGGTTTCTTTGAAGTTTCTGACCTTTTGTTCTTAGAAATGACCTTTGTTGTTGTTTCTAACTCGGTAAAATAATTTTTTAGTAATTTAATTGGGAAGACGCTGAATAGATTAGTTAGGTAAAACTGTCATTTAAAAATTTACATTGGCTTTGCCTACCCATGATCAATAAATAAACATTACTTCAATTATTTAGATCTGAGTCAAGTGTTTCAGGGTCATGTTCATACACTTCCTGTGTCTGTTCTGGCAGGAATGTGTCTAGGTGTTTTAAATGGTCCAAGACAATGTTGAATAACATCATCGACACAGTGTCGCTTTTCTATCTTTTACTTTTGATTAAACCTATTTAACTTTAAGCTGTGTCTTCGATCATGATTACCATCCCTGCTCTTTTTTACATACGAACGTCTACCCCTGTCCTTTATTTTATCTTTGTGTTCATCTCTCATTTTTGTTTCCTGAAAGCAACAAACTCTTTAATTAAAATTTTTAATCTGCTATCCGTTTCCATTCTGTGGGTAAATTTGCCCCATTCACAGTCTAAGCTACAATGATCTGTTGTGCATTTTCCTCCCTATTCTCACCCTATTTATTCTATCCCCCCCCCAGTCCTCCGCTTTACTTCTCCCTGCTACCTTGCCCTCTTATTCCTTAACCTACCCACCCCTCTGAAGTCCTTCCTTTATCCTCTCCCCTTATCCTCTCCCCTCCTGAATTTAGAAGACTTTTATACATACCTACCTACATGTGTTTCCCTCTCTAATCCACTTCTGAGGAGAGTAAGGTTGCAGCACGCCTCCCCACTAGCTTCTTCTGTACAAGTTTTTCCTTTCATGCCCCATCTGTACTAGATAACCGAGCCCTCGTTTGCTTGGATGTTATGTATTATATTTCCCCTTTTCAGTTCCTTTATTGTCCATTTTTTTCCCCATGCAGGACTGTACTTCACTTTGTTGGATAAATTACCCTTGCTTATTACCCCAGCTCTTTCCCGCTACAGGACACAGCAGCTGTCTGATCTTGCGGTATCCTTATTGTAGGTCCACGATATCTGGGTTGTTTTTTTCTTGTTGCTTCCACGATTTCCTCCTTAACCTGGGAGCCCCGAAGCTTGGCCATGATGCTCCTCTAAGTTTACGTCCTGAGCTCTCTTTCAGGGGATGATCAGTGCAATTCTTCTATTTCAACTTTACCTTCTTGTTCTAGAACTTCAGGACAATTTTTCCTTGATAATTTCTTAGAGTATTGTATAAAGATTCCTTTCTTCAGTGTAGTTTTCAGGGTCTGACTATTCTTATATTTCTCTCCTTGATCTGTTCTCCAGATCAGTTGTTTTTCTGATGAGATATTTCACTTTCTCTTCTATTTTTTCATTCTTTTGATCTTGTCTGATGATTTCGTGGTGTTCTAGAACATCATTAGCTTCCCCTTGCCCAATTCTAATTTTCAAGGAATTATTTTCTTCCTTAAGTTTTTGATTCTCCACTTCCAGTTGGTTGGTTTTCTTTTCCTAATTTTCTTGATTTTTTTTTCTTTTTTCTAATTTTTCCTTGATCTCTCTTGATTTTTAAAGTCCTTTTTAAGTTCTTCCAAGAACTCTTTTTGGGGCCATTTGACGTTTCTCATGAAAATAGGAGTGGCTTTTTTAGCTCCATTATCTTCTTCTCAATAGTAACCCAGATCTTCTCTATCCCCATTGTAATCATCTGTGGTTGGGTTCTTTCTCCTTTCTTTACTTATTTCATTCATTTATTGATTGTTTTATTTTATTGTTAGCAGCTGTCAGTGCAATCACGTTCTAGTCCCAAGGTACAGGGAATGCTGCCCCAAGCCTCGGATCTTTCCTACTGTTACATGGGACCCAACCTAGAGCTCTTCTCTCCACTCCTAAGCCACACATGATTTTGCTCCCTCTGGTTCCTCGGGTGGCTGCAAACTACAGCTGTCATTTCTGCCCTGGAACTGAAGCCAGGTATTCTGCTGTCCTGCAAGTGCCCACAGCCAACAGGGTCCCTGCCCCTTGCTACTGCAGTCACTAGGTGTGTGCTAGCTCCTCCTCCCTGCAGCCAGTCTGGGACACATCTGGTCAGCACAGCTGTGCTTGGTGTCCCTTGGCAGTGGAAAGTCCTTCAATCTTCTATTCAGCTTTCAGACACCCTCACCTCCCACCTCATCTCCCCAACACTGTTCTGGAGATGAAAGTTTCTGAAGCTGGGGCTGCCTATCAACCTAGCTGCCCCAGGGCTTGTTTGTTCACTCTGTGGGATTGGCTTGGAGGTGTCTGCACTTCATTCAGATAGAAACTCAGGCCCCTGGAGTTTGGGTCTTTCCTGGAATCTTCTCAAACTGTGTTAGGCAACAACTGCTTTACCCCTTTATTTCTGCTGCTCTTAAGCAAGGTCTTTCTTTTGTGGAGAAAATGTGGAGAGCTGAAAGTTTTCTAACCTACATGACTATCTTCCCAGAATCCTCTCTTTATAACTTATTTTTCATATTTCATTGCCTCCTCGTTTCCTTTCTACTGCCTAGAGAAACATAGACAACGTATCTCCTCCATCCTGAAAAAAACAGCACTTGATCCTTCCATGCCTTAAATCATCCTGTATCTCTTCTGCCCTGTAAGACTAAACCTGAAAAAGCCATCTGTAACAAGCGCCTTTCTCTCCTCTCACTCTCTTCTTAACGCCTTGCAACCTGGCTTCCAGCTTCATCAATCTACTGAAATTGCTCTCTCCAAAGTCACCAACGATCTCTTAATTGCCAAAACCAACGGGCTTTCTCAGTCCTCATTCCCTTCGACCAAACCAGAGCCTTTGATACTTTCTTCTCTCCAGGTCTTTTAGACGTTACTGTCTCCTGGTTCTCCTACTTATTAGACAGCTCGGTTTCAGTGTTCATGCCCTCTAATTACAGGTGTCACACAGGGTTGTGTCCTGAGCCCTGTTCCTTTCTCCCTCTATCCTACTTCACTTGGTAATCTCATAGTTCCCATGAATTTAATTCTCTTCTCTGTGTTGATTTTCAAATTTACCTGTCCCAACTTCTCCTGATGTTCAATCTCTCATTTCCAACTTCTTTTCAGACATCTCAAACTAAACACATCTAAAAATCACTCATCTCTCCCCCTAAACATTCTCCCCCACCCCATTTCCCTATTTCTGTCAAATGTAACACCATCCTCTTAGTCCCTCGGGCTCATAATGTAGGAGTTGTTCTGGACTCTTTACTATCTCTCATTCCCATATCCAATCTGTGGCCAAGGCCTGTTGATTTTACCTTTGCAACATCTCTCAAATATGTCCCCTTCTCTCCTCAGACAGGCCACACCCTGGTACAGGCCCACCTGCTTCCGATCTCTTCCTGCTCCTGTCCACCCTCCAGCCACCAAAATCATTTTCTTGAAGTGCAGGTCTGACCATGTCAGCCCTCCACTACTCAATACACTCCAATGGCTCCCTATTGCCTCCAGGATCAAATATAAAATATAAATATAAAATTCTGCTTGTTTTTAAAATCTCATTTTCTACAGAAAGACTTTCCCAACCCCTCTTAATTCTAGTGCCTTCCTTCTTTTAATTATTTCCTGTTTATTCTGTATTCAACTTACTTGTACATAACTATCTGCATCTCTCCCATTAGACTGTAAGGTCCTAGAGGGCTGGGATTGTCTTTTTTATCCCTAGTACTTAGCACAACACCCAGCACGTAATATGCACTTAATAAATGCTTACTGAGTGAGAAGCCTTTCTCACCCAAAGCTTATCACTGCACACAGTACTGCCCTGCCCAGGTTCTCACTTGCACATTTGCTACAATGCTACTGAATTCAAAATGGACTTCAGAATCCTTACCATTCCAGGATCCTCTGTTCCTGAAGACTGTACCCAGCTGGCAGCAAGTAATTTCGATAGTTCTGGAGCTGGTTGGCATGGCAGCTGTCGTGGACCCAGACATGAGACACACAAGGGATCCCACTGGCAAGGCACAAGAAGTACTTGCGGGTCCGACAGTGCTGATCCGCAATCAGAAGACACTGATAGGCCACATCACACTGAGAAGGAAGAAATTCAGCAGATACACTCAGTGATTTTGTTCTAAGATGATCCCTGAAAGGTATTCCCAACAAATTGAGAGGGGAACTGAGACGAAGCCCTCCAGACAGTACCATGTGCCTTAGCCCGTCCAGGTGCCAAAAAAGCTTCTTATTTCCCTTTAATGCAACTCACCAAACCTCCAGAATGCCCTAATGCCCCTGCAGAAATTCGCAAATAATGCCAGTCTACAGGCCAAAAATCAGAAATGTGAAGTGCAAATTTCTTTCCAATTCCAATCCCCATCTTTTCTGTTCCTAGCAACAGTATTCTCCCCATGCTAAGCCTCAACTTTATGCCCTACTTACCCCAGCATCTGATGTACAGCAACTTCATGTAGCTACAAAAGAGGAAATGCTCACCTGGGCTTCATTGAAGTCTTCAAGAATGTAGCCAGCTCCTGCTCGAAGCTGGGACTCTGTATACTGCTTGTTGTAAGGGGGAGCTTCCAAAAATTCTACATCAAGTGAGAAGAACCAGTAAAATCCAGTTATTGCCAGAAACTTCTCATTTGTGATCTCCTATTTTATACTTGGCTTCCTACTACCCATTCTCCCACTCCCCAGCTGTCTCCAAAGCCAGTTCAAGGGTCTCCCCATGGATCAAAAGAGTTCTTGAAAGGTGGAAAAGGCTGCCAGAAGAAAGGGTGGTGGGACAGTTGAGGAATGGAGATAGGACAATAAAGGTGGAAAGAATATCGAGAATCTTCCCAGTCAGGACTGCATCTAGACCATGGCTGCTTACAGGGATTGAAATCCCCCAACTTCCCAGGATAGTCTGTTCCAATGTTTAATAACCCTTACCATCAGGAAGTTCTTCCTTATGTCTAACCTAAATCTCTCCTGCTGCAAACTAGCCCATTTCCTCTAGTTCTGTCCTCTGTGGAGATGAAGAACAACTGATGAGTACTCTCTTTACATAGACCTTCACACATCCCCCTCATTCACACTTTCCCCCCACCCACACTAACACTTAATGTGCCCAAAACGCTGGAGGCAGAGGCCGGGCAGGGGGAGCAGTACAGGAGTGCTGGAGGACAAAAAGGGAGACATCCCAATGTAATTTATGGATTATCCGGAAAAACTGTCTCAATTTTTGTTGAAAAATTTTTCTAGAATGTATTATTAGCCAACGCCTTAGTAGAGGATAATAAAAGAAAACCTGTTATTTGATAAATCAGATATTATATTTAGATGAAATCTGAATATTAATGATTACCATATAATCTTAAAGTTGCTGTAGAAGGTGGCAGTCACGGATACCAGGTTCTATCCTGAAAGCTTTAGGGGTGTTGTTTTTAAACAAATCCTCAATCAATTTTTTTTTCTTTTGGGTCACTTACTCCTCTCCAATGTAAATGGAATATAGAAATTACAAATGAGAGAGAAAATTCTGGTTAAGGCTTCTAGCCGACTGGATTCAGATTAATTTGTTTTAATGTTAAAAAAAAAAAAAAAAAAAACCCAATCCAGTGCATGGTTTTCTATTTCAACCCTCCACCCTCCCCATCAAAAATTTCCAGAAATAATCACCTTACTCTATAATATTAGCTCATATTTATATATAATGCCTTTAAGTTTATAAAGTACCTTCCCCACAGCAACTATTGTGAGGTGCACAGTGAAATGTTAGCTTCGTCTTAGAGAAGAAAGGAAGGCACAAATGTTAAGCTACTTGCCTAAGGTCACACAACTAATAAACAGGAGAGCTAAAAACTGAACCTGGGAGATATCCTCCAGTCCACTATTCTAGGTCAAATATAAAACAGCACTCCAGGAGAAAATCAGAGCTGCAGGTCCCTGCTTCCGGTACCACCTCACACACTCAATGAACTCCTGAGCCAGTCATTTACATCTAATGCCTCAACCTATTGATGTTTTCCACCAAGTTTCTGTTTGCTCTTCCTCTAATTATTCCTCTTTTGTGCAGACTTTAGCTACTCTATATCTCTCTTAAAATAAATACCAAAACTGGACATCTACAAAGGTCTGACCCGACACCACAAGAATACAATGCAGCGTCATTATGTTGACTTAATAGTCCGTGATGATGAGTCACATTCACCTTCTAGTACATTAGTAATTTCATTTCAATTGTTTTTTGTTATAGGACTGCTAGTTTTGTGCCTATTTAGGTTTTAACCTCCAACTGTATTGTCTTATATATTCTCTAATTTATCCCAGTTACTACGGATTCAACGTCTGTATTTGGAGATACAATTTTCCCTACCTGATGGGACAGAACCAAAAACTGAATGGATTCCTAACAGTCCTAGAACCAACCACTTTAACCCGTCATCCCATATAAATCCCCAGGATGACCTCATGCTCCTTCCCTTCTCAGAGTCCAGTTACTTGGGAATCAATGCTGTTACATGATTATAGTGCATGAAAATGAGGACGATGAAATGGGGATTTTTATCATCAAAATTCTTAAGGGTGAGAAGCAGAAGGCTGGGAGAAAGAGAAGCAAGAAAGGAGAAAGAATATGAATGAGAACAAGATCTGGCAACATTAGGAAGGTAAAGAAAAATGAGGCCCCAAATATCAATGTCCCCTTTTCAGAACACAAATTACCTATACAATCAAATCCAAATATATAATCAGCTTAGAAGCCAGTTAACAAGCTATATATTTTTGGATTCCAATGAGTTCAAGAGGAAGCCTTTCTATTACACCTCAATTCTCTTTAGTGGGAAAAGCTCATCCACTTCCTGTCCCTTCCATGCCCCTATTCATTCTCCAAGTTATAAAACACACCACCAGTAACAAAAAATGAAGCACAATTGCTTCTCTTTTCTGCTAAAGTGATTCCCTGTAGCCTTCCAAGATGTCTCCTGCAAATCCTGCCCTCCTTTACATTTTTCCCATTTCTCTGAATACTTGGCACTTATCAGAAAATCCAAATTTTGGCTAACATTCAACTAATATTAACATTGTACAGGGAGGTTTGGCTAATGTTAAAAATTCAGCAAAAATAAATAGCTTGTTCATTAACTGGGGTTAGAGACACAACCCTGAAGAGCTACTATGGCTGCTGATCACTAATGGTGATACTACCGCCAAATACAGTTTGCTCTTCCAAGACTTAATGTCAGCCAGAAATCCGTAGCTAGTGTTCAAATATCACATTAGAGAAAAGTCTGAGCCTTAGCCATAATGGGTAGATTGATGTGTTTTTGTCAGCCATTCTTATTTAAATTCATACTTTCCTTTTTTCCCTCTTAAGAGTCTTAAGACTCAAGACTTTCTGAAGGCAGAGAACAAGTCTTTCTCATAACTCCCCATGATGTTATTAACATAATTGTACGTTTAGTTTGCAGTCAAATGGATGAAAAATGTCTAGAAATTGCTTGTTGACAGTCCTTGACAGAAGACCTGCTATCGCCACATACCCCCCCTTCCAAAGTCCCCTGAAAGCCAGTTGCCTTTCTCCCCCTCCCACCAGTTCTGCTACAGCCTTTTCCTTAAAACTTGGATAGGAAAGACGTCGGCTACTTAGAGGAGGCGTGTTTGCTTTCCTCCGTCCTTAGTTCAGGGTCGATTTCCACTTGTTTTAGAGCTTCTCTACTTGACAAAGGGCACCAAGCACAGGCTTACTAAACAAGTGGAGCAACTAGAATAAATATGAGGGAAATGGGAAGCTATGTCAGAAACCCACAAATTTCCATGGGAAATGAGGACAGTGGTCTCACCCTCCTCTTCCTCACTGCTCCCAGTAGGACCATCTGGCAATTTAGATCGGTTGGCTAGCTTATCGTTGGCTGTGGCCATGGTGAGGAGAAAAGCATAGCCCAGAAACAAAGTCTTGTTGTGGGGTAACGGTCCCCTCTGGTCTTCCAAAGCTAATGGCTCTCCAGCATTGTCTCCACCTTCGCATGGACTCACAAATTCTCCTACTCCCACGGTACCTGGTTAAGAACAAAAACAACATTATTACAGAGAACTCTCACGTTGTACCAGAGCCAAGGAACCTAAGAATATAGCATTCTACACACAGTAGGCACATATAAATGTTCGTTAAATTAAATGAATCCTACCTGCCTGAGTACAAAGTAGTATACAACATTCCACTCTATTTTGTTTACTTCTGAGATGACAACTATGTTACATGAGGAAAAAACAAAAACAACTATGTAGAGTAAACATAAATGAAAATTTTATTTTTTTAACTTAAATAAAAATCATAATAAAATCAATGACACGGTGATATGCATAAAATGAAAAATCTTTCAATACACAAAAATAATTAGAATTTTTACACATCCAAACCAAACGTTTACGGGACTAGCTAGGAGAGGACTCATGGTCATTAGAACTCCCCCCTGGTCAGTGTCTGTTCTGTTACTGTTTCCAGTACCTGGGAAGGAGGTGAACCTGTTAGCTAAGGGTTTATGACACATCCAGATTTGTTTGATCCTCTTTGTTCAATTTTCCAGGAATAAAAGAAAATGGGGATTTGTGTCAGGAAAATTGACTGTAAGGCTCATATAAAGACGAAGATGACAGGTAACATTTTCCCCAGATAAAAGAACGAGCTAGAAAGAAGCTTGCATCTAGGGACATTTTGACACCCAGATGATGAAGATACAACCAACAAGTCTGAACACAAAAACAGCTGCCCTTTTAATAAAACTTAACACTGCAATTTAATCAAACTACTTTCCTACATCCCAGCACCAAAGGAATAAGAATTCATTAAAGTTGAAGAGACTGGAGAAGCCACTGGAACATGGAACACAGGTTAGTAAAAGTCATGCAAAGTGCCACAATGAAGCAGTGCTGGACAGTCGCTGGACATCGTGAGACAATGAGTTCCCAGGTTCTGAGGGCAAATGAGACACCAAGAAGCACATGTACCATGGATAAGTGACAACCACAAACTTCACCTGCCTCTAAATTTTGCCCCCATCAGCCCTGATTCTTTTCCCAGGCCCCCCACCCCCCAACTACCCCCATCACAAAAATTATCATTTAAATGTTTCAGATATTATTGCCATTCCCTCTTTACCTTACTCTGCCAAGAATATTGTGGTGAGGGGGTAGAAAGGAGTGATTAACTCCTCAATGAGCTGGAGTGCCCTAAAACAGGAGGCTATATGAAAGCATCTTACGCCCTGCCTAGCTGAATATGTACACAGCTCATTACCAGGAGAACAAAAGGCCACATAATTAACACTACTTTGTTTTTCACAATACTTTATTATCTTTTGCCAAGAAGACTACCATTTGCATGTCATGAAGGTATCTGAAGGAAGAGCATTTACATTGTGGCAGACTTGCTGCCTCGCTTGGCAGGGGATCAATCTTCCTCAGGGCATATCAGTTTCCTCTTCCCAGAGAGAGGCCCCATAGAGACTCGGGGACTTTCGAGAGCTTTACGAGGAGGAGTGGCAGTGGCACTGCTGCTGGAGGTAGTGGGGGTGCCTGGGGAGTTGAGGTTACTTCGTCGTTTTCGCTTACGCTCCACCAAATTATCTATAACCAAGTAAGACAGAAAGTAATTAGTTCTCACAATATAAGGCCCCGAATCCTTCCCTCACACTTCCCACTGCACTATAAAACATATTCTAAGACCATTCCATATTTTGTTTCACACTTCTATGGCTGAAGATTTGTTTTACTTCTTGCTGAGCTGAGGAGGGTTGACTGAAGATTTGCTTTATCTCTGCTGGGCTGAGGCAAGAAGCCTAAGGATTTACTACAAGGTGGGGCAGGCATCCTTCAGTGGCCAGACTTTCCATGTGCTTCAGTGCAGCCCAAGAGAAATACAGAAAAACTCCACCTGGCCTCAGCACATGCCAGATACCACCACTAGGATTCTATCTCATCAACAGGTAAGCTACCAGTACCTGAGGCCCCAGTACACAAAGCTAGTGACCAGGCCTCTGGCCCCTAGCACAAGAAGCTTGGGACAGTGTGGCCTGTACTCTAGCAGGAAAGCTCAACTTTAAAAACTACTAAACAGGCTCCAAAAATGATCAAGAAGCAAAAACAAACACTGATAACAGAAAGTGACAACGGTGACAGGGAAGATCAAAACACAAACTCAGAGGAAAGCAAAATTGTCAATAAACCTACATCCAGAAAACCTCAAAGGGGGCATTCCCTTTGGTCTCAATTGGTCTCAAGCCCAAAATACCTTCTTGGGAGAGTTTAAGAAGGATTTAAAAAGTCAAATAAAAGAGGTAGAAGAAAAAACTGGGAAAAGAAATTAGAAGTATTCAAGAGAGAGTCAACAGTTTGAAAAAGGACAAAAATTGACCGAAGAAAACAATTTCTTAGAAAGTAGAACTGGCCAAATGGAAAAAGGTACAAAAAGCTAACTGAAGAAAATAATTCCTTAAAAATTAAAGTTGGGCAAGTGGTAGGAAATGATTCTATGAGACATCAAGAATCAATCACATAAAAGCAAGAGAATGAAAAGATAGAAGAAAATGTAAAATACCTCATGCGAAAAACAACTGATCTGGAAAATAGATCCAGAAAAGATAATTTAAGAATTATTGAAATACCAGAAAGCCCTGATCATAACAAAAAAAAAGCCTGGACAGCATCTTTCAAGAAATTATCAAGGAAAACTGCTTTGATGCCTAGAATCAGAGGGTAATACAGACATTGAAAGACTCACCTACTGAAAGAAACCCCAAAATGAGAACGCCAAGGAATATTGTAGCCAAGTTCCAGAATTATCAGATCAAGGAGAAAATACTGCAAGCAGCCAGAAAGAAATCATTTAAATATCACGGAACCACAGCCAGGATTACACAAGACTTGGCAGCTTCTACATTAAAGGATCAGAGGGCTTGAAATAGGATATTTTGGAAGGCAGAGGAGCTTTGATTACAACAAAGAATCAACTACCCAGCAAAACTGAGCATAATCTTTCAGGGGAAAAGACAGACCTTCAATGAAATAGGGGACTGTCAATTATTCCTGATGAAAAGAAAAAAAACCAGAGCTGTACAGAAAATTCAATCTTTAACTACAAGACTTAAGAGAAGCATAACAAGGTAAACAGGAAAGAAAAAAAGTGCTATTCATTAAGGTTAAACTGTTTATATCCCTACGTGGGAAAGTGACACTTGTAACTCCTGACAGATGCATCTTTATCAGGATAGTTAGAAGAGGCACACATAGATTAGAGCATGTGGGTAGAAGCTGACTTTGATGTGATGATAAAAAAAATTAAGGGGTGAAACTTGTACTTGGAGAAGAGGAAAGGGGGAGGTAGGACAGAATAAGTTACATCACAAGAAGAGGCATAAAGACTTATTACAGCAGAGAGAAGTGTGAGGGAGGCCCCAAGGGGGGCAAATATCATTTGAACTTTAATCTCACTGGATTAACAGAGAATAAGATATACATACAGCTGGTTTTAGAAATCTAGCTTACCCTATGGGAAGTAAGAGGAAAAAGTGGAAAGAAAAGGGAGGGAGCTGATACAAAGGAGAGAGCAGATTGAGGAAAGTGATGGTCAGAAGCATAGCAGGTCAGAAGGGAAAGGGTGAAAGGTGAGAGAAAAGTGCAAACAAGGGGGAAAATAGGATGGACAGAAAGAGGCACAGTTGGTCATCAGAACTGTGAATGTGAATAGGATGAACTCTCCCATAAAACGGAAGAAGACAGCAGAGTGGATCAAAAACTATAATCCTACAATGTTGTTTATAAGCAGAGAGACACACACAGAGCAAAAGTAAAAGGCTGGAGCAGAATGTATTATGCTTCAGCTGAAGTAAAAAAAAGCAAGGACAGCAGTCCTGATCTCAGACAAAGTAAACATAGATCTAATTAAAACGATTTACTAGAAGGTTCCGGGAAGGAAACAGGAACAGACAGTGGCCCAGGAATATGCACCTGATCTCCATCTAATCAGCCACAAGTGGATACAACAATAACAAAGTTAATCAAGCTACCCAAAAGACTGCCTTTTAATACAGGCTTGACAAGGCTTCCTGAGATTAGCTGCAGAGAACACCGATCTTACCTAAGCTAATGTCTGCGGCCTTGGTGAGGGGTGTTACTGGCTCATATGGACCAAGCCCATACTGCTCCCTCAGTTTGTTCCCTTGTTCCAAAGATAAGATAACTGCCATTCGCTTGTACCATTTCCTTTGGCCCTCTTTTTCAATACTGTATTATAATTCCCCAGATTCTTTTCTGTGTCCTTTTACCACGCGTGGGAAGAAAATAAAGGAAAGCTGTGGTCAGTGATGCCATCCCACGTAGTCCATTACTTGTGTCCACTCTGTGCTCTGCCCAGTGAACCTAAACCAGCTGATTCGAACACTTGAAAGCTGGGCTATGACTACACACGAGTTGTCACAGCTAGTGTATTACCAGCCAAAGTGTATCCAACTACCGCACTGGAGGTGGGGGAAGGAAAGTTCGAGGGCGTCAGAAAGAGGGTTCTGGGGTAAGAGCCACCAGTTATTTCTCAAGCCAAACACTGCTGGCTTTTTGATGGCTCTAATAGTTCTCTTGAAATTACGATGTGCTGTAGAGTAGCTGATGTAACTCATTAATCCTTTTTAATTTTGTTTTTTTTTGGGAAGTATATACCTGACATTCAGATTTGGAGTGGGCGGGCACCTGGAGAAAAGGGGAAACTGAGACAAGCTGGTACGAAGCAGAAATGTGTCTTTCCTGCTTGCTCCTCTCTCACTCTCCTCGTAGTCTCGTTGTTTTAATTCTTTTTTTCCTTTTCTTTTTTTTTCTTAACAGTACTTTTTCCAATTACATGTAAAGATAGTTTTCAAGACTCATTTTTGTAAGATTTTGAGTTGCAAATTTTTCTCTCTCCCAGACAGCCAGCAATCTGATACAGGTTATACATGTACAATCATGTTAAACACACTTCTGCATTAGTCATGTTGTGAAAGAAGAATCAGAACAAAAGGGAAAAAACACACCATTGCTCTAATTCTGACCCAGTTTCTTAGGATAAAGAGTGAGTATGAACAGAAACTGGGAGATCTGGGTTCTAATCATGATTCTATCACAACCAAGCTCTGTGAAATCCTCAACACCCTCATAACAATCCTTGGTTTGTCAATAAGCCTGTAAGCGTACGCCAATCGTGCTTGGTTGTTGGGATGTTAATTGGAGAACAGGGTTTCTAACAAAGGATTCTTCACACCACCTCATCCTCAAACCCATGATCAGGAGAACCCGTTTTGTTCTTTTCTACCGGCCTGTGTTCCACTATAGAGCTGGAAAAACCAACCTCTGAAACCCAAGGAGCCGACTTTCAGAATCCTGTATCACAGGCTTGAGACAAATGTCAGAAACAAGAGAGAGAAAGTAAGACTGAGTTCTGCTCGTCAGCATAAATTTCTTTACAATCCTTCCTGAGCTCCACAAAACTACAGAACTCAACAAGAGAAATACCAAGTTTTAAAAGAAACACCAGCAAGTCAAGAATTAATCAGCCAGAGTAAGAGCTACATAATACTTCATAGACTTAAAAAAGAAACAAAAGAATTTAAAAAACAAGCCACTGGTACTGACTTGTAGAAATAATTCTGAGAGCTCAAAGGGATCGAATTAAATTATTTTCTCCAGGATTTATTCTGGAGACAATATATCTTTGGTGTTCAAAGAGCTAAACGCGGACCTACAAGAGCTATTTTCGTACCTAAAACCAAGTTTTCAGAATTTGGTACATATATCTGGAACATATTTTAGACCAAATTTTTGGTGTTTGTTTTGTTTCACATATTTGGTAGAATTCTTTCAGTCGCAGAACAAAATTTTTTTAAAAATGTAACTCTTACTAGACATCATCTTTCTAAACTGCCCTGCCATCAAGAACCATAAGATGAGCAAGCCTGCTCCAGACTGACAAGAGCAAGCAATAGAAACTCAAGATTCCTAATCATAAAATATTGCCTGAGTTCTCAGAAACAAAATAATTTTTTCCTCATCATCTAAAGGAAAAGAAAAACTCTGAGAAAGGTAAACTGTTTCTAAGTAACAAATGAACAATATCTTACTACCAGTTTAATTCAGAAAGAGGAAACAATGAAAGGCATAGAGCAGAAAAGATTCTCACTGCTACCCCTCAGAAACTTGTACCCTGGAGGGGAAGGAGTGAGGACAGAAAGCCAGTTCCTCAAACCAGACAAAACTGGGTATGTGCACTTTTGCATACATGTGAACACCCGCAGGCATCAGTACAACTTCTTCCTAGGAACAGTTACTTATCTGATTTGTTTCAGTTGCAGTCATCTGTCTGGTTTTATCAAGACAGACAGTAAATAAAAAAGGAAGCAATCAGAGCGGCTAGTTTTGGGTGAATGATTTCTGACCGGACCCTAATGAATAGTCAGGTTGGGGGGACTTTTCAGTAACTGATGAAAGCACCCCACGTATCCAAGGACACACTGAGCTATTAAAAACTTTGCTCCTTTCATTACCTGCACTGAAATATTCATCCTCTGAAAGGGCTGTCACTTCTGTCTCCAGCGGAATCGGCTCAAACAAGAGAATGTCTTTGCCCAACACATCACATTCATAGCCATCATCAAAAAGGAGCTTATACTTCCCAGCTCCAACATCTCGTGTTATTTTCCCAGAATAAAAATAGCCATTGGAGGACCACTTGGCTACAACGCGGAGCCCTACAAAGCTGTTTCCTGGAGAGGAGGAGTCGAGGCCATCAGATGGGCCAGCAACAACCTGCAAAGGAATCTCTGGAGAGTCGCTACGGCGTAAACCTCCAGTACTGCCATCTGCTCGTTTGTTGGCATCTGGCATACGGGGTACAATGCGAGTGAAGGGTTTATCCTCCGGCGAGACACTTGTTGAGATATCCTCGACACCAAGAGGGCTAGGCAAAGCTGTTTCTCTGAAAAGGAAATGTAGAATGAGGAAGTGAGAATGAGATGAATGAATTAAGGAGGATGCACATTAACTTCTCATTTCCCTGCCTCAGAGAAGGAGCGGAATGATCAGCCACGGATTCTGAAGTCATGAGTCTGGTCTTCCAGCTGCTCTCACCTTTACTCACATCATCTGGCAGTCCCTACACCATCCCCTCTTCTCTCCTGGCACCCCATACACTACTCTCTCCTCCTCCTATTTTAATGAACAAAAACCCAACGAAGCACATCTCACACTGCCCAAATACCTGGTGCCAGTCGCCCGAGAAGGAGGGCGGCCCCGTCGTCCTCTGCCGCGAGGTGTGACGGGACTCTTTCCTCCCTGTCTGATGCCAAGGCCGGCATCGCCATCCTCCTCACACACCGATGCCCCTATCTGAGTGACCCCTTTTCTAGCGCTGCAGAACAAAGGCAAGTTAGTCGGAGGCCACCTATTAGGGAATTCTCATGCCAGGCTGCAGGCCTGGTCAACACGTACCAGCCCCTAATTCAGTGATAAGCTAGCGTATGAGTCACATCTCAATCATGAAATGGAAGGGAGTAAAAACAGAAAGGAGGAAAACAGTGAGCTTTATTCTTGTCTATGATGAAGCTAAATGCCTCCTAATCAATCTTCTGAGCACAAGCTTCAAACTCAGCAAACCTCCTTCTATTTGTCTTGCCTTCCTGTCCACGACAGAATCTGCATTAGAAAGTAAAGAACCCGTGTGAAGTCATCACCCCAAACCTGTTTTACTTCTCATAAAAGCAAAAGACTTTGGAAGTGAGAAAGGCAGCATGGTGCAGTGGGAAAGCTCTGGATCTGGCATCAGAAAATCTGGGTTTGAATTCTCGCTCTGCTACTTACTATCTGTATGAACTTGGGTAAAGAACCTAATTTCTCAGGCCTCAGTTTCTTCATCTGAAAAATGAGTGGTTTGAACTCTATACTCTTAAGGTCCCTTCCATCTACATCTCTGTGATTCTATGGTTTCCAAGGCAGTTCCTAAGAAGCAGGGAAAGAGTCACAGGAATAGCACACCCCTATCATGTCCATCATATTCCTAATATTCACATACCTCCTATGATTTGCTACTAGGAGCCCATCAGGGTCTCTGGCCTATGAAGGAAGGTACTTTGCCAGCAGAATGAGAGTGACAGGCTCACACTGATCCTCCAGCAGTATCTTAACTGATCAGCTAAAAGTACCCTAAAGAAGCAACACCTACTGTAACAACCCAAAAGCAAGGGAGGAAAAGAGAACTCATTTAGTCTGGGGCAAGGGGGTGCTGAGGGCTGGCGAAAATCTTCCGAACTCTCTTTCTGCCATTCCCATCATTCCCCTTTCCATAAGTTACATCAGCCTCCTCATCCCACATTAAGCCCATGTCCCTACCTCTGGATACAATATCTGCACCTCAGTTTTCCTGGGCCTCCACGTGTGCTGGGTAAGGCAAAATCTGCAGATTCTGTTGCACTTGTTTTCCCTTTGCCAAGACCAGCTCCCTTCCCTGAGCTGCTACTGCTTTGTGCAACTGAGAGGCCACTGCTTGCCCCACTTGACATCCGGTTCAAGCTGGATGCCTTCGAGGAAAAAGAGCTGATGTCCCCCAGGTCTCCTGAGGAGCCGCCTGTCTGTGATGGAGAGACTTCAGTCTCACACTCTTGACACTCCACCACTGGTTCCTCAGCCTCCTGGAAGGAAAAAAGAGAAAACAAAGTTGAGGAATGATATTAAGACAGTGCATTTCAACTGACAAATTAGGTTAAAATGAGTGACACCAAAACTTAAAAATGGCAAAAAAGATTCAGATTATAAAACTGGGTTTTAGTCTAAGATCACAAGGACTCTTTTTAAGAAGAAGAGGATTTAAAAAGAGAGGGGTCTGGGAAGATGGCAAAATAGGTCAGAAAACTTTTGGCTCTCCAAATTTCCTCCACAAAAAAGGACAGAAGATCACTTGATAGCAGCAGAAATAAAGACGGGATGTAAAGCAATTATTCTTCTAAGATAATTTTTTTTAATTTTCTTTTAAAAATTTTTTTAAATTAATTTTAAATTTTCTACATTCACTTCCGTAAGTTTTAAATTTTCTTCACTTTCTTCCCTTCCTCTCTCTCTGTAATACGACATGGGCTCTACATATCCATTCCTATTAAACCTGTTTTCACAACAGGCATGTTGTATAGAAGAATTAGAATAAATGGGAGGAACCATGAGAAAGAAAAAAACAAAACAAAAGAGAGCAAATAGTCTGCTTCCATCTGCATTCAGACTCCATCACTCTTTCTCTGGATGTGGCAGCACTTTCCATCACGAGTCTTTGGGAGTTGTCTTAGGTCCCTGGCATTGCTGAGAAGAGCCAAGTCTGTCAAGGTCAGCCATCACACATTGTTGCTGTTACTGTGCACAACGTTCTCCTGGTTCTGCTCCCCTCACTCAGCACCAGTTCCTGTAAGTTTTTCCAGGTTTTTCTGAAGTCCTCCTATTCATTATTTCTTATAGCACAGTAGTATTCCATTACATTCATCTACCACAACTTGTTCAGCCATTGCCCAATTGATGGACATCCCCCCAAGGTCCAGTTCCTGGTCACCACAAAAAGAAGTGCTATAAATATTTTTGTACATTTTCCCTTTTTTGTGATCTCTTTGGGATATAGACCTATTAGCGGTATTGCTGGATCAAAGGTATACACGTTTGTGTAGCCCTTTGGGCATAGTTCCAAATTGCTCTCCAGAATGGTTGGATCAGCTCACAGCTCCACCAACAATGAATTACTATTCCAACTCTCCCACATTTTCTCCAACATTTATCATCTTCCTGTTTTGTCATGTTAGCCAATCTGATAGGTGTGATGTTGTGTCTCAGAGCTGTTTTGATTTGCATCTCTCTGATCAATAGTGACTTAGAGCACTTTTTCATACGACTATAAATAGCTTGAATTTCTTCCTCTGAAAACTGCCTGTTCATATCCTTTGACCATTTATCTATTGGGGAATGATATGTTCTTATAATTAGACTCAGTTCTCTGTATATTTTAGAAATAAGGCCTTTATCAGAGACACTAGTTGTAAAAATTCTTTCCCAGTTTTCTGCTTCCCTTCTAATCCAACCTCCAGGAGCAGAGGTCCCACCTAAGTAAAGCGCACATCTCCAGGCCAACTACACAGAAATTCACAAACAAGTCCTGGGCGCAGGTGGGCTAAGAAGTAGCCCCAGTTTTAGAAACTTTCATCTTAAGACCTGTTCTGGCGTGGGGTGGGGGTGTCTGAAAGCTGAATAGGACCTTAAAGGACCTACTACTGCCAAGGGACACCAAGCACAGCTGTACTGACCAGATGTGTCCCAGACTGGCTGCAAGGAGGAGGAGCTAGCACACACCTAGTGACTGCAGTAGCAAGGGGCAGGGACCCTGTTGGCTGTGGGCACTTGCAGGACAGCAGAATACCTGGCTTCAGTTCCAGGGCAGAAATGACAGCTATAGTTTACAGCCACCCGAGGAACCAGAGGGAGCAAAATCATGTATGGCTTAGGAGTGGAGAGAAGAGCTCTAGGGTGGGTCCCATGTAACAGTAGGAAAGATCCGAGGCTTGGGGCAGCATTCCCTGTACCTTGGGACTAGAACGTGATTGCACTGACAGCGGCTAACAACAAAATAAAACAATCAATAAATGAATGAAATAAGTAAAGAAAGGAGAAAGAACTCAAGCACAGATGATTACAATGGGGATAGAGAAGATCTGGGTTACTATTGAGAAGAAGATAATGGAGCTAAAAAAGCCACTCCTATTTTAATGAGAAACGTCAAATGGTCCCAAAAAAAGAGTTCTTGGAAGAACTTAAAAAAGGACTTTTTTTAAAAATCAAATAAGAGAGATTTTAACAAGATAATAACAAAACTGCTGTTTGTTTCTGTCCACTTCTGAACTTGTTTCTTTCTGCGTATCGCTCTGATGTTTCTCCCCGTATCTCACACCTTCTCCCACTTCTCAAAGTAAGTGTTCCAAAGCCCCTCGTTGGAACAAATAAGTACAACCAAGGAAACCTAGCCATCACACTAGCCACCCCTGATCCTTCACCTCTAGTTCATCCCTCCTCTACAAGCAGCATGAGGCACACTCACCATTAGTCTTCTGAAGTCATGATCAATCTCTGCATTGATCAGAATCCTTCAGGCACTCCAAGCTGCCCTCCTGGGTGTTGTTGGAGCTACTGTGATACCCACTCTCCTACTTCTGCTCATTTTATTTTGATTCAGTTCATTCAAATCACCCCAAGTTTCTCTGAAGTCTTCACATTGGTAATTTCTTATGGGTGATAATATTTCATTAAACCCATACAAGAATTTGAGCAAATGGCTAGCAGTCGAATCATTAGTAATATCAAATGGTGGAAGGGAATGTACAGTTTGGTGATTTTTGGTTACAGTTCCTTGTCTACAAGCTCCTGTTTCCCTTTTGTCTTTAGGACAAAATGTAAACTCTTCTCTTAAGCACTTAAATCCCTTTAAACTTGGCACCAACCTAGTTTTTCAGGTTTTTTATGTGTTATCCCCCCTTTATATATTCAGTGGGTCAGCCAAACTGACCTTACTATTCCCATATGTGACATTCCGTATGACATCTATTTACTTCTGACCAGAACACACAACACCTCTGTCCTTCCACTTCCTAGGTGTCCCTAGATTCCTTCAAAGTTTGGCTCAAGCACTAATTCTTACACAAGGCTTTTCATGATTCTCTCCAGTTACTAGTGCCTTTCTATGCCCCTCACCTCCAACTATCATGACTATTATTTTATAAAGAAGTTTAATTAATGTAAACTAATTGCTACGAGAACAAAAGATGCCAGAAAGTCCCTTAGTCAGGGAACACTTCACTCACTTTACTGCCTAGGAGAGAGAGACAGAGAGAGAGAGAGAGAGAGGGAGGGAGGGAGGGAGAGATCGCAAATGAAAACGAATGAAAGAGAAAGGGAGGGCACAACCAAAGGCAACTCTAATCTAAATCATAAACTCATTGTAAAATCTTATCAAAAGGATTATGGATGATTACAAGTAGTTTCACATCATAAAGCAGAAACAGTCAAAAGTCATTCCAATCATGTCTAAGGTTGAAAATTGAAGAAAACAAGCAGAAGAAAAAAATGAAAAACAATCTGCAAGGATTTTTATACCAAACTTTCTATCATCAAAGCAGCAGAGTCTTAGACTTAACTCCTTAGTATCACAATCCCAAACATGCTCATAGGGAAGACACGGATGGAACTAAAGAGGACAAAGATGGACACGCACCTGAAATAGACCAAGTGCACACAGAAGACACAGTCACGTGCAAGAGTCAAGGAGATTCTAAGGTGTGGAGAAATCAATTCACAGGGTGTATATTTAAGTGAAGGTATCAAAGATGTGGGGAAAAATCTTGACCCTTATTACTATCAAATAAAAAAGACTAATTTAATCCTCTCACTTTACAAATGAGGCCCAGAGACGTGAAATGACCTCCCCAGGTCGGCAGAGGGAGCTGGCGGCAGAGCCAGGGTCTAGCCGCGCCTCAGGGCTCCTTCCATCACCCCCTGATTCTCTCCCTTCACGTAAACAGAACAAAACAAGTACCAGACAATATAAAAGTAACTGATAAACACCCTTTCAACATGAGAAAAATGTTAAACATCCTCTGCTGAAAAAGGTATATTAAAAAAATACACACAGTACAAGTTTTGTTTTGTGAAATGCAAAATCCTTTATTTTGCTGTCCTGCAATCCATACCTCAAATCTTGCTAGGTAAAATATAGCTAGAAGTTGCAAAAAACTTGCATATGGCAAACAACACTGAACTTGGAATCAGAAGACCTAAGCTTGAGCCCCACCCCCGTGGACTCACCCTTGAATCTAACCCTCCTCGTGTGTAAAATGGAGACGATCATCTTTAAACTAGTCGGTTTATTGCTATAAGCAGCAGCAATACTCTAAGTATTACTGGATGTTAGAAATACAGTTTTCAAGCCAAAAGATAAAACGTTAAAATAATTACTGACTATAAGAATAATTCAAAGAATATGAAACAGGGTATTATTTTAATTAGTGCAACCATTAACAATATTATTCATCAAAATACATATGTATCAGTGACAATCTGCTCTGAGGAGCCCTGGACCAGGACATTTAAGCAAAAACACCAGGCTATAGATCAGGTTCCATCGATCAAAATTTATATTCCTTTGGGCAGAGCACCCACCAGTAAGCGTATGATTCCCTATGTGGATGAAGGAAAGAGGGAGAGAAGGAAGGAAAGAAGGAAGGAAGCTGCATTGTTCAACTGGAACTGGCCAGTTGAGTCCCTGGCTCCAGAGGAAAAGAGTGGGGCTGGTGACTTTGCATAGCCCTGATTCACTTAAATCCAAGTCATGATCTCACCTCCTCATGTCATGATCCTCTTTGGGAATGAAGGACAAACAACAAGGATCTCAACAGCTTCATTTATCTGGTAAATGACTAACAGCAGCAACAGTACACCAATACCTTAAATAAGAATTTTCTGGTGTGTGACTTTACAGAGAATATGCGGCAGCTCCTCACATTAGTTTCCAACAGTGGTGAGCACTGGCAGTAACAGATCCCTATTTAAAAAACTGCATAAGGTAGCTTCATTCTCCAAGAGGATGCACACTCCTCCAAATGCCCACTAGGGGAAGTTGAAGAAATCCTGCTGCATTGGACAGAACATCTGAAATGGAACCTCAGCTCTGCCACTTATTACCTGTGTCCTTGGCAAGTCATGTAACCAATCTCACTGTACCTCAGTTTCCCTATCTAAAAGATGAAGGGACCTCTAAGTTTCCTTGTTTAAGGCAAGACAACAGGGACAAGTTTACTCTGTGATCACTAAGGGGAATTAAAATGATAGAAGAGTGTGTCCTTTGGCTGCTCATATGACACAAGTCTTCAATGGCCTCTAAGGTGAGTCAAAAAGGTCTTCAATAATTCCTGTTGTTTTCTTACCTATGACAACCTTCTTTATCTATTATCTACTAAGGAAATGTTACTATAAGGGCTTCTACTTCTACTCTTAAGATGTACAAGGATTAATATTTCCATTTTACAGATGAGGAAATGAGGCTTAGAGCTAAGAGATGACTTGTACAAGATAACACAACTGGTGAGTATTGGAGCTGGAACGCAAACCCAGGTCTTTTGACTCCAAGTTCAATGTTACTTACATCTTACCCTACGGGCCCTTCCTGAGACTCCAATATACATGTTTTCTGGGGCAGGTATGGGGAGAAGGAATGAATCATCTGAAGTGACCATAGTCTAGAAGAGGATGTGAGTTTCTTCATTCCTGAAGCAAGACTAACATGATAATAGAAAATCATCCAATGTTGGATATAGAACTATTATTTTTTTCTGAAAAAGCACCCAAGTGAATGCCTTAGATGAAGTGGTAGACTGTCTCAGTACAGCTCTCACAGATACAGGCACATGGGTTGAGAATTTTAACTGGCAGAGAAAATCTTCAAACAGAGAGTGAGGGTTCCCTCCCTATCCCTGAAGAAAGTAACTTAGAGGTGGACAGGCGACTGGCATAAAACCTGAGAAGAGGTCCCAACAATAGGCAGCACAAGTGTCCTGTTAGATCTATGTGGGGAAGGTTCAAGAAGATGGAAGCAGAGCCCTGCACCCACGGGGCTGGGACATCACTCAGACTGCAGTGTACTTTATGGAACTGGACAAAATAATAACGATCGCTCAAGAGAACAAAAGGTCTGAAACCTTGTGGAAAATAACAGGGAAGTGTAAGAATTAAGAGGACACAGGCATCACCACAGAACAAACTATGTTCTAAATAAGTAAACCTGAAAACTGTCTTGGTCCTGATTCAAAAGAGAAAGGTAGGTAAGTGATACCAATCAGACACAGAAATAAGTAAGTACAGCAGCCTAGCAGTCCGTAAAGCCAGGAAATCAAACTAGTGGGTAAATAACTCAGTAACTGGGCAAATAACATCAGAAACTGATGGAAAAATGGGAAGGAAGTAGAAATTCAGATGATACCAGTGTCTCACATCCATAGCCTACATAAAAAACCACATATAACCATTTAGAAAACAGAAGATCTCTTTCACAACTGTGGCTTGGAGGATGAAAGGAGGGGCAGGGGAGAGCACACTCTTAACCAAATGTGGGTTTGCATTAAATATTCCTGACAAGTCTGATATCAATAGACAGAGAGAACACATGGCATGCTGGGCAGAGCTGGGCTCCGAAGACCGAGGTTCCAGTCCCCGCTGTGAGGCGGATTGGCCGGATGACCCCAGACGAGTCAAGCTGCAGAGGCAGTTTCTCATACTGTTGAAATCACAGGATCAGTCCAAAAAAGAATCCAAAATACACACTGAACTGACTCAAATATATAAGACCAAAAGGCATTCCCAATAAAATGAACAAATACTTTTCAGAAGAAGAAATGTAAATGATCAGCTGCCATAGGAAAGATCACCCCAAATTGCTAATATGGGTAATGAACATCCAAACAGCAGAAACAGCAACACGCAGTCCAACAACATAGATCTTGGCCTTAAAATCCGCTGTGTGTACATGCGGACAAGGGATTGGCCCCTTCTGTGCCTCAGCTAATGGATCTCTACAGTGTGGATAAGAATGTTTCCACTACTACCTAACAAAGCTGTTATGAACAAAGTGCTTTATAAATCTTAATGAAATCTATGGGAGCTATTGTCATTATGAGACAAACATATATATTTGAGGCCTTAATATGATATTTCACCATACTGCGTGTAAAAGTTGAGCATAAAAGCATTAGTTCTTTCAAAGGCTCAATAATGGACCTCTTAACAGATTCTTAAGATAGCCAAAAAACCTGAAAACTATGCTGAGTCTCTAGATACAAAAGGAATAACTTTTCCTGCCCTGTTTCTCCAGTTCTGAATCAGACTCACCAGCAGAGGTTCTAATATGCGATTCCTTCACCATGTCCAATTTCAGCCCGAGCTCTGAGGTAAGTACACAACTTTAACCAGAGCAACAAGTGGCAACGTGATCATTAAAAACTTAGACATTACACCAACCCTGAAGATGAGTCTACGTCAGCTTCCAAAAACATGAACTTTCAGAATTTCACAAGCAATCTATTGCCAACATTCCAAAGCTGGAAGAAAAGAGGCAGCCTAGAGTGGTGAAAAGAGTATTGGCCTCCGTCAGGAGGACCTGTGTTCAAATTCTACCTTATATAAAGGCTATGTGACCCTGAACAAATCACTTAACCTCTTCTCAGGCTCTGTTTCCTCATCTGTACAATCAGGGCATTGGACTTGATGGCCTCTAAGGTTCCGTCCATCTCTATCTAAATCTGTGATTCTCTGACTGACTGGGTGATTACAACAGATGCCTTGTAAAACCGTATAACAACCTGCATATGAATTATAGTGTGATAGTGGATCTAGAGTCAAAGAAATGAGATTCCAATCCTGTTTTATTTCAGACTTAGTACCTGTGCGACCTAAAAGCACTGCCTACCACCAGGCCCATTTTGCCGTCCACAAAAGTACGGAGGTGGATTGGATGATCTCTTGAGATTCATTCCAACTTTAGATCCAATGATCCTATACTAAGGTTTTTAAACGTTATATAAAAATTTTAAACTGTATTTTTAGTGTGCTGCTCCTCATTAATACTGCACACCTGAGAAAGTTTGATAGTCATTTCTAAATCTCTACATTAAAAGAAAAGGTCACTGAGTGGTTAAGGGACAAGTTCAGGGCCACACAGCAGTACCAGGACTGGAGAGGATTACAAATTGGAATCATTAACTTTTAGCTCGTGCGGAGGTCTCGGAGCTACTTCACCCTTTTACTTTCTGATATAAAACATACAGAAAACAAAGCATCAACAGCTGGATAATGGGGACATAGGGAAAAGATAGAATGGTCACAAGAAACCCAAGGTACCATTCTGTTGAGTGAAATTTGTCACTTAAATCTAGTATATTATTACCTCAGTCACCTTTCGATCCACTTCTGTGCCACCTACATAATATACATCAGTGATAACACGTGTAATGAGTGTGCGCACTTCACGTATAGTTCTCATGTGACGACGCAAGACCTGGCCAGGTGGGGGCTGAGGCAAGTCAAATTCTTCTTCTCCCTATAATGTTTAAACAGTAGAACAGATAATTTACACACTAATACAAATGGATAGAACTATAACCCAACCAATTCAAAATGACACAATTGATGGGTTTCATGAAATCAGAATGCAGTAAAACTACGTGAATTAATTACAGCTGGAAACGGATACAAGATTTCTTGCAGGGTTTAAACATTCAGTACATAATCTACTTAACAGACATGCCGTGAAGGTATTACGCCTAAAACCTGGGTTGATGTCTACAAACAAATTTTGAACAAATGAGAATCCTGTTTATAGCTCTATCATAAAGAAAAATAATTTATTAATTTAAATAAAACCTTGTGCCTTTATGAAGGCTAAACATGTGAAAACACCAAGTGAAACTTGGCTCATACTACAATATAAAACATACAATTTTTTTTCCATCCAATTCTGTGCTTTTATCCATGTAGAGAATTCCTGGTACCCAATCCTCCCACACTCACATGCACAGTTGTACCTTGCCATTTATATTCTCAGAGAGTTGTCTGAGGCACGGAGAGATAAAAGGACTTGTTTGAGGTCGCATGGCTGGTACGTGTCAGAGGCAACTCTAACCCAGGCTTACCTGACTCCAATGCCAGTCTTCTACGTACTAATGTCATGTTATTTTTATTAAAAAAATGTTTATTTCTTTTTATTTAATTTTTCTCATTCTACTATGAACTGCTGACACATGAAGTGTTGGTTCTAGAGAAAAAAACCTTCCCCTCAATTGTCACCATTCATTTAGTTTGTCTCCCATATGAAATCTCCAGTGTGGAATGAGTCTTATACTTAGGCAGAAGGACTTTATAAGGTGTCTTTCTAATATGAATTCTGTGATGGGAAATAAGGTCTTGGTAGAGCTGTAAAAAGAGTCAACTTTGAAGTCAAATAACCTAGGTCTGACAACACTAGGTATTTTAAGGCATTTTATCTGTTAGCTTCAGTTTCCTTACGTGTAAGGGGACTAGATGACCTCTGAGCTTTCTTTCCAGCTGTAAACCCTTGATATTTCCCACATTAAAGCTTCTTTCAAGGACGAATCCTAATAGCTTGTAAGTTGCAACCTCTGATGTACATTTGGCAAAACTCCTATTTTATAAGGAGCTACAAAAACTAAAGAATTCAAACAAATAAATTAATCTTCAATATAAACATCACATTATTTCATACTAATAGTCATTTCCTCTACAACATCTCATGTTTATTATCCCATCCTTCCCACTTGCACAGCTTACTTAAACCCTCATCATCCCTCACTAGGACTCTTCCATCAGTCTCCTGACTGGCCTCCCTACCTTGCTCCATTCTCAGACATCCTCCACAGAGCTGTCAACATGATTTTTTCATAAAGCGCAGTTCCAATCCTGTTACCATCTCTCCCTCTGACAGCCAGCATACACCTCAATAAACTCCAACAGCTTCCTATAATCTCCAGGACCAAATAGAAACTCTTCTGTTTGGCATTTAAGGCTCTCTGCAACCTGGTCCCAGCTTAGCTTTCTGTATTACATATCACTCCCCTCCACATGCTTTAAAGTACAGTTAAACTGGCCTTCTCTCTGCTCCTCAAACTTGACACTGGATTTCCCACTCCCATGTCTTTGCACTGACTGTTCTGCCCACCTCTCACCCCTCCACTTCTTAGAATTCATGGTATCCATACAAAACTAAGCTCAAGCACCACTTTTTGCATGAATCTTATCCCAGTCCCTCCAGCTAATAGCACTTTCCCTACCAAGGTTACCTTGTATTTCTTTTGCAATAACCTATTTACGTACAAGTTATGTTCTCCATTAGAATGCAAGCTACTTGTGAGCACAGACCGTCTTTGTCCCAGTATTTCTAGCTCCTAGTACGGTGCCTGCCTGACATAGAGAAGGCATATCAATGCTTGCTGACTGAGCAAATGCTTGTTCAGAACGGTTCACCCTGGCTAGCACTGCTTTAAAGTTAAAAGGATTACACATATCTCTTCAGCTACTCTGAACAAGCATTCATAATATATTCTTTTGCTGCTACTGCTGAAAATGAACTTACTTGCCATGAGGAAAATATGTGGGATGAAATAAATTCATATTTTCTACATTTCATACCTGAAGTGGGGAAAATATGTTAATAAAAAGCTATCACATGAAAACGGGTCTCTAAGAAATCTAAGACAGATTCCAACACAAACACTGAAATTTAAATATATTATTACTCATAAATAGGTACTAGGTAAGAGATTATATTGACAACAGCTGGCAGTTATTATCTCACATTATCTCATCTGATCTTCACAGCCACTGTAGGAGGCAGCTCCTATGATCATCCCCATTCTACATAAACAAGGTTAAGGGACCGGCTTGTATTCACAGAGGCACCAAACATCTGAAGCAAGATCTGAACTAATTTTACCGGGACTCACATCTTAAATCTTAAATTTGTCCTAAAAATCAATTACTAGACATTATCGCCTAAATAAATTCCAGGTTCAGGACTCCATACGCAGCTTACATTTTATATGGAGATTACACCTTTAAGAAGTGAAGAGCCACGCCGCTTGGGCGATCATTTTAGACTCTTCAGATCTTAGGGGCCCTGGGTGGGGCTGGGGCCAACTCCTCTCCTTTTACAATGGAAAGTTAACATCTCTTCTCTGAGCACCTCCAGTTCAGATTAGATTCTTAAGAAGTCCTTCTGTAATGACTGGATTTTAAAAGGAGAAAAAAGGGGGGGAGGGCGGGGGGCGCCAAGAGGTTTTATTTTGCCTTAAAATTCCTAGTCTCCATTATCTTTGTCCCTTATCTTCCACCACCCCCCCCCCCCAAAATCTGAAGTTCCTATAACAGATTAGCTTACAAATACAAATTTGGGAGGTAGGTCTTTCAAAAATCATGCAAAAGTCATACAATAAATATTTTCTTCTGTTGAGAACAACTTACAGTTTATCACAAAACCCTCATGAACGTGAGTGGCAACAATGACAAGACCTCAAACCAAGGTCTTTTCACATTTAGCCATAAGCTTCCTTTCACATACTTCTGTAAATATGCTTGCTCCATAGCATAAACCAATTTTAGTTAACAAAACAACTTCTAATATAACTACATTTAGATTTACTTAAAAATTTAAACTATTTAAGTTGACTTGAAACTTTAAATGCACCATTATCATTCAGCTGAATGCATTTCCACATCCCTTCAATAAATCTACCATGTGGGCACAGTCTTCTTACCCTGATTAGATCAAGTCACCTTAAATTCGACTGAGATATTTACTAAAGCAATGTAAGTGGTTTTTCTCTCTCCTCAGATCTCTCAATCCCATGACTCAGACTGTCTGGTTCCTTCACATCTATAACTTCCTGTACTAGAATCCCCTTCGAGCTTTAAGCAAAGAAGCTAACTCTACCATTACGTTGTGGACATCAGTATTTTCATCGCTTACTTATCAAATTTCTATCCCATCCTTTTTAAAACCCCAATTGTACTGAAGTGATATTACGCCTAACACATACCCATCTTCATACCTTTTACAATCATAAATGCCAGGTAACAATCCTGAGAGGAAGACCATTTTCAGATGCTGCTTATTATTCCTTCAGGACAAATTTTAACTTGAAATCATATCAAACCTGAATTTCGTAATCACTGATGATAAACATCTTTTATAATCAAACACTTGTGCTACTTACAAGAAAAAAACCGTGTGGGATGGCAAGACCCCTACTCAAACTGACTACTCAGAGGCATCTCCAAGTATGAACACAAAGTCCTTTACGTGGTTCTTGCAAGAAGCAGGCGGTCCCTTCACCAGTTTCCTGGAGCAGGGAGGTGTCTTACAAGAGCAGATGCAGGATTGTAAAGCTAAAAACCACAAAACTCCCCCCAACTTAACCTTTAACTCTATTGGTTAATGTTTTGAGCAAGTGGCATATTCTCAGAAATTCCCGATGCAAAGAATCGAAAAAGAAACTGAACCAACATTTCCTTTGTTCTGCAAGGGGTTCTGATTGTACAATGTGACAAGGAAATGGGTTAAGCAGACAAGGGGAGATGAGTGGCAAGTGTCTGAAGTTTAGAAACTCAGGCCTAGGGGCTGATCCACTCTAGATGAGAAGTCTTCACTTTGTCCCACTCAGGAGAAGCCAAGTGACAGCCGCATAAAAACAGACGAGTCAGAGATGAAAGAGGAAAGGACAAAAACACTAACGTTGCTTTCTCATGAACAGCTCTCGGAAAAAGACCTGCCCGAGAGGGAGCAGCTTGGTTTTTCACTCATAAATGGGGAGGATGAGGGCAGTGTCAAAGAAGACACTCTTTAAATGCAGAGAACCTTAGTTCCAGGGGCACAATCCAAACCCTGAGGACTACAGGAGCAAATGAGCTTCCACTAAAACAGACTTCAGTCTTACCCACAATGCACAGCCTTCCTTGGCTTTATCAGCACAGAGAAGGCATCAAAAGAGGAAAAGGACATGAGTCAGGGGCAAAGCTGAGACCAGAAGTCAGATCTCCAGACTTTCAGGTGACTGCTCTGCATGTTCGTGAGGAAAGGGACAGCATGGCAGAGCACACAGAAAGCTGGCCCCAAGTCAGGAAGGCCTGTGTTCGAGTGCTGCCTCTGACACCTAAGTCACTTAACTAACTTCCCATGGCCTCCAAGCAACACTCTATGCCTACAAGCTGCAGAACAGCTGCCCACTGGAATTGGTATATTCACTGAAAGTTCCCTATGCCAATGAAACCATGAGTCTAGAATATATTTTAGGTGAGAAAAGAGAAGCAGTAATTAAATTTTTTTGATCTGAACCAATTAGTTCATTTATATAGGGAACATGCAGTGTACAAATTCCCTCCACTCATACAGACCAACAAATCTTTTTTGATTTACAGCTTTAGAGGGTTTCTAAGGATCCTTAGAATCTAAGAGACTTATCCCAAGGTCACTAAGCTAGAATGTGTCACAGACGGGGACTGAACCCAGCTCTTCCTGACTCCAAGGCAGGCTCTCTAACCACCATGCCCACATACAGCCAAAGCTCAAAAAACGGACCCAAATTATTAAGCTGTAAGATTCAACTAACACCTTAAAGATGAAAACAGGGAAACAGGAGGCTGATATGTAACATCTCCTGTGCCTGGACTGATGGACTTAAAGTGGGTTGAAACTACCATCCTCTTAGTGCTAATACGCTGCTTCAGAACATCACCTCTTTATGCAGGCATTTCAAGCACTAAAGTTTTCTTATGACGACTGACAGGACTTTACTCCTTAAGAGGCATCAGTAAATGAAATGAGCTCCACACAGGAGACCCTGGAAAGCACCTGATGAGGGATTTATGATTAGAAAGAAGCCTTTCCAAAACAGATCCAAAGTGAAGAGGGCCATAACTTCTTTACCGAGGTGAACCTAGATCAGTTTCCATCTGTTTTCCTCCCAAGGATCCCACAGCCACCTAAAGAAATCCTGAACATTTATTTTCTGACTTGTGAATCTAACATATCACCTTCTCTCTCCTTAAAACCACCCAATTTTTAGCATGCTATTCATTACATTCTTGAATTTCTTCCTCCGCCCCGACCATCAGCCCCTGATACCTTCCCACCCACTACAAATCTTCACTTCCTAACTTCTCTTCTTATCCTTATTGTGCTCCTCCTCCAACCCCTTCCCACCAACTTTCCGTCCTCCCTCACACTCCATAAAGAGGACTCCTAGGAACTAGACTAAGACCTGATAGGTGAGGAAGGGACAGGAAGGTATCAAGGGCCACAGTATGAATTATGAAATATTTCATATATGATATGAAATAAAGTGCAGACTGTTCACCTAACCCTCTCTTTCAAGAGAAAGGAGATCTACTTAAACTCAAATACTACTCCGTTTTCCCTGTAACATTACAGATTAGTTATAGCTCTAATATCTCCCACTCCACCTCCATCTCCATTCTTGAGAGACTCCCTGGTGCTCAGTAAGAAACATAGCCCTGTACTGTCAAAGTCTCATCTTCTCCATTGACTAATACATGATTATTAACCAGTAGATCACACAGTTGAGAAGATCCCAGGGAAGGCCCAGGCCTGTTCTTACCTGGCTATGCAAAGAGTCGGTATCATCTCCTGAGACATTTGCAGGTTTCTCAGCATTCCTCCTCTCAGTCTGTACCTTAGCATCTTGTCTCCCAAGGTTCTGGTCAGCCGTGCTGGTCCCCACCTCTACTTGTTCACACGCTCCTTTCGAGGTTTGTGTTGCTACTGAAACAACAGTTGGAGCCCAAAGGGAATGTTCTGTTGTCTGTACTTCTTTGTCACTTGTGCTGGGACAAGTGCTTTCCTCTCGTGTTCCTGGGCTTGCACACAAGACTTTACCGTGTTGATCCCGACTGGTTTGGGATTCTTCCACCACATCCATCTCCACAGTGTCTCCTTTTGGACTGGATGGCACTTGTGTAACAGTCTGTTGTTGTGCGGCTGAGGGAACAGGGGCCTCAACATGAGCAGTGTGCTTGATGGGCTGTTGTTGGCATGGCCAGGGGCTAGGTTCATCCTCCATTTTTTCATCTTCCACTTCTTGAGTGCGTGGGAAATTGAACAAATCCCCCCTGAAACCAACCACACGGAGAGATCGTGTCACAAGTGAACTGGTTTGTCTGAATCAAATCCAAAAGACAAGCCTCCTTACGAGTGCTCCATACCCCCCTTCCATTCCTGTGGTGTTCCCTTAACAGCTGAAGCACACACCATTCCCATTCACCAGGTGAGATTCAAATACATAAAACAGATTCCGCAAACCCGAGTTCCAGTCTTTCAACCAAATAAGAAAATGTGAGTGCCCAGACTACTTCTACCATGTGAAATGCAGAGTGACATTATGACTGTTGTTACTGGTCATTGTGTTTAGGGAGTTTTATATCGTGATCTTAAGTAGCTGTTCCTGTGAAATAAGAATGATGAATTCACAATTACTTCAACATGACAACACTATTTTTGCAAAATGTTTTTCCATTTTTATAGACAAACTCTCAAAACTATTAGCAAAAGAAAAACAAGAAAACGGAAAAAGTTAATTTCTTATCAGTCAACAACAATGTAAGAATTTACTTTTAAAAAGAAGATAAGTCAAAGCACGATTTTTATGCACAAAGTAATGTTCCTCATACTTTGCTGAGTCTAAATGGACTTCTATCAAGTTTGCTATGGGCTCATACTTCATACGCCAATCAAGATATTTGGGGTTTTTCTTTTATTAGATGACATCGTGAAGAATGGGATGACATGGATCAAGGTCATGAAGAAAAAGCAACCACAGATGGGCTGCCATCTGTGTGGCTGAATAAAATACACTGATAAGAACATAGATCCACTAGAATATTTATGAGTTAATCAGCAGTATTTATCAGTTACTAATTCTTCTATTTTTTGCATTACTAACAAAAAATCTGATGTTTGTTTTTGGGAAAGGAGCCCAATTTAAAAGGTATAAGTTGCAGTTAAGTTACCAGCTCTCTCAGCTACAGTGGTCAAATTGAGAAGCATTGATACTAGGTGCCTAACATGTGCCAGCCACTAAGTCAAGCTCTGAGAACACAGCAAAGGCAAGAACAGTCCCTGTCCGCAAGGCATTCACATCTTGACAGGAGAAAACATGCAAAACAGCTATGTACATTCAAGATATATACAGAGTAAGTTGAGATACAGAGAAATTGTAGTTAAGTCTAGGGAGGCGGTGCAATGGACGTAGTGTTGGACATGGGAGTCAGGAGGACCCAAGTTCGAATCCTGCTTCAGACATTTACCAGATGTGTGACCTGTAAACAGGTCACCTAACCTCTCTACAGAACCTACATCATGGGATTGTCGTGAGGGTTAAATGAGATAATACATAAAGAGTTTGGCAAACCTTAAAGAACTATGTATATGGGGATGGTGGTAGCTGTGGCAACCACTTTTGAATAACTTGGCTCTTCAAAAGCTACAAAGATGCTGTTTTTTATCACTCACGGAACATTTAAACTTTCAATAAAATATTCCTTGTCCATGTGGAGTTATCATAACAGACCATAACAGATCAAGGTCAAAATGACAAGCGCAGCTGATATAAAACTGGGATCTATGACTGGTACAAAAGTGTAGAGGGTATTAAAAAGAAACATATAGTAAAGATAGCAGAATGTAAAGCACTATCCCTGCATACATGTGTAATACTGCACTAGAGAACAAAGAGACCTCTGCTCACTATCAGGATCAATCAAATCTCCAACTGTATGGGAACACCTGTTAAACTGGAAACTAGACAGCTGATGGATACCTGGATAATGAGCACATTACTTACAGTCAGGTAAACGTAAAAACTTTCAGGGTTCTATATAAGAAGCCCATGGTTTAGCTATTAACGTAAACATCTAGATTAGGTACTATTAGCATGGGGGCTTTCAAAACAAATACTTAAAAACCAAAACGTTCCTAAAAGTTCTTTGTTAAAACAGGAGCTGAACAACAGAAAGAAATTCTCATTTTCTTGAAATAATGAAGAAAGCTATGAAATTAACTGCATATATTTAACAAAATAACAAAATTCGCTTTCTGTTTTAATTATCTGGGATGTTCTAGGTCAAAGTGTTTTGGAGTTAAAAGTAACTAGGACTGCAGGAAATTGCATTTTGGGTATATATTCACAATCTCAAATACACTAACTATGAACTTTATCTGCTTCATTTCAGCAAATAATGATCAGGAATCAATAATAACCAAAATCCTAATGAGAAAACCAAGTTTCAACATTTCCTTAATACTATTTGATATTAATAAAACATGAAAAAGAAATTAGCATATCTTAAAGCTAAACATGTTTGTTAAGATGGTAGAGGCCAAGGAGTACAGTCCTTTGGACGTCTGCTTGTCATTACAGTGGAACACGCCACCTGATCTTCCCTATTTTCAAGTAAAGCTAGATTGTAAGCACCTAATCAAGCTCAGCTCCTTGAATACAAGGCCTACGTTTCACATTTCTTTTTACTCTTCACAGTAGCTGGTACAGGACCTCGCACACAACACTCAGGAAATACCTGCTGGTTTGACGTGAAATAGAAATAGTGTAAATAATAAGTGAGAAAAGTGACCTAACTGTTTCAATAGTTGCATTCATGAGATAAAATGCCATGAAGAGAACTCTTCTTCAGTGGTTCAGTCAGCCATTTTCTTCACAGATACTTATTAAGTGGGATTCACACTGCTGTACTATTCCCTCTGGGAAGTTTGGGTACATGGTACAAGAACCATCATTAAGGAACTGCACAGAGATCCGAATCCACGTTATATTACTATTGGTTTGTTTTCTTGTTTTCGTCCTCTACATCTATTTACTTCAACGACCCATGACTATTCAACTCATCTCCCGACAGTATGAAAGACATTTATGTTTGTTTTTTGAGAGGTAGTGAATGGAGATCCACAATTATGCAAACAAATTATATTCTTGGCTTCGCTAAATGGCATAAGTAAATGGGGACATCCGTCTTAATTATTTCTGGCAGCAGCGAAGGAGACTTGAAAAGGTAAATGAAAAACCAGAAATCAGACATTAGGTACACCTGGACAATACGATATTTAAAAACAAGTGAACATCAACCAACGACTAAACACCAAGTGTAATACCTAAACTGTACAAATGGAGGCAGTAATGATTAAAAATAAAATAAAAAGTTTCCTAGTTAATGTCCAATGTAGGTTTTTGCTAATACATTAGTCGTATTTTGACTAAGATCCAAGATGCACTATTCCAACAATGGACTTCAGAGTCTGAAGTTATCTGTTCCAGGACTTAGTTATTTTGGAGAATTGCTCCTATGTATGGCAGAGTGTGTCTTTTTATATATAATAACCTTTCCCATTAATTTGCTGAGATGAGATGGAAGAATGCACATGGACTGTCCTGCTGGCATCCTGAACCCTCAGGCCATCAATTCAAATGATAACTGTCATATTCAACAATGATTCTAGTGAGCCATCAGATCAGAGGTGTAGACAAATCATTATCTAACATAACCAGTATCGCTCTAATTCTGTGCTATATTTAGGTGGGATTTGAAAAATGACATTGTCTTTAGATATCTGTATAACTTGGATAAAATACCTTTGGGACACTCAGCCCCATTCAACTATCAATTTCTCTAACACCAAAAGAATTTTTTGCATCTTAGTACAAAATACTGAAGCCACAAGATGCATGTGCCCTAAATGAACATTACAATTGAGTGCCTAATTTATACAGTGTTTTGTTTTTGTTTTTTAACAAAGGCACTGCATAGAGATTCACAGACTGAAGCTAGAACTCTTCCTGTAACTCTAATGGTATCTCACCTGCATTGCTGCATTCAGGTTTCAGGGCTTTAATATCGGAGGAAAAAAAGGCAGTAAAGACAGCGGGAGCGCCAAATGACGGTTCAAACAAGATGCCACGTCTATTGTTTTCGTGACACTTGCTCGGAGATGTTATAACAGGTTCATTAATACATTAACCTTCGTAATATTCTGATCTTATCGACTGGGAAACTAAAGCCCATGAAAATCAACGAATTCACGTAGGATTCTCCAAGTAAATTAATACTGGAATTATCAAAAATAAGTAAGCTCTTTAACAGCCTCACGGTTTAGCCACATAGACATACTCACCTAAATCTCGGTGTTTAGGAATTCTTAAAGTTGACTTAAAGAAACTATGAAAGCTAATGAAGATATCAATATATATGAGAAAAGATTTTCTGCTCATTAAGTATTAGATTCTCGTCCTAAAGAATATTCTTCCTCGTGTTCTTCTATCCTTAAACATAAGTTCATGACTTCCTAACATTCTTCTACTGCGAACATCTGTGCGGTGTCTAGTCTCTTATGCCTGCCTATTGCTGTCAACACCACCATCCTCTCAAGTCATCCTCAATTTCTCACACTCATACTTAACACACAAGGTCATGATCTTAGATAACTCCCGTCATCTGCCCCCTTTGCTTCTACACGTGTACTGCTGAACAAATGTGTAGAAAATCACACGTGCAATCATTTTGGTTGAGTACACTAAAAATTTATGTTACACAACCTCAGCTGGGCCCTGACTGCTGTTATGCAAATTATTCTTTAACTTTCTTATCAATACACTATCTCACTCTTCGCAGCTCTTCCAAATCTTTTCAACCTTCCTCAGATCTCCCATGGCTTCCCCTTTCCCCGCACCCCTAATTGAGAAATTTGCCTCATATTTTCCAGAAAAAACTGGAGTTCACACCAATCCCTCATCCTCATCTCCTATCACTCAGATGTTTTCTACCACTATCTCCCCCTTCGCTGCTATCTCACGTGAAGAAGTGGCTTTACTCCTTACCATGACTAACACCATCTACTCACTCAAGCGATCCTATTCTGTATCATCTCTTTTAACAGGTTGCATCCTTTCTCAGTCTACTGGCTCCTTTCCTACTGTCTAAAAACATGCCAGGTCTCCCCTCATCCTGAAAAAAATCCTCACTTGATCTTTTCATCCTTGATAAATATCATCCTATAATTTCTGCCCTTTAAGGCTAAACTCCTTGAAAAGATCATAGCCAATAGGTGCCTCTACTTCATGTCCTCTCATTCTTAATGGCTTACAATATAGTTTCCAACCTCATCATTACAGTAAAACTGCTCCATTGAAAGTTACAATCAATCTCTTCATTGCCAAATCCAATGGCTTTTTCTCAATTCTCCTTCTCCTAGATCTTTCTGCAGCCTTTGACACTGTTGAACACTCTCTCCTTCTTGATACTTTCTTCTCCCTAGGTTTTTGGGATACCACTCTTTCCTGCTTCTCTTACCTATCTGACCAACTCTTTCTCAAGCTCCTTTGCTGGATCCTCTTCTAGATCAAACTCAGACTGTAGGTGTCCCATAGGGTTCTTGGGCCTTCTTCCATTCTCCCTCTATACTACTTCACCAGTTGATCTCATTAACTCTCATGGACTTAATTATCATCTCTATACAGATTATTTCCAAATCTACCTATCCTGTCATAACCTCTTTGCTGATCTCTAATCTCGCAGCTCCAACTGCCTTACAGACATCTCAAATTGGCTATTCAGTAGACATCTTAAACTAAACACATCTAAAACCAAACTCATCATCTTTCCCTCCAACTCCTCCCCACTCCAAATTTCCTATTACTGTCAAGGGCAGCATCTAGTAATCATCCTGGAATCCTCACTATTTTTCTCCCCTGTCCTCTCCCACGACCAAACTGTGGCCACAGCCTGTCGATTTCACCTTTGCAACATCTCTCAAATACGCCCCCTTCTCTTCTCCTGCCACGGCCAACACCCTGGTGCAGGCCCCCATCGTCTAATGCCTGGATTATTGTGGGTCAGCTTGTCTCAAGTCTCTCCTCACTTCAATCCATTCTCTAACTGGCCACTAAAATGATTTTTTCCAAAGCACAGGTCTGACCATATCACTCCCCTTTCCCTCCCACCCTCATGCCTCTTCCCCCACCTCAAGGAGGTTCCCTATTACCCCCAGGATCAAATACAAAATCCTCTGTTGGATATTCAAAGCTCTTCATAACTCACCATTTTTCTAGTCTCATACCTCACTCTGTTCACATATTCTTCAATCCTAGTTCCACAAACAAGACATTCCCTATCTCTCAGATCTAGGTATTTTGCTCTCCCTTCTCATGTCTACCCAAGGTTTCCTTCACTTCCTTCAAGTCTCAAATAAAATCTCATCTTCCAAAGAATCTCTCATTCTAATGCCTTCCCTCTCTGATGCCCTTTTTATCCTGCATACAGCTTGCTTGTAAGGGGGCAGCCGGGTGGTGCAGTGGATAGAGCACCAGTGCAGGAGTCAGGAGGACCTGAGTTCAAATCTCACCTCAGACACTGGACACTCACTAGCTGTGTGACCTTGGGCAAGTCACTTAACCCCAATTGCCTCATACTGGGTCATCTCCAGTCATTCTGATGAATATCTGGTCACTGGATTCAGACAGCTCTGGAGAAGTGAGGCTGGTGACCTGCACAGCCCTCCCTCACTCAAAACAAAGTCAAGTGCAAGTCATGTCATTATTTCTCTGATGGCATGGTCTTCTTCACAACGAAGGACAAACACACAGCTTCCTTGTACGTATCTGTCTGCTTGCTGTTTACATTACATTGTAAGGGCCTCGAGGGCACAGACTTTCTTTTGCCTTTTTGTATATTCCCAGCGATTAGCACAGTGCTTGGTACCTAAAAAGGCACTTGGTACTTACTGACTGACACGTATTCAAGTCATTACCTCACACTCTTGCAAAAGCCACTGTCAGTAACCCTAGCACAAGTTTCTCCCCTTCCAGTCTATCCTCCACTCAGCTGATCTTTCTAAAGGACAAAACTGACTACATCAGTTTCCTACTTAATATTTTCTAGTGGCTCCCTATTACTGCCTACAAGATGCCACAAAAATCTGGTGTCTAGTTTTTAAAGCCCTCCACAGCCTAACCAGCGCCTTCCTAGACTTGCAGGATACATGTATCCTTCTTCACATATTCAAGCACACTGTGACACTGGTCTCCTTGTTTTTCCTCAGACATGACACAATCTTGACGCTATGCCTTCTCAACAGCGTTCCTGCTTGCCTAGAATGTTCTCCTGTCTCACTTCTGTGTACTGGTTTACGTGGCCTCCTTTAAGTCTCTGCTCAGGCCCCATCTTCTTCAAAAGGACTTTCCTGGTCTCCTTCTCCTTCCCTCTGTCACCCACTCTAGTGCATTCCCTCCCATCTACACTGTGTGCGTAGATACACACATACGTACTTGTGCATATACATTCATACACGTTATACACACATAGTTGTTTTAATATTGTCTTTTCCAGTACAATGTGAACTCTTAGTAGGCATGAATTGTATTTTTTGTCGTCCTTTATAATCCCAAAGATCAGCACAGTGCCCAGTACATATTCAGTGCTTAATAAATGCTTATTAATGATGATGATTCAAACTGCAATTTCTTTTTGATAAGTACTACTATGTTAATTTCATTTTTCAGGCTCAAAAACTGAGCTCTCCAGTGGTAAAATTAGACAAAGCGAAATTCCATACTTGTGAATTTTTAGTAAAAACTAGACATACACTCTGAATGCTATAAAAATGGACAGTTTTTTTCAAAGCAAGTAATCCTGCCACCACTTAAAGAGACAGAGACAGATGCAGGGTGACAGAATGTTTCTGAAGGATAAGAAACAAATCCCAGCAAAACCAAATGTACTGTTCTGAGGAATAAGACTCTCGGAAGTATTCCTACTTGAAATCAAAGGATGCAGAACATACACGTCTCTGAAGATACTATAAAACAAACAAAAAAAATCTAGAGGAGCTAAAAGCAATGAAAACATATTCATTTCAATGCTCACATAGCAGCTCTAGTTTCAGTAACCAAACAATCAAAAATATAGCATCCAAATGAATTCTCTATTTTCTGGGGACGATGGCCTAGAATGAGACGTTGAATGTTCACATGATTCTTCAAGTTTTTTATACCTGAGTTGCTGGGTACTTCTTTTTCAAAGAAAGGCACTATATAAGAGAGAGGATACAATAACTAATTGAATTAAATCTATATTTAAGTCCTCATTTGGGCTAGTTCCCATGAAGGATACAAATACAAACAAATTATTTTCTGTGAACGCAGAGTGCTTAAAATCAAGTAGGGGAAATAAGGGATGTACACAATCATAATGAAAACAAAATGTGATAAGGAGAACTTCAGGCAAAATGTTAGAGGAGCAAAGTAGAAGGAAAAATTTTTATAGCTGGGGATCAAGAAGACTTCGTAGAAAAGATGGCATGTGAACTAGACTCCCAAGAAAGGATAAAACTGTAATGGGTGGGAATGCGAGAAAGGGAGAAATTTCAATTAGGCCAGCTTGATTGCAATACAGGGTTCAATAAGACAATAGTGATAGGTTGGGAATAAAAAGTCAAGGACCTCTAATGCTTTAATACGAAGTCTATGACTTGTTCTATGAATAATTAATTCTTGTAAAAGGTTTCTGAACAGAGGAATGACAATTAGAACCATGCCTTGGATCTGCTATCACCGGGCTAAAGGAGGTAAGTAGGGAAGGGCTAAGGAGGCCGTTATAACAGCGCAGGGCCATGGTACAAAGAACCTTCGATGGAATGGAAAGCAAGATGATGCAGACACAGAACTGAGAGGAACTGACAAAATGATAGGTTGTGGATGAGCAGAAGGAATCACAGAACCTGAGCTGGAAGACACTTCTCAGCAATCATTTAGGAGACCAACCCAAGTCTGAAAATAATTCTCTTTATAACATACTTGGCAAATGATCATTCAGTTTTTGCTTAATGATCTCTAATAAGAGGAAACATACTACTGTGTTCGAAGACAGTCCATATTATTAAATAATTTTTATTTTCTAGTTTAAATCTCATTTTTGGGGGGGGGGGGGAGCAACATCTACACATTGTCCCTAGGTAGTTCTACTTTCTGGGCTAAATAGAACAAGTCCCATACAGCTTAACAGTGCAAATGCTTCAAATATTCGAAGACACTTATCATGTCCTCTGTGAGTCTCCTCTTTTCCAAGGTAAACATCCTCAGTCCCCTCAACTGATATGGTGCCCATAAGTTTATTAATAGGGGTAGGGACTGTTTCTATGGTTTCACTAGTTCAGGCAACTGCCAGGAAAGGAAAATGCTTTGAACTACATAAATCTGCATCTTCTCCGTGATTTACAGTCTTCACAAAATGGTCTAGAGCATTAAAAGAGTGATTTGCCCAGGGTCCACAGAGGTGGTCTTAAACCCTGTTATTCCTGGTTTCAAGGCTAGTTCACTATCCAGTATGCTAAAAATATTTCTCAGTTTACCAACATCCTTCCAAAAACATGACACTCATATTTGAACACATTATTTCTAAATGTAGGCTGATGACCAGAAGAGAGGACAACAGGACTCTAACTCCTTACTTTTAGAAATGGCATCTCTTTTAATGAAGTCTAAGACTCCATTAATTTTCATGGCTTTTATGTCACACTGCTGAATCATACTGTAGTTTTTTGAATCCTCTTACGAAGTGGGAAAAATGAGGGATGACACATAGAGAGCCAGACTGCTCCATTGGAATCCTCAAGATGTAGGGACCAAGGGAAGAATGCCTCCAGAATGTGGGATAGAACTCCTATGGTGAACTTCTAGGAGGACTTGGATAAAAATAGGCAAACATGAATAGGTTGAGATATGAAGTGAAGGAACTCCCAAACTGATGACATCACAGGTCTATTTAAATATCTAAGAATATATTTAAATATCTAAGAATACTGATTAAGAGTAAGACTCCTAGATATTTTTTTGATGAACTGGTATCTAGCCATGTCTCCTCCATCTTGGACCTAAGAAGCTGAGAGTAAGACGTGGTATTTGGTCCTATTACACTTCCTCTTATAATTTTAGCTCTTGACCCTTCTTCAGTGTATCCCTTCTGATGCAAAGTATATTGAACAGAACCAGGAGAACATTGTCCACAGTAACAGCAACGTTGTACGATGATCAGCTGGTATGACGTAGCTATTCTCAGCAGGACGATGACAATTCCTAATGATTTATGATGAAAAATGCTATCCATCTCCAGAGAAAAAACTGATGGAGTCTGAATGCAGACCGAAGCATGCTTATTTCCAGCATGAATTTTCTTGTTTTCTAGTATGATACACTAATATGGAAACATGCTTTGCATGACTGTTCACGCATAACCATTATCAAATCGCTTGCCTCCTCAATGAAGGGGGTGGAGAGGGAGAGAGGCAGAGAACTTGAAACTCAAAACTTTAAAAAACGAATGCTAAACATTGTTTTTCCGTGTAATTGAGAAAATATAGTATGTACTATTGTGCTATATAAGAAATGATAAAGTGAATGGTTTCAGGGAAACCTGAGAAGACTTGTATAAAATGATGTAAAGAAAACAAGACCCGAACAACTTATACAATGAAAACATTACCATACGGACAAACAACTCTGACAGACTTACGGATTCAGATCAACGCAATGACCAGCCACGACTCCAGAGAACTAATAATGAAACACAAGCAGTGAAGGGTGAACAGGCGAAAGGCTCCAAGTGCGCGAGGAAACACACCCGTGTTCTCCCCTTCTGCGGGCCGTGCCTAATTCATCTGCTTTGTTTATCTCGTTCTGCAGCTCATTTTTAAGGGGGATGTTAATTTCATTCTCAAGAGGAATGGGGGAAGAAGGAGAGGGGAAACAGGCAGGACGTGGATTTTTGCTGAATCAAAAAAATAAATTTAATTTTAAAAAGACAGAAAAGCAACTTCAAAGAAATAAAAGAGTCTATTTATAGGGGTTAGCAGGCAAGGTAGGTAAAAGGATGGATAATGGCCATCTATGACAGCTAGCAAGATAAGACTTCACAGGTCAGACAGAATAACGACAGGCAAAGGATTTGGATTTTACCTGAGGGTAGATTAAGCTTTATTATCCTGAGTCTCTTTAACCTTGGTGGGGCTCTAATGTGTGGCAGGAGACAGCTGGGTGGTCTTCTAAAGGGTAGTTATGGGCTTTGTCCCTTATGGCTTTCAGCTGGTAGCCATTATATAAGATTGAAGCAGCTAGGTGGTGCAGTGGATAGAGCACCAGTGTAGGAGTCAGGAGGACCTGAGTTCAAATCTCACCTCAGTAACTGGACACTCACTAGCTGTGTGACCTTGGGCAAGTCACTTAACCCCAATTGCCTCATCCTGGGTCATCTCCAGTCATCCTGATGAATAGCTGGTCACTGGACTCAGATGGCTCCAGAGGAAAAGTGAGGCTGGTGACCTGCACAGCCCTCCCTCACTCAAAACAAAGTCATTATTTCTCTGATAGCATGGTCTTCTTTGGAAACGAAGGATGAACACACACTGGCTATCTGATCAGGACAGAAGTTCTCAGATACAGTTATAGGTCACAGTTTTTCAAACTATGGAGTTAACCTTCTTGGGAAAGCACAAGACCCTCCGGAGGGTAGGGGCATGAAGCAAATGCCAAAAGTTATTGAATTTGTCCAAGTACAACTCCTTTACAAATACACGCATCCCAAGAGATCATAAAAATGGGAAAGGGTCCCACATGTACAAAAATATTTATAGCAGCACTCTTTGTAGTTGCCAAAAACTGGAAGTCAAGGGGATGTCCATCAATTGGGGAATGGCTGAATAAATTATGGTATATGAATGTAATGGAGTACTATTGTGCCATAAGAAATGATGAACAAGAAGACTACAGAGAGGCCTGGAAGGACTTATATGACCTGATGCTGAGTGAAAGGAGCAGAACCAGGAGAACTTTGTGCACAGCAACGACCACAGTGTGCGAGAGTTTTTTCTGGTAGACTTGGAATTTCGTAATAACGCAAGAACTTCTTAAAAAAAAAAAAATTCCAGTGGTGGTTCTCAAGGCAAAATGCCTTCCACACTCAGAGAAAGAAATATGGAAGTCATTCGCAGAATGTAGCAGATCATGTTTGTGTATGTGTATGTTTTTGTGTATCATGTTTTGATTTGTGATATGATTTCTTTCATTTATTTTAGTCTGACTACATAGCATGACTATGGTGAAAATATACTCAATAGGAAAGTATATGTAGAACCTATACAGAATTGTATGCAGTCGTGGGGAGGGAGGGGGGTAGTGGGGGTAGGTGTGGGGGGATAAAATCTCAATTGTATGGCAGTGATTGTTAAACATTAAAAAATAAAAAAATAAAAAACAAATACACACACCCTTTTCAATGAAAATAAAGTTCAAGTGAAAATCAATAAAAACAATTCACTAACATTCAGACCCACTCCAACCGACAGTAAATGCACTGAAGTGATTACATAAAATGATACTGGCAAACCAGACCAAATTGGGGTTAGTGTCTGTCAGATCTTGACAGAGGCTTGGCAGATCTCCCACGTGCACTGCCAACAGATAAAGGATGACGATACATAAGAGCTGTGTCACTGTGCTGGTTGCTGTACACGAACTTTGAAGGTATAATGTTAAGTTAAATCAACTACATGTAAAAATGAAAAGTTTCATAATATTAAAAAAAAGTTTATGGAGACTGAGCCGTGTCAAAATGAATCTGGCTCTCTGACAGCAAGGTTAACAATACCAATGTGCTACACCTACACACATGTTTGGAACACTGCCTCAGCAAATCATTAATCAACAACCACTTGTTAAGCATCACTACAAGCTATTCATTATATGAGACAGTTGGGACACCCGTACAAAGGATGAAAACAACTCTTCCTGCAAAGAGTTTGCCTTCTAAAGAGGAGACAGTGGAGAGTATCTCAAAAGGCTTAGTGCAGTTTCAAGCTACAAAAGCTCAAAACTGCACTAAGACTTTTGGGATACCTGGTACATATAAGTATCCAAAGCATAAATATAAAATGAATAAAAGCAAATATATAAAAATTAATTAAATGTAAGATTTGGGAAAGAGAGAATTAGTAGTTGGGGAGATCAGGAAAAGCTTCATACAGAAAGGAGTGCATGAGCTGCATCTCATAGAAAAAGGACTCCCTGAGGCAAAGGTGAGAAGAGAATGCATTCCAGGTATGAAAAATATCTAATGTAAAAAAGGAACAGAGATGGGGGATGAAATATCATTTGGACTGTAGAGTACAGGAAGGAAGAGTGAAGTCCACTGAAGCTGGAAAGACAGATTGGGACCAGGCTGTAAAGGGCTTTAAAAATTAAATAGGGTTCCCCAATTAATAAATGGTCAAAGGACATGAACAGGCAGTCTTCAGAGGAAGAAATTAAAGCTATCTATAGTCATATGAAAAAATGCTCTAAATCACTATTGATCAGAGAAATGCAAATCAAAACAGTTCTGAGATACCACATCACATCTATCAGATTGGCTAACTTGACAGAACAGGAAGATGATAAATGGTGGAGCAGATGTGGGAGAGCTGGAACACTAATTCATTGTTGGTGGAGCTGTGAGCTGATCCAACCATTCTGGAGAGCAGTTTGGAACTATGCCCAAAGGGCTACAAAAATGTGCATACCCTTTGACCTAACAATATCACTTCTAGGACTGTATCCCAAAGAGATCATAAAAATGGGAAAGATTCCCACATGTACAAAAATATTTATAGCAGCTCTCTCTGAGGTGGCCAAAAACTGGAAATCAAGGGGATGTCCATCAATTGGGGAATGGCTGAACAAATTGTGGTGTATGAATGTAACGGAATACTATTGTGCTATGAGAAATGATGAACCGAAAGACTACAGAGAGGCCTGGAAAGATTTATATGAACTGACACTGAGTGAAAGCAGCAGAACCGGGAGAACTTTGTATATAGTAAAAACCACAGCGTGTGAGGAATTTTTCTGATAGACTTAGCCCTTCACAGCAATGTAAGACCTAAAACATTCCCAAAGGACTCGAGGCAAAATGCCATCCACATCCAAAAAAGAATTATAGAATTGGAATGCAGAACGAAGCAGAATATTTTCTCTTGTGTTATGTTTTGTTTTGCTTTGTTTTCTCATTCATTTTAATTCCCCTATGCAACATGACTAATGTAAAAATCTGCTTAACAACAACGTATATATAGAAACCATATAAGATTGCATGGCATCTTGGGAAGGAAGGGGAAAGGGAGGGGGAGAAAAATCTAAGACTCATGGAAGTGATTGTAGAAAACTAAAAATAAATAAATTTTAAAAACAAATTATAAGAAACTAAACAGGGGTTTATATTTGCTCTTAGAAGCAAGACACCTGAAAAAGTAGGGGAATTACAATCAGATCTGAGCTTAAGAAAAATTACTTTCGCATCAGTGTGCACAGGACGCACTGGAATGGAGAAAAGAAAGACTTGGGCCACAGAAGCCAGGATGTTATTGACAAGATGTGACAAATGGTTGGTTATGTGAGGCGAATAAAGGTAAGAAAGTTCAGAATAATGTTGAGGTTACAAACCTAGAAGACAGAAAAGATGATAGTATCTTCAAAAAAAAAGAGGGAAGTTTGGAAAAAGGGGATGGGTTTGGGAGTTCAGTTTTGGACATGCTGAATTTGAGGTGTCAATGAGATATCCAGTCGGAAATGTCCAATATACAACTGGTAACGTGGGACTGAAACTCAGGGGAAAGACTGGGTCTGGATATGTAGTTCTGGCAGTCATCTATATATGGATGATAGTTAAACCCATGGGAATTAATGAAGTTACCAAAAGAAAAAGTACAGGAGGAAAAGGAAAAAGGAGCTAGGACAGAAGTTTGGGGAACCCCCATAGGTAAGACAGGAAAGGAAACTGAGGAGTGGTCAGACAGGTGGGAGGAGAACCAGCAGAGTGTGGTATCATGAAAACCCATACAGAACACAGTATCCAGCAGGAAAGGGTGATCAATAACGTCAAGTGCAGCAGAGGTCAAGGATAAGGACAGAGACGACCTTCAGATCTGGCAACTAAGAGATTTCTGGTAACTTTAGAGACAGCAGTTTTATGTGAGTGATGAGGTCAAAAGTCAGATTTCAAGGAGTTAAAGTGAGAGGACAGCAAATCGAGGCACCAAGTACAGACAGCTTTTTCAAAGAATTTCACTGAGAAAGGGAAAAGAAATATAGGATGAAAGCTTGAGGGATGGGAGAGAATAGGGAAAGTTTTTTTAAGGATGTGGGTATAGATTTAAGCATGTTGAAAAGCAGGAGGTAAGGAAAAATAGGGAGAGGTTGAATATTCAATAGAGAGAGGAAGACTGAGAATGCCACCTTCTGGAGAAGACAGAACAAAAGATGGGAACAGATGTAAATATAAAGGCCACAGGAAAAAGAAAGGGCCCTTTCTTTTTCAAAGATCATTTTTGAAATAAACATGATTCAGTCTGGCTTAAATATGCCACAGTCAAATGAAAAACTAAATTGGAAACCACAAAGAGAGAACATAGCAGTTTCTGGCAGCAATCAATTTATGACTTAATATGGGAGCAAAGATATTATGAAAATAATGCTTACCTGATAAGATCTGATGGGGTATCACGGCCTTTGGCTTCATCATCCTGCCGGACTTCACAGACACGGCTAAACACAGACACTGTCTTCTGAGAACTAAGGATAACAGAGTAAAGCGATAAGTCTACATTTGTTTGGCGAGAATAAACAACTTTCAATCAGACAACAAGCTTTTACTAAGTGATGACTGTATCAAGCACTGTGCTACATAACAGAAATATCTCTCAGGCACCGCAGGTAAATAACCTTCCTTCACATTTCTTCTCCCATAATTCTTCCCTTGACCCAAGATGCAGCTTTCTTATATGCCTAATGCAGCCTAAGAAAATCTGCATGAGGAAAGTCATCAGGAACAATAACATAATCCCACAATCCCTAGCCCCATGCTATCATCCAACAGCATTTCTGTCCCACTGCAGTGCTCAGCTCTTACTGGCACTATATAATCTTACAAATGGACGAAAATAGCAACACTTCTTCTTGTGTAGGCAGAAGACAGAATGATCCTTCTTCTAAACATAACCTTATGAGAGCTACTGTGTACAGAAACACAGAAACAAAAAAAGAAGCTCAAGTACTCCTGTGTTCAATCTATTTGTAAAGAAACCATATCCCACAATCTAGTTTTTCCTACAGATCAAGATTTTCATCTGTTTGGGTATGCTTTTAAAACAAGATAAACATATACTAATACCATCACCAATAACGCATATTAACAACCACTTCCTTTCATTCCAATCTCTTCCTTTGTTACACTCCCACCCTTGCTCTCTGTCCCACACTCTAAGGTTTTCTCTAACTTTAGAAATAAATTAAATTGTACATGCAGACCAACAATAAGCGACATCTGGAATACAATACCACAACTACAGAGTAAAACAAATGTTTTTTTCTCCACTGTAAGACTATAGATTTATAAAGGGTATTTAGCAGAAAATTCTAAAGTAACATATAAACCACACCCAGAAACATTAAGTTCATTTTACAGGAAGAGATATTAAGTCCAGAGTGATGAAATTCTTTTTTCCAGAATATGTAGTAAACAAGAGGTAGGAACAGGATTGTATCAAAGAACTTGCTCTGTCATGCTTTAAGCAGTGCTACTGGAATTTAATGTTCAGTAGTATTATAGTCAGTAGCAGATGAGACTTTTATACCCTCCGATAGCCACCAGATGGCAAAGCTCTACTACACAGGCTGGAATCTAAAGATACTGTCACCCTCAAGGCATCATAGCAAGAAAGAGCCAAGACCACACGACGCTCCACCACCACCACCACCACCACCACCACCACCACCACAACCACAACCCAGCACAACACAGCTATCAGTCTGGGACACTAACTCCAACGATCTTCTCTAAGAGCCAACAATAACAAGATCAAGAACGATACACCACCAAACTGCAGTTAGTTTGGGACACTCACTAGAAATGATCTCATATGATGTGTGTTCGTCCTTCGTTGCCAAAGAAGACCACGCCATCAGAGAGATAATGACATGACTTGTACTGGACTTTGTTTTGAGCGAGGGAGGCCTGTGCAGGTCACCAGCCTCACTTCTCCTCCAGAGCCATCTGAATCCAGTGACCAGATATTCATCAGGATGACTGGAGATGACCCAGGATGAGGCAACTGGTCAAGGTCACACAGCTAGTGAGTGTCCAGTGTCTGAGGTGAGATTTGAACTCAGGTCCTCCTGACTCCTGCACTGGTGCTCTATCCACTGCACCACCTAGCTGCTTCAATCTTATATAATGGCTACCAGCTGAAAGCCATAAGGGACAAAGCCCATAAGACCCTCTAGAAGACCACCCAGCTGTCTCCTGCCACACATTAGAGCCCCGCCAAGGCTAAAGAGGCTCAGGATGAGGATTCTAATATGATTACTGGAGCAAATTTTTAAAAATTGTTTTTGTCAACATTTTAGTCAAGAATTAGCAGACAAAACACTGGTCTTATAAGAGTATTAATGAAAAAAACTGTGACATTCAATCTTTCCTCCTACAAATCCTTTCTTCTAGGTTTCATTTTAATTTTTTTCTACTATCGATAAATCATCTTTTCCTTCATTACCAGTGGCTCTGTATGAGACTGCTCTGCATAGCAACAAGCTCTGGTTACCTGGCAACAGACTCAGCAACAGCAGTGGATCCATTTTTCTTTTCACCACTTATAGGCTCTGAACAAAAACACAGGCAAGGAGGGAAGGGAGAAAAATAGAGAAATAATCCAGTTAGTATCATACCTAAAAACCTCCTTATTCTTCTACTCTTTCTTCCCCCACTCAGCAGTAGGAAGAAATAGGAATAAAGAATAGGAACAGAAGGAAAAAATCATTAACTATGATTTAACAATACAAGCATTCCCCATTCCTAACAATCCATATCCTCACTGTTGTGAACTAAGTGGACATAACCAAAAATATTATATGAAATTACTTAGCTGCAGGTTCTAAAACTGTCACCTACATATCTCTAAATCAGGGGTCCCTTAACCTGGGGTTTGTTCATTTTTTTAATATCTACCTTTTCAAAGTTAAATATTTTTAAATTTTAATTTGGCTTCAAATATAAATCATTGTATTTCAATATAATTGGTTTCCTTTGTAATTTACATATTTTATTCTGTGCATTTTAAAATATTATTTTCAGGTGTTCATAAGCTTTACTAGACTGTGCAAAGGATCCATGACACAAACAGGTTAAGAACCTCAGATCTAAATAAAGATAAATTGAGTAATTAAAATAATATTTCACCTTTGTATAATGTTTTAAAGTCTGAAAAGCACTTCACAAATATTAACTTCTCAAATATTATCATCAAAACTAAGCAGCAGAGATGAGGAAGGTGAGGCTCAGAAAGATTGCCTGACATGGCTAAGTTCACTCAACTAGTGTCTGGGGTAGGATTCAGATACAGGTCTTCCTGAATTCCTGACTCCAAGTTCAATGACCTAGCTATTCCGCATTCTGCCTCTCCCTGAGATGGTAGTCATGATACCATAAAAATCATCCACATAGAAACTGGAGTCCCTAAGAACAATAAAACAACTTAGTCATATGAAAAAATGCTCTAAATCATTATTGATTAGAGACACGCAAATTAAAATGACCTTGAAATAGCATTTCATACCTATCACATTGGCTAAAATGAATGAAAGGGAAGGCAGCAAATGTTGGAGAGGAGATAGAAAAATTGGGACACTAAGTCATTATTGGTGGAATTGTGAACTGATCTAACCATTGCGGGGAGCAATCTGGAATTGTGCACAGACAGTTATTAAACTGCCTACCCTTTGACCCAGCAATATCACCACTAAGTCTACTTCCAAAGACGACTGGGAAAGAGGAAAAGAACCTCTATGTTCTAAAATATTTATAGCAGCTCTTTTGTGGTGGTAAACAACTGGAAAATGTAGTTACGGTATATGATTTGGATAGAATACTACTAAGCTATGACAAATAACTAGCTCGGTCATCTGAGAAAAACAGGGAAAGACTTGTACGAGATAAGGAGGAGCGAAATGAGCAGATCCAAGAGAATGCTGTATACAGTAACAGCAACAGTTTTAAGAACAACTTTGAGTAAGTTACTTTAACTATTATAAATATCCAAATTCACTACAAAGGACACATGCATCCAGAGAAAGAACTAACAAACAGAAGTATATATAGAATGATTTTATGTTTATATACATATTTGTGTCTAATGGCAGCCATCTCTGGGAGGAGGAGGGGAGGAAGGGGAAAGTGGAGGGAAGAAAAAAGGAAAAACAATTATGATAACTTCAATATATATTTAAAGGGAATAACAAGTTGTACAATCACCTCTTTTTACCGTACTGTGTTATGAAAATGCTTGTTTTATTCCGTAAATTAAAACTTTTTGTAAAAAACAATTTTTTTTTAAAAGAAGAAGAGTGAGCAACTTGAAAAGTGGTTTGGATAATCCAAGTTCAGCTGAAAAATCTGAGGAGTAATAGGGAAGATTACTTACCAACTATGAGTTTTATTATTTTCATCGTTTATAAATGAGATACAAACATTCATGGAGACTGACTTAACTTGTGTTCCAGTGACTATGATCTCTGACAGTAGAAACAAAAGGCAGAAAGCTCCACGTCCTTCCCTAACCCTTCTCCATTGCAGTGCCTTCCCTCTGTTCTCTCCTGTTTATCCGGTATATTGCATCTGTTTGCAGGCTGTCTCCCCTATTAGACTGTGAGTTCCTTGAGGGAGCCTCTTTATTGTATGATGTAAGGGAGCACAGAGTAAGAGCAGGAAGGAACCTTAGGGATTATCTTAGTCTCACTCCCTCATTTTACCGTTAGAGTAGAAGGCAGCAGAGCCAGGACTCAAGCCTAAGTCCTTTGACTCTAAATCTACTCTCCTGGAGCATCATTTTGCCCCTGGTTCCAGCCCTAGGCTTGGATTTCAACGAACTGCAGTACAATTCCAATCTGTTAACTGGAATGAGTGACCAAGAGCCTTTTCTTTGGCCTCAAAACTTTTGCCTTTCAAGTCTATAAACTTCCCTGGTAAACAGATCCCCAACTCAAGGCATGTGCCTACAAGGACCCAATACCGTGGAAACAGCACTAGAATCCAGAAGAAACTGAACACTGTAATTAGTACCATGTTCGATAAACACATCTGCTAACTCGGTTAAGGACTCGATATTCTACAACTATTAGAAAAAATGGAAAGCAATCTGAGAGAATTTGAAGATTTCAAGCCATGTTCCATAATGTGCTCAAAATGGGTGCAGAACCAACACAGAAAAGGTTATATTAAACACATCAGAGAAGGAAGTGATAAGGCATTTTCACAATTGGAAGGGAGGGAAGTTTTTGACCAAACACGGGATAGAAATATTACAAAGTAAAAGAGAGAGGTGTTATTGTATAAAATTGAAAGGGCTTTTGAACAAACAAAAGCAATGCAGGCAGAATCAGAACAAATAACTATTTGGGGGAAAAAATCTCTGCAGCAAATATCTCTGATGAGGTGCTGACATCTAAACTACAGAGAAAATCGGTACAAACAGAAAATAAGACTCCTCTTCCAGTAAATAAATGGTCAAATACTATGAATAAGAGGTCTGCAAATAAAGAACTCTAGGCTACCAACAATCACCTGAAATCTCTAAGCGTAAGAAAAACGCAAGTGAAAACAGCTCGGAAGCTCTATTCCACACCCTTCAGACGGGCAGAGAGAACCAAAAACGGAAAAGGAAAATTGCTGGAAGGGCCACGGGAGAACAGGCACGTTAATTAATGCACTGCTGGTGGAACTGGGAAGTTGTCAAGTCAATCTGGAAAATAATTTGAAAAATATATCCAAAAGATAAAAACTGTGTATACCCTTTGATCCAGTGTAAAACAAACAAGAAAGAGCACTAGGTTTAGGGGCAGAGGGCCTGGGTTCAAGTTCCAACTTTGCTACTAACTACCTGTGTTGCAAATTATTTAACCCAAGGTACTATTAAATTCTATGATCCTATGACTTTTGAAAGTACAGGGTTGATATGGCTTCTTGGGTTCAGAGATTTGCCACATCTAATCCCTAACAACCTAATATTCTCCTTCTGCCAATGCCACTCTATCCTGGTACCCATCTTCAATGCCTACTTGCCCTAGGACCCACATCTCCATACATCCCAATCAGAAAATACTTTCTAGTTTTAAAAAAAATCCTAACAAAGGAAAAGAAACTATACAAAAAGAGTAAGACAAGGTAAACGAGCAGCAAACTATCTATTCTCATACTGTCTATAGTCTCATACTAAGTGATCCTAAATTGTTCTATCTCACTATAATTCCTCAGTCCTCATGTGTCCCATACTGATTCACTCTTGACCTAGAACTCCACTCAGCTCATTCAATTCCCTTGTGGTCTCAAACGAAAATACTGTCTTTTCTCCTTGAAAGATGCCATGCTAATTTTATGATGTTCCCATATCATCCCACAAGGGCATTATGGCTCTAGTTTATTCACATTCCATCATACCAGGTTCACTATCAAATAACTAGGGAGTTTTTGATTGAATAATCAGGAATATTTAGTACTTCTAGTATACTATTACTTAATGACCCAAATCAAAGTATGAAAATGCAACCATTATAGACAGCATTCCTAGTGCTTCAATAATGAGGAAATTCATCCCAACACAAAGTCACCTCTCCCCAAAATTCACACTAGCTAATCTTTCTACTGTTAACACTGCTTAGGAAAAAAAGGGAGTTTGCATGATATATCCTTATACTGTTAGAGATCATCAGTGTGCTGGTTAGTTTTGCTGAACTTTAAAAAATTGTTTTTAATTTTTGTTCTAAGGCAAATTCAGAGGGAAAGGAGAAGGATGTACTAAGAGAAGATTATGATATTAAAAACAAAAAGCATCAATAAAACTGAGAAAAAATTTAAAAAGAAAGAGGGAGTGCTAAGAATAGCCAAGATTATTGCTTAATTGGGTCAATAATACAAAATACCAAAGGGGCCAGAAACTTTTCATAGCTTACCCAGATATGCATAAAAAGATAACTTCCTTTCCAAACTCAATTGCAAGGACTCTTCACTCGCCTCAGTCTCAGGGCTCACCAGTTTCATTTTCAGACTCAATTTTTCATCCACTTCTGGGACAGCTCTGGAATCCCCTTTTTCACTTTCATCAGTAACATCGTTGGACCCCACAGAACTTTCAGCCATGACATCACTGGCTGCTAAGGGGCTCTCTGAATAGCTGTCCACAACTGAAAGAAAGGAAGGAGGAGGAAGGAGAAAAAAACCCCACTAAAGCACACACATTAAATACAGCCTCTCAGGGTCTTCCGTTTGCCTCTGCAATTCCACAGGTCTGCAAGATCCAAGCTGTTGTACCTAGAAGAGATCCTGTCACAAATATCCACAACTACACGCTGTCATTGACACCTGGTCTTAAGAGGAGCAACAGGATTCAGTTCCACTTCCACATCTGGATTTAGGATGCTGCATGAGCCCTCAGCCAACCCACATCTGCCAGCATCAGGCATAGGTAGCAGGAAACTCCAGACGGCATGACAGTTACCTCCCAGCACTGACTAGAGAAAACAAATAGATTAATGTAGAACGCTACTGCGCTGCTGAAGAGGAGCGAGCTACCTAACCATCCCTGCCTGTCAAGCAGAAATATGACATGCACATGGTGTTGCCCAGGAACACATCTGTGAGCTTTAATGTCCCTGCCTAAAACCGAGCTTTCTCTCTTTTCAGGCAGTCTGGTAAACTCTCCTCCCTCCTTTTCCGATGCTCATTCTAACTTTTCCTTTTCTCCAGTGTTCCACACAAGGTAGCTGCTTACTCAATCAATGAATGACTAAAACATTTATGAAGCACTTACTATGTGCCCAGCCCTCTGCTACATTTTGGGATTGCAAAGTCTCCTGCCCTCAAGATTACAGCAATGTTTAATTTTTTTTTTTGGTAGTTGACTCCCCTCTACACCTTGATTATCTTCTGTGAAAAAGCAAGCACGGTCAACTTCTACTATACAAATGGTATATTGTTTAAAAGGTCAAAAAAATTATCAAAATGTAAGAAACTGGAAACTGTCACCAGATCCTCAATGGGACTAGAATGAGACTATGAAGATCTGCAGTCAGTCACATTCTTTAAAGTTTACTCCTGAAGCAAGAAGAATAAATGATATAACCCAGTCCCAATTTCTTCGCTGGTCCTAAGGATATCCTTTTTATAAAGGATGACACCTCAGAGTTTCTAGCTCAAAGAGTGTCAGTTTCATATCACTCATCAATAGGAGTACTGTATCTCCTTGGACCTAATTTAAGATGCCCAATCAAAGGTGGAGTTGTGTTGGTCAATGGTGGGATAACATCATCTTCCTTAGGCAAAGTGAAATGAAATGGTGTTTCTGAAAAAGACAGACACAAAATAAGCAATAAAAGAGTAAACTTTAAAGGAGGCCGACTGGGAACCATTCTACTCCCTTGTCCCCAAATTCTCCTCCCGTCATACCATTCCCAGGCGTCATGTCTCCTTCGTAATTTCCATTTCCTCACCATATTGTCTTACAACCCTTAGATGAATATAGATGAATTTAAGCAATGACTGTATAGGCAACTTTATCCTAGAAACTACCCCATAACCTGTTCTGCTATTCAACTACCAACTATTAACTTCTTTCAGTTTGTGGTTTATTTGTTGTTAACTTTTTAAGAACTCTTTTTTCAAAGCAAGTCTTTAATGTTATAAAGATACACTAGAAAGTGTCTCTTCTCTCCTTTTTCCAAACTAATTCTCACCTTTTAGGAAAGACAAGTACTAAAATCAGAGGCCTTGGCTTTAGAAATACCTAGCACAGTGTGTCCTGCACATAGAAGGAGATTAATATTAGGGAAAAGAAATTAAGCTGATCTTTTCTTGAATTATTTAAATCTTAAAATCCCACCCCCAAAAAAATCATAGCAAAGAGGATTACACTGACAGACCTAATATCATCCCGTCTAAGTAAGAGAGAGTCTCCAAAATACACTTAAACTGTGAGAGCAACAAAACGTTCAGTATTTTACAATTTGCATAAAAGTAGCATTACTGTTACAAAATGAAACTAAATAGATCATTTAATAAAATTTCCTGCCTAAAGCATAACAGTCCTCTATAACATTCCTGACAAGCTGCCTGCATTCCCTGTTCTTACAGAACTAAGCGATTCCTTTGTACAGCCTCGTTTCCATTTTTGGTATGCCCTCTTTTCATTCCATAATCAGTAAGTTCTCTATAAGTCACACTGCTGTCTGAGGCTTCTCCTCCTTATCTTCTTCATCAAGATTGTTCACACATACCTTTTAAAAACTCTAACGAGCTCAATGACCAGCCATGAAGCAAGACGGGAGAGCTAATGCATTCAGGTAGAAGAATAAGACATATATTTTTTAGACGTGACAAATGTGAGAAGCTGTTTCGTTTGACTATGCATCTTTGTTACAAGGGTCTTCTTTTTCTTGTCTTTTTGGTGGGGGGATGAACAGGAAGAAAATAGTTTTATGGATTGAAAAAAATTATTTAAAAATTTTTGTTCTTCATTTCCTATTTCTCCTAAATTGAGTGACTTTGCTCAGTGGGTGTCAATCCATGACAGTATACTTATCTTCACCAAACTTCTTCCAATCTAATTCTCCTCAAGTCTAGGTTACATATGATATTCCATTGAGTGTTCTCTCCCTGGTAATTCTAAGATGTTCTATGTTCTATCAACGTTTTCAGTGTTTCTACTTCATTTATCAATTCTACCTTGCTCATCTAAATCTGAATCTGAGTAAGATTCCTGTGAACTTTCTCCATCTTGTGAAAAGCTAAACTATTGGTAAAGCAAATAAAGAAAGCCCAATTCAAATGCCACTCCTCTGTGAAGCTGAGGTACTGCTAACTTACTGTCCAGCCTAGTTAACTTTTTCCCCCAAATATGTTATATCCTATAACTAAATCTAGATTATATCTATAAGACTGTGTTTATTTACTGGTGTTAAGATCTCAATTTTATTATTTTCCACACCCTGCACAATGTTCTACAAATATCTGAGGTCATGAATTATCAATCCAGTCTTTCTTTTCATTTGTTTTGCAGTCCCCTCCACTGTTATCTGTATTTCTATGCCACATCTATCATTCTCTATCGTATCCTATTCAGTGGGTATATCTGTACACTGTTCTCAAATGAGCAAATCTCCACACAAGTATATTCTTTCTAGTCCTTATGAGATCTACCTTTAGTTAAGATGCAAACAGCTCAATCCTCTTCTCTAACATTAATAGCCACCTGTTCACTTCCTGAATTCTCCTCTTCTAAATTCCCAATTTCCTGACAAATCTTTGGCCCAGAAATCTCTCTGTGTCTCTGTGTCTGTGTCTGTGTCTGTGTGTCTGTCTCTCTCTCTCTCTTTCTCTCTCTCTCTCTCTCTCACACACACACACACACACACACACACCCCTTTCTTTTGTCTTTAACCTCCTTGGGGCATACATATATATTTTAAGCACACATATACACGCACATATACATACACACACACACACACACACACACTTGTGTGTGTGTGTGTGTGTGTGTGTGTGTGTATTCCCCTAAGGAGGTTAAAGAAAGGTCCCATACACAGCAAAATATTCACTGAAGCCCTTTTTGTGGTGGCAAAGAAATGAAAACAACATAGATCCCCACTGACTGGAGAATGGCTAAAAACAATTATGGTACATGAATGTAATGGAATATTACATAATAAAAAATACAGAAATGGAGAAGACTTACATGAACTGACAGAAATCAAAGTAACAGGACCAGGAAACCTTACACATAATGACCACAATAATATAAATGGAAAGAATCAAAAAAAGCCCGGAACACTGTCATTAGAACGACTGCGTAGCCTGACCCTGGAGAACAGGTAAGAAAACGTGGCTCCCTTTCTTCTTGCGTGGGTGGGGAACCGCAGAAACACCGCATATAGTACCAACTATGGTTTCCTGGTTGGTTTTGAGCTGCCTTTTTTCCTTTTCCTTTTTATCCATTGTTACAAGGGATAAACTGCTAGGCAGGGAAGGCAGGCATGGGCTACACTGAGAAAAGAAGGTATAATTAAAAGGCTGTGGCGAGTGATCAGATATGGGGACGAGAAGGAAGAGTCAGAGATGAATGAAAAGCTAAACTTCTATGAAGTGACAGTATCAACCAAACTACCAGAGAAGTACTTTACAGAGCTAGGGAAAGAAAACAAAGGCCAGGACTCTCAAGAGAATGCAAGGACCTAAAACACTCCCGAAGGACTCTTGAGGCAAAGGCCATCCACATCCAGAGGAAGAACTGTGGAATAGGAACACAGAATGAAGCAGACTATCTTCTCGTGTGATGTTTTGTTTTGGTTTGGTTTTTCTCATAGTTTCTCCCATTCGTTTTAATTCTTCTGTGCAACATGACTAATGCGAAAATGTGTTTAATAAGAATGTATGTGTAGAGCCCACATAAGACTGCAAGTCGTCTCAGGTCGGGGGAGGGAGGGAGAGAAAATTTAAATCTTAAGGAAGTGATTGATGAACACTGAAAAGAAATTAATTAAATTAAAAAACAAACAACAACAACAAAAAGAATCTCAGGAGAAATTATGAAAAAAAATTGAGAAAAAAAAGACAGTTAATAGTACCACACCTTGAATTATACTACAAAGACAGGGTCATCTAAGTAATTTGGTACTAGCTTAAAAAAGAGATCTTGATTCTTAGAACAAATTAGATACTTAACATACAGAAGCAAATAAACGGTGGTAGAGTGTTTGAAAAGCTCCAAGACGCCAACTAACAGGGTAAAGATTTACTATCTGACAAAACTGCCATGAAAAATACAAAGTCGTCTAACAAAAATTAGGCACTGGCCTCCACCTCACACCATAGAGTCTCACACTAGTCCAAATGAACATGGCTTATACACCACCAATGACATAACAAATTAGACAAGCAAAGAAGAAATTAACTTTCAGATTTATGGTGATGGGAAAAGTTCGTGCACGATCAAACAAGGATGGAGAGGTGATATCACAGAAGACTGAAGAGACAACTTTACTCCAAGAAAACTTTAAAGTTTTTATGTAAAGAAAACCAATGCAGTTAAAGTTACAAGAGAACCAAGTATAACTAGGGAAAAAAATCTTTGCAGAAAGTTTCTCTGATACAAGTCTCATTTCTAACATATATATGGGACTGATTCAAATCTGTAAGAACAAGAGCCAAAATGGTCAGAAACGACAAAGTTATCAAATGAAGAAATCTAGGCCATAACAACCACAAGCAAAATTTGAATTAAGCAGTGGTGTCAAGTAGGATCCTTACGGGCCACATTGTGATTTAGAAAATCATAAATTGGCATCATCTATATTGTACAGTACTTTTACTTTGTTAAACATTTCCCAAGTATGTTTTAATTTGGTCACCGCCTCACTAAGGACTAAGCAGTCTACAAGTTACAAATATGGCACCTCTGAATTAAAGAAACTCTAAGGTTCCATATAACACCCATCAAATTGGCAGAAGACAGATTATTTCATTAATTCATTATTGAAGGGACTACAGGAAAACAAGCAAACTAATGCACTGACGGAAGAGCTGTGAATTGGTCCAGATATTCCAGAGAACACTTTGGAACTATGCCCCAACAATCAATAAGCTGAGCATGTGCTTTGAACCAGGGATACGTAAGGCCTATAAGCCCAAAGAGATCAAAGAAACAGGCAAAGGCCTACAACGGCAGCTCTGTCCAGAGCAGCAAACACTAGAAGCCAACAAGGCATCCTCCCCCTGGGAAGTGTTACACAAATACGCAAACAAATGTTCCAGAAAACGACTGCACCGTAAGAAACGGTGAAATGGGCAGTTTCAGAGAAATCTGTAAAAACTCGAATTTACCGCTACAGAATCAAATAAGGACTAAGAGGACAATTTACACAGTAACAACATTACTTTAAAAAAAACAGCTTCCCAAGACTTGAGAACTCTGATGAATGCAATTCAAAAGAAATAAATGTGAAGCATGTTATTCACCTCCTGCCTAAAGAGGTGAAGGCTCAAAATACAGAATGCGACATGTTTCTGGTCATGGCCAACAAGACAATCTGCTTTCCTTGACTACAAATATTTGCCATGATGATTTTTTTGGTTGCTGTTTAGGAGAGAAAATAAACGCTTGCTAATTGAACAAAAAACTGAGACGAACAGAGGAAGGGACAGACAGGGAGAAGCAACGGACAGCTTTGTGAATGCAGCACTGGAATTCTAGGGAGAGGTCAGAGATCTGACAGTCATCTGTGTACAGATAAAAAACATCGATATGAGAATGGATGAAAATTCAGAGAAAGAAAGAAGAGTGGAAACTTCTCTTACAGGGCAGGAGGATGGGGCAGGAGATGAAGAAATAGTCAAAAAAGGTGCGAGCAAAAGCAGAAGAAGGAAGTGCTACCGAAACATCAGGAATGGAAAGCATCAAGACGGAACAGGTAAAGAACCAATCAGTCAAAATGCGAGAGGGAGGGAAAAGATGAGGACTGCAGGGGGGAACCTTAAGACAGAAGTTTCAATGGAGAGGTGGGAATACAAACAGGCTATAGCAGGAGCCACTGCAGACTTCTCTTCTTGCTATTTAGTAATGAAAGGAAGAAAGAAGAGACAAGAGAACAGCTTGAGGGACTGCAGGATGGGAGACTGAACAGGACAAAGGAAAGAGAGTGATGGCACAACGGAATGAGATAAGAGAAGACGTGGGACACAACGAACCAAGGCCACACACAAAGTACTGAGCTTCAGCTAAAGCTAAAGAAGAATAAATCCTTGGGCATGGAGAAGTGAAAACATGAATAAGGACAGAGAAGCGAGGAGTAGGATCATGCCATGAGATTATAGATCATAGCATTACTTCAAATCGATGGGGATGCAGAGGTCATCTAGTCCAAACACCCTCGTTTTACAGATGAGGAAACAGAGGTCTGTAAGCATTAAATTACTTGTCAAAGCCGTTAAATAGCTAGTAAGTAGATCAGGTCCTCTTCACTGTACTATGTCGCCAGTTGGTCAAACAGGTTTTTAAAGTGGTTTACTGTGTATCAGGCACTCTAAGTTCTGTGAATAAAAATAAAGGCAAAAATGTCTTCTCTGCTCTCAAGGAGCTCATTATAATGAGGGAGAGAATAAGAAAATAATTATGCACATACAAGATATACACAAGATAGAAGGTAATCTCCGAGGGAAGGCTGAATCTTGAAGGAAGTCAGCAGCAAGGAGGCGATGGTAAGGAAGGAAGGCACTGCAGGTGTGGGGGAGAGCAGTACAAAAGCACAGGGATTGGTGTATACACAAGGTAGGGCAGTATAAATAGATCATAAGAGTAAAGAACAAAATGTAGTAGAAGACTGGAAAGGTAAGAAAACATCAGACTCTGAAATGCTGTAAGCACCAGAGATTTTTTATTTGAACCTACAAGTCAAATGGGGGTCACTGAAGTTTAATGAGGGAGGAGGGGGATAACATCATGAGATCAGCACCTTATGAAATCACTGGCAGCTGAGTGGAGGATGAAATGGAATGGGGAAAAGACTTCAAGTAGGGAAACCACCTGGAGGGCTATTCCAATAATCTAGGAAAGAAAATGTGGTGAAGGTCTGTAGGCACTAGGTGAGTTAACAAAGGACACGTTATAAGGACATGTTATAAAGGCAGCAACAACACACTTTGCCAACAGACTGGATACACGGAGTGCAAGTAAAGAACTGAGAACAATACCGAGGATATTGTACAAGCCTGCCCTCCAGAGTAAAAGGGCAATTGAGAAGAAGTATGGATTAGGGGCCTTGGTGGGGGAGGGGTGCAATCTCCTGAATTTAAATGAATTTAAAAAAAGATGAGGTTATTTCTTGAGAGGGGAAAGAAAGATTGGAATTGAAGGCTTAAGGGGAAATGAGAAGTTTTAGAAGAGTCACTGCAGTCCAAGTCATGATCAATATGGGATGGATAAAAGGCCTGTTACTCAGCAGCAAGGGTCCAATACAGACTAAACAGAACACACATTCAGGGAATGCAGTCCATAAGTCCGGATGCTTTCTTCCCGAAGGTTTCACTTACTAGAGAACAGGAACAGAAGAGGCAAAAAAACGGAAGGAGAGCTAAGCATTGATGGGGAAGAAACGGTGGAAGAGCTAAGGGCCTATCAGCTCAAGGCTTGTTGAACTGGCTGACAATTTAATCAAGCTGGCCCAAAGAAGAAAGTCGGACCAGAATAACATGGATGACATGGGAGAATGAGAAAGAATGGAGGGATCAAAAATCAGAATATTTTAGTTAGGATCTAAGAAATCATCTACCACATGGAAGCTAACGTCTCCATGAGACAAGGAATATTAAAATAAAGTCAAAAGACTGAAAAAAAGAAGAAAATGTAAGGTATCGAATGGCCAAAAAAAAATGACTTGAAAAGCAGATCCAGGACAGAGAATTTGAGAAGTCACTGGACTAAGGAGAAAACATGCTACTTACCTCTTGAGAGGCAACAAAATGAGATGATTTTTTCTGATGCGGCCAATATGGAAATTTGTTTTGATTAACTCTATGTAATTTTCCCTTTAGACCTCAAGCAGGGGGAAAGAGTTGGTGTGGAAGGGTGAGAAGGCAGATTTCTGCTTGTTGAAATATATATCTGTGTATGTGTGTGTGTAATTTTTTTAAAACAAATTATTAGACTTCCTGAAAACCATGACCAAAAAAAGAAACAAAAAATGTTTCAAGAAAATCTATAAAAGAAACTATCCAAATTTCTTAGAACCATAGGACAAAATAAAAGTAGAAAGAATCCACCCATCACCTCCTGAAAAAAACCCAAAGGAAAACTCTCAGGAACATTATAGCCAAAACTTAGAGCTCTCACATAAAAGAAAAAATAATGCAAGCATGCAGAAAAGAGGAATTTGAGTCACCACTCAAAAGAAATGGAAAGTTTGGAAATATGATATTCCAAAAGGCTTATAAACAAGAATAACTTACTAGAAAAACTATCATTCTATAGTGAGAAAAACGAACTTTTAATAAAAGAGGACTTCCAAGCAATCCTAATGAAAAGACCAAACATTCCTTTGAAATTCAAACACAAGAGTTAAGAGAAACATAAAAAGAGAAACATGAACAAATAATTATAACTTCCCAATGACAAAACAAAAATGCTTACAATCTAAGATGAGGAGATAAAATAAGTAAACCCTCAGAACTCTATCACCATTGGGTTTTATAGAAGAATTCTAATGAAACATTATTTCTATTATAGCTTGATGATTTTAAAAGAATGGAAAAGAAAGAGAAAGAGGAATATAGTAAGGGAGGAAAGGGAGAGAAAAGTTAAGCAAAATCATCTCACATAATCCCGGTGCACAAGTAGAAATCTACAGAAATAAAGAGGAAACGGTGAATCTAACTCTCATCTCAACTGGTCAGAGGGAAGAATGCACACGCATACATCCATAATTGGGTATAGAAATATACATTACTCAAGGGGGAAATAGGAGGGAAGGGGAGAAAGGGAGGAGGAATTAGAGGGAGAATGGATATTGGCAGGAATTATTCCTAAGAAAAAGGAGAGGGAAAGGAAAGGGAACAAGCATCTCTTAAGGACCCACTACATATCCCAAGCACTACATTAAGGGCTTGACAAATATTAGCTCATTTGATAAACAAACTCTAGGGATATAAAAAATATATATATTCATAGTTCTTTTTGTGGTGGCCCCCAAGGGTGGGCCCATGAATTAGGGAAGGATTCAACAAGTTATGAAATATAAATGCGATGGTGACACTGTGATATCACATATAAATCTGACAGTGTCCTATGGTGCTACAAGAAATTATGAAGAGATGATTTCAGAGATGATGGAATATACTACTCACCTCCTTACAGAGAGATAAAAGCACAGACATGAACGATGCAGACGTGTGTTTTATTTGACTGTAAGTGTGTGTAAGAGGGCTTCTCTTTTTTTTTTATTTTTTATTTTTTATTTATTTTTATTTTTATTTTTTTAACGTTTAACAATCACTGCCATACAATTGCGATTTTATCCCTCCCCACCCCCCCTCACTACCTCCCTCCCTCCCCACGACTGCATACAATTCTGTATAGATTCTACATATACTTTCCTATTGAGTATATTTTCACTATAGTCATGCTATGTAGTCAGACTAAGATAAATGAAAGAATCCGTATAACAAATCAGAACATGATACACAAACAGATACACATACACAAACATGATCTGCTACATTATGTGAGTGACTTCCATATTTCTCTCTCTGAGTGTGGAAGGCATTTTGCCTTGAGGTCCACCATTGGGATTTTTTTTTTTTTCAGAAGTTCTTGTGTTATTACAAAAATCTAAGTCTACCAGAAAAAACTCTCACACACTGTGGTTGTTGCTGTGCATAAAGTTCTCCTGGTTCTGCTCCTTTCACTCAGCATCAGGTTATATAAGTCCTTCCAGGCCTCTCTGAAGTCTTCTTGTTCATCATTTCTTATGGCACAATAGTACTCCATTACATTCATATACCATAATTTATTCAGCCATTCCCCAATTGATAAGAGGGCTTCTCTTGTTCTCTCTTCTTCAACTTTGGGGGTAAAAGAGAAAGCAGATTTTTGCTTACTGATTTTTGTAAAAGGGATAGTTTCAGGTATGATGAGTCTAAAATGGGACCAGTCCAGTGGGTAACAGTAGAGTGAAGGTAAAGTGGACCACGAATTCCAGGAACCATAAAATGTTAAAAGAATCAGCAATTTCGATATTGAAGCCCCCCAAGGAAATAGGAGAGAAAAAAAGACTAAGCATCAAAGCCACTGAAAAAGGTAGAAAAATGACCTATGTGCTGGCAGGTAACAGCTGTTGGAAGAAGCATGGCAGAACGAGAATCTGGAGGCAGGAATGAGAAGCAAGGACTATGCCAGGTTTTCCAGGCTCATGTGAGATGTGAGGAATAGGAAAGAGGAGCTAGAATTGAAGTGTGCTGCCAAAAATGTGGACTCGTCAGGGAAAAGCTAGATTTTAGTTAATGGCTAAAAGAATCAGAATGAAGGGGAGACAGTGTCATCTGTTTTTCTTTCTTCTGATGACTGGTATCCCTATCTCACCCAGGCCTGATTCCCATACTGACACATTCTGTTTTTCTGACTTAGCCCAGTTTGCCCCTCTGAGGGCTCATCATAATGGTGCCAGACTTCGTGTGAACAACTGACTCGGAGCTCCTAAATTCTAGTGCTCCATCAGCTTCTACGTCTCCCTAAAGGCAGAGGTTACAGCCTCCTCCAAAACCACCCAATCATGTAATTTCAAGAGTATGGTGAGCTCTCCAGTGAGGAAACTCCTGCCAGCAATACAAAACTGCAATGGGTCATCCACTTTTCGTTTTAGAGCACTGCCTGAGGCACCAAGAGGCTAACTGACTTGCCTGAAGTCACACAGCCAGTATGTGTCAGAGGTTAAAATGCAGATTTTGCTCATTCATTTGGTCAGTTCTTTGTCCATTACCAACTCACTGCCACTCAAAGGCTACACTGCAGAGAAAAGGAATATGAAGACGGGCAGGAGTAAATAAGGATGAGAGCATGGTAGGGAGAAGCAGCAGAAAGGGTGACCCAAACAGACCACAACGACCCACAGACAGTAATGATGACAGTCAGCATTCTGTAGGGCATGTGTATGATCAAATTAGGGGATTGGAAAATGGAGAGGTAAACTGCAGAAACAAAAAAAAAAGGGGAAAAGGAACAGAGGATTTCCTCAGCTGGGCAGAGGAAAGAAGAATACATCAAAAAATTGGGGGGTATTAAAAAACATATCAATAAAAATACACTTTTTCAAGAAAAGAAAATCTCCCATTTAGAACATTGATGACTAACATGTGCTTCTCTAATCTAGTCTACAGGTTCTGTTGTCACCAAGCAAGAACAGGTTCTGTGTCCTGTTCAGTCTGCCTCATTTCTACAAGCAGAATGAGAGTCTGAACGTATGGGTGAAGTTCTCCCAGATTTGTTTTCTGGAGTCAATACGATATTTCCTCATTCCTGAAGATTTTATAGCACAAAGGTTCCATTTATTATTCAATGAGACTCAACAAACACTTACTAAGCACATGTTATGAGCAAGGCACTGCCTTAGGCACCAGGTAAATAGTCCCTGTTCTCAAAAAATATAAAGAAGTGTTTTGTATTGAACATACAGCTCCAGGAGTCCAGGGTTTCTTTTCAGTCCTCCTCAGTATCGTTTTTTCTACTTTCGACCTCTTGACATTAGTTTAAACTCTTTTATTCCTGCTAGAAATTTATCTCTTTAATAAAATAAAGCAGCAGCACAAATGAAAAGCGATTATTTTGCTTACATGATCTCGACAGTGAGGGCCCAAAGTGGTGGGCTGCCTTGTGCCACAATGCTGCTGCTTTAGGGCCACGTGGCGCACCTCAACCCTAACGTAGCACAAAGTTGTAAACCTGGACAGCAACCTTAGGAAATGCATTGTAAAATAAAAATATCTTCAAAAACCTGCTCAACTCCAGTAGACATATGACTAGAAGTGACTTCCTGGCCTTCTTCTGATGTATTCAACAAGTTCCAACAAGAAGCTGCAGTCCAGCGGACTCCCAAATATTTAGAGTGCTACGGTCAGGGTCCAGGCCATAACAAAGTGCAGCATCATCAAGCGTTCACCTGACCACAGAAAGCATTTTCACACCAAGGGATGGGAAATCTTTTCATCACATATGTGTGTGTATCTATACTTCAGGTGTTCATTCTGACAGGTCACTGCTAATTTTAACTACTGCAAACATAAAATGTTTAAAGGCAGAGAAATCTGTGTTAAAACTTGGTTCTAAAAGCAGACTGTCAGGGCGAGCCAAGATGGCGGAGTAGAAGGATGGACCTGTTCTAGCTCTACCCCCATAGCCCATGTTAAACAAATTCTAGAGCAGCAGAAGCCACAAAATGACACAGTGAAAGAGATTTCCAGCCCAAGACAGCCTGGAAGGCCGACAGGAAACATCTATCGCACTGGGCTAGGAGCAGAGCGCAGCCCAGTCCAGCCCTGGTCACGCTGAATGGCACAAACAGAACAGAAAAAGGTTTCAGGCATAGAATCACGGGCAGCAGCTGCGGTTCCCAGATTTCTCAACCCACAAACACCAAAAACAGCTTCAAAGGTCACGTGGGTGAGAGGGGAGTGGCTTCTGGCCCCAGGGCTGTGGCAGCCGCCACAGCAGCCATGGCTACAGTGTTCATTTTTGGAGCCTTTGGCCTAAAGACCCTGGGGGAATTGAGCAGCCAATGTGGGTCTCAGTCCTGAGTAGCAGTCCTAGGGTAAGAAGGAGTGCCGGCTTGGTGGAGCTGGTGGAGGCTCTGGGGAGGGAATCCTACTCACAGATCCTGGGCAGAAAAGCTTGTGGTTGCTCCCAGACCACAGCACAGGCCAGAAGAGGAGTAAACTCCTCTCCCTTGATTGTGCCACCTTGGAGGAACTGAGAACTTAAAGGTCCCTCCTCTTGACAAAGGATTCAAAAGTCAAGTAACTGGCTGGGAAAATGTCCCAAAAAGGGGAAAAAAATAAGACTACAGAAGGTTACTTTCTTGGTGAAAAGTTATTTTCTTCTATCCTTTCAGATGAAGAAGATCTAAGCATACTATCAGAGGAAGACATAAAAGTCAAGGCTTTTGCATGCAAAACCTCCAAAATAAATACACAATGGTCTCAGGCCATGGAAGAGCTCAAAAAGGATTTTGAAAATCAAGTAGGAGACGTGGAAGAAAAACTGGGAAGAGAAATAAAAGTGATACAAGAAAATCATGAAAAACAAATCAACAGCTTACTGAAGGAGACCTAAAAAAATGCTGAAAGAAATAACACCTTTAAAAATAGACTAACCCAAATGGCAAAAGAGGTTCAAAAAGCCAATGAGGAGAAGAATACCTTAAAAAGCAGAATTGGTCAAATGGAAAAGGAAGTCCAAAAGCTCACTGAAGAAAATAGTTCTTTAAAAATTAGAATGGAGAAGATGGAAGCTAATGACTTTATAACAAATCAAGAAATTATAAAACAAAACCAAAAGGATGAAAAAAAATAGAAAACAATGTGAAATATGTGATTGGAAAAAACAACTGACCTGGAAAACAGATCCAAGAGAGATAATTTTAAAATTATTGGTCTGCCTGAAAACCATGATCAAAAAAAGAGCCTTGACATCATCCTTCAAGAAATTATCAAAGAAAACTGCCCTGGTATTCTAAAACCAGAAAGTAAAACAGAAATGGAAAAAATTCATTGATCACCTCTTGAAAGAGACCCCAAAAGGAAAACTCCTAGGAATATTGTAGCCAAGTTCCAGAGTTCCCAGGTCAAGGAAAAAATATTACAAGCAGCCAGAAAGAAACGATTCAAGTATTGTGGAAATGCAATCAGGAGAACACAGGATTTAGCAGCTTCTACACTAAGGGACTGGAGAGCTTGGAATATGATATTACAGAGGACTAAAACCAAGAATCACCTACACAGCAAAACTGAGTGCAATACTTCAGGGAAAAAATGGAATTTCAATGAAATAAAGGACTTCCAAGCATTGTATTCTAGTTGAAAAGACCAGAGCTGAATAGAAAATCTGACTTTCAAATACAAGAATCCAAAGAAACAGGAAAATGTAAACAAGAAAGAGAAGCCATAAGGAACTCATTGAAGTTGAACTGTTTACGTTCCTACATGGAAAGATGATATTTGTAATTCATGAGATCTTTTTCAGTACTAGAGCAGTTAGAGAAAATATACATATATACACACACATCCATACACACACACATAGAGGGCGCAGGGTGAGTTGAACATGAAGGAATACCTAAAAAATAAAATTTACTGCCTCCTTACTAGGAGTAAGAGAAAGAGAAAGCTAGAATATAGTAAATCATCTCACAAAAAAGAGGCAAGAAAGAGCTTTTACAATGGAGGGGAAGAGGGCAGAGATGAAAGGGAATAAGTGAGCCTTACTCTCATGGAATTTGGCTTAAGGAGGGAATAACACACTCAGTTGGGTACAGAAATCTAATCTATTTTACACTGCAAGAAGGAGAAGGAGATAGGAGAGGGAAGATAATAGAAGGGACAGCAAATTGAGGAAAAGGACAATCGGAAGCATTGTGGGGGGACAAGTCAAGGGAAAGAATGGAATAAATGGAGAGCAGGAAGACAGACGGTAATGTAGTTAGTCTTTTGCAACATAACTATTATGGAAGTATTTTGCATGGCTACACATGTATGACCTATATTGAATTGCTTACTTTCTCAATGAGGGTGGGTGGGGAGGGAGGAAGGAAGAGAATATGGAACTCAAAGCTTTAAAAATGAGTATTAAATATCATTTTTGCATGCAACTGGTAAATAAGATGTACAGACACTGGGGTATAGAAATCATTTTTGCCCTACAGAGAAATAGAGGGGAGGGAGACAGAAGAAGTGGGGGGTGATAGAAGAAAGGACAGACTAAAGGAAGGGGTGGATGGCGTACATGCTATCCTGGGGTGGGGGTTGAGGAGACATGGGGAGAAAATTTGGAATTCAAATTTTTGTGGAAGTGAATGTTGAAAACTGAATATAGGTGTGTGTGTATGAAAATATATATATTTTAAAGGCAGAAGTGACACCTATTGTGGTGGCAGCAGCAATGGGAAATATTGGGAGTGCTTGATTCCCAGAGACACTAAGTAGATTAAACATCTAGTCAGAAAGATATTACAAGAGATTACTTGTTTATTACTATTACTGGGTAGAAGACCAGAAACCATTTGCAAACTCTACTGCCCATTTTCCAATTCTGGGTTGCAGTTCCAAAGGAAGAGAGGGGTGTTTGTGGTCCCAGGAGAGCAGGGGCCATACCTGGGTGTGGAGTTGTGGTCACAAGCAAGGAGTGCTTTATATGGGTAAGGACCAGAACACAGACCAGGAGAGCAGCGATCAGACCTCTCCCTACATTACACCACTTTGCAAGCACCAAAAACTCACAGTCCCCCAGAACTAGCTGTGAAATAGCAGGACATAAAAGCCTGAACCTCAGAACAGTCACATACATACACACACGCACGCACGCAGGCACACACACGCACGCACGCACACACACACCACAAACCACACACCACCATCACCACCCATCAGCAGAGGTAAGCAGAGCCCAACTCTAACATAAAATGTAAAGTTGAGAAACAGACTGGGAAAATGAAAAATAAAAAAGGAACCCAACCAATAAAAAGTTACTATAGTGACAGAGAAAATCAAAACACAAATTCATGAGACAATGAATTGGAAAAAAAAAAAAAAACTAAATGTAAAGCCTCAAAGAAAAAACTGCAGATTGGACACAAACCCAACAAGAATTCCTAGAGAACTAAAGGGATTTAAAAATGAGAAAAAAATGATTTTGAAAATCAAATAATGATAAAGAACATTTGGGGAAAAGAAATGGGAGTAATACAAGAAAATTATGAAAAGAGAATTAACAGCTTGATATAGGAGGCTCAAAAATTTTTGAAGAAAATATCTCTTTAAAATTCAAAATTGGCCAAACAGTAAAACAGGCACAAAAAACTACTAAAGAAAACCTCTTAAAAATCTCAATTGGCCAAATGGCAAAAGAAGAACAAAACCTCACTGAAGAAAATAATTTCTTAAAAATCAGAACTGGTGAAGTAAAAGCTAATGCCTCTACGAGATATAAGAAAAAATAAAACAAAATCAAAAGAACATATCAAACATCTCATAGGAAAAAGACTAACCCGGAAAATAGATCATGGAGAGATAATTTTAAAATCATTGGACTATCTGAAAGTCATGATCAAAAAAAGAGCCTAGACCTCACATATCAAGAAATTATAAAGGAAAACAGCCAAGATACCTTATAACTAAAGAACACCTCCTAAAAGAGATCACAAAATGAAAATGCCCAGGAACATCACAGCCAAATTTTAAAGCTTCTAGGGTCAAGGAGAAAATACAGAAAGCAGCAGGGAAGAAAAAGAATTTAAACACCACAGAGAGGATAACAAGACTTAGGGAGCAGAGGGTTTAGAATATGGTATTCCAGAAGGCAAAGGAGCTAGGATAAATATAAAAAAAGAACCAAAAACTACCTGGCAAAACTGAGCATTATCACACAATGAAAGGCGGAAAGGGAAGAGAGGAACAGACTTGAATGAAACAGAGGATTGCATTCCTGATGAAAACAATTAGAGCTGGAGAGAAAATTTGATAAAACAAAAGTTTCAAGAGAAATATAAAAAGGTAAACATGAGCGAGAAATTCTAAGGAATTTAACAAGGTTAAATGGTTTACATTACCGAAAATGAAGGGGACACATCTAGAGCCTAAGACAACTAAGGGAGTTTAGGAGCCTACTTAAACTGAAGGCTAAGTGTGAATCTAATATGTTGGGATGGACTCAAAAGAAAAATGGATGGGTGAGAAAGAAAGATGTGCTGGGAAAAGAAGGAAGGGAAAGGAAGAATAAGGAGCATTATCTCACAAGAGTCATGCAAGGGGACAGAATGGGGAGAATAACTAGAGAGACACAAACAAGACTTGAACCTCACTCTCATCTGAACTGGTTCAAAGAGGGAAGAACAGAAGCAAGAAGAGGGTGAAAGGGTGAAGACAGAAAAGCATAAAGACAAGAGGATGGAGGGAAATAAACAGTAATCAATCCTGACTGTGAACGTGCATGAGATGAGTTTATGCACAAAACAGAAGCAAAGGGCAAAATGGCTTAGGAACCAGAATTCAATATGAGTTGTTTGGGAGAGACACACTTGTAACAGAAAGACACAAAGCTAAAATAAGAGGCTGGAGCAGAATCTATGATACTTCAACTAAAGTAAAAAAGGCTGGAGCAGTAGCCATGACCTCAAAGCAAAAGGAAAATTACACCTCATTAAAATACATACTAATCAGGGAAATGCTGCTGTTGTTATGTTCATCCTTCGTTGCTGAAGAAGACCATGCTATCATAGAAATGATGACATGACTTGCACCTGACTTTATTTTGAGTGAGGGAGGGCTGTGCAGGTCACCAGCCTCACTTCTCCTCCAGAGCCATCTGAATCTAGTGACCAGATATTCATCAGGATGACTGGAGATGACCCAGGATGCATTGGGAGACTTTGTACCTGAATAGACCTTGGCCTAAAGGGGCCAAGGTCTCCCATTGCATCCTGGGCCAATCAAGGAAACTATATTTTGCTAAAAGGTAGCATAGAAAATGAAATCAATATTAAACGTATAAACACCAAATGGCACAGCATTCAAATTCTTAAAACTGAAATTAAATGAAACACAAGAGGAAACACAGTAAAACTATACTAGTGAGGGACCTCACTTTACTCTTCTCAGACCTGGATAAATCTAACCACAAAATAAATAAGAAGGAAATTAGGGAGATAAATATAATTTTAGAAAAATTAGGTGGGAAAGACTGGATCAGAATAAAAAGGAGTATACCATTTTCATAGTTCTACATGGCACCACGAAAACTGACCACGTATTAGGGCATAAAAACTTCATTAACAAATATAGGAAAACAAATATTCAATGCACCCCATTTCAGAACATCAATCATGCAATAAAAAATGCATTCAATAAAGGGTCTTTGAAGTCAAATTAAAAGTTGGAAACTAAATTATCTAACCTTAAAGAATGAATAGATCAAAGAACAAATCCAGAAACAATCAATCATTTAATTAAAGATAATGGTAACAATAAGACAATATACCAAAATTTCTGGGATGCAGCCAAAGCACTATTTAAGAGAAAATTTATATCTCTAAGTGCTTAAATCAATAAAAGAGAGAAAAAGGAAATCAGTGAAGTGGATATGCTACTAAAAAAACAAATTAAAAATATTTAATTAAACAACAAAATAGAAATCGTGAAAATCAAAGAAGAAATTAATAAAACTGCAAGTTTAAAAAACTAAACTACTAAATAAAATGAAATGGACTAGATATGCAACTAGAAGACTAGAAAAAGAACAAATTAAAAACCCACAAAATAGAAATCCTGAAAAATCAAAGGAGATTAATAAAATTTAATGTAAAACAGCAACAACAAAACACTGAAATAAGTCACTGGTGAATCTGGTTTCTTTTCAGTAGCAAAAATGAAAAGGATGAATGTGTAACCAATTAAGATGAAATTAAAGTAACTGACTACATCAATAACAAACGCAACAAAAATCAAATGACTGTGATTATATCAGCAGATGCAAAAAACTCAACAAAATACAACACTCATTCCTATTAAAAACACTGGAAAACACAGAAATAAATAAAACTTTTCTTAAAATGACAAGTAATATTTTTCTAAACTCAAGAGCAAACATTATCTGTAATGAGAATAAAATACAAGCCTTTTCAAGAAGATAAGGGGTGAAACAGGGATGTCCATTATCACATTATTCAATACTGTGCTAGAAATGCTAGCTATAAAAATAAGACAAGAGAAAGAAATTGCAGGAATAAGAATAGTCAATGAAGAAATAAAACTATTTCTTTTTGCAGATAATGGTATACTTAACTTGAGAGAATCTACTAAAAAACAAATTGAAACAATTCACAAATCTAGCAAAGTTGCAGGATATAAAATACATGCAGCATTTCTATATATTACTAGCAAAACCAAGCAGGAAAAGATAAAAAGAAAAATTCTATTTAAAATAACCACAAGCAACATAAAATACTTGGGCTTCTGGCTGCCAAGAACTCCCAGGAATTTTAGGAGCACCATTACAAAACACTTTCCACACAAATACAAACAGATCTAACTAACTGGAAAAATGTTAAATGCATGGGTAGGCCAAGCCAATATAATAAAAATGATAAATCTACCTAAATTAATTATCCAGTACCTTACCAATCAAAAAAAATTATTTGATAGAGCCAGAAAAAAACGGTAACAAAATTCATCTAGAAGAACAAAACATCAATTATCAAGGGAATCAATGAACAAAATGTTAAGGAAGGCAGCCCAGTAGCACCGGCTTTCAAACTCAATTGCAAAGTGGTAGTCATGGAAACAATCTGGTACTGGCTAAGAAACAGAGTGGTGGTTGAGTGCAACAGATAGGTACACAATGCGCAGTAGGAAACGACCATTGTAATGTAGTGTTCGATAAACCCAAAGATCCACTAACTGACAAAAATTGCTGAGAAAACTGGAAAGCAGTTTGGCAGAAACTAGATATAGCTTTTCACAATGTGAGAATACATCTCACGATGTGTACCAAGATAAGGCCAAAATGGGTACATGGTTTAGACATAAATGGTGACATCATGAGCAAATTAGGTGAGCATGGAAAATTTTTACCTATCAGATCCATGAATAAGGAAAGAATTTATGACCAAACAACAGATTGAAAGGACTGCAGAAAGTAAAACAGATCATTTTTTTATATAAAATTAAAACAGTTTTGCACAAAGAAAACAAATGCAGTCAAGATTAGAAGGAAAGCAAAGAAACTGGGGAGGAAAAATCACAAATTTTTCCTGATAAAAGCCTCATCTCTCAAACATAGAGGGAACAGAGTCAAATTTTAAAAAATAAGAGCCATTTCCCAACCGAAAAATGGTCCAAGGATATGAACAGGCAGTTTTCTAAAGAAATAAAAGCTATCTATAGTAATATTAAAAAATGCTCTAAATCAATCTTGACTAGAGAAATGTAAATTAAAACCTTCTAAGGTACCCCGTAGGGGCAGGCAGCTGTACATAAGAGTATTGGGCCTACAAACAGGAAGACCTGAGTTCAAATCCAACCTCAGATACTAAGTATGGGCAGACGACTTAATTCATCAGCTTCCTCACCTGTAAAATGAGCTAAAGAAGGAAATGGCAAACGCCTTCAGTATCTTTGCCAAGAAAACCCCAAATGCAGTCACGAAAAATCAGACATGACTAAAAGGACTAAACAACAATAAACCATTCTTTCCAAGTTCATTTTCTTGAATGGCCATCCCACTTCTTCATGGAATAGAACATACTCTGAGCTGTCAAATTAAGAATATAACAGTAATGAAGATGTAAATTAAATCAAAGAAAATGGATCTATTCCATTTCACATCTAACTGTCACTCCTCCAGTGTTACTAACATTATTTCAATGATCAGCCTTAGCTGGGTCTCAGGCCAGACTTCGTGCAGATATGTTTTTCTCTCCACCCTTCACTGTTCACTGTTCTGTGAGACTGCTACACATAATCTTCGCTCATTCTCCTCATAACATTTCGCCAATAAGCACACTCTCTAAAAGGATCCACTAGCCAAGCAAATAAAATCCTTGCTGGCTACGGCAATTTCTGGGCTATTTAGGTCTCCTTGTTATAGTGATTGCTTTCATCAGTTAAACTTCTCCAAGACATGGTAAATAAGCAGTCAACATACTTACTTTTGCCTCTATCTTATAATGAATAGGCTGAGTAAAAGCTGTTGTAATAGCACAAAATACTGTCATCTCACCTTTATTCTTTTTTTCTAACTCCATGTTAAATTTAACCTCTAAAACTGATCATAAATTGTTACCAGCTTCTGATCGAGCTACATACAGACAGCAGATTCTGAAATAATAAACATTTCCAATCAGCTACGATGTGCTCAACTTCATATTTTTATGTAATGCTGTTCAGTGTTTAACATGTGCAGGTGAAAAGAACATCTATAACTAAGGAGAAATTACTAATTTGCCAAAGCATAAATATATTATGAAAGTGTTTTAAATGCCTTGATTAGAAGCTATTACTATAGGAATACAATGTATTCTTAATTTAAAAGTCATCAAATTTTCATCCCAAATATTATGGAGTAAAAGAAGCATTTCAACCTTAAACTTTCATGAATTTATGTGGGATATGTACAATTTAGGTTAGGAAAAAAAGTTTTCAGACTTCTCTAAAAATAATTTGAATGTAAGGATTTTTTTCCCAGAATTTTCCCAGATAATTGTTATCTGTTAGTTACTTTAGTTTGTTTGATTTGCGTTTACAAAAACAACAACAAAATATTTTTCACCTTTAATTAACACACAACATCCACAAGAGTAGACGAAAAAAAAAATCCTAAGTAGGTAAGCCTACTTCTTTCTGAAACAATGTGGACTTTGACATGAGTCATTTCTTTTGTTTTTTAAACAAATAACCGCAATTTTTATTTGGATGCCATGTTCACAATGTTACAATTCTGAGGATAAATCTTTTCTTTAAAAGCTATGATTCCATAATAAAAAACCAAAGAATAAGTGATACTTTCACAAGAAAAATTTTTTAAACAAAATAAAAGGAGTATAGGACCCAAAATCCTGCAATTTACACCATTTCTCCTCAGGTTTGAGTTTTCCTCAAGAGGCACATGCTGGACTATTCATTTGGATCACCGGGTCACAGATTTAGCGCTGGAAGGAACCTTACAAGTAATTCAGTCTCAGATTTCATGGTCTCAGGACCCCTCACATGTTCAAAAATTTCTGAGGACTCTCCCTAAAGAGCTTTTGTTTATATCGGTCATATCCACCAGTCTTTACCATATTAGAAATGAAAACATCTTAGTATTACTATGAAAATAAGGATCTCAGGGATCTCTCGGACCACACTTTAAGAATTCATGATTTAGTTCACACCCCACCCCAAATAGTACAAATGAGAAAACTAAGACTCAAAATAGTTAAGGTCACATAAATAGTAAGCAGCAGAGTCAGGATTTAAAATCCAACCCTCTTTTCTATCACACCAAACATAGCGTTACCGTTGTGGTAGGGGAAGCCTTCTCACACCGAGTTTGCTAAAAATTGTCCATACTCATATCTGATATATTCTAAGTTTCTCATAGCATTTCTTCCCTATAGTTAGAATTAAAACCATCAAGTTCTTTCTTCCCCAGATCTCCATAGACTATGTTAGCAGATTGACTGATGGCCTTAAATGGGCTTCTTTTATAGAATAAGGAAGAATTAGAAGTGGGGAAAGGAGGAAGAATTTAATACCAAATGCCCCAGGCACTTGGAAATTTACTATATTTCTAAAGCCTCTCAAGAAAGGTAAATCCATAACCATTCATTTAGCCCAATTCAGTGTTGGGTACACTGATGGAAAGCTCTCTTTTATCTCTAACCCCTTGTTAAATATAAACTCATTTCCTCTTTTCTTATCCTCTGGGAAGATGGAAAACAGTTGGTCACCATTTGTTCTTATACTGCAATAATACAATATATTGTATATAATAATAATACAATATATTCCCATAATGGGAAGGACCAATAGTCCAGCTATTCTAATATTTTGTGTCTGATGGTAATACCAAAGAATAATTTGTGGGAGAGCATGGTTACATATATTTATCTATATATACCTATATAGATATCTTTCAGTCATATCAATATGTAAATTACAGTTTGCCTTAATTTATTTTTAGCCTGGCACTCATGAAATAGTTTATATCAACCCAGGAGTTACTTAAAATTTTTTTTTTGCCCAATTACCCCTTTAACTAGTCATATAAATTAATTTGTGTAAATGCACAATGTAGTGTGTGAAGTATTAGTACTTCCTTTGTTGGTTTAAATCTATATTCTGTCCCTTATTTTTAGTATTATACTGAGATTCTAAATAATATAAACAATTTTTCCAATTATTTATTAGAAGTTATTGCAAGTTCAGCTTTGTGGCTGCTGAGCTTTTTCAGTCTTACCTGACATGTTGTGACCCCATTTGGAGTTTTCTTAGAAAAGATACTAGAGTGCTTTGCCATTTCCTTTTCTAGTTCATTTTACAGAAGATAAAATGTAGGCAAGCAGGGTTAAGAGACTTGACCCGGTTCAGACAGGTAGTACGTGTCTGAGGGATGGCTCAGGAGGAGAAGCGAGGCTGGTGACTTGCACAGCACTCCCTCACTCAAAACAAAGTCAAGAGAAAGTCATGTCATCATTTCTACGATGTCATGATTCTCTTTGAAAACAAAGGACAAATACAACCTGTGAGTAGACTAAGCTGCCTAAATGGGGACTCAGCCATCTGAGCAACTCAGCTCATCAACCTAGCCCTCTCCCTTTTCCTTCTCTCCCAAAGAAGGTAAATTTTGGTTGCCAGAAGTTGATCAGTTAACTTGGGGTACACTGCATTGGCTAGATTCCTTCCCCTTTTCTTTCCTTCTTTCTTGTCTCCCCTAAAACCTTAGACGCCGTGCACCCTGAAGCCCATGGACTGAACAATGAAGGGTCCTTGCCCAATCTTCACTCAATGGCTGTTTTGGAACCTCCTGGCTTAGAGTGAATGTAAATAGTAAGTTTCTCTTTGAAACAACAAGCCTGAGACTCCTGCCCCTCCCAGCATGATTTATCTACTTATTATTTTCTATTAAAGGAGCTATTCCCTTGACTACTTTTTAAAGAAGCCTATTCACTGAATGGACATGACCTCATTTTCAATGAGTACCTGAAAAGGCCTTAGCCTAAAAGGCCAAAGTCTCCCAGTGCATCCTGGGTCATCTCCAGTCATGCTGATGAATATCTGGTCACTGGATTCAGACAGCTCTGGAGGAGAAGGGAGGCTGGTGACCTGCACAGCCCTCCCTCACTCAAAACAAAGTCAAGTTCAAGTCATGTCATCATTTCTCTGATGTCATGGTCCTCTTCAAAAATGGAGGACAAGCACAACAGTGTGTCTGAGGCCAAATTTGAATTCAGATCTTCCTAACTGCAGGCCTGGTGCGCTATTCACTCCAGCACCTCAGCTACCGTTTACAAGTTCACCTTATCCGTAGTCTTAATAATTTTGCAGATTTCAATCAAAACTAGACTTCTCAGGCTTTATATTTCCAAACTAAATAATCAAATAGATCAATGAACTGGGAAAACCAAAAAACTAGAAAACCAAAAATTTTAAAACCAAAATAGAAATTCTAAAAATCAAAGAGATTTCAAAAAAATTGAAAGCAAATTAAGGAAACAATTTTCATTAGGTTATTCTCAATAATAAAAAGACTCTCTATATTCCTTTACTCACTTTCATTGCCTTTCTGTGGACATTCTTCAGTACTGTTTGTCTACTGAAATGCAGCAACCAGAGTTCCAAGTGGTATTAAGAGTAGGCTAAGATTGTTTACTTTGTTTCTAAATAATCCTCCTAATGATGTCCAACATCTGGTTCTTTTTGACTAGAGTAGCTAGCACACTGCTAGCATGTCACAATATCCTAGTTACATACGTCATAAAATCAGAAACTTGCTGATTTGTAAGGAATCTCAAAAGTCATCTAGTGCAACCCTTATTCAAACATAAATCTGTAATACTCCCAATAAGTAATCAAGTCTATCAAGGCTCTACTTGAAGACTTCCATTGACTGAGAGCTCAGTAACCTATCCCGCCAAAGCCTATTCCATTTGGACCGTGACTTGTTAGTGTAATCTTTGAAATCTTTCTTTTATGAAAGAGCTTTAAACCACTTCCATGTAATTTCTGTGCAGTGGAAATTCCATTCCACCCCAGTCTTGCTCTTTGAGGCTATGAACCAAATCTAATCCCTCTTCTGTATAACAAGATAATGCTTTAAATAGTTGAGAACAGCTATGTTGCTGTCCTACCCCACCCAAGTTCTCTCTTCTTCAGGATAAATAGCCCAGCTGTTTCACCTGATCCCTAGTGGCAATTTCCCCTAAAAAACTTCGGCTTCTTAGCCTTCTGTTCTCCAAATTAAACAGTCCCAATTTCCTTAATTTCTCACCAAATACAATTTTTCAGCGCTTTATTTGGATTTATTGTTCTAATGTGAACCCTTTAAAACTTTTTCTCAATATTCAATCTCAAAACTGAGCATAGTTGATTCAAGACTTCATTAATTCAGAATTTATGATAATTCTGAAAAAGGTATGCACAAGTTTTTCTATGAAGAAAAGATTTGCTACAGCAGATCAATATTAAAAATAAGCTCAAGAAAAATGCTTTAACTCCTTAAAAGAACTTTTATTAAGCATCTTAAAGTACCTTAGAAACTATGATAAAAAAATGAACATAGAATGCCTAACATTTTCTTAGCCTAATCACCGAAATTCAAACTACTGTACTTATGTAATAAAACCACACATCTTTTAATATACATCCATCACAGTCCTCAAATATGTATGAAGCACCTAGTACATATCCATGACAGTGCTAAGCACTGGGGAGACAAAGAAGGAAAAAAATCCCCTCTCTCCAAGAGCTCACACTTTACAACAGGGGAAACCATGCAAACAACTGTATACAAACAGGATATACACAAACTATATTAGAGACTATCAAGAGAAGAAAGGCAGTAGCATTAAGAGGGATGTGGAAAGGTTTTCTGGGGAAGGTAAGATCAAGAGATCGAGATGAAGAAGAATAAAATTCCAAGCCTGGGAGACAAGTCAGTAAAAATGCCAAGTGGAATTATGAAGCGTCATATGGGAGGAACAGCAAGGAGGCCAGGGAGAGGAATACACAAGGGCCTATACCAAGGGGGTTCAAGGGTCAGAGAAGGGACAAAGGCAGAATCAACAAGACTTGGCAACTGATGAAATATGATGGGGTTAGAAGGAAAAGAGGAAGTAAGGGGAAAGAATAACAACCAGGTCAGGAGTCAAAATAAATGGTGCTCTTGATAGTAGTATGTAAGTTGGGAATAGTGGAGGCTTTGGGGAAAAGAGAATGCCTTCAGTCATGGACATACTAAGTTTAAGATGTCGACAGAACACCCAGTTTGAGATGTCCAAGAAAGGTCAACAGAAAGGTTAGGGCTGAATAAAGAGATGTGGGAATCTTAAGTATAGAGACGATAGCTGAACCCATTGGAGTTGGGAAAAATCACCAAGCAAAATAGCAAAAAGAAAGAAGGGAAGAGCCTTGGGCATCACCCACAATTAATGGGCGTGACCTGGATGAAGATACTGCAAAGGAGATGAGAAAAGACTAGAACAGGGAAAGACCTGCAGACAAACCAGCAGACTTTTATCATAGATCAAGTGCAAAATGATAATGACAATGAAGGCCTGTACCAGGGCAGCAGCAGTATCGGAACTAGATTGGATATGGGGGGTGAGAGATAGTAAGGAGTCCAGGATTACACCCAGGTTTCAAGTTGGAAGTACTGGGAAGACTGTGGTGCCCTCAACAGTAGTAGGGAAGGCAAGGGGAAGGGGAGATTCAGAGGGCAAGAAAGTGAGTTCTGTTTTGGATATGTTGAGTTTAATATGTCTACTGGATAGCTAGTCTGAAGTGTTTAAAAGACAACTGAAAATGCAAGAATAGAAGTCGGCAGAAAAGTAAGGGCAAAATCAGAATCACCAACGTAGACATGATCATTACAGCCATGGGAGCTGATGAGAAGACCAAGGGAAGAAACAGAGCTATAAGACAGGGCCCTGCGGGACACCCACGGCGACGCGCACCTACAGCGGCGTGCCACAAATGAGGATCCGGTAAAAGAGCACAAGGAGGGATCTAACAGATGGAGGAAAACCCTAAGAGGGCAGTGTTAAAAAACACTTAACAAGAAGAAAGTACTAAAGACAAAAGTGCTGCGTCAAACTCTCCAGAAAGAGGTGAAGAAAAGAAAAAAGCCAAAGAAAGATGAGTGAGAAATAAAATACTGGGTTACACAATTTATTCCAAGCAGTTACTCAGTATCCCTTACCATAACTAGTCAAAATTCTTTAAATTATACTCTTAAAAAAGAGCCTATTTATGTAATTAATATAATGGAAATATTGCCCAAATGTCGAATATGCCTTTAGAAACTCTAGAGTTGGCTTCACAGAAACATTATAGTGCCAATTTTCTGTCTCTTACAAATATTTTTCTAATTACACTCTCTCACATAGCACTGCAATGATATTCATACCTCAAGGATCCATGATTTTATTGGGAAGGATACTCTATCCATCCTCACAGACTGCAACCCCTTCAATGGCTTAACATATGATCTTTTAGTGAAAAAGGAAAAGATAAACACTTGGGCAGAGCCAAGATGGCAGAACAGAGGCAGGGACATGCTCAAGCTCTTCCCCCAAATCCCTTGAAATACCTGCAAAAATTGACTCTAAACAAATTCTAGAGCAGCACAAGCCACAAAATGAAAGAGTAAAACTTATTTCCAGCCCAAGACAACCTGGAAGGCCAACAGGAAAGATCTATTGCACTGGGCTCAAAATGGAATGCAACCCAACTGCCAGCACAGACGGACTGGAGCAGGCCTCAGGGCACTGACAACTGCTGTGATTTCCAGATTTCTCAACCCAAAAATGCCAAAGACAGCTTTAAAGGTCGGTGAAAAAGTTCTCTCACCTGGGTGAGAGGAGAACATGGTCTAACCCCAGTTCCCAGGGCAGCGGCAACCACTGCTGCAGAAGTGGCGCTTCTGGAGTTCTCAGCCTACAGACAGTAGGGGAATTGAGTGCAGATCTGAGTCTCAATCATGAGTGGTGATCCTAGGGTGAGGAGGAGCACTGGGGTGAGAAAGAGCGCTGAGGTGGCAGAGCTGGTGGTGGCTGTGCAGAGGGAATCCTACTCACAGTTCCAGGGCAGAAAAGAGTGCTTGTGATTGCTCACAGACCAGAGCACAGGTCAGGAGAGGAGTGAACACCTCTCCTTGATTATACCACTTTGGAGGAACTGAAAACTTATGGGTGCCTAGAGATATGTCAGAAAACAGTTGCTGCACAAAACCTCTGAAACCTGGGATAGTATATCCTCCACTTAACAAAGAGCTCAAAAGTCAAGTAATTGGCTGGGAAAATGCCCAAAAAGGGGAAAAAAATTAGACTACAGAAGGTTACTTTCTTGGTGAAAAGGTATTTTCTCCCATCCTTTCAGATGAGCAAGATCTAAGCATACTATCAGAGGAAGACATAAAAGTCAAGGCTTCTACATCCAAAACTTATAAAAAAAAATATGCAATGGACTCAAGTCATTGAAGAGCTCAAAAAGGATTCTGAAAATCAAGTAGGAGAAGTAGAAGAAAAATTGGGAAGGGAAATGAGAGTGATGCAAGAAAATCATGAAAAACAAATCAACAGCTTACTAAAGGAGACCCAAAAAGATAACACCTTTAAAAATAGACTAACCCAAATGGCAAAAGAGGTCCAAAAAGCCAATGAGGAGAAGAATACCTTAATGAAGGAGAAGTTTCAAAAGCTCACTGAACAGAATAATTTGTTGAAAGAGAGAACTGAATTCAGAGAAATTAATGACTATGAATTAAACCAAGCAGTTAGTAAACAAAACCAAAAATTTGAAAAAATAGAAGATAATGTGAAACATCTCATTGGAAAAACAACTGACCTGGAAAATAGATCCAGGAGAAACAATTTAAAAATTATGGCACTACCTGAAAGCCTTGATCAAAAAAAGAGCCTAGACATTATCTTCCATGAAATTATTGAGGAAAACTGCCCTGATATTCTAGAACCAGAGGGAAAAATAAATATTGAAAGAATCCACCAATCACCTCCTGAAAGAGACCCGAACAGAGAAACTCCTAGGAATATTGTGGCCAAATTTCAGAGTTCCCAGATCAAGGAGAAAATACTGCAAGCAGCTAGAAAGAAGCAATTTGAGTATTGTGGAAATACAATCAGGATAACACAGGATCTGGCAGCTTCAACATTAAGGGATCAAAGGGCTTGGAATGGGATATTTCAGAGGTCAAAGGAACTGGGACTAAAACCAAGAATCACCTACCCAGCAAATCTGAGTATAATACTTCAAGGGAATAAATGGTCATTCAATGATATAGAGGACTTTCAATCATTCACTTCATACTGAGGAAAAGACCAGACCTGTATAGAAAATCTGACTTCCCAAGACAAGAATCAAGAGAAGCATGAAAAGATAAACAGGAAAGAAAAATCATAAAAAGACTCTAAAGCTGAACTGTTTGCTACATGGAAAGAATGTATTTATAACTCTTGAATCTTTCAGTAATTTGGGTACATGGAGAGATTGTACATACGCGCGCGCGCACACACACACACACACACACACACACACACACATATAAAGATAGAGAGTACAGGGTGTGTTCAATCAGAAGAGATGATATTCACACAAAAATAAAATAAAATAAAAATTAAGGGGTAAAGGAGGAAAATACCGGAAAGAGAAAGGGAGAAATGGAACGGGGCAGGCTATAACTCATAAAAGAGATAAGAAAAATCTTGTTCAATGGAGGAGAAAAAGGAGAGGGGAGAGGGGAAAAATGAAGCTACTCTCTTCACATGTGGCTGAAGGAGGGAATAACATGCTCACTAAATTTGATATGAAAATTTATATCATACCACAGAAAATTAATGACATCTTTAGTTTGGGGGAAAGAATTTCAGTCCAAATTTCCTAGAGGACGGTAACCTCAGGTAAAATTCGGCTGTGATTGTAAAGTCAAGGTTTTAATGGTAAATTTGATTTTACGATGGCTATTTAATCAAGAACTAGAACATGTATAGAAAGGCATGTAAGCCACTTCAGATTTGCCTAAAAGATGTTCCTTAGCCAAAGTGAAATTACAATATTTGAAACCTGGTCATTGTAACTTGCCATTTTTAGACGCTATGGGACTGTTAAGTGACTGTTCTTCTGAGTCTAACTCCAGGTATGGATAGCAAGAAAGGCAGTCTGAGCCTCCAATACATGATGCCAGTAAGCCTGTGAGATGCTGGCATGAGCTGCAAAAGGTGATCTCATGGGAAGGGTGGGAGAGCAGCTGCTCAGCATGGGCTGAAGTAGGATTCTCCTGACTCAATTTCCCCACTGACACCTGGCAGACTTTAAGCCTGGCTGAATGCAAGTTCACAATCTACTCCTGCCTGGAATTGACATGAAGTTGGAGAGATACTGGTTCCCTGCAGTGTCCCTACTCTTGTTGGCAATTTCCTATAGTCAAAAGGTTTGTAAGCTTAATATCAGATCTATTAAATTACAGATTATTGGTAGGGGAACATCTGAGGTTAAGTCTAAAATTAAGCTATTATTCATAGGACTTTAGACCAACAACAACAAGTTAGAGTCCTTTAATTCTTAGTAATACTGTGGAGACGATCAGGTCAAGAGCTTGTGAAGTTAGCAACATAAATATTATTTGTGTCTCAGTTGGTTAATGTTTAAAAAAAAAATTCTTTTGTGGTCCATATTGTAAATGTTTTAAAAAGAAGTATCACCTGACCAAAATTTTGAATTGTTTTATCTGTTGTAAACTGCGTTAAAAATGAAAAATAAAATTAAAAAAAATTAGAATGGAGGAGATGGAAGCTAATGACTTTATAACAAATCAAGAAATTATAAAACAAAACCAAAAGGATGAAAAAAATAGAAAACAATGTGAAATATGTGATTGGAAAAACAACTGACCTGGAAAATAGATCCAAGAGAGATAATTTTAAAATTATTGGTCTGCCTGAAAACCATGATCAAAAAAAGAGCCTTGACATCATCCTTCAAGAAATTATCAAAGAAAACTGCCCTGATATTCTAAAACCAGAGGGTAAAACAGAAATGGAAAGAATTCACTGATCACCTCCTGAAAGAGACCCCAAAAGGAAAACTCCTAGCAATATTGTAGCCAAGTTCCAGAGTTCCCAGGTCAAGGAAAAAATATTACAAGCAGCCAGGAAAAAAAAACAGAAAAAAACAATTCAAGTATTGTGGAAATACAATCAGGAGAACACAGGATTTAGCAGCTTCTATACTAAGTTATCAGAGAGCTTGGAATATGATATTATAGAGGACTAAAACCAAGAATCACCTACCCAGCAAAACTGAGTGCAATACTTCAGGGAAAAAAATGGAATTTCAATGAAATAAAGGAATTCCAAGCATTGTATTCTTGTTGTAAAGACCTGAGCTGAACAGAAAATTTGACTTTCAAATACAAGAATCAAGAGAAATATGAAAATGTAAACAGAAAAGAGAAGCCTTAAGGAACTCATTGAAGTTGAACTGCTTACATTCCTACATGGAAAAACATTTGTTAATTCATGAGACCTTTTTCAGTATTAGAGTAGTTAGAGAGAATTTATATGTGTGTATGTGTATGTATGTAGGTGCATATGTGTATGTATATCATATGTGTAGGTATGTATATGGGTGTGGATGGATAAACAGACAGATAGGCAGATAAGATAGATAGATACAGAGGAAGAGAGAGAGACAGAGAGACAGAGGGTACAGGGTGAGCTGAATATGGAAAATACCTAAAAAATAAAATTTACTGTTGAGAGGAATGTACTGGGAGAAAGAGAAAGGGAGAGGTAGACTGTAGCAAATCATCTCACATAAAAGAGGCAAGAAAGAGCTTTTATGATGAAGGAGAGGAAGGAGGAAATGAAAAGGACTAAGGGAGCCTTACTCTCATGGGATCTGGCTTAAGGAGAGAATAACACACACTCAGTTGGGTAGGGAAATTTATTTTACCCTACAGGAAGGCAGGAGCAAAGGGGATAGGAGAGGGAGGATAATAGAAGGGACATCAAATTGGGGAAAGGGATAATCAGAAGCAAGTACTACTGTGGGAACAGGTAAAGAGAGAAAATGGAATAAATGGAGGGCAGGACAGAGAGAAATGTGGTTGGTCTTTCCCAACACAACTGTCATGGAAGTGTTCTGCATGGCTACACATGGATGAGCTATATTGAACTGCTTGCTTTCTCAGTGAGGGTGAGTGGGGAGGGAGGAAGAGAATATGGAACTCAAAGCTTTAAAAATTAATGTTAACAATTTTTTCATGCAACTAGGAAATAAGATGTACAGGCAATGGGGTATAGAAAACTATTTTGCCCTATAGGAAAACAGAAGGGAGAGGGGGTGGGAAAAGGAGGAGGATGATAGAAGGGAGGACAGACTTAGGGGAAGGGGTGCATGGGGTACATGCTGTCCTGGAGTGAGGGGTAGGGAGAGATGTGAGGAAATTTGGAATTCAAATTCTTATGGAAGTTAATGTTGAAAACTGAAAAATAACTGTATTACGTATTAAAAAAAAAAACCCGATAAACACTTAATAGCCAACCTGGCATCACCAGGCCCATACTGGAAGCCTTTTTCACATGAAATGACCTGTCAGAGCTTATAATCCCACTAATATAACCTTTGAAAAATTAAGAATACCTCAGCACTATGATGATATGTTCTTATTTGCAGTCTCTCAGTAGTATGCGACACAGCTCAAAACAATTTATAATCTTGAAATAGATCCCAGAAGAAGTATGGACATTAAATCTTTCAAGTCTTAATTTCTAAGATTTATATATCTGTTAAATCATACTTAGAAACTTAGTCTAATACTCTTGAAGAGAAAACAACTATTAGCAAATTATTTAATTAAGAGCCTATTTGTAGTTCTATGAAGAATAATTAAGTGAATATTTATTATTTCTAGATGACTCAACTGAAAATACAGTTTAGCTGTGCTCCCTACCCCACTTCCACAATTTCTCCCCCTAAAAAAAGCAAGGTAAGTACAATTTATACGTATTTGTGAAATTCAAGAACCTTTATGACTATAAGGCAGCCAGAATTATAGTCAGTAAAGACAACCTCTGATTAGAAAAAATGATTATTTTTGATAACTGGCTAATTGTTATTCCGTTTATTAATATCTGTTCCACTTTAGAATTTAGCTCCAATAATAACCTTCAGCCCTCTATTCCCACCTCTCAAAAATCAATTCTGGTTAAGCTTCTCAATCCATCAGCTGAACGAGTCAAACAGTCCCCATTCGTATCTATGAATCGTACTCACCATTGGAGCTTTCACAGGGGCTCTGAAGACAATGGTCAGCGGCTTTCCCAAGCTGCTGAGTCTTTCCTTCACTGCCTGATTCCTCTATAGTATCCATTTGCGAATGTTTTATTAATAAAGTGTCTGCTTGCCCTGGAGATTGTGGCTGCTGCTTCTCCTGTTCAGTTCTCAGTATATCATCTACTCTTTCTAAAGACACTGGAGAGTGCTGAGGGTTCTCCTTCTCAGTAAGTGATTCCAGATTCTCGTCAGATTCTTGGCTCTTCTCTCCCTTAGCATCTAGACTGTTCTTAGCACCCAGTTCTATTCCTGGATCAACGTCCACACAAGAATGAGTATCTTCGTGGGCCTCTTCTCCCACAACAGGCTGAGAGGCAATATCAGCTGAGGACTCATCTTTTGTGGCTTTCTCTTCTACAATGACACCACAGCTTTCTGAGGTGGCCTCTCCCCCAGCCTCTGGGTCCTTCTGTTCCAGTTCTTCATCATGCATTTTCAGTTTTTTTGGAGAATCACTACCACTGACACTAGTATTAACTTCCATAGCTCCTTGGTACTCTTGATCTGGGATTTTTTCTTGGAGGCATAATCCTGGTGACTGAGTCTGAATCAGAGAGGGATGGAGTGGGCTACTCTCCCTGTTTTCTTTCTCTTCTTTCTGCCCCTCCTCTTGACTTTCACAAGGGGTTTCAGGAATTTCTTCAACCTCAGAAATTGAAGACCTCTTCTCTGCGTGATATTGTTTAGCCTCCACAGAGACCTCCTGATCTAATGCATTTAAGTGGGCCTCAGACGCAACAGCCTCAGATGAAACAGCCTCAGATGGAACAGCCTCAGACGGAAGAACCTCAGACGGAACAGCCTCAGACGGAACAGCCTCAGACGGAACAGCCTCAGACGGAACAGCCTCAGACGAAACAGCCTCAGAGGGAAGAACCTCAGACGGAAGAGCCTCAGACGGAAGAGCCTCAGAAACAGCCTCAGACGAAAGACTCTCAGAAAGAAGTACTTGGCTTCCTGAATCACATGTAAAATCAACACAAACATGTTCCATCTCTTCTCTGGTTTTGCATTCAGTGGCTGAAATGATCATTTCATTTGTAGTTTTTACAGCATCTTCTGTCTTTTTACAGTTTTCACTCAGCTCTTCTTGACTGTCTTTTGTTTGGTTCACTAGTACACTAGAATCTTCTGTGGGACAAACTTTAGATTCCAGAGTTTGAGATACAGGTTGCGTATCTTCAGTCTGCGTGTTCTTAGCATCTTCATCGATCTGCTGAGAGGTCAAACTCTCCATCTTTGTAGACTGGCTGCAATCACTTCCAGAAAGCATCAGCTCACAGGATTCTCCCATTAGTGGCTGCCCAAGATCCTCAGTGGGATTTCCTTCCTCAGTCTGTGAAGTCTTAGAGCACTCCACTGTGAAAGAGGAATTGTATCTATCTTCAGTGTTCTTTTCGTCACTTGGTCCCTGCTCCAAACTTGGAGATGGAATAAAAATGTCCTAAGGAGAGAAAAGGTAATAAACATTTTTTCTTCACATTCAAATTACTTTGTTCACCTATAACTCACATCAGAAACCTACATCTCTTTTTATTCAAACTAGAAACCAAATAACTGAGTTTATAAGCACTTTGCCCATGATCACAGGGTTAAAAAAGGTGTGTTTAGGAAAAAATCCCAGATTTGTATATCAATCTTTTTCTCAAAACAAAAAGCTACTTCCTCCTCTAGTTCCTCTTGCCAAATCACAGACATGAGTAAAACAGAATGTATATAAGATATTTTTAAAGATAACAGACTTCTCCCTTGGAAGAAAGGAAAAACATTTAAATATTTGACTACATATGTTTAGAGTTCCAATACAGCGTCACACAGCTAAATGGGCACTTTAAAAATAATGATGGTGAAGAATCAGCACGCACTTGTGTGAATTTTACTAAAGGACTCTGTCTTAGGAAGAGTGGTGATTGTGAAACCCAGAAAGTACATGACTCCTTAAACACAGAGTAAACCGTTCAGTGAAGTTCTCATTCTTTCACAAAAGAGCAGTGCAACCATCTTGCTTCCCAGTATTATGGCAGCTGATGAATGTCACTACGCTGATAACAAGTCAAATCTAGGACAGATGTCAATTCTAAAAGATTTTTCTTTTGCTGTGCCACTCTGAATTGGAATTGTGAAAAGTTGTATGCCAAGCAGGCGAGGTATGAATGTGCTATTATTTTAAAATTATAACATCTAACTAGGAATCAAATAAGATTACAAGACAGTCCATACGTACAATATCAGTCTATATTTCAGCGCCTTGAATTTTTTCTTTGCTCTTTTGGAAAATACGCAGCTAAGTCCTAAATACTATGAATAATAAATCCCCTAAAGTGTTTGCATTATTTGAATACGCACTGCATATTTCCACTGGGCTAGAATAAATAATCAGAGTTTACATAAATATAACTTTGAATAGCACAAATGCAAACAGGAATTCCATTATTTGCACTAATTGGGACCTGACTGTAACGGTCACATATCTGAGAGCCTGGACAAACACTTTTTTTTTCTCCCCTTTTTTTTTGCGAGGCAATCTGGGTCAAGTGACTTGCCCAGGGTCACACAGCTAGTAAGTGCCTGAAGCCACATTTGAACTCAGGTCCTCCTGATTCCAGGGCCGGTGCTCTATCCACTTCACCACCGAGATGCCCCTTTAGACAGACACTTTTAACAACTACTTTTAAAATACATTCCTTTTGAAAATGTGTTTAATAGACCCAAATGTATAATCATACAAGTCATTCCCCAATTGATAAATGGTCAAAGGATATGAACAGGCAATTTTCAGAGGAAGAAATTAAAGCTATCTATAATCATATGAAAAAATGATCTAAATCACTATTGATTAGAGAGATGCAAATCAAAACAACTCTGAGGTACCACATCACACCTATAAGATTGGCAAACATGACAGAACAAGAAAATGATAAATGCTGGAGAGGATGTGGGAGAGTTGGAACACTAATTCATTGTTGGTGGAGCTGCGAGCGCATCCAACCATTCTGGAGAGCAATTTGGAACTATGCCCAAAGGGCTACAAAAATGTGCATACCCTTTGACCCAGCAATATCGCTACTAGGACTATATCCCCAAGAGATCATAAAAATGGGAAAGGGTCCCACATGTACAAAAATATTTATAGCAGCACTCTATGTAGTTGCCAAAAACTGGAAGTCAAGGGGATGTCCATCAATTGGGGAATGGCTGAATAAATTATGGTATATGAATGTAATGGAGTACTATTGTGCCATAAGAAATGATGAACAAGAAGACTTCAGAGAGGCCTGGAAGGACTTATATGACCTGATGCTGAGTGAAAGGAGCAGAACCAGGAGAACTTTGTGCACAGCAACGACCACAGTGTGTGAGAGTTTTTTCTGGTAGACTTGGATTTTTGTAATAATGCAAAAACTTCTTATAAAAAAAAAAAAATCCCAAAGGTGGTTCTCAAGGCAAAATGCCTTCCACACTCAGAGAAAGAAATATGGAAGTCATTCGCAAAATGTAGCAGATCATGTTTGTGTATGTGTATGTGTTTGTGTATCATGTTCTGATTTGTTATACGATTTCTTTCAGTTATTTTAGTCTGACTACATAGCATGACTATAGTGAAAATATACTCAATAGGAAAGTATATGTAGAATCTATACAGAATTGTATGCAGTCGTGGGGAGGGAGGGGGGTAGTGGGGGGGGATAAAATCGCAATTGTATGGCAGTGATTGTTAAACATTAAAAAATAAAAAAAAATAAATAAAGTACTTGCTAAGGTGGCTTTACTATGTGTCAGTAACTATGGTAGGAGCTGACGATACAAATACAATAAATCTTGGCAAGGACTTCTCAGAAAACATGAAAGAAGTTCGAGAAAAATTATGTTCGAACATTTTATATAATATACCACAAGCTTCAAATGGATGCATGATCTGAAGATTAAAGTCATAGCATTAAAAAAAAGAACAGAGGAAAATCCGATCAGGTACCTTTAAAAGCAACAGCTAAAGGCAGAATTCTTACCAAACAAGATTAGAGAATAAAACTGATAATTCTGATTACATGAAACTGAAGAACTCTTATACAAATTTAATGGAACTAGAATAAGGGAAGCAGTTGACAAGGGGAAAAAGCTATCACGTAGGTCTGACGCATGCCTGATTTCCCAGATTTCGAGGGAACCAGCATGGACATATACAATTAAAAGTCATTCCCCAGTGGGTGAAGGCAAAAAAGATATAAACAAATAGTTCTTAAAATGACTATGAACGATTATATGAAGGATTGCTTCAACTCACTAATAATTAGGGAAAAATAAATTAAACCAAGTCTAAAGCTTCATTTCATGCCTAGAAAATCGGCAGATAACAAAAAATGGGAAGTCAAAATTGGAGAAGTTGTGGAAAGATAAGCATATCAAAGATAGCAGGAAAGTACACAAAATATTTCTAAGCACTTTTTTTTGGTAGCAAGTAAGTGGAACAAGGAATAGCTAAAAAAAATGATGGTGTCTGAATAGCAGAGAGGTGCAGAAGGAGCCACGTGCTTTCACACATGGCCAAATGGTGATTCCTTTAGTTCCATTACGCAAGGCAGGGCCAGGGCTTCTATTTTTGAAAGAAAGATTTTTGGAGAGGGATGGTGCTAATACAGACACACAGACACACACTCACACATCAAAGAAAGGGTCAACGAAACATTTAAAAATACACAAAAGATCAAAATCAGAAGAAGTTCAGAAAGGAACAAAGCAATTCTGTTAAGTTTAACATTTTCTTAAAAAAGCCCTCAAACGACTTGCAACAGAAATTTTGTTCTTTGTATGTTGAAATATTCATATTTAAGTTCATAATAAAAAAAGAACATTTGAAATTAAAAAAACAGGCACACCGCTACACTGCTCCTAAAGCTCAGTTAGTCCAATCATTTTGGAAACAAGATCTCACTGGCAGACGTATACACCAAGCAGGTCAGAGACAAAAAAGGTCCCATTTATAGCCATGTATTGATAACAGCACTTTCGGTAACAGCAAAGAACTGGAAGCAAAGTAGATAGATACCCCATCCGTGGGAAGTAGAGAAGCAAACAGTGATACATGAATATAACGGAATATTGCTGTACCATAAGAATTGACTAATTGAAGAGACAGAGAAATACGTGCTCTTCTATGAAATGATGCAAAATGAAGCAGTCAGAACAAAGAATACAGTGCACATAATGACAAAAAATGTAAATGTATAAAAACAAAAAAACAAGGCAAGGAAAACGGAATGCAGGGAAATGATAATGATCAAGGAAGAGACATGAGGATGCACCTCCCTCCCTCATTTTCAGATACGGAGGACGATACACATGGGACAACGTCAGACCGGACTGAGGAGCAGGTTTGTTTTGCCGAATTATTTTCTTTCTTTTTCTGTTATTCGGGACAATTCCCAAGAAAGAAGGTTCGAGGTATATTGGAAAATGAAAAACAAAAAATACAAATCAAAGTGTAAGTTCTTCATAGTTGTCAAAGTTTGGTACATATAAAATATGACAGTTAGAAATAAACTACTCAGAGCAAATATTACTTGTGGATTACCAAAAATATGGACTTTTTAGCAGCACTTAGTAAAACTTGTGGCTGATTTGGTATTTTTTGATAAATTATTAAAATTACAAGTCTGAAATGATGAATGAAAATACAGTGAAGGAATGAAAGATACTTACTACATCTCTGCTACTTTTCTTCACACTAAACTTGAGAGGAAGGGATCTTCGGACCTTTTCTTTAGGACTTCTCTTAGGCGAGAAGCAATCTGCCTTCCCTGACTCCACCCTAGGAATTTTTTCATAAGAGGGAAGAAAAAAAATGCAATTTTTGATAACGACAATTTAAGCTGTATATGTTGCCAACAATATTTTTTCTGCGAGGCAAAACTTAACATAAAAATCCACAATAAGTTTTAGTGCTCATCTCCTAAAAGAATAAAAATATCAGACACTCTTGATGGAGGAGTCCTAACTAGCTATGTGGGACCTTTGGCAAATCACAACTTGATGACAGTTTCCTCAACATTTATAACATTAGGATTTATATCAGATGATTTCTAAGTCTATTCTAGATCTAAGATTTTATAAGTAGTGGGAATATGAAAACTTTATTTGTGTACCTAATTGTCATGCTTCTGACAAGAACTATTATAGTCCTTTGAACTTGGATCAAATAGATTTTCAAATCACAAGTAAAACATTAAGATGATATACTGTAGGGCAAAAGAGACAAGATTTTAATCAAGCAGAAGTGGTTTTTAGATTGAGAATCTTTCTTTGATAGAGGGAAAAAAGGAAAATGTTCTTGACTAATAAGAGTATACTGACAGGGAAATTTTCAAAAATGTTTTATTATTAAAATTGTATCAGTTTGCAGAAACAATAAATAACAAAGCAAACTATCCAAATCATTTAAACTAAGTTTCATTAGTTATCAGTGACTGAAGCAACTCACCTGCACACTTTTTCGCTTGCAATCCTTGTACTTCGCCTCTGAACACCTGGACTGAACCAACGACTTCCACTGATGGCTATGGGGGAGACTGAACTCTGGGAAGATGCACCAGGACTTGCTTCAAACTGAACTACAAAAGTAGCATAACATATATTAACTGATTTGTTTTAAAGCACAAAACATCAATAATATTGTTTTTTAAGAGACTTTTGAATTCCAAAATTTTTTTTTAAATTTTAGCTTAATAACCTTCCTTCATTTTCCTTTTACATAAAACACTATTTTTATTAATGTTATACTTTAGGAGGATCAAGAAAATGTTTAATTCGATTTTAACTTCTGTTAATAACATACAAAACAGTTCCTATATATAAACTCTGACTTGATATCCCCAGGGGAGAATATCACATTCCTTCTGTTTCCCCAATTCATGATAATTACCCTCAGCTAATTAAACATTATGCTAATAACCACTTGGATCTTCCAGTGTTTTTCTATTCCTTTGATTTCAATTCACTCTCCAGGTTCTCTTCTTACCTGTCTCAGTATCATTTTCAGTTTCCTTTGCTGAATCATCACCCCTGTCCCACTCCTAACCACATATATTCTCCAAGTCTCTGGGCCCTTCTCCTCTCTACTCACATACATACCACCCTAGTTCAGACCTTCCTCACTCTTGCTTGAACTATAATAACAGCCTAATTAAACTCCTAGCTTAAGTTTCCCCCCTCCAATTCATCCTCCACATAGCCTCCAAAATATTCTTCCTGTAACAATATGTTTATCAGGTCACCTCCTTAAGAAGCCGTGGTACCTTTAGATAAAAAAACATAAAATTTCTCAGCTTGGTTTTTAAAGCTTTTCACAGTCTAGATACAGACTACTTTTATAGATAGTTCCTAATATTCTCTTTCATGTAGTCTATTCCACACTGTCGTACCTGCTGTCCTCTGAATTTGATAACCCACTTCCTGCCTCCATGCCTTTGACTGCAATGTACTCCCTTCTTTATCTCTGTCCTTAAAAATCTCTATTCCTCCTGGTAGTGTTTTCTCTCCCTCACCAAGTTATCTCATATTTATTTGTTTACTTGCTTATCTTCCTAGGTAAATTTTAAGTGCCCTGAAGGTAGAGACTTTCAAATTTCTGTCTTTGGGAAGATAGTGTCATTGAACTGAAGAATACACGGTGGGATATAAGGTGTAAGAAGAGTGGAAAGAGGCAAAAAAATGGTAAGGGAGACTGACAATTGGTCATAAGGCAATTACAGGGGCCCCTTTGATGGCAATGGATATAAACCCAGATAGGTAAAAAAAAAAACCTCTTTTTTTGTTGAATTTAAAATCAATAGTTAATTTAAAGAACAGTTGACCTAAAATCAACAACTGACTTACTAAAATTAGTTTACTCAATTTCAGGATAAATTACTATGGCCAGGGTTCTTTCCCTTGCTATACAGTGGTTGTGTAATGGTGGACTACTACAGAATGGCTATGTGACCCTGAGCAAGTCTTCTACTTCTCAGTGCTCTGGGCAGTTCTCTATAACCATACATTGGTAGAGGGAGTTTGCTCACCTGAAAGTCCCCAATACCATTAAAATCACAGGTGCAGTCACTGAAATCACAGCTCCACCTTCTATCCCTTGTACGTTCTAAGATGATGTAGTCACAATTAATTTTCTCAGTTTTTTTGGTCACTTCAATACTACTCACCAGTTTTTCCTTGTGAGGGTTAGGGGCTATAACTGTGATTTCATTTGTATAGGGAACTCTCTGGTGAGGTAATTATCCCTATTAATACAAGCCAGCACGTTCTCTGCAACTTAAAGAGTGGCTTAGAGCACAGATATCAAATGTGTGGCCCCCTGTAGCCAGAACTAGATAAAAATGTAATTGGGAAATATTTAATACAGTAAATAAAAATATAATAAAAATAGAAAGCATTACATTTTAAAATTACGTCAACATGCAACACAGGAATCCTTAGAATAGATTAGTAACCCCCTATTCCTATTTGAGTTTGCTATTACTGACTTCCAACCGTGACAGATTAAATGACATGCCCATGGTCACATAGCCAGTATATGTCAGAGATGGGACATAAACCCAATTTCCAAGATTAGCTCTCTATTCATTATACTATATTTCTATTGGCAAGAATTAAATCCTAACCTCCAGTTTCCCTGCCAGTTCACTCTACCATCTGAAAGATGAAAATGTCAGCAAGGCAATAATTCATCAGATGTGTCTATTTTAAGCAGAATGAGACTTCTAGAAGATATTATGATGCTTAACACCCACCATCATTAGTATGTCTCTGTGTGAGTAAAACTGTAGATCTTTATAGCAAGAAGGCATCTCTAGAGCTCATGGTTCAGTCTCCTTATTTCATAAGTGCAGAAACTGACATCCAGAGGAGCTGAATCACTCACCCAGGATCATGCGCACTACTGTAAGTAGCTGAGCTGGAACTACAATCCAGAAGTCTTGACATTCAGTGTGTTTCTCTACTCTACCATATGGTTTCCAGGAAAATTTGGGGTCCAGGAATATTGTAAACTCTTGCTCTTGTTGTCCATTTGAAAAAAGGTCTTAAAAACAAGTTCCCAACTCATAAATCCAGTCAGAAAAAAATTTATAAAGGTTAATCAGGGCACATTCTCCATGAGCAGGAGTTTGAGATCTCCTGACATCTGGGTTGGAAACTACAGAGCTTGAGAGAAGCGCAAAGTTGAACATAACACTAGGGACCCAATCACAAAGCATTTACTCCTAATGCCTTCAACTTCACTCCTAGCTTCCAGTACTCAAAGAAAGAAAAAGTAAAGCATCATCACAGAATACTAAAATGTGAGTTTTCAATAAAATTTTACTTTTCCTAGAGTCCCAGTTGGAAAAGACCTCAGGAGCCATCTAATCATCTCATCTTATCTGTATCTGAACAAGAAATGTCCTCTATAACATCCTTGAAAGGTGGTAACCCAGACATTAAAGCCCTCTAGTTGCGGGGGAAGGGAAGGGAAGAAATTCACTACTTCCTAAAACAATCCATTCTATTTTTGGAGAGCACTAATTGTTAGGAAAATTCAATTCAATTTAATAAATATGAAGTGACTACCATATAGAAGCTAGATGGCACAGTGGATATTGCATTGAGCTTGAGATCAGGAAGACTCAACTTCACGAGATCAAATCTAGACTTCACACACACCTTATTCAGTGACTTAACTTTGTTGATCTCAGTTCCTCATCCGTAAAAGGAGTTGGAGAAGGAAATGGCAAACCACTCCAGTATCTCTGCCAAGAAAACTCCAAATGGAGTCAGAGAAAAGTCAGACACAACTGAAATGATTAGTCCCTTGTCCTCAAGAACTCACATTCTACTGTGGGAAAATAATATATACACACAAATACATACTGGATTGACAGTGGAGTGGGATCAGGAAAATTATTTAACAAAAATGTTTTATACTTTAACAGAGAATCTAAAAATCCTATTATTTAAAGCTCGCTGGAAAAAAAAATATATTCACCTTTTAAGCAGATAAAGACTAAAGGTCAAAGAAACATTACAAAGTAAATTCAGGCTATGCAGTAGTTCAGATGAAAGTAAAGAAAGTTACAAATAACTGCAAGAATCTTAGTGCTAGCAAACAGTAACCTAAAAACCAACCAACTAGTGGAGTAAGGCAGTCATAAGAGAGCTTGCACTCAGAGATTTGAACCAAAAATTCATTGAAAAATTAGTTTGAACTTGAACTTATAACAAAATATGGACAAACTATTATAATGAACAATTTCACACAAAATTACACAAGAATTGAAATATAAACTGACTCAACTCCCTGGTATAGAATAACCTATTAATAAAAAAAAGTTAATAACCCACTTGAGTTTTGTTACATGTTTAGCAGTACTTAGTTATAAAGAGACAGAAAATCATTTCAGCAGATTAGCCTATGAACAAAATGCTTAATTTTCTAATCTCAGAATTTCTAGTACAATATGACCAATATCACTAGGGAACCCCCTATATGAGGGGCTCAACCTGGAATCCATGCTCACAAGAAATTCTTGGATACGTTTCAGGGGTTCATGAACTTAGATGGGAAAAAAATTACATCTTTATTTCAATATTGCTGGTTTCCTCTGTAATACCATTTATTTAATTTTACATACTTAAAAAATATTTCAAGGAGTACAATGTATCTATATATATAGATATAGATAGATTTCATCAGATGGCCAACAGGGTCCATGAAACAAAAAAGGTTAAAAAACTCCACTATGCAGCATCCCCACTCAAAAGTTCTACTTTATTTGGCATTATGTTGACATTTTTTCCTTACTGTTAAAAAGCCAAATTTTGACTAAACACAAATAAATCTTGTCAGAGAACAAAGTTAAAGACAGACTGCAAAAGCTTCCATCTAGTACAGTCATGTATGATACTTACCAGCTTTGTCTTGCTGAGGTGTAGTGGAGGGTGTTCTGTTACATTTAAGCTTATTCGGTACTCCACTAACAAAATCTGAAATGCAAGACACAGAAGCAATCATGTCTTGCTCTGTTAATACACATTTAATATTTATGATGTGCTAAAAAAAAATTGTACCAGCAGATACATTTTCATTAGGTCATTATAAGAAAAATAGTCACAGGTGGAATTGATGCCCAGTAATAATGAAATACAAAGAAATTTTGCACCTTTCAAAAGATAATTTTAATTAAGTAGTTCGCATCTCTCGAGAGGATATTTCAATTCAAATACAGTCAACACTATACTTCTAAATGTTTCTCAGCAGAAAAAAAATTGGAAGGTATTCTTACCTCTGGGAAAATGCTAATTAAAAAGCAAAAGGTTTTAATGAGTAAATGAAATTGGTGACTAAGTTGTGAATTTTCTGAAAAGTAATTTTGGAGTTTGAAAGTGAAACAATGTATTATACGGGCCTTATGTCGAATATCACTAATTCACATTTATGTAGCATTTTAAAGTTTTCAAATGTTTACCTCACAACCCGATGTGAGTTAAGTAACATATTTTAAAATTTGTTTAAAATAATTAGTACATATTGATGATGAAAAGTAATTGTAAATTTTTCTGAATTCATTTCCAAATAATTCACCCCTTAAACAATTGTACAATGCTAAAGAAACAGCCATTCTGATGATGCGGGACAAATTCCACTCTAACAAGCACAAGTAAAAAGAATCCTCATTCTGCTTAAACCAGAGTAGAGACAAGCTGATGTAACAGGCACCCATAAAGCCTTTAGGACTACAAAATGGAATCATTCCAGAGTATTGCAGCATTTCTTACCAAGAAGCTAGCCTAACGACATGAAATATCTTATTGCTAAAAGATTGCAGAACATGGTAAAAAAAAACAAAAGTCAACTCCAAGGAAGATGTAGAACAATATTTTTACCAAACACAACTTATCTAAAACGAAACAGACAAGACTATAGTAACCAAACACAAGGCTCTCCTCCCAACCATTTCTACCATTAAGTAATTTTCTGCTACCATCATGCAAGAAATATGAGGGGAAGGGGGTGTTTATTATTCATAACCCCTATTTGAGTTCAGTCTTAATACTTTACTTCAGTGGCTTTAAAGAGCACAGTTTCACAATCTGGGCTTCGGGGGGAAACCTGGTAGCTTCAAGAAACTGTTCAGTATAATGTCCTTCTTCAATATACACATATACAAACTGATGGTTTAAAGCACAAAGACTATTTTAACAGTGTATAGACAGCTCAAATATAAATTGCATACAAGCAGGTGGCAATGTAAAATAAAGCTATTTACATTGAGAAGACCCAGATTCAAGTCTGGGTATGCTACTTTTGCTATCTTTGTGACCTTGGGTCTCAGTTTCCTTGCATATTAAAAAGGGGGGCAAACCAAATTATCTCTATATTTCTCCAAGATGTCTTCCAGCTCTAAAAGTCCTATATTCACAGTGTCAAATTTAATACAATAATCAAACCTATACTCTAGGTCAAATTGAACACAATAATCAAACCTACACACTAAAGCCATTTTCATACTTCTAAAACCTCCATCCCTAGGTTAAGCAGTTTCACCATTTCTTCTTGACAAGCATTATCTGCCAGGCACACAGTTCCAGGCACTGCTGTCTTTCCAGTACCAATACTGACATGCTAATAATAGATAACCAAGGCAGCATTTATATCTTATTATCAATACTATCTAGAGAGAAACAATACAATCCACTTAACCACCGAAAGAGCAAGATTTGTGTCATACTTTTTGCCAATATTAACTCGCTGACTCAGGGTTTTATTTAAAATATGAATATTATGTAGCTAATAAGTAGAGCAGGGACACATACTAGATAACCTAAACGTTAGATAACCTAAATGTTACTACAGAGATTCGGTTCTGGGATGTTTGAAGTTAACCAGTTAGCTAGGAATAGGAGGAAGAATGTCAGTCTCTTGAAAACAATATTTCAAAGCTTCTGATCTAATTAACAAGATAACTAAAAATACTCAACTGGAACAAAATATAAAAGGGCAGCCTCTGCTGAAACAACATCTTAGAGAGGTGGCACTGTTAGGCTAGGTGAACTATATGAAGGGAAATTTGGTCTTGATGACAGTTGATACAAACTACCCTGCCCTTCGAAGGGCCTTCACCCCAACATAATATGTGTGAACAGACCTGGCATGAAACTTAGAATGTAGAGGATTTAAGCTTCTTCCTCAAACCTTCAGGAGGAAACTGAAGGGAAGATCTATGAAAGTGACTGTTCAAGCTAGAATGATGAACATTCAGGATGTACTGGGATAGAAACTAACAGGAAAGAAAGTTTGAACTGGCACGATGACTGCGTGTAAATATGTAAGTATTTGACATAGAGCACAGATGGGGCACAAAAAACTAAAAAGACCTGGCACTCTTCCTCTTTCCTCCCAGTAACCCAAGCAGGATGTATCTGTCACTCCGCCTTTTCTCAGCCCCAGGAGCAACTTTGAAGAAAAAAAAAAAACCCAGACACAAAAGATAATTTAAAAAACTACGCAATAGGACCACAGACCATTGCAGTGAAGCTGATGACAGGAGAAAATAAATTTACATAGAAACATATAATTCATACGTAAAAGCAATCTTAAGAGTCTGGTCCTGAAAACAATGGAGAGTTCCTCTTGTTCTACCTAGCGAAAGGTATAAGGGAATCCCATGGAAAGGAGGCAGACACAAAATGATCCAGTCCACTTGATGACACTACTTTCCTTTCTGTGTACCCCAAGGCTTATATCTGTAGCTTATCTGCTCTTTCTGTACAGCGGTCAAAAAACATTTATTAAGTGTCAGGCACCAATCACATAAATTATCTAGCTTTTAGGCTTGACCTCTAGCTCTGGCCTTTTGATGTACATCATCCTTCTGCTATCTTTAAAAATACAAAGAAGCTGCTTTGGAATGACATGCATCTGTGTGGCTAGAATTTCTCTGGAGGTCTACATCTGCTTTATTTTGGTCTTGTCTGAGTTTAATCTACAAAAATATAATCTACCGAATGCAAAAAAACAAAAGATTTTGTCAACATCCCCCTAAATCCTAAAAAACTGTTTGCCTGTAAAGGAAATTGAACTACATGATTTTTAGGGTCCCTTCTAACTTTAAGTTATGTGAGTCCTAAAATATATTTGACTTTATTAAAAATTGTATTACAATGGCCTGCAGTCCTATTGACTCTTTGCACCTTTTTCATCTATTCCTTCCTTTTTACAATGCTACCAATTTAGGCCAGGCCTTGACTATTCACACCTGGATTATTGCAAAAACCTTCCTCAATTCCCTTCCAGTCTTTCTGGCCTAAAAATAATGCTGTGTACTGTTAAAGACTCATCCAAAATATCATTTCCAGGACATCAATACTCTGACCAAATCTTCCACTTGGTGGCCACTGCTTACATGATAAAACTTAATCGCCTGAGTTAGCGTTCAACGATTCTCCGTGACCGTCCTCAGTCTTCTTTTCTGATTTCTTCCCTTTCTCCATTTAAGTCTTCATTTAAACAAAGTTAGTCTACTTACTGTCTCCCACATGTACCACGCCCTTCCACACCTGAATTTCCTCATCCAGGCCAAATATTATGCATTTTTGATTATCCAAATAAAATTCCAATTAGCCCTCCCTAACAACTCATTCTTCTTCAAGCCGAGGGCATTTTAACAATCTTACATTTACTAATATTGCTATTTTTAACTCTTTGCAAGAGGAACTCTATAGACCTACATTCTGACTCTTTGTCATTAGCAAACACTACAACTTGGGCAGGTCACTTAACCTACATGAAGCATAGTCTCCCCATTAGTAAAATAAAGAGTCTGGAAGAGGCTCCCCCTCTTACCTAAAAAATTCTGTAATTCTAGGAGTCTATGTTTTATCTCTTCAACTAGACTGTATACACCAAGAGAGGTAATAATATGGTATGCGTCTTTATATCTCCCACAGCCCTTAACATAAAGAAGGTAGTAAAAAAAATTTCTGTTGAGTAGTTACCTTAAATAATAAAAGCTTATAAACCTCCATGCTTAGGTCAAATAGTAATAATACTCACCACCTACACCCTGTCTTCTCTTTTCCTTATGTTCAATAGAAGACTCATATTCACCTTCTTCGCAGTCGTCTAGTGATGGAGTAGAACTGGGGCCATCAATACCCAACAGGACTGGTATCTTTTCCATGATAAACTCTGGCACACGCCCTAAAGGATAACATTGACAATGTTGTTTTTATTGTGTTGTTTTAAAAATAAAGGTATTCTACACTAAACTTCTGTCAGAGAACAGGTTCCTAAATCATATACTTGAGCTTGAAGGAACCTTCAGAAGTCATTTGGTTCACCCCCTTCATTTTACGGATGATAAAACTGAAATCCCGAGGGTTAAATGACTGTCAAGATCACATATGGAGCAAGCAAAAGAGCTGGAGGTCTCTGTGAGCCCAAGGCCTCTAACTTAGTCCAGCACTCTTTCACTGTTTCTGCCTCAGAGTTTTAATGGTTAGTTGGGAGAAGCTGGCAAGCCATAAACATTCTGCCCTGAAGACATTTCACCTTTTCTTACCAATATCAGTTGCATGATCAATCAGGGTCTTTACCACCGCAATCTCCAGTCGAATTTCTTCCCTTGCATTCTTCGACACTTTCTCATTCCATGAATGTAAAAGGTTTGGAGCAAGCATTGCTGCAAGATTATAACTATCCATCTTATTCTCACTGACTCTTTAAAAAAAAAAAAAAGTAGGTACCATTAAACGTAGTCAAAATTTGAACTAAGAAACAATTTCAAGAAGCTAACAGGCATATTTGTAGGGACTCTTACTTAATATTGGCTATGTATAAGGCAAATACTAAACCTTATCAGGAATTTAACCAAGAAATAGGAAATAAAAAAGCTTCTAACAGTCAAATTAATTTATAAAATCCATGCATCCAAAACTAATATTTTATTCACAGCCAAGCTTCTCAAAATCCTCAATCAGTACTAACTTATTTAAAACATAATAGTAAGACAGTTGGTTATTGCATTTGGTTTCAAAGTTCATAACTGATTAGAAGTAGCCAAACAGAAAGGGTGAGAGGAGTGGTTACAGGCAGGCACAAAAACTGTAGTGAGAAATGACAGGTGATAGCAAGGAAAGAAATAGAAAAATTATAAAAAAACAGAAATATGAAATCAAATGGCATCACAGGTTAGACCTTTTAGGGTAAACTGCCTTGCAGAAACAGGCCCCTGGAGATCACTGTATTACGGTATACAAATAATGACATTCAAAATGATAAAGAAAAAACGAAATTGTATTCAATATACTCCATTTGAGAAGATAAGGAAATATGTAAATAAATTTTAAGAAATATTTCCATCCCAAATAGCTGAAAACAAAATAAATGTACTGTTGCTTAAAATTATAACTGGCTAGCCAAAAGTTCCCCATAGCTAAAATTTTTTGTCCTTGATCTTTACTTACCTGAGAGAAACATTCCGGAGAAAGTTAAAGAAGTACCGTAATACATATACTATATTGTCAGTCATAAGACAAGAGAGCAACATTGTAGCAGTATCCCTCTCCTCTGTTTCCAACTGTTGAGCTTTGATAAAAGCTTCATGCAAATCAACTGGAAAGATGGGTTCTGGCAACTCCCTAAAAAATTTCTTAATAAGATCTGTGATATCCTGTGGATCTGCAGAAGACAGACAGCTTTCACCATGATTCAGTTTCCTCTGAAATAAATTTCAAGTCATCAGTATTCTTTGATTTAAGATCTCCATTTTGATCAAAATCTCTGCTTACATCTCAAGATAAAGAGTTTTTCTTAGTAAACTTTAATTCTTTTATTTATTTGCTTCTGGTGTCATGTATTACAAAACACACAAGAAGCTCTAGCAAACAATCAAAAATACTTAATTTCTTTAACTACTGGATTCATGTAAGCTATAAATGCTTTCCACAAAGGGAATAATAGCTGGTCAGCTGTAACTCTACCATTCATTAATACCGAAAAGATGAGAGGACATAATGCTGAGCTTGGGAGTCATTAGACCTGGGTTCAAACCCTCCCCCCAATAACTACCTATGTGCAAGGTGCTCACAGACATCTCCACAGTAATTATTTAAAGTCATATGGGATGTGATGTTAGAGGGAGTCCACATGCTAGAAAATAATAGACCCTTTGCACATTCATGTCATATCTGAGGACTGTAACAACAAAAACCTAATTAGACAACTGTGGAAAGAAAAAATAGTCAAGGAATATGCCTACCTTCAGTGCTTTTATATGGGTAGCTGATCCAGAAACCCTAAAAAGACCCTTAACATGAAGATGTTGTTCCAAAGATGTGCAAGCATCAACGAGAAAACTGAAAAAGGCAGGTCTCATTAATGTATTTAATCTTACAAAAACCATACTAAGTGAATATACTTGTCAAGGTACATCAATAGGCTGTGAAGATCCTTGACATGACTTCTGAATTATAAATCATTTCCCATTTCTATAATCTACTCATTGTTCTTGTGCTAATTTTAGTATGACCGTTGCTCTCATTCCATGACTTTCACAGCCTACTATATACCCAAGAGCCATACTATCTAAGTGTGTATACACACACACACACACACACACACACACACACATATATATATATAACCTCTATACACACAGACATGTATACCCCAACAAATCTTTCTGTAATTACCATCCCATAAAATGCAACAACCTTTTTTAATTCAATTTAATTCAACATTCATTAAGTTTCCATATATGCAAGGCATCCTTAATACTACAGATAAAAAGGAAAAAAAATTCCTCCATTTCAACATATACAGCATATACACAGATGAGTATATATAAAGTAGTGTTAAGAGACAAATGATAACTAGGGTAGAGGAAAAATAGGTCAGGAAAAGTCTTATATAATAGTGAAGAAGCGAGGGCTTATAAGAGGCAAAGGTAAAGAAGGAATGTATTATACACCTGAGAGATAGTTAATGCAAAAGAATGGAGGCAGGAGACTGAGTGTATGTATCGTCAAAAGGACTAATAGCCAACAGACTGGAAAGGTAGATGGGAGGCAGATCATGAAAAGTTTTAAATGGATTTTGTATTTTATCCCAGAGGCCATAGGAAGCTCCTGAAGCTTCTTAAGTCAGACCCCTGTTTTAGGAACATCAATTGGCAGCAGCTTAGATTATGGATATAAAACAGCGAGACTTGAATCAACAAGACCTGGCAACTAACTGGACTAAAGGGATGTGGGAGGAGGGAATTTCAAAGAGAAGATAGTGGAGAATTGACTCTGAGGCTCTAAAACTAGAAAATGAGAAGAATGGTTGTGTATTCAATCAAAACAGGAAAGTGTGAAAATGGGATAGATGTGAGGAAATACAAGTTCCATTTTTGAAAAATCAGTTTATTTTTATTTATAGGTTCTATTCATATCTCATTTAATTTACTTCTTTATTTGCTTGTCTGTGGGACCTTTATTTCTCTGCCAACATCATTTGTCCAACTCTTCGGAAGACAGAGATGATTTTTTAAAAAAAATAATTCAATATGTAGAACAAAATAATGCAGACAGAACGATGCTCAATAGAAGTCTGTAGGTAATACATGTAGTATCAATGTTAAAGGGGACAGCTAGATGGCCCAGTGGATAGAGTGAGTGCTGGGCCTGGAGTCAGGAAGACTCATCTTCCTGAGGTCAAATCTGGCCTCAGACATTTCCTAGCTATGTAACCCTGAGCAAGTCACTTAACTCTGCTTGCCTCAGTTTCCGTATCTGTAAAATAAGGGGGTGAATGAAATGGCAAAACACTCCAGTATCTTTGCCAAGAAAACCCCAAAAGAGGTTATAAAGAATGAAAACAACTAAATGCCAAATAAACGTTATCTCTACAGATTACACAGCTCTCCTAGGTAAAGGACTCGGAGGATCTAAGCAGGTTCATTAACATGAGTTTTGTCGTCATTTCCCCAATACGTGAGCGTTTAGAAATCCTTTTACTAGAATGTGAAATGTGCGCATAACAAATCTGAATAACACTGTGTGATCACTATTTACAAAAGCTTGGGCATCTCAATAACATATAATTACTCTCCTCCCACAATTCTTCCCAAATATACTCATTCATTCATCCAATAAACGTTTACTGAAAGTCTTATTTGTCAGGCACTGTGCTAAGGGTATCATTACATTACAGGGATTTTCATTCAAATACAGATTTCAGAGTGGAATTATAAAGTCCATGAATTAAAGACCCAAGTGTGAAATATCTACTAATTTCTGAACCTTGCAATTCACCACTTAATTCTAGGCTAATTTCACACCTTTCTTACCTTGGAATGTTTCCATATTCTGGTACAAATGTCTGGGGTAGTACAGAAAAAGGTGCTCGAAAAATTTTCCCCTAAAATGTAAAAGTCATTTATTATAAGCATCAAGATAAAAATTTACAGGTATAAGCACAGAATGTGAAGACAAATTGTGATTTCAGGGAAAGAGCAAAAAAACAATTAAACTAGTTACTAATATTCTGAGATATAATTAGTCATAGTAGCTAAAAGGCAACAGACTTTGGTAACAGTGAGTCTTAAGAACAGAACTAGTCTCAAATACTAAAATAAATACCTTATGCCAATAATATCTATTAATTATGCTAATGAAAGAGTTACAGAACATTTGGATCAAATACTAACACACATTAAAGTATCATTATTGTATTATTTTTTAAAGAGGACTTCAAATAGGTTTAATGCTTCTCAATTTGCATCTATTAAAATGGATATTTTTTTCTGAAATCACCTTCCACAGCTCTGCAAATACTAACTCTGCATCAAATTATCTGTGTACTTCCTTGACCAATAATAGGGTAAGATGGATTAATTTTTTTGGCTGATGAATGTTACAAATTTTCTAACAAAATGTTCCAAGAGACTAGGACTAAGAAATACTGAAAGTAAACATTAAAACATTAAAAAATCCAATTCAACCTCTTCTTGTACAGTTGCTATTTCTATAATAAAATTATCTTCTTTCTTACTATTTTTCTTAACTATTTCTTAACTATTTCTTAACTATTCTTAACTATGAAATATTTCTTAACTAATTCTTAACAATTTTTCCGAAGACTATTTATCACAAGAATAACTTGTGAAAGGCACCAAGATTCAGTAGTCCTGGGTATCAAGTCATGTCTCTATTTATTAGTTATGTGGCCTCTAATAAGCCATTTCAGCCCTTTCGTTACCTCACCTGTAAAATGAGGATAATTCCACATAACTCAGAGGGAGTTTTATAAACTACATGTTGTAACAATGAGCTATTATTAATAATCTGAAATCAAATTCTGAGATCCTGGAAAAAATAACAGTACAGATATATATACTGAAAGAATTAAGCATAAAAATTTTCTGTAAGCTCGTACGACACTTAGGAAAATGACTAACGCAGAAGACATCCCATTACTAGGACTGGAGATAAGCCATTTATAGTATTTTTTAAAAAATCAATCCATAAGCATTTATTAAGCTGTAACTATACACCAGGCACTAGGGATAAAAATACAAATAAAATAACCCCTACTCTCAAGGAACTTATGTGCTAATGAGGGAGAGAAGTACGTACAGAATATAAATAAATACAAAATAGCTAAATAAGCATTTTTGGGGGGAAGGATGGAAAATCAGGAAAGGTTGATAGTGATATTTTAGCTAAATCTTGAAGGAAAAGAGAGATGAAGCAGAGGTGAGGATGGAGTGAATTACAGGCATGTGGAGATGGCAACTGCAAAGGAAGATTCAGGACATACCTGAGTACATGGGGGACACAGAAAAGGCTAGTCGGTATGGGCTGGGGGTGGGGTTGTTTAATGAGTAACATACAATGAGGATGGAAAGACAGCTTGTGAAAGGCTTTAAAAGCTAAGTAGAGGAGTTTATTTTATCCTAGAGAGTTAACAGGGAACCAATGAAGTTTATTTTGTAGATCACATTTGGGCTAATGGAAAATCACTTTGGCAGCAATATGTAAGATAAGACAGAAATAGGAAATGGTTTGAGGCAGGAAGTACAATTAGGAGACAAATTCAGTAATCTAAATGTGATGAAGGCTTGAACTAAGGAGGGTCAGAAAGAAACAAGACAACTGCCAACTGATTAGATATACAGGGTGAGGGAAAATGAAGAGGATAATGGAAAGTTACTAGACTTGGGATATGAGAAGACTGGTGGTGCCTTGGGGGCAAAAATAGGGAAGTTTGGAGAGCAATATAATGAGATGTTTTGGACCTGTTAAGTTTGAGATATCTCTGAGACAGGTTTGTAATATCAAGAAACTGAGATAAATCTTGGATATCTAGTTTGAAATATCCCATAGGCAAACAGTGATGCAGGCCAGAAGCTCAGAGGAGAAACTGGGACTGGCTATACAGACCTACAAGTCATCTACATAGGTTTAGGATTAGGGATATGACTGGTGACTTCACTGGTGTAGATAACTCCCAAATGAGGGCACTTATTCTACCAATAGAGACTGGCAACTTTTCTGCAAATAGTAGTGTTTAAATGCCTAGAACAATGAATAGTTAAATGACTTGCCAGGAAATCACACAAAAAGTCAAAGGCAACATTTTAATCCCAGGCTTCAAGGACAGCTTTTTAACAATGGCTCTTAATCATCTTGAATGAAAGATAATAAAACCCTAGGAACTGATGAGGTCACTGAGAGAAATTCTTTCATGCAACAAACATCTATTAAACACTTTCTATGTTCTAGGCTCCAGAGAAAGATACAGTAACAAAGATGAAACAGTCCCTGCTCAGAGAAATTACATTTCATGGAGGTGAGGAGAAGTAGAGGGAAAAGACATAGATACACGTAAGTAAATATATACAATACAATTGAGAAGAAGCACTAACTGGAGGATGGGAAACTAGAAAAGGGTAGGTTACACTTCAGCTAAACTTTGAAACAAACTAAGGGTTTCAAGAGGCAGAAGTGTGGGAAAAAGTATTTTAGGTATGAAGGATAGCTTCTGTAAAGTTATGGAAGCAAAGAAATGTCAAATAGGCTTACTTTAACTGCACACTGCAAAAAACAGAGTAATATGTAATAAACCTGGAAAGGTTGGCTGTTACTTTTTGAAGGACTTCAAATGCCAAACAAGGCAGTTGTAGTATTTGACTCTAAACAAGATAGCAATCTTTTTGAAAAAAGGAACCACACAGTCATACCCATGCTTTAACAATCATTTGTTTTAAGTGGATGATGGATAAAACCTGGAGGGTAAAACCATGACCTACACAACAATTAGGAAGCTACTATAATAGTCCAGGGGAGAAGTTAACAGGTCAACTTGAACTAGGGTTATAGATTGAAGGATTAGAAAGATGTTTTGTAGGGGGAATCAACAAGTGACTGGGTATAGGGGTTGAGGGGAAATGAAGCGTTACAGCCGATTTCAAGTTCACAAACCAGAACGGTTAGGACAGAACTGCTCTCAAAAGAAACTTCAGAGAGAGGTGGGTGAGTACTATTTTGGAGATGTTGAACTTAAGATGCCTACGGGACACTCACCTGGAAATGTCTGAAAGGCAGATTATGATTCAGGGCTAGAATTGAAGAGAAAGATTAGGGCTAAGGTACAGATACGGGAGGTGCATAGCAATGATAGTTGAATGTGGCAAGGAGCCTAGTGCTCTTTACACTAAACAGATTAAATCAATGCCTTCAATAGAATATTTTAAAAAATGAGGGGAAGACGGAAAAATCAGTATACTGACAAATAAGTTGATTTTTAGAACACAAATATTAGTTTTTATATATTAGTCTATGTATTTGTATAAAGTGCAATTCACAAGTTTTTGTATTAGAAACTCTTAAGTGTGAACCAGTATAAAATGTTATTGCAAATAGAAGTACAACTTTAATATTGTTCTTAGCTATCTCACCTCACATTACATTCTGAAACAATTCCAGCGGCTACTTACTCTGATTTACACTTATCTCTTAAAGACATTCATACTTACTTTATATAATATAATATGACTGTTCATTCTCATATTTGAGTAATATTCTGCATGGCTGTTTGTCCAATACAATGTGTCCACTAGTCAGTTTCTACTCTACCGACAAGATCTTAAGTATTGTTCAGCACCTAAAACATAGTATATAGATGCTTGATACACGATTTTTTTAAATTATGAAATAAATTCCTTGATTTTATGAGTGGAAAAAAATCAAGGGCTATGTCTTGCAAAGACCTTCTCCATCTGTCAATCATTTTAGTCTTCTTTATGCATTTGTAGAACATAATGCTATCTCAAAAATATTACATGGCTCACATCACATTTCTAAATCTTTTCCTTCAATTTCTTGAAATCTTTGAAATTACTATCTCATAGGTATAAAATCTTGGGTAGAGAATGAAACAACTGAAGAGACTATCATATTGGTAAATAATCAGTAGAAACAAAAAAGTGTCAATTTAACTACCTAGTTAAAAAATGTTTTATGACATAAAGCTGACAATAGCAAAAATTAGGTTTGGGCATAATCAGATTCAATTAACTATTATGCACTCAAAAACCAGCTGTAACAAATATACACAACAGGACCACATAAAAGAAGCTGTATTAATTAATCTAAGTACACACATACACACACACACACACACACACACACACACACACACACACACACACTAGTATTTAACCAGAACTCCTCTTCAGTACTTAACCATTTCCACTGAACCATTCAGAAAACACCATTCTTTTTAAATGAACCACCCTTCCTGATAGCCCACAAAAGCCTCAGAAAATAATCACAAATACTCACTTAACCTCTATGAACTTCAGATTGAAAAACAGGAATAATAATAACATGTAGTGTGTGTGTATACACACACGCACACATGTATATATACAGAGAAAGATACACACACACTTCAAGGGGTTGTTGTAAGGTTCAGATAAAATCAAGTACATGGAGTAATCTGAAACCTTAAGGTACTATAGAAACATTAGTTATAACCAACAGTAAATCTTGACATCTTCACCATATGGCTTATCATGTGTAAAATCGAGAAGCGGCATGGACTAGCAAACAGTCAGAAAAACCTAGGTTCAGAATCTATTTTGTAGAATAGTTGCGTGATTCTGGGCAAATTACTGAAGCTCTCTCTGGGCCTGTTTCCTCCTCTGTAAAACCGTGAGTTAGAGGAGATAGTTTCTAAGTTTCTTTCTAGTTTTAAACATGCAGCTAAATGGGTGTGTGAACAAAGAGCGAGGTCTGGAGTCAGAAGATCTGTGTGATCCCAGACAAGTCACTTGACCGCTTAACCACTTAACCTCTCAGTTTCTTTCCCCTGGCACATAGGTAGCTCTAGAGATACGTTAGCTATCATCCTGTCCTCTTTTCTGGACAAAATTAATGCTCCACTTTCACCAGTTTGGTTCACAGTGACTCTTACTAGCCTTCGGATGTCCTCCCTCAGCCCTCTTCCCCCTGGTCTTACCCTAAAAGTTATCGCCCGAGACTCCTGCCGGCCGCGAGCGCTCTGGATCTTTAAGCCATAGGCGGCCTCGAGATGCTGCAGCAGGGTCAGCCTCACCAGCCTCCGGTGCCTCATTTCTGCGGGTGTCTCGCACCTCTCCGCCACTCCCCTCCTCCTCGTCCTGATCCCTTTCCACCCATTGACCTTCTCTAGCCACCACCTCTTCCACTTGCTACAAACCCTCGGTGTCACCACCTTCGCTTCAACTCCCTCTCGTCCACTTCCACGAGCCCCGCTGGGGCTCGGGCCTGCTCCTGCCACTTCCGTGTCTCCTACCCTCAATTCCAAGCCCTCAGGTCTGTTTGTCCACACCCCGCTCCTTCCCCCGCCACTGACCCTTCTCTAAGTCACTCCCCACGGACCCTTCCACGCTCCTCTCCGGTCACTCCCCACCGACTCGTCCACGCTCCTCTCCAGTCACTCCCCACCGACTCGTCCACGCTCCTTCCCGGTCACTCGTCCACGCTCCTCCCCAGTCACTCCCCACCAACTTGTCCACGCTCCTCTCCAGTCACTCCCCACCGACTTGTCCACGCTCCTCTCCAGTCACTCCCCACAGACTCGTCCACGCTCCTTCCCGGTCACTCGTCCACGCTCCTCCCCAGTCACTCCCCACCAACTTGTCCACGCTCCTCTCCAGTCACTCCCCACCGACTCGTCCACGCTCCTTCCCGGTCACTCGTCCACGCTCCTCCCCAGTCACTTCCCACCAACTTGTCCACGCTCCTCTCCAGTCACTCCCCACCGACTCGTCCACGCTCCTTCCCGGTCACTCGTCCACGCTCCTCCCCAGTCACTCCCCACCAACTTGTCCACGCTCCTCTCCAGTCACTCCCCACAGACTCGTCCACGCTCCTCCCGGTCACTGCCCACCAACCAGTCCCAGGCCTTCACCCCAGAAGACCTTTCCCCTAGACTCCCAGTCTCTATTTCCGGTCCCTCGGGTCTGCGGCTCTTGCGGCCCCCCGCTCGTCGCCGGTCAGGCCCTAGGCTAACGTCGCCCCAGACGCCGGAGGCCCGGCGGGCCCTGGGCCCTGGCTCCGCCGCGGACTCCTCGAGCTCCCCTCCGGACCGGTCTCGCACGCTCAGGCACCGCCCTCCGTCAGCCGGGCTGTTACCCCATCCCGGGCTGCCCACTCCGGCAGACCGGTCGCCCCCACAATCCAAATCCCAAAGCCGCGGTCTCCCGCCTCCCACTCCGCCTCCGCCGCCTAGCCAAGCACTCAGCTCCCGCTCCGCCTCCGCACCCCAGCCGAGAACTCAGCTTCGGGCCGAACGCAGCGGCTCAAACGGCAGCGCCAACGTTCGACCCGCTCTCTGATTGGGCCGCGCTATTCACAATCAGAACCCCTCCGCGGGGGCCTAACAATAGCCTGATTCGGCGGTAACGCCGTCAGCAGAACCGAATTGGGGGAGGGGTGGGGGGAGAAAGGTAGAGCCCGGTCCTACGGCTAGTCCGACAGGTACTGCGCGTGAGCTCCCTGTAAGGGCGGAGATCCCTGGTGGCCCATGGTCAGGGCCGTGCAACTCAGACCATTAATTAAGGGCTAGGCGCAGGGCGGGGACTCCACCCACGTGCTCCCGTCCCGGGCAGGACGCCGAGGTTTGGACCGGGCTCCTGCAGCCTTGAGCGCTACACCGCCCTTAAGGCCCCTCCATGGTCGGGGGGGGGCAGGGGGGAGGCTGGAGGTGCCATGAGGGGGTGCCTGATCATGCGCGTGCCATGCAACCCCTTTGAGCCCCAGCTTCTCCCCTGTAAAGCGGGGTTCGGTGTGGTCTCCAAAGACAAGGGAAGGCTCCAAGCTTAGGCTTGTATTAGAAGGTGTGGGGAGACAGACTTGGGGGCCACTAGAGGCTTATCACAAATACCCAGAGGTGATCCGCAGGGATGCTGCTCCCCACAATCCTGCAGCCCCACGCAGCGTGCTGGTCCAAAGTCCCGCCTTGCAGCGCTCTCAGGACAGGTTGTCAGGCGTGTCCAACCCTTCATGACCCCTCTCTGGGGGTTTTGGCAAAGATACTGGAGGGATTTGCCATTTCCTTCTTACTCATTTGACAGAGCTGGAAACTGAGGTCCATGAGGTTAAGTGACTTGCCCAGAGCTAGTAAGCAATCTAAAAGCCTCTAAAGCCCTTTTCAAAGGAGAGATTTTAATATCCCAAACGAAGCCTGGAAGGAAACATAAAGGCAGTGCCCATTAGACTTTTCTCCAGGGATCAGTCTTGTGCAAAGCACTTTGGGGAAGGAAAGGAGCTGGAAGAAATTGGGGATTTAAAAATTTGTGACCAGAGAGATACGACTTATCTTATCTCTGAGAGAGGTCTGCTCGAGTGGAGGCACCCAAAGAAACTGGGGATTATGTACTCAAACCTCTTAAACTAGCCTAAGAGCTACTTATCTTTTTGCAGCTCTACGGGAAGATATGCTGGCAGTATGGGAGGTCTCTGCTCAACACACCATTTCTCTAAGCACCACTAGGCAGAATTTACTTAGGCTCCTGTTAGCTTATGGAGGTAGCCCAACTCTAACTCTGCCTGCCCCAAGAGTTGGCGGTGTTGATTAATATCTGGTCTAATATTGTAGGAAAACCACCTGATTTGAAGTCTATGTGGGAGTTCAAAGTGCATCTCTATTACTACTTGTATGGCCACGGACAAACACTTAACCTCTTTGGGCCTCAGATTCCATCTTTAAAATGAAACAGTAGAACCAGTTGATTCTATGAGCTTTTTAAGGTCTCTTCTAGCATTAATAGAGTTCGAATTCAGCTTGCCCACCTATACTCTGTAAAGGAGATATCATCAGTCTCCTAAGAGGAGGTAGGATGGAAGCCAAATGAGGTTGGGTGGTCCCTGGGGGAGATCAACTGGAGTTCTTAAAAGCAACAAAGGGTGGGAAGCAGCACTTTATTAATCATTATTGTTACTCATTGTTGTGATTTCTAAAACCACAGGTAAATTAAGGCATTTTCTCTGGCTGTCTCCCGTCCTTGGAATGCTATCCTTCCTCCGCTTCACCTACTGACTTCTCGGACTTCTCAACGAAAATTCCATCTTTTTTTTCCTATTTTTAAAATATATTTATTTTTCGTTTACAACATTCAGTCCCACAAGCTTTTGAGTTTTAAATTTTCTCCCCCTCCATACGCTCCCCAAGATGGCATGCAATCTGATATAGGCTGTCCATATACATTCATATTAGACATATTTTCATTTTAGTTATATTGTAAAGAAGAATTATAACCAACGGAATGAACCATGAGAAAGAAGAAACAAAACAAAAGAGAGACAGCAAATAGTCTGCTTCCATCTGCATTCAAATGCCACAATTCTTTCTCTGGATGTGGATAATATTTTCCATCATGAGCCTTATGGAGTTGTCCTAGAACCTTGCCTTGCAAGAGCCAAGTCTATCAAAAGTAGCATTTACACAATGTAGCTATAACTGTATACAGTGTTATCCTCTTTCCACTCCCCTCATTCAGCTAATGTTCCATCTTTTATAAGGAGGTTTTCTCAGCCTCAATTCTAGTACCTTCTTTCTGGTAATTATTTCTTATTTGTCCCATATATAGCTTCTTTGTATATATTTGTTTACATGTCTCCTTATAAGATTCTGGAGGGTAGAAGCTGTCGTTTGCCTTTTTGCATCCCCAATGCTTAGCATAGTGCCTGGCATATTATAGGTGCTTAGTAAATGTTGATTGATTGTAAATTGGGAAGTGAGGAAAAAGAGTTCTCTAAAGTAGGCATTCTTAAGCTGGAGTCTGAAGTTTTGTCTGTTTTTACTATTTTGAAATTTGTATTTCAAAATAATGGGTTTTATTTGCAATCCCTATGTATTTTATTTTATTCATTTAAAAACATTATTCTGAGAAGGGGTCCATAGGCTTCACTAGATTGCCACACACAAAAAGTTAAGAACCTCTGCTTTATAAAGAAAAAAACTTATGAGGAAGCATCCTGTCCCAGTTTCCTGATTATCTCAGTTGTAAAATCCCTGTTCATGACTTTTTTGAGGGGACCATTTTTCTAAATTGCAAAGGAAGAGAAAACAGTTTAGAATCAGTAAAAGTGCTTTGCAATTTCCCAAATAGAATCCAGTTTGATTTCTTCCTCCTATCCAATTCTGGGTTTAGGCAATTGTTTATGTCCAGTGTCTATCACAAAAAAAAAAAAAAAAAAAAAAGATGGATTAATTCCATGTGCCATCTCTCCAGTTAAGTATCATGATCTTGATCTGTGCAATATACATGCTTCATCCATGTCTGTGTGGACTGCTAAGACAATCTTTTAAGAAGCTATTGAGTATCTTGGTTCATTCATTCAACAAAGAATTTATCAAATACCTATGAACTGCCCCCACTACATTATATGAGTCCCTTCCCTCAGGCAACTTACAGGCTATTAGAGAGAAACATGGGTCTTTTCTCAGGCTTCATGCTTCTTGACCTCTCTGTAAACTTTGAGCCTGTGTTTACCTTCTTCTCCTTTTCTGGGATACTTTCTTCTGGTACTCCTCCTTCCTAATTGACCACCCCTTTTGCTCTTCTTTGCTGGAGCTTCATCCAAATCATACCCACTTACCACAGATGTGCCATAGCTATCTGTCCTGGGCCCTCTTCCTCTTCTTTTACTTGGTGATTTTGTTAGTTTCCATGGATACAATGATTATTTCTATGCTGGTGATTAAGAAAAATCTACTTTATCCCACATTAACCTCTCTTCTGACCTCCAGTCTTACATCTCCAGCTGCCTATTATTGGACATCTCAAACTGGACATCCCATAGATATCATAAACTCAGCATGTCCAAAACCGAACTCATTATCTTTACCTCCAAACTGAATCCTCTTCCTAACTTTCCTTGTGCTTTGTAGAGTGTCACTAGTCTTCCAGTCACTTAGGAAGAAGGATTGGTCCAAATCTGAGAGGAATTTGCCTGTATTACAACCCTGAGGGGAGCAGTTGTACCATCTGGCAGTTTCCTTTTTAAAATAATTATTATTGTTATCCAGCTGCTAGGTTCAGCTGTTTACATGCTGTCAAAAGAGTACAAGTGATGTCGCTGTTTTTCAATTTCAGTGCCCTGGGCCAAACTTGATTTTCCACACCTTGGTTATAACACTGCCTTGTGCTGTTTCACTTTGTTTTTTATTAACGTCTGATAAAGTAACAAATGGCATACTTATCAAATTTTCAGATGACAAAGTTAGAAAGAATAACTAACATATTGGAGGACAGGTTTGAGAAAGATCTCTTTAGTATAGAACTGTTGTGGTTTCATGATAATGTTGTGGTCGAACTATCTCAAAAAATTCAGTCAGACCATCTCTAATCCAAGCATAGACATTTCTTGAGATTGATGCTTCCTAGGAAGCCCAAGAGGGCCCAGCAACTTCAGAGAAAGCAAGATGGATTTTTATAGGGTAAAGATGCGATTACGTAACAAATTATGAATATTAAGAAGACAGGAGGAGTTTGTTAAGGATTAGGTTATAGGGGAGGAGTCCCAGCCACGGTCGAATTGTGTATGCAAATACCTACAATGCATACAGAAAAATCCATGGCAGGGTATGAATGTATGATAATGACATAATGGGCCTCTCTATGTCATAGGTTCACCGAAAGGATAGATTTTGCTGTTACCGAGCAGGTGCTTACTTAGAGAAAGTTCCTTCTGTTGTTTTGGGGTCCACATCCTGCATGGGCATCCTGGTGGTGCTGCTTTCTGATTGGCCAAGGATGGTCCTGTCTGAGACTAGATGGATGTGGTTGTGGTTGAGTGCATGAATACACCTGCTGTTTCTGTGGGAAGTATGAGGAATGGGTCTGGAACCAGTGACTGGCTAGAGACAGTGACTGGGATCTCATCTCAGGGACACTGCTGCTGTTCTGTGAGACATAGGAGTTCATGGACACACCTGTTCTAGTGAGCAGTGAGGCATATATAAAGAAGTTCGGATATTGAGTTAGGGATGGGGGAGTGGTGAAGTAGGGGTAATGGGACTGTAAGGAAGTTAGAATATTGGGGGTGGGGGCAGCTTTATTAGGATTCCATCCAAACTGACAACTTACTCCTCTACTCAGTTCTCTGGAAAAACAAATGAAACTTGTGAACCATCCTTCACTTAACAGCAATTTCTTCATGCCTTGTAGCTTCCTTTATAGCAAGAATGGAATCACCTCCCTGATGTCATGGTCCTCTTGGAGAATGAGGGACAAACAATGACAAATTTTGATCCCTGAAACTTTTTTTTTCCCTTAAGCACCTGACAACGCCCAATCACTCTGGCCCTCATTGACTAGAGAATGATAGGTCCCAGGCCACTCCCTACTTGGTCATTGTTTGGATCCTGATGGTCTCAGAGTGAACGTAGACAGCAGTGAGGAGTCAGACAAGAACAACAAAGTTTTCAGATCAGCGTTACAAACATTAATCTGTTGGTTCTCTAAATGTGTGATCTTGTCTAATGAGTCAATATATTGAAACAACTGACTTGCATTTATACTGACACTATTGCTTGCTATTGTTTCTCCTTGGTTCTTGAAGAGGATCATGACTCCAGGAAAATGATGCTACCACAGGCAAGTGAATTGGATATAGGGAGGGAGGGCTGTGCCAAGTCACCAGCCTCACTTTCTTCTCCAGAGCCATCTATAGATCAGGATGACTAGAGATGGCCCTAGATGCAGTAGAGACTTTGGCCTTTCTAAGCTAAGGTCTTTAACAGGTCTCAGTTTGACTGAGGCAATGCCTGTTCACTGATAAAGAAATGAGGCAGAGAATGGGCTCTTTACCTCGTCAAAAAAAAAAAAAAAAAAAAACCCAAACAAACCCCAGATCCCAGTCTGGAAGGGAAATGAACAAAATTGTTTGGTAATTCAAACATTCTTTCACCTTGTCATTTTTTAGGGCTAGGGTGAAAACTGATCTTTTCCAATCCTGTGGCTACTGTTGAGTTTTTCAAATTTGCCAACATACTGAATGGAACACTTTAACAGCATCATCTCTTAGAATTTTAAATAATTCAACTGAAATTCCATCACCCTTACTAGTATTCCTGTTAGCAATTCTTCTCCTTCTCCAAGATGTCTGGCTCTAGATCAGTAACCATACCATTATCACTGAGGTTAAAGATCTTTCTTGAATACTCTTTCTGTATATTCTTGCCACCTCTTTTTTTATCTCTTCTACTTCTCATAAGTCCCTACCATTTTTATTTTTTTACCATATCCATTTTTGCATGAAACATTCCCTTGATATATCTACTTTTGTTGAAGACATCTCTTGTCTTTTCCATTTTATTGTTTTCTTCTATTTCTTTGCATTGTTCATTTAAGAAAACCTTATCTGTCCTTGGTATTCTCTGGAATTCTGCCTTCAGTTGGACATATCTTTCCTTTTCTCTTTTACCTTTCACTTTCCATCTTTCCTCAGCTATTTGTAAAGCCTTATTAGACAGATATTTTGCTTTCTTGCTTTTCTTTTTCTCTGGGATATTTTTGTCCCTGCCCCTGTACAATATTGTGATCCTCTGTCCATAGTTCTTTAGGCACTCTTTCTACCAGCTCTAATCCCTTAAATCTATTCATCACCTCTACTTCGTATTCTTAAAATATATTGCTTAGGTCATACCTATGGGGTCTGATGGTTTACCCTACTTTCTTCAATTTAAGTTTAAATTTTGCAACAAGAATCTCACGATCTAAGTCACAGTGAGCTCTAAGTCATGTTTTAATTGACTATAGAGTTTCTCCACCTTTAGCTGCAAAGTATATAATCAGTCGAATTTCAATATTGACCATCTGTGTTGTCCATGTGTAGAATCACCTTTTGGATTGTTGTAAAAAAGTGTTTGCTCTGACCAGTGAGTTATCTTGACAAAACTCTGTTAGTCTCCGTCCCACTTCATTTGCACTCCAAGACCAAACTTACCTGTTATTCCAGTTATCTTTTGATTTTGTGCTTAAGCATTCCAATCCCCTGTGATGTAGGTGACATCTTTTTTGGTTGTTGTTTTTAGAAGATGTTGTAGGTCTTCAGAGAACTGAGCAGTTTTGGCCTCTTTGGAATCAGTGGCTGGAACATAGACTTGTAGATCTGAAAACTACGTGATGCTTAACCCACTTGATCCCTTTCTCATGCTCCCATCACCATCATCACAGAAATGGAAGGGGGCCACATATTAGTCAGGACTATTTTGCATTTTTACCTCTTTGGTGCCTGGGTCACCATGGCCAAAGAATTCATCACTTTATGGCCAAACTTCTGGTAATGTCTCCTCATACTTTGCTGTTCCTCATGGAGCAGACACAATCTGTTATCCAAATCATACTCAAAGTTTTTCCTGGTTGTTTGAATATGCCAATGCTTATGCTACCTGACATAGTCTTCAAGAACCCAGTGTTACCTCCATACCATGATGCAGCATCACACTATGATTTCTGTAGAGGAATGCGGAGACATAAAAAATAAGAAATATTATTTGCTTTAGATCTCACTATCTGTTAAGTCCAGTAGGTATTTAGGGAGACTACTTGAGATAGGTTGTGATCCCCAATCAGATACTGTACATGGTTCATGAGAGGACTGATATTGTCTGTGGGTAAATAGAACAGAAAGTATTGTGATGAGGTCTCTCTATGCTTTAAGCATTTTTTCTCTGGGGAGTACATAATAGGGAATCTGTGTGAAAAAATGTTGTTGCATATTTTCTTCCAGTTGAGGAGGGAAACGAGAGGAGGGGGGGAAAAGCACAATTCAAGGAGAGGAAAGAAAGTTAGAGATGGCTGGGTGAGGAGTTTAATTACCCTGGCCATCTAAGACCCTGTCATACTGTTGCCCCCTGAGACTTTACCTTGAGCCTAGACTGTAGAGGACTTGACCAGAAGTCTGGTAAAGCAGAGGAAGGCAGTGGAGTTAGACTGAGGAAGCTGCCTGATCAAACTGCCAATCCAGAAACATATGGCTGAGATAAAATTGCCAGTAGAATCCTTGTGTATATGTGAGTGCCCATGTTTTTGTGAAGGAAAGAAAGGAAACTAGCAATGTTGTGCCTTTCTAGTTGAAAATAGGTAAGTCTTTAAGAATTACACATAAACAGCCCACTCTAATGCATTCTCTCTTCTCACTGAGGCTCAAGTCACTCTATTTTGTCCCAAATAATAAATATGTGCCTGAGGAAGATAGCATATAACTTCAGGTATGATTTAAAAAAAATTCCACTTTCAAAATAAATAAAATAGAAAGTATTTAAATTGCTAAAATATTTCTGAATCTATTAAATAACAGTTCTTATACAGGTTAACTGTGGATTATTTAAGCAAATAAGTTCAAAATCTACTTAGGGCAGGCATTCTTAACCTTTCTGTTTCAAGGACTTGGGTAGTGATCTGGTAGAATCCTGGTCCCCTTTCTCAGTATAATGTTTTTAAATGCACAAAATGAAATACATATGATTATGAAGGAAACAAACTGTATTGAAATAAAGTTAACAAAATATTTAAAAGAAAAGAAAGCAACTTCATGGACCCCAGGTTAAGAACTCCTGACTGGGGTCATGAGCTTTTCTAATTGTTGAAGAGAATGGATTTTGCCTCTCTTCCAATTAACTGCCCACTTTTTCATTGAATTCCACACCTGTGAAATGGCCCACTATACTTGGATAGAATTCCAAATAAATTTTATGATCCATGAGGAACTGTGTCATTTTTCATCTTTGCATCTTGAGCATGTAACACTCATAGTAAATGCCTGAATAAATGCTGTCGATTCATCTTAGTATCCTAAAGAACTGGAACAGTGTCTTGTCCACTGTAGGCGGTCAATAACTATTGATGACAACGATGTCCCAGAAGAGGTTTTGTATGAATGGCCACTATGTTCACCAGTGGATCTCCCATTGTTTATGAGGAGTGTATGTGTTCTCAGTGTTTCCATTCACTATACTATCCACTTATATAACCAAGCTAGATCATCTAGTAGTAAATTCAAATAGAATTAACAATGATAAGCAATAGAAGTTCATATCTCTGTCATTTACACAAGTCATTTAACTTCTTTAGGTCTTGATTTCTTCATCTGTAAGATGACAAAGTGTTTAAGGTCATGTCTAGCTCTTTGGGTTGGATTCTGTGATCCTTCAGACTCACTTTTACGTCAATTGAAGCAGAAGCATATTAGAGCCAGCTGATACTTTGACAAACAATTGTTAAATGATCAGTGCGAGCCCTTACAACTCAGAAATCAGCAAATACTACAAATCAGGACTTGATTTCATGTTCTGTCTAGACATAAGAAAGTGATGGAGAAAATATTAATAATGTTAATAATGTTAACAATGTCCATAAATATTAATGATGCAAATTAAACTTTAAAGTGTCATGCACACTTCTTTTTCCTTAGAAGACTGGTAGTTAAACATTTACCAGCACACAGTAAACAGGTTTTGCCAACACAATAGACGTCTATGTCAATTTTCACTGAATATTCTGCCGTGTAAGCAGGTCAGATTTTTGTGAAAAGCAATCCCTGTAGCTTCTATCTCTTGGACTAATCATCTTTTTTATCTTTTCTCATAGTTTTTCCTTCCTTCTTATCTCTTTAAAACCTGACTAAAAGTATGTCTTTTCTACCTGACCCTTTCCTTAAGTTTTCCTTCATCATTTACTTGCATGACACTCAGTGTATGTAACAAACGCTGATTTGCAGGTCATTGTGGTGGGTACCACTGGAAAGGCTTTTGAGGAGCACAGTCTTCTGGATCTTAAAGAACAAAAAAAAAGGAACTAGTTTGCACAATCTATTTCTCATGTTTTTTTACTCTACATAAGACAGAACCTGTTATCTTACTGAATTTGAGACTATTTCCTTTTTATTTTGCTTTCTCAGCATTTCATAATTTGGCTGACTGTGCCACACCTATTTCTAATAATAGCATCCAGCATTTATATAGCATTTTAAGGTTTGCAAAGTACTTCACAAATCTTATCTCTTTTGATCCTCATAACTCTGGGAGGCATATGCTATCATTATCCCCATTATATAGATAAGGAAACAGGTGGAGAGAGGATAAGTGACTTACACACAGTGTAAATAGGATTAAAACTCAGGTCTTCCTGACTCCAAGTGCAGTCCTCTTTCCACTAGCTATCTAGGTTTTAAGGGTTTGACATAATAAATACAGTAGAGAAAAGCTGTAAGGAGGTCAGAGGCTTGTGCCTGGACTTTTTGGGAATTCTCAGTGAATAAAGTTTTGGAGAGATACCTAGAAAAGACACGTTTTAATGTGACTATCTCCCTAAAAAGATGCTAGAGGTGATCACCTATACTCCACACTTTTTGGATGCTGTGACCATTTTCTCCTTAGGCTTATAGTCTAGGAAATGCAGAAGATAAAAGTGGAGAAGAGTTGGGTGTATCCTAGTTTTAGAGCTAAGATGACTTAATCAAACCTCAGTATCATGATTTAGCAATGATAATTATAAAATAAAATAGTCTAGAATTTTCTGACAAACTCATCAAACAAAAAAAGTAGACTTTACATGTTTTTTAAAATGCCTATGAAGAAGCAGAGACTCATCTATCCTCTGTACGTTACAAATGCCCAAACCAACAAATCCTGAAATTGAAGACCATTAGTTAAGTTGGACTTGTCTCTCTCTATTGCATAGAACAGATGACCAGACTCATACAATTCACTTTGCAAGTCATGGCATCATGTTCCTGATGTCAAGGTCCTCTTCAATAATAAAGGACAAATCACATACAATACAAGGCCAGATGACACTTGGAATCAGAAGACACAAAAATTTAGGAGGTAAGAACTTAAAGGACTATATATATTAAAATAGGTCAAGAAAAATTATTTTGTGATAAACAATAAAACTCCATTAAAATGATGATGTCAAGGCAAATTCATGCTACATACAGGGTTTTGTTTTTTTTTTGTATTAGTATAGATTTACTCTGTGCTACATGATCTGACACCATGAATGACTGAATTTGTAGCATATATAAGGGTGAGATTTTATTTTCATTATGGGCATGAAGAATTTTTCCCCCTTAAAACTGATTGTTTGGAAATGTAAACCTGTACTTAGAATCATTTATTTAGAGCTAGAAGGGGCCTGGAAGGTCATCTAATCTAACCCTCTTTTTACAACTGAGAAAACTGAGGCACAAAGGAATTAGGTGACTTGTCCAAGATCATACAAGTAAGAAGTGACAGTGAGAATTTGAACCCAGATTCTCTGAGTCTAGAACCAGTGCTCTTTCCACCATACCAGGCTACTCTCAATGAATTAGACTTATTTTTCATTACCTTTGTTTTTGATGAATAAAAAATGAGATCTATTATGAATTTGCTTTTCTAGGACTGAGTATTGTACAAAATCATTTTTATTTTGTAAGCAACAAAGGTGATACCTGCCTTCATGATTCATTCCTGTCATCCAGCACAGAAGTTCACCTCTCACCCACCTCACCCCCCACATACACTCACAAACTCTAAAAAGAAATGATTTTTTTTTCCAACGTAGTGTTCTGGATTAGTCATTTCTGAGATATGATTCCTTCATAAGATTCATTGTAGACAATGCTACTTCCCAACATTACCTCTCAGACAGAACAGTTGTATCTCTGCTAGTATATAAAATATCCTTTATATATAGTACATAGTAGTAGTATAGTAGTATGCTGTCTGAAATATTTAGTACATAAAACAAAATCTTTAAGCAGACAGAAAGGGAAATGCCCTTGCAACACATTTAATTTCTATCTTTGGTGTTAAGATAATTTTTCTAGATAAATTGTTTTTGATTCTGGAGTGTTAGAAAGTCTGGAGATATGTCACCATTTCTCCATATATTTATTTAACACAGTGTTCCAACAGAGAGCTTCAATTTGGAAGACAGAGGCAGAAGACCAGGACTGCGATCCTAACACATAATCAGATCGGAGCTAAGAGCCTGAAAGTCTCATACTCCTGAGTCCTAGTTAGAAACTGCACAAAGATAAGGAAATGAATCGTGTTTCTAGTGTTCTCCAGTGTGGCCACTATAGTAAGGGCCTGCAGAGATCCTATTATTCAACACACATGCACCAACACACATGCACAAACACACATACAACACACACACACACACACACACAACACCCCAAACTTTCATTTAACAGAGTTTGCCTTTCTATGAATTTTAGATTTCTCTAGACTGGATCCTGCAAGTTAATAGTTTCTCTCTCAAAAAAGCTATGGGATTTAAAAAAACAATGAACATTATCAAACCCATAAAATGTAAAATGAAAATGCTAAGCTCCATTGTAACCTTAAGGTTTTTCTTTTTTAAAGTGGTCACAGTTGTGAAGAAGCCTTAAATAAAATTTCATGCTCAAAATGAAACAGTAGTTTGCCAAGGAAGATTAGTTAATTCAGCTGCATTGCTTTAGACTTTAGATTGCATGCTAGATAGGGACTGAATTTGAATCATGCTCCTACTTGGGTACATTGGAAAGTTTTTCAGATAAATCCTTGGAATTCATCTCACTCTTGAAGAGTTTTCTTAATCTTTTTCATTCTAGTTGTTTTACTTATGTGGATAGACAGAAAGAAACACTCCTCCAGGGCCTATAGGGCAATTTAAACATAAAATAACACAATGGATTGATTTAATCAACTGCTTTCGTGGCAGCCTCACTTTGGGGGAAATAAACAACCATTCATAAACATCACCTAGATTTACTGCTTCAATCGGAAGATTTCATAACCGATTCTGGCCTCTGCAGTGAAAGACCTACCAAAGTCTTAACAATGAAACACTTCTGGGTTTTGTTGTAAGTGTTGTTGTCATTAAAAGGCTTACAGATTCCGCTAGTGGAGAGCTTGAAGTGGGAACAAAGGAAGGACACAAGAAACCCCAGCAGGGAAGCAATTCGTTTCTGATTCTGCAACCAAGAGGTAAACTTCCCTAAGGAAAAGTGATTTTGGTGCCTTCACACTCTCTCTCTCTCTCTCTGTCTCTCTGTCTCTGTCTCTGTCTCTGTCTGTCTCTCTGTTTCTCTGTCTCTGTCTCTCTCTCTGTCTTTGTCTCTGTCTCTCTCTGTCTCTTTCTCTCTCTCTCTGTCTCTGTCTCTGTCTCTCTCTCTGTCTCTCTGTCTCTGTCTCTGTCTCTCTCTGTCTCTGTCTCTGTCTCTCTCTCTCTCTCTCTCTCTCTCTCCCCACCCCCACCCCCCAATCCAGTTAAGGTACCTATGCTTTCTTTAAGTCTCCATGACCGAGTTAGATGAGTTAAGGTGAGTTATATCTGGAAAGCCCATTCCTAGATAATGCAGAAAGGAGGACACAGATAGCATTTTGATTTTCCCTTAACATCAATGCATTAAGGAAGTAGCCTAGCACAGAAGAGAGAGGTCAGACTCGGGAGTCAGATAATACCTGAGTTCATACAATGTGACCTTGGGCAAAGCCCCTAACTTTTCAGCGCATTAGGCGACTCTCTAAAACCAACGAATTGCCGATCTGCACCATTGGAGTGGTTTTTCGCGACTGGAAGATCCCCACTCTTGAAATCACAAGTTCCAGTTAAACAAGGGGATGGGTTGGGGAGATTAGTTTCAACATTGGTTTGTATTAACCCCTAGGCAACTGAACTTTCTACGGGGTTGTTTGTAAAGGTTTGACCAGATCGGGCCTGCCCAGAAGACGAGTTCCTGAGACGATTTGGGACTGCAAAAGTGCCCGGAGCTCCAGGTTTTCTGGTGAAACAGAATCTTTCCCCCCAGATTTCCTGTCACCGCTTCTTATCTAGAGCATGAGCGGCGACTACCCCTTTGAGTGACAGTCTAGGGGGAAAGGGAACAGGGAAGACGGGGTTTGGGATGCGCATCTACAACTTTTAACAGTACCTTCCAATATGTACACGAGTAAGACTGAGCATTTCAGTGGGAGAGGGAGAAAATGTCATCTAGGGCTGGACTAAGTGTGGGGCTAAGTGGAGATCCTGGAATCTCCAACTTTGTGCACCTCTAGGGGCTCCTGGCTCACTTTGGTTTAAAAGCGCACACACGTTCCCCTGAGCCAGTCGCCTTTTACCTGGTGCGCAAAGGCACAGGTGAAAGGTTCTCTCACTGAGCCTACTACATTCGCACGACCTTTCGGTTTTTCCTTCTCCCAGCTCTCCAACTTTGCTCAACCAGTAAGAGATAGGAGACTGGCGCCAACGGACACACATACCACACACATACACACACACACACACACACACACACACTACATCACGCATACACTGTAGCACGCACAAAAACACACGCACAAGCACACCTGAGAAGCTCACATTCTCCTTCCCCTCTTTCTTTCACCCACCATCACTGCCGCCACCGCCTCACTATCGAGTCCTCTGACTCAATCCCTTCTGTGCCCAGATCGGAAAGGATGATCACCCAGACTGAACCCCAAGTCTCAAGTCTTCCCCAATAAGGCGCTGCTTCCCAGCGCCTTTTCCTAACGGATGGGGTGTCTTCCCGCCTTTTAGGGGAACAAGAGACGGTCTGAGAAAGTGGAAAACCAGTAAGGTGTAGGAAAGCGGAACAGGCGCTTCCTCGACAGGCTTGACCTCCACGGGTTTCCACTGCAGAGAAGGAACCTGCAGCTCGGGACAGTTCCTTCTCTGGAGCTCACAGTCCTTCTCGGGATCGTGGCTGTCAGCAGACAGCTCTGCCCGAGGAGAGCAAGGAAGGAGGATCCCAGCATGGATTGGGGGCTGTGGGGTGCGCTCATGGAAGGGCTCGAGATTCACTAGAGGAAAGCTCTCCTTGTGGGGTCTGCGTCCAAGCAGGACCTGGAACTGGCATCTGTCGGGTTAAACTCACCTGTTCCGAAGCGTCCTTTTATTTTCTCTTCTCTTTGTGACCTGGGGGTTTTGTAAGTCTTCCTGAGTCGCTGGGACTGCCCCAGGGGCTGATTCCGCGCCCCCCGACCCCCCCTGGGGCGGCACACCCGGCTAGCTTGGGAGCTGCGACTGTGTCTGCGCGGCTGGATTGGCCCCCGAGTCCATGGAGGGCGCGCCGAGTGCCTCAGCATCTCGGCGTCTCCCATTTAAATGTCCGCCGGCTGCACGCCGCGCTCCTGGGCCTCGCCACATCATTGGCCAGGCGCCGCCCGGCCCGGCCCGCTATTCCGCCCCCTTTTCCCGTTACTGAGTCCCCCTCCTTTCTTCCCTCCCCATACACCCCCCCTCCCCGGCTCCCAGCGGGGACCCCTACCAGACTGAACCCGCCTCCTTTTCTCCTCCCTCCCCAAAGCCCCCTCCCTCTACCGGGGCCAGCGGGGAGAGGTCACCCCAGGGGACCGCTCCTGGAATGCACAGCAAATCACATTTTCCGCTCCCGTTAGAAGGGGAAGATCGGTAGGAAATCCCCCAGCCTTCCCACCCCCCTCATTTTCTCCTCCCCTGGCCCCAGAGCTTTGCCTTTCTCTCCTTCTGAGGTTTCTTTCATTGCCCTGTGGCTCCCTACATCCCTGTTGCTCGCGATCTCCTGATAGAGGAAATCGGTGTCACGACAGAGGATGCGGTCATTTTCGTCCAACTTAAGATCGATCAGAGAAAGCGGGACCCTGAGGGCTCGGGGATCCCAGGGGGTTGATTCTAGGCCCCCAGATTTGAAATGGACCTCAAAGACCCTCTTAGGCACCAACAACTCAAGTACCACGGACCTCTGAGCACTTAATCAACCTATCAACATTTCTTCTTCCATCCCCGAACTCTCCTTTCCAGGGTTTCTTTTAAATGCAGACTAGCTTTTTAAATGCAGACTAGGCTACAGATGTTTTGCGGTATCCTTCTGAAGTAAGGGAAAGTCGAGGAAAGAAAACCTGAAGAGACAAAACTTAGTTGACCCCACAGAGGAAAATATTTACTTATGGAGAATCAGGTAACTGAAGCAATCGGAGATAATTAAATCTCGAAAATCTAACTCGAGAAAAGTTAGATGCAGAAATACAATATTTAAAGAGTCTGTTAGGCTTTGGATGTATATGCTCACCCATATTATGATTATTCATCCAATTAATATATGAGACATGTCTAGGTACCCGAATATTGTGTTTGTGTGTGTGTGTGTGTTTGTTTAAATAGGAGTAAGGACTTTTCACATTTGCCTTCTTTGGCCATCCCATTCTCATGTCATACAGAAGAAAAAAAAATGCATCCATTTAGTCGGCTTAAAAAAAAAAGACTGTGGAAATTGTTTTGTGTGTATCTTCCATGACCCATAGGGGAAAACTGGCCAGTTTTCTTCATTTGCAAGCAGCCTTGCCTGGATGTAGAAAACATTAAAAGTTATGCAAAATAACGTTTTCCAAGAAGCAAATCTGAATGTTAGCTTCATTTGTGACCATGAAATCTACTGAGAGAGAGAGAGAGAGAGAGAGAGAGAGAGAGAGAGAGAGAGAGAGAGAGAGAGAGAGAGAGTTTAAGAGCCAGTTTTCATGTCATACAAAATCAGAAAAAGACAGTTCCCTTTTGGAAAATGAACTTGCTACTGATCTAAAGTCAGAGACAAAGATCCTAATGGTTTTAAATGACCTTACATGTATTTTCCAAATTCATTTCTTGGAATGAACAATTTCCACAAACATATGGACTATAACATCTGAATGGGTGCCTTATGTCAAACCACTTTAAAATCCAATAGCCATCTGAAGAGAGTGGTTAAAATAGACATATATGTAAAATATTAGGGTATGACTATCTGACCAAGAATTACATTAGACAAAGCCTAAACTGGACTGTCCTGATTTAAATTTGTGGAGCCAAATTCTGTCACTGAATAAACTACTCTTCAGTGTTTCAGATGCCTAATCTCACTGGTGCCAGTGTTGTCTCCAACTGACAAAGATTATTATCCCTCACATTTTAATCTTTGTGATTTTTGTGTCTAGAAAAATCTATTATCTGGTGATCAGTCTTCCCTACCACCTTTGAGCATAATGCTCTTTATTCTCTTCTTTAAATGCATCCTATAAATATTGTGCACTTTGCTAGGACTAAAGAACTAGTTTATTACATCATGAGGTCTATAGTGGTGAGCTTCTCAGTATTTAGCTAGGTTAGTGTTACTCAAAAGTTGTTCTGCCCATGAAAGGCCCATTCTAGGATCCTTTCCAGCTCAGTAGAGACCTCCATAGTTTGTACTCAGTTCTCAATGGCTATAAATTAGGAACAAAGTGGACATGTTATGGCAATTCATTAACAGTAAGACTATGCCTAATTCCAGTGCCATTTTAAAATATTTTGATGCCTTTGTGTGTATGTGCATATGTGTGTGTGTGTGTGTGTGTGAGACAGACAGACAGAGACAGAGAGACTTTTCACAGAAGGGAAGGAAGGGAGGGAAGGAGAAAGGGAGGAAGATTTCATTTTTAGAGACTAGTAAACTTTTTAAGAATTTACTCTTCTTTATTCAATAATCAAACTAAGTAAATTGTGGAGCTCAGTAATGATAATAAGTGAGAACATTTATTCCCTTGAATTCAGCAAATATTTATCAAGTGCCTACTATGTGCAAGGCACTATGCTAAGTAATAGGTATAAAAAGACAAAAATGAAACAGACCCTGCCTTCAAAGAACTTATATTCTAATGTGGGGAGGAGTTTGCAACATGTATGTAGAGAAGTAAACAAAAAAAATTAGGTAAAGAAATATAAACTAATTCCAAGGGGGAAAGACTGCTAATATCTAGGGGACTTGGCAATAATATACAAAACTTCCATATGCATTGTTGCTCTAGCATCTTCCTCATGCGGTAAGGAAAACTATTTGGATAGTCATCAGTTTCATTTGTTTGCATGGTGAAGCAATAGAGGAAAGGACTTGGATTTGCTGAAACTGACTGAAGAAGTAGATTCTCACATGCAGTGGTCTATTGTAATGATGTGAAGGGCCATTAAAAACCTCTAAGGTTGTTGTCTTTGACCTTAGATTAGCAGGCTTCAGAGTCAGGAAGCTCCAGGTTCAACTCCTGCCTCTGGTACTAGTATATGACACTCCACAAGTAATAACCTCTCGGAGGTCCCCCACACCCGCAGTTTTCTAGGGTTTTAAATTTCTGAACAACTATCATTCTGGTTGGGTAGAGTGAGTTTCCTAACCAGATGAATGAAACCACCCCCACCCCCCAAATGTGTTTATAGTGCAAGCTATCTATGAATTCTGATATGGGTGGAAGATCCAATTGAATATGAGTTCTTCCAGGACAGGGATTGTTTTTCATTTTTGCATTTGTATCTATCCCTAGCCTAACCATAACTTGCTTGTAGTGGAAGCTTAATAAATGCTTGTGGAGTGGAGCTGAATTGAACTGAAGCATAGGAAACTAAACCAAAGTTGCTGGGGGTGAGGGTGGGAGTAGAATGGAAAGGTCAAACCAGTTTCTATTTTTAGTAGGTATAGAGTAGGGAGACAAGTGTACTAAGTGGGTTTGTACAAGGATAAAACGTTTCTTAACAACAACCACTTCACCATACATGTGTTTTTTCAAAATCATTGTTGGGCTACTACATAGATATTGTAGGCAGCTAGGTGACAGAGGATAGAGCCCTGGTCTCAGTCAGGAGGACTTGAGTTCAAATCTGCCTCAGATGCTTACTAGCTATGTGACCCTGAATAAGTCATTTAACCTTGTTTGCCTCAGTTACTCATCTGTAAACTGAACTAGAGAAGGAAATGGCAAATCACTCCAGTATCTCTGCCAAGAAAACCTCAAATGGAGTCACAGAGAGTCAGACACATGACTAAAATGACTCAACAACAATGAGTAGATATACATTGAAAACAGGATACATAAATCCTAATCTGAGTTTGACTACTAATTTGAAAGTACATTTGCAACTGATCACCAAGAGGCGTGTTAGTTTGCTCTTGCTGGGCTTCTACCGTTTGGTTTGAGAATTGAATTACCTAGTAATGTCTATAGATCAGGTGTAAGAAGACCTTGAAATTTTTGTAGACATGGTGAACTGGAATACATCATTCCACTAATTTCTCTACCTAAAAGATGCCATCTGGAAGACATTGTTTATAAAGTATACCACACCTCTCAGCTTCAGTTTCCTCATCTATAAAATAAGAAATAATGGGTTGAAAAAGATGGTCTCTAAGGTCCCTGACTCTAAACCTGTGATTCTGTAATCTCTCTCTCTCTCTCTCTCTCTCTCTCTCTCTCTCTCTCTCTCTCTCTCTCTCTCTCTCTCTCTCTCTCTCTCTTTCTCCTCCTCCTCCCCCCCTTTCCACTCTCCCTCTGATGAGATCTTCAAATAGTATAGTCCTTCAGAGTTTCACAGTACCATATTCATTCAAAAATGACTAATAATACTTGCTATCTTTAATGCTTTAAAGTTTACAAAATGTTCCATTACAAAATTCCTTGATGTCATCATAATTAGCTATCATTCCATCTCCCCCTGAGCCTCATTTCTCCTAAACCTATTCTTTATCCTCAAGAGAACCTCTAGCCTCTCTACCCCTCCCTGTTCTCCCAGGCTCCATTCTGGCTTTGCTTTCCTCCTTTCCAAATATTGATTCTACAGATAACCAATTCAAATCCCTATTGTCCCTTCCTGTCAATTCCCTGCCCTCTTATCTATTGCACTCATACCTAAGCAAACTGTAACCTCAGATTACCCTTACCACCCGCGTCCACTCCTACTCAAGGACCACTGAAGGATGTTGGTGGAAGTCAAGAAACCACATTGTTTGAATCTGTTACAACTTTACATAATTTAATCTCAACTGGGATTTCACTATATCAATATTATTCCTTTACACATCCTTAATAGCTTCTCCCATCCACCTCAGTGGTTGTTTCAGATTTTCTCTTCTCGCCTCAAAGCTCCCACAACACTCTTTCCCCTTTCCTCTTAGCATAGTACTTTCCCTTATATTTTATTGAGAAAATATCTTAATAAAAGCTTATTGAATTGAAGGAAGAGGAGTGCATTGCGGAGGTTCACCAAAGATGATAAGGAACCATTATACTCATCAGAAGACGTGAAAACTGTTTTATTTTTGCTCTGATTAGTCACATGTCTTTCTCCCACTATGGCTGAAAATTCTTTGCTTCTGTTCTACCATTTCATCTTTGGGATTTAAGATTTATGTATATATTTAGTGGCTTGGGATTTAAGATGTATGTATTAATTTTAGGATTGAAGGATACTAAACATTCTCTTGTGGGCATTATTTACTTCTAGCTAGTATTAATATATTAGTGTATGTAAAATGTAGATACACAAAATAGATCAGTTCTGTAATCAGTTGCTTCATCCAAGAATTTCTTGCAATTAAATCCATTGAGTGCCTGCATAGACCTTGGCCTAAAGGGCCCAAGGTCTCCCACTGCATCCTGGGTCATCTCCAGTCATTCTGATGAATATCTGGTCATTGGATTCCGGTGGTTCTGGAGGAGAAGTGAGGCTGGTGCCCTGCACAGCCCTCCCTCACTCAAAACAAAATCAAGTGCAAGTCATGTCATCACTTCTCTGATGGCATGGTCTTCTTTGGCAATGAAGGACAAACACAACAATCGAGAAAACAGAAGCCATTCACTCAAAACTCACTCTTCTCCCCAACTTTCCATCTCCAAATGCTTTGACATTATCCTCTTTTTCTTATTTTATTCTAGTCTCTAATGAATAGGGGACCTTTCGCCTCACCAAAGCCAATCCCTCAACTCTGGATTTTACCCTTTCTAGGCTTTTCTTTCTGAAAAAATCACTTCCACAATCAATCCACTTCCCTCTAAATTCAAATACCTTCCAATCTACCAGCTTCTTCCCTGCTACTTATAGATCTGCTCAGTTCTAATCCTTCCTTAAAAATACATGAGTTGACCTTACCATCCCTTCAAACCAACATCCTGTATCTTCCATCTCCCATACAAACTTCTAGAAAAAAATGTCTATTCTTATTGTCTCCATTTCTTTTCATATACTCCTCAAACTCTTGCAATTTGACCTGATTTCTTTGCTCAGCTGAAACTGTGCTCTCCAAAGATTTTATATTTACAAAATCCAGTGATCTTTTCTCAGTCCTAATCATCTCTTCAACATTTAACATTATTGATGACTCCTTCTTCCTGGGAATCATTTTCTGGGTTTTCATAAGAAAACCTCATTCTTTTCCTACTTTCTCTTGATCTCCCATTGCTATATTTCCATCCATGTCCTGACTCCCTAACTGTGGGTGGGCTTCAACCTATATTCCCAGACTTATTACACATTATTCATATTCAAATTCCAGTCAAGATGGTCAACTTGCAATGCTTCACAGATAACATTTCATTTTTCATCCTTATACCTTTTTATAGATAGTCCAGCATTCCTGTAATTTATTCCCTTCCCACCTTCCCTTCATACACCTCCTACATCAGACTTTCTCTGATCATCCAAGATTATCTCAGGGTGCCATGCAACCATAAAATTGTCTGTCTTTCTTGCTTATGTAACTTTCTGGATCTAAAATTTTGGATTTGAAGATTATAGATCCAGAGCCAAAAGAGATTCCAGAAGCCATATCATCTAAATCTTTCACATTTTAAATGTGGAAACCAAGGCTCAGAAAGCTTAAATGATTTGCTTCAGAGTTAACAGAACTTATATAATATGTTATGCCATAAGTTATGTTCTGCATATAATAGAAGTATATAACAGAGCTAAATCTTGGTCCTCTGACTCCAGAGACAATGTTCTTTCTACTTACTCTCTGTGTGATCTTGGGAAAAATTCCTTAATTTCTCTGAGCCTTAGTTCCCTCATCTATAAAATGAGAGGGTTGGACTAGATGGTTTCTGAGGTTCCTTCCAGCTCTCGAGCTATGATCCTATGATTCATTTTGTGATATTACATCATAGTAATAGATTGGATTTGTTCTGGGGGAAGGGTCCCTAGCCCCCTGGCCCCTCAGCCTCCACCCAAATCATTCCATATTTTCTTTGTACATAACCCATATCCTTTCTCCCACTAGAGTGTTTGCTCCTTGAGGTCAAGGGCTCTTTCACTTTGTCACTGACTATTTAATGTTGACCACAATGCCTATATATAACACATTACAATCAGCCAGTATTCATTAAAAGCAATGTTATATAATATATATTATAATTATAATATATATATCAGTACTATGTATTTCATGTATATAATGTAAATTATTTCATTTAGGCATTGAAACAACTTTGTGTGCCATACACTACAAGTATTCCTTTCCTCATTTTACAGAAGAGGAGCTAGAGGGTCAGAGAGCCATTTGGCTGTTTTTTTATCCACACAGATCATAAGTAACTGAGGCAGAATCCAGTTTTTTCTCAATTCTAAGTCAAATATTCCATCAGCCTCTCCACACTGGCCCATCTTTACATGCATTATCTCGCTCATTTCTCACAGTAACATTGATATGGCTGGTTCAAGTATTCCACCAAGAAACAGACTCCAAGAAGTCTTGTCAAGGTTACATGACTAATAAGTAGAGGGGGCCAGAACTTGAAACAGGTCTTCTGTCTCCAAACCAGCACACTTTCTCCTCTCCCATAGGACTTCACTTAAATGATGTGTGCTTTCTATTTAAAGAGGAAATTCCAAACACTTAATTATTCTGTGATTTCTTTCATTCTTTTTTTAAAAAAAATTAAACGTTTTTATTTAACGTTTTGAATTCCAAATTCTCTCCCTCTCTCTCTCTCCTTCCACACCCCAGATAGTGAACAATCAGATGTAAGTTATGCATGTGCAGTTATGTAAAACATTTCCATCGTAGCCATTTTGTGTGTGTCCTTGGTTGCTGAAGACCATACCATCAGAGAAATAATGACATGACTTGCACTTGACTTTGTTTTGAGTGAGGGAGGGCTGTGCAGGCCACCAGCCTCACTTCTCCTCCAGAGCCATCTGAATCCAGTGACCAGATATTCATCAGGATGACTAGAGATGGCCCAGGATGAGGCAGTTGGGGTGAAGTGACTTGACCAAGGTCACACAGCTAGTGCGGGTCAAGTGTCTGAGGTGAGATTTGACTCCTGCACTGGTGCTCTATCCACTGCACCACCTAGCTGCTCCTCAAGCCATTTTGTACAAGAAGACTAGAATAAAAAGAAAGAAAGAAAGTGAAAAAATAGCCTGCTTCATTCTGTATTCAATCCATATCAGTTCTCTCTCGGTGAATAGTATGCTTCTCCATTAGTCCTTTGGGATTGTCTTGGATCACTGTATTGCTGAGAGTAGTTAAGTCATTCACTGTTCTTTATTGGACAATACTGCTGTCACTGCATACAATGTACTTCTGGTTCTGTTCATTTCACTATGCATTAGGTCATGTAAGCCTTTCTAAGTTTTCCTGAAATCATCCTGCTCGTTATTTTGAACAGCACAATAATATTCCGTTACAATCATATAGCACAGCTTGTTTGGCCATTCCCCAATTGATGAGCATCCCTTTGGTTTCCTTTTCTTAACCACCACAGGAAGTTGCTATAAATATTTTTGTGTGGATGGGTCGTTTACCCTTTCCTGGACATCTTTGATATCCTTCATTCTTAGGAGGATCTAGTCTAAAAACTGTCTGAGCCTCACCATCATTGTGGTTGCTGTTGGTAATAACAGGATTGTTTTATGTTATTATTCTAGGACCATAAAGATTAGTGTACCTGATCCTACTCGAAGGAGAGGAATGGAAAAATTGGGCAAGAAAATAAGGACACAAACTACATGCTGTCCAAAATCCTCTCATTGGTCAGATACATATCTAGAAAGGAAGATGGTATTTGCTTGTTTACATATTTTATATTTACACTTTTCATTACTACTATTGTAGAAGCCACCTTTAAGAAACCGTGACTTTCCAGAGATTAAATTAACTCCTTGACTTTGGGTCCAAGGAGTCCATGCTTAGATTTCAGAGAGTCTATGAACTTTTTTTTCATATTTTGATAACTGTATTTCAATTTAATTGGGTTTCTTTTTAAACCTGTGTGTTTTATTTTATGTATTCAAAAAGCATTATCCTGAGAAAGGGTCCATAAGTTTCACCAGATTGACCCAGGGAACCACGACAGAAAAAAGGGTTAAGAACTACTGCCATACACATTTGTCTTTTTTGAATTTAGGGACCTCACAGACTGTGGTCATTCTCATTAAAGCTGGGCTGTGATTAATCATTTGTTTCTAGACCTAGTGATTCAATCCTCGCTCACAAAGAAGGTATTATCCAAAGAATCTGTCTCATTTTTGGTGTCTTGGTATGTCGCTGAGGAACAGCTTGTTCTAAGATGGGTAAACATAATTTATATTCTACTTCATTCTGTCTACAAAGGGCATTAAAAACATGATTAAAAAGGGAGTGTGTAAGAGGTAGAAAGAGACAGAGTCAAGAGACAGAAAAAGACTATGGAGAGGGGGAGAAGATTCTTTCTACACTCTCTTGGCTGAAAGACTGGCTCATATGGAATATGATTTCTCTTTAAAAAAAGACAAAAATGTAAACTGTGGACTCCTTACTGCTTACATCGGAGGTATACGTGTGTGTGTTCTATCTAAACTAACCATTCATTTGCTAATGTTTGTAAGAGTTTTGTGAACTTTGGGATATATACTCAAGCAATGGTGCCCTTGGAGGTATGATCAAAAAGGGAAGGAATTTAGGGTAAGAGATAATAATTTAGAATCACGTCCATGAAATGTGAGGAAATTATCAAGATTTAAACTGAGTCACATTCTTTTTGATATAGATGATTATGTATGCACAAAGTTCAGAAAGTTCATCTATACCATATAATTTGGATCCAAACATTTTCCCCAGTCTCCATATATTCTACAGCACTTGTCTGTACATCAGAGAAGGAAACAAAATTGAGAATATTTTCAACAAAAGTATTGTTATTCTTAGGGAAAGAATTCTAGGTGCTCAGAAGGGCATCTCCTGAAAAAAACAGCTTCCAAGTTTCCTATGTTGTTATTGTTGAGTAGTTTTTCCAGTCATGTTCCTATTTGGGGTTTTCTTGGCAAAGATGCTGAAATGATTTCCCATTTCCTTTTCTAGTTTGTATTACAGATGAAGAAACTGAGACAGAGTTAAGTGACTTGCTCAGGGTCACACAGCTAGTAAGTGTCTGAGGCCAGATTTGAATTCAGAAAGATAAGTCTTCCCGCCTCCAAGCCTGGTGCTCTATCCACTGCACCACCTAACTACCTCAGATTTCTTATAGATCCTCTCAAAGGCACTCCTTCATGCTACTGGAATGAAGGACCCTGGGAAGGGACTCTTCCCTTAGACCATATACCATCCATTATTACAATGTAATATCACAGAATGGATCATTGGATAACAGCTCTGAAGCTGGAAGGAACTTCAGAGACCATCTTGTCAAACCCCTTCCTTTTACAAATGAGAAAATTGAGGCTCAGAGAAGTTAAGGGAGTTTTCCCAAGTTCATAGAGATAATAAACAGAAAGAACACTGGCTCTGAAGTCAGAGGGCCAAGGTTCAACTCCTGAGTTTTACATTAACTATACTACAACTTGGAGCAAGTCATTTAACCTCCATGGCCTCAGTTTCCTCATTGGTTTGGACTATATGGCTGCTTGGGTCATTTGACTCTGGATCTATAATATTCAGATCCAGAAAGTAACAGAAACAAGGAAGACAGATTGTATAATAACATGGCACCCCTGATAATCTTTTCTAATTTTGTTTTTTTAACTCATCTAATTTTCTCCAAACTTACCTTTCTCTCAGATATCCTGTTGGCTAACAAATGCAAACAAGCACCCAGAAGCACTTCTCACTTGCCACAGCTAGCTGGTGTTGTGAAGAGAGCACTAAGCCTAGTCAGGAAGACCTGAGCTCAAATATGACCTGAGACAGCTATTAGCTGTATGATCCTGGGTAAGTCACTTAACCCTTCTTTGAGTTGGTTTCCTCATCTGTAAAAGGAGATAATAACACCTAACTCCCAAGTTGTTGTGAGGATCAAACTAGATAATATTTGTAAAGCTCTTGGCACGATACCTGGCACATATTAGGTGATGCTATATAACTGCTCGCTATTATTATTCTCATTAATTATGTGCATATAGACTAGATCTTTTGCCTACTCCCTGAAGACTCCTCTACCAAAACTGCCCACCAGATTTTTCCAGGGTCTTGTCGTTAGTGTCTAAAATACTGATATTGCTCTGTTGAAAGGCATTGGAACCCAGAGCTACCACAAATCCAGTGCTTGAAACATGAGTAAAACATATAATCTTCCATCACCCCTAATATTTACTCTTCCCATTCTCCCACAAATCCAGGCACAGCACCCCTACCGTATTACCTCAGAGACTGCCAGGTTCCAACACCAATCACTACTGTCAAGAGAACATCTGTTAAACTCGGAGACAGGAGTGTCAATGAATGGTTGCAGACAGCTGCACTGTCTTCTTTGCACAGCTGTCTGCATTGCCCATCATTTTCAACCCTAACCACTCACCAGATAGGTGTTTGTGGGTTAATTAGTATTAAAGAGTATTTTAGCAAATATAACCATCACAGAATTAGGCTCTAAGTTCCCCCTGATACAGACTAAATTCTGGGAGGTGGGGGAAGACTTTGGAGTGACAAGACATTTTAATCAAAGCTTAATTTTTGAATAATATTCAAGTAGTTTTAAATAGAGACATTCTGCTATTTTCACCAAACCACTATGTAAAGAAAGAGATATATACATCTTATTCATATGTAGAAGTTATGGACAGGTACTTTGATGTGCAACACCTCTTAAACTTCTTAAATTTAAATATGGGGTCATGAAAAAATTGACAACATTAAAAGTTTTCTGAATGCACAAAGACCAAAAATTAATTAAAAATCAGACATGAATCTGAGGTGCTTCTGTCGGTGCTTGCCTGTCTTGCATTGGGTAACTTTACCGTAGCCTCAGACCACTCAATGCCAAGGAGTACTGCCTAAATGCGAAAAGGGGTCCAGTAGAGAAAGCTTAAGAAGCCCTGTTATAGAGAACAAATATTACAATTTGCATGGATGAAGGTAATTTCCACACAGGAAATCATGAACTCATGATACATTGTTTTATATATATATATGTGTGTGTGTGTGTGTGTGTGTGTGTGTGTGTGTGTGTGTGTAATGTTTCTAATACATTTTTACTAAAATGTTATGTGTTCTTTTCCTAAGTTTTTCTTCTTTATAGCTCTCAGATGTGACTAGAAGGTACAATAGCTTAAGAACCAGATTTTGGGATCAGGAAGACCTGAGTGCAAATCCTGCCTCAGTCACAGTTTACTAAACCTTAAGTCGATTGACCCTTCTTAGACTCAGTTCCCTCACATGTAAAACAGACATAATAAGACACTTTTTTGAAGTTTAAAGCATCGTATAAATATTAACTGTTATTTCCATCTTTGAGTATTTTATAGGTCCTTGTCTTGAATTTTGTTAGATTCACATTTTAACTACAGAAAGCTTTTTATTGTGTCAGTTGTGTTAAAAAACCAAAGAAAATTTTATCTACTCATGGAATCCTAAAATTTTAGGGTATCATCTAGATGTATTTTCACAAGATTTTTCAAGGAAAAGTACTGAGAAGCAGACTGGAAAGAAACACAAAGACTTTAATCCCAGATTTGCCTCAAGCATTTACTGAGTATATGCTAATAAATATGGAATTAAGGTCATGTCAACACTATTTCAACACAACCAATCAAAATCATGAAGATCTTACCAGTTACTCATAGGGGTTGTTTAAAGGCATCAGGAAGTAGACTGGAGATGGCATGTTTGGAGACTGGCTTGTGAGTGACAGAGGAAGAAACACAGATGGAGAACTAACATTGGTGTGAAGGACTTTATTGACCAAGAAAGGGGTTCATTAACCTATATGAAAAGGAAAAGATGAACTATAATATGGGCTTATATGGAATCAAAGACTGATTCTAGGAGAGTCAGTCTGTTTGCAGGAGCTTGGGGAAAGTGAACGATGAGGGAGATTCAGAGTATTTCTACCAGAAAAACAAATAAAGGGAAGAAGTTAAGAAAAGTCGATAAGACAAGCGGAAGTTGTACAGTCCTGAAGTGAGTACATGAGGAGCCTGGGTCCTCACGTAGGTGCGTATGTATGCATGTGTATATATGCATATATATATATATATATATATGCATATATATGTACACACATATTTTGGGATGTGCTGTAAATAATAATATGATAACACTATTTATAATTCTATAATAATATTTATTAATAGCCAACATTTACATACCATCTAGCATATACCAAACCCTTTACTATTATTATCTCATCTGATCTTCCCTAAAACCCTGGGAGGTAGGTGTTATTAGCATCCTTATTTTACAAATTGGGAAACTGAGGCAAACCGAGATGAAATAACTTACCCAGAGTCACATAGCTAATAGGTGTCTGAGGGCAAATTTGAACTCAAGTCTCCCTGACTTTAGATCTGGTACTCTATCCCCTGTTCCACTAGCTGCCCCTATGTTAGCATAGAGATCAATGATAAGAGAGTGTTAATCAGATTTATCTCAGATCTCTTATCTAAATAGACTACTTCCTGAACTTTCCTAGTCGGTTTTAGAAAGATGTTGTCCACATGGTATTGGAGGACCTTGAGCATAAGATATCTATATCTATAAGTAGCAAGTTTATGACATGTCACCAAAGGTCAACTCATCATCTCCCCTCTAAAAGTCCCCCTTTCCCTGACTTCCCCATTTCCACTGATGGCTTCCTCATCCCTCTGACTTGAAAGCTTAGAATCATCTTTGACTCTTCTTCCTCCCCTTACTCAATCAATCATTTATTAAGTGTTCATTATATGCCAAACACCGTGCTAAAAGCTGGAGCTACAGGTACAAAGAATAAAACAATCCCTTCTCACAATAGGCTTATATTTTAATGGAGGAGATAATAAGCATGCCCTAAAGTATAAACATTAAGTTCAACACAAATAGATACAAATATAAATGAATACAAATATATACAAAATTGTTAAATATAAAGTAGCTTGGAAGAGAAAACACTGGTTGCGGGGAGGGGGGGCGAGTAGAGAAACGATTTATTCAGAAGATAATACCTGGTCTGTATTTTAAAGGAAGGCACTCTGTGAGATGGAGGCCAGAAGGGAGTGCATCTCAAGCATGGGAGACCACCAGAACAATGACAGCAAAGGGGAGATGAAATATCATGTGTGAAGAACAGAAAGAAGACCAGTTGGGCATGAATAAAGAGTGGAGGGAGGTGGGGAGTAATGGCCAATAAGGTTAGAAAAATAGGCTGCCAAACAGCTGTCAACTCTAGGACTCACCTATGCAATTTAGATGTTTTTCTCCACTCATACAATTACCACCCCTCACCCACCTCCTTTCTTAGACTATTGTAATATATAATCTTTTAACTGGTTTCCCTGCCTCCAATCTCTCCCCTCCAACCCAGCCAAACAAAGCTGCCAAAATAATTTTCCTTATGTATAATATCTGAACATAGCACTCTCCTGCTCAAGAAATTGAAGTGGCTCCCTATTACCTGTTAATAACATTTTCTCCATCCATCAATTATTTGCTGTGAGAACTAGAGCAAGAGCTAAAACCTGAGATTGAGCCTAAGAGAAATGAAAATGGAGCACTCTGAAGAAGAAAAAAGAATGGAGAGAGGGAGTAAAAATAAATTAATTTTGTTTTCAATTAAGTTTTATGAATACTTTTAAAAATATCTTATGATCATAGATTTAGAACTTGGAAGGAACTTCAGAAGCCATCTACTGCAATCCCCTCAATTTAGAGATGAGGAAAATGAAGCCCAGAGAGCCTAAAGAACTTGCCCAAGGCCACATTGTCATTTCTGGCTATGCCCCCTACACACACGCATGCACGCACATGCACATGCACACGCAAACACACACACACACACACACACACACACACACTAGAACTGAACCTTCCTTTGTAATAAAAACAAGAGAAACAGTTAAGCAAAGACAACTGAGTGACCACATTTTACAATATAGACGACATTCTTCCCTTGTAGTTCCCTAGAACTATGCCTAGAACTGTCATTATCTGTTCCCTGGAATCATGATCATCCTCTCCATCCAATCCTTTTTCCAAGGGACAAATCTGTTTTGAATATTATTCTGTCAATAACAGAAAGCTGCCTGCTTAATCCAACGTGACTTTTTGGGACTCGCTATGGTTCTGGGCAGAGCTAAGGTGCGAATAAGGAGAATTCTTCTCTCCACCCTTCTTCCCATTCCAAACAGCTAGAAGGAATGTCACTTGTAATTATGATATGGCCAAGATGGCTAAGCAGGTCAACTGCTAACATACCTGTAGGATAAAATAACAAGCTCTTCAATTTAGCATATAAGGAATTTTACAGTCTGGCTCCAACCTGCCTTTCCAATCTTATTTCATATCATTTCCCTTCATACTTAAGTTCCCTGATTTTATTCAGCTGTTTCCTACCCCATGCATTCACACTGGCCATCCCCTAGGCCTACAAAACATTCCTTCCTCTTCCTAAAGAAATGTTTCTCTTCCTTCCAAGGACCAGCTCACTTTCTGCCTTCTCCATGAAGTCTACTTTCATACCTTGAGCTGAAATGAGCCCTTTGTCTGTGCCTCTATCACACTCTACCACTCTAATGCTTATTTGTCTTCATGTTTATTATGTATATCCTTAGTAGACTATAAGATTTTTGGGAATATGGATTGTTTAGTTTATCATTGATGTATTCCCAGTGCCTAATAAAGTGCTTTCGAGCATAGAAGTTGTTTAGTATTTGAAATACATCAAAGCAAGGGCAGGATTATAAAGAAAGGACACTAATTTGGCCAGTGAAAGATATATGTAAAGTCTTTGCCAAATGATTGCCATTTTAAATTTCTGTTCTTTCTATTTTATCAAGCCACCCGTAGCCTCAACTGGATAATATACCAATGTGAGAAATGAATATTCCTCTCATATTTAGTAACTATTTCATTAGATACAAGGTGTCCCTCTTTCCTACTTCCTTATCTAGAAATCAACCGATGTGGGAAGTCTCTCATAGAGATTTATCCAAGCTGAGATCTAATCAAACAGTAAAAGAAATTCTAAGTTTGGGCTAATGGGTGTATTCCTGTTTATTGTGTTGGCTCAGACAGGCCTGGGAAAAATGCTGATTCTCCCCATCATAAAGAGATGTAATATGGAAATTGATGTCTCTCTGACCAACATTTGAGTGACCTAAGTCATGTACTGCAAGATAGCCCACCTCCCATTGTGTTAACAAATCACAGCTGATTGCCATCCCTTGGAAACATCTACTTTTCAAAGGGCATATAAATTGTGACTCCACTGCTAGTAGGGGTCTTTGGTCTAAGAGAGGTGACTAAATGAACATCCTTTTATTAATAATCTACTGGCTTCGTTAATAAAATGATTAAATTCAGAAACTATGTCTCAAACCTTTTTAATCATCACACTAGGATGTAAATAAAAGTTATGGTTGTTAATGGGGGCTCCAATCATTGTCACTAATTTTCTTTTTTTTTTAATTTTTTAATTGATGAAATAAAGCATTTCCTTCACATAGTATGGTTTTTAAAAGATGATTGTACATGAAATTGCAAATCAATTATGTACAACTTGCTGTTCTTTTAAAATATATAATAAAGTTATAATGTTTCTTTTTTTTCTTTCCCCCACCCTAGAGATGACTACCACTAAACACAAATATGTGTGTGTGTGTGTGCACATGCATAAAATAATTCTATACATACTTCTATTAATCATTTCTTTCTCTGGATGCAGATAGCATCTTCCTTCATACATCCTTTGCTGTTAATTTGGGTATTTATAATAGTCAAAATGACTTAGCCACTCAAAGTGGTTGTTAAAACACTATTGCTGTTACTGTATATGTTTTCTTGCTTTTACTTATTTGATTCTTCATTATTTCATGCAAGTCTATCCATGTATTTCTAAGATCATTGATCTCATCATTCCTTATAGCACAGTAGTATTTTATCAAAATCATATACCACAACTTGTTTGACTGTCACTATTTTTCAAAATATCTCATTGCAAGCTTTATTTCCCTACATCTGTCACAACCTGGTTTCTGCTCCTTAAAAGGAAGCTACTTGTTTGTGACCAAGATATAAGTTGGGACACAAAGCTTTGGCCATGTTATGAAATTAGGCTTCTAAAGGGGCTCTGTTAGAGGCAGCTAGGTCATGTTCTGCCAACCCTGGAATGAGGAAGACTCATCTTCATGAGTTCAAATCCAGCCTCAGATACTTACTAGCAATGTGACCCTGGGCAAGTCACTTCACCCTGTTTTCCTCAGTTTCCTCATCTGTCAAATGAGCTGGAAAAGGAAATGGCAAACCACTCTACTATCTTTCCCAAGAAAATCCCAAATGGGATCACAAAGAATCTGAAATGAATGAAAATGACTGAAAAATGAAAAGGGGCTTTATCATTGGGTAATTGAAAAATACTAGACTGAAAGAATACAAATCCTGACTCTGCTGTTTGGATAACTCTAGGACCTTGAGTAAATCATTCCTCTTAGCCTAGATGATCTCAAAGATTCCTACCAGGTCCAGCTCAAGAAATGATGATTTTAAAGTGTCATTTCAAACATTCCATTTCGCTTCTGAAGTAGCATTGTAATAAAACACTGAACTCAAAAACCTGGATTCAAAATTGCCTCAGATACTTACTAGCTACACAACCCTGAGCGAGTCATTCAAACTCCCTATGTCTCATTGGACTTGATGGTCTCTAATATCCCTTTCAGCACTGAACCTATGATCCTATGGCCCTATCAAAGAATTTCATAAGAAAATATTTCCTGCGAAATCATACAACTATATTCAAATGTTTAAGGTGATGGTCAAATGATCATAGAAGTTTACAACTGGGAGGAAATGTAAGATCATCTGATCCAAATCCCTTATTTTAAAGGGGAGGAAACTAAAACTTAGATGGTTGAAGTGTGTTGTCCAAAAATGTACAATTGCTGGGTGACAGCATTAAAGACAGATCCCAGGTCTCCTTATTCCTATTTTATGGGTACAGTTTGTTTGTCCTTTCCTTCTACCATGAAATAATGATCTTCTGTGGAAATAGTTTTTTTGGGAACTCCTGACTATATAATTAAGTTCTTTCCATGAAATTAAACATGGACCAATATTCCTAAAGTCTAAAAGAAATTATATGTGTATGGATGCACACTTGCACTGACTGGGAAGGAGTGTGATAACCAGCTCTCAAAGAGAGGGTATCTCTTGGATGTCTTGGCCACAGACACCTTCATTAGGTGGAGGTGATGATCTCCAAAAGAAACATCAAAGTTTTCTAATGTAAATATGGTAATAGGTTCAATGAGGAAGTTATAAGATACATCTAGTTCTATATTCCCTCTTTGTCTGACTTTTCGAGAAACCTCCATGTAATTGTTGAAGGGCGTTGCTTGAATTCTCTTAGCCTAATACTAAAAATAATTCCTTATATTTGTTCAACACATTAAGTTTCTGAAGGAATTTCACATACCTGAACGTTACCTTCATAAAGAAAGGTTGAGATGGCCAAGAGAAGAAGGGATAACAAGGGAATGTGTAGGGTTTGAAGCCCTAATGCCTTTTGAAAACACTTTTTGGAGAAGACAAAGTCACTCTCTAGGAACAGGAGAAGGGTACTATGACTTTTGCATGCATATATGCACATGTACACACACAAACAGACATTTGTTTAAGAATGAAAATTAGTGGATCAACTTAATCCATCATGAAGGAACACTGTGTCAAAGCAGTGTTCTTTTGGTTGTTGTGGCTTCTGTGTGAGTGGTTCCCAACCACAGGAGTATCTGGTAGCCATCTGAGAGAAGTTGGATTGGTTAAGAAGATGGGACTGGTTGTGGCAAATGCAGGTAGAGCTAGTACATATTGTTCAGACCTGGAAAAAAATTTTCCAACATAATAATTTTCAAAAAGTATTTATTGGCAGAACATGGTTAGCCTACTGTTAAAAATATGCATAGAGATGCTGAACCTGAGTTTTTATCCCACCCTTTTCCTCTCTCCCACCCTTTTTGCCTGTCCTTACTTCTCATGTTACACCTCCACATTCCACCCCTACTAACTTTGCCCTGTACATCGATGTTTATATACAGACCTTCCCAAACACATATACATGTGTAAATACACACAGACACAAACATATATTTCCATCATAAACTGAAATTGGTGGGACATTGTTACTGTAGTGTTTTGAGACTTTTAAGATGAGAGGTTTGTTTTCCACTGAAAATGGTGCTTTCATATGATTTTGGAAACATTATTAATGTTGATAGCACCACCATCCTTCCAGTCACCCAGAAGCATGGTCATGGCTGAGAGAAATCACCATGCCATATGCTCTGATTCCTTTCAGAGTCCATCACTATGGTAAGCTCTGGGAATTTAATATATATTTCTTCCTAATATATTTCCTTCAAAAATTATATAATTTCCATTTATGGGAAATCAGAAAGACATGATCAGATAGACAATTCTTTTATCTTTAAATTGTCAAATATCTTTTTTTGTTTCATCCTGTCAAAATCACATATTTTGACTAGTTTTAAACTGAGCATATAGCAGACCAGCTTCTCCTTGATCTTTTCCTTTCAGATAAAATCTTGAATTGTCATTAGACTCTTTCTGCAATGTTTTTTCTCCCCAAGCACAACATGCCAGGATTTAGTTTCTCCTTTCCCTAGTCTGTATCAACATCATAAAAGATTTGAAGTTTCACCTTTCAGGTGAATCTTTTCATCTCTTTCTCTTCTTCCAAGCATCACAAAGGAGATAAAGCAATTGTCCTTGAGTTGAAAATCTGTTATTAAAAATAATGATGGAAAAAATGTAAGTTCATTTAGTGGGAAGACTTTGTACCTTTATTCCTCTCTGGGCTCTACTCCTGACTTTTTGAACTTGTTTCTGTACCCTTCCCTAGCATTCTTCTCACCCTGGAAGATTCCTTCACCGCTGTGGCCACTTTCTTTGATGGATCATTTCCTCCTGGAACCTCCATCTTCAAGATATTTCCCAAGCCAACCATATTTACTCTTTCATTCCTCAGTCAGCTCTCCGCTTTTGACTCTCCAAACTTCTTACTCTACTATGCACCACCCCCACACATTTCATGGATATCTTTCCCTTCCTATCATCTTTCAGCCTTCTTTTATGTATTATCTTTTCCCCCATTAGAATATAAGCTCCTTGAGGGCAAGAACTATCTTTCTATTTGCTTCTATGTGTATTCTCAACACTTAGCACCAAGTTTGGCAGATGATCAGCATTTAATAAATGCTTACTGGCTTGACTTTGTAAGTTGCTTTAGTTTAACTGGGGACAGTGTGCTATAGGCATCTACCTTGAATGAGGATGAAAGTAATCAGGCTTCCTAAGGGGAAAATATCAATTATACCTTAAAACTGTCACAAAATGCATCTACTTCACCCCCTACCAAAAAATACTTGCCTTATCATTCAAGTGAAAAAGATCAAACTGTAAAGGAAAGCACCAATCATATTTCAGGTCGGAGAGTAACAAATCTATGATTCTGTGCCAAGTGGAGCCCAGCACAGTAACCAATAAGGTATTAGTTTCTAACAGTGTTGTCAATTGAACATTATCTGTTTGTAAAAATAGAAAAAACTTGGCACCAGAATTTCCATACCTCCTTCCTGTTGTCTGCAATTCTCACCTTCCCACTCTCCACCTCCCTACCACCACACCATAAAAAAGTTGCAATACGGTTTGAGTTGGGAATCTTCTGGAAGCATCTTTGGTGCATATAATGCTCAAAACAATGAAAGAATAAATTGGGAGAAGATTGTGTCAGGTAATGTTTATGATTTGCAAAATGTCAGAAGCATTTCTCTAGTTTATTTGTGGCTCTCTCACAGGTCTCCCGTAAATTTAGATACATCACTCACTCAGTTCCTTGGCTATTTTATTGAGAATGACTCCCTCTGCTATGTAAAAACCTCTTCAAAGATCTGCTGAGATTATGTGATTGACTATTTGTGAAGTCATTTTAGTTTCCTGGGTGGTCTGTGTTATCTAAGTATGATTATATGGCTATTGATGTCAGAGAATCCAAACTGGTCTCATCTAAGTAAAAAACTCCCCAGTGTTATCTCAACACATTTAAAGAGGATTCTAAAATATTAATGTCCCATCGAAAAGCCAGAGACATTCTTAAAGACTTGGAAACAAAACCCAAAGTGCAAAAAGTTACTCTCCTAAACTTGAGGGAAAAGCCCAGTAATGATGGCTTGTCTTTGTATTTTCTTTTCTCTGAGCCATAACTAAATGGGGCAGCTGGGGTTTGTCTCAGGGTCCTAAAATCTAGAGCAGAAGTTCTTAACACTTTTGTGTCATGGATCCCTTTGGCAGTCTGGTGAAATCTATGGACAGAAAAAATATTTGTTGCCTACCTTTATAATTAAAGGAAACGAGAAATTTCAGTTAGAGGTTAGTGAAAAACAAAGATGTAATTTTTTTTCCCACCCAAGTTAATAAACCTCCTGAAATCCATGGACTTCATGTTCTTAACATGAATCCCCTGATCTAGGGGATTCTATCAGCACTGTCAAAGGCTGTGCTTTTTCTTCTCATTTTCCATGGCTATACACCCCAGGTGAGCTCTCCCTATCACCTGATCTGCCCACTTTGCTCAATGTGCAGAATTCCTAGTTATGGCTCTGCTCCTTCCTCAGAGGAGTGCAAAGTACTTCATAGATATCTAGTGACAAATGGTAGCATTCACCTCATTTTACACAACTGGGGCAGAAATCAGTTAGGGAGATACCTATAGCTATTTAGTAAATAAATGTAGAAAGTGACTGAATGATGAGTTCCCTTGATTTGACCAAACGTTTTGTTCCCTGAGTCAAACAAATGTGCAGTGAAATCATCCCACTTGCCAAGTCAATATCTGTCTTTTTTTTTGATGCTCCTCAGTTTCTAGATTTGTTTTAGCTCCTCTGCCAGAGCTGCAAACCTTATTTATTTATTTTTTCTGTGTAAATGTTTGTGGTTTTTGCTAAATGGATCAGTTATATCAACACGTCCTACCACATTATTAGTTTTATCAAATAACAGAATGTACAGCCTGCCAGCCAGAATGTGTTTGGTGTATGTCTATCCAGTACATCTTGTAACAACCCTTTTCTAATATAGTTTAGATTTTTTCCTTGTAAGTTAACACATTTATCAGCCCATATTTCAAGGCAAATTTTCTAGTGCATAATTTCTGCAGGAGAATTTTCCCTGTTAATGGGATCCATAGACACTAAAATGCTTCATTCCCTATTTCTGTGTGCATGGAAATTGCTGACTGTTGAAAAACAAAATGTTGACTGGATGGAAGAAAGGAAGGAAAACAAGGGAGGGAGGGATGAAGAGTAGGAGGGATAGAGAAAGGAAGCGGGGTGGGGGGAGAAGGAAGGAAATAAGTTTTGTTTTTCTGGGTTTTTTATTAAGCACTTATTACGTGCCAGGCACTAGGCTAAACATTTTATAAATATTATCCCATTTGAGCCTTGTAACAACCCAAGTAGGTGCTACAATAATCTCTATTTTACAAATGAGAAAACTAGAGGCAGACAGAGGTTAAGTGATTTGCCCAGGGTCATACTTGTAATACACGTCTGAGAACAGATTTGAATTCAGGTCTTCCTGACACCAGGCCTAGTAGTGCTTCCTCCTAGTTATTGTATGCCTTGTGCCTCTACATTTATCAGCCTAGTTTTTCTCCATTAATTCCTTGTGATCCTTTTTGGTGGCCATCACTCTGTCTGGGGGCTGTGGAGTTCTCAAACATTTGGGTTTGGCTGGAAGAGCAAATCTGCTGCATCCAACACATTTTCTTTTAATTGCTAAGCCCATGTGTATTTTAGGAGGAAATTTGATCCATATGTTTCTGATTCATCTACATTGAAGTCACCAAAATGTTTTGTAAGAGAGACTGAGATGAGTCTTTTCTTTCCCTTAGAGACAGGAAGTCGAGGTTGTGAGGAGGAAGTTACCCCCAAACCCATCCTGACCTAGGGTTCATTGGTTAAAAAAAAGAAAAAGCCAAACTTTATGAGGTTTGCATGGGACTTCGCTGGTTCCAAAGCATTTTCCTAGCCCATTCCCATTATAACCCAAGTTACCAAGGTCCAAGCTATCTTTTGTGTCTATGGAGCAGCACATGAGAGCAAATCTCTTCTTTTCAGATTGAAGATTCTCTGTAGGAAATGACTTGATTTTGCCTCATGGTTTGTGTAGGGGTAGAGAAAGGTATGTATTGACCACTTTGCCATGGAACAACTCTGGTATCCTGGTATTTCCCTTATAATTGGTGACTCTCCGATGTCATTAGTCCATAGAGAATACAACACGAGAGAACGGTCTTCTAGGGATTGAGACTCTTGCCAGAGAGTGTTTTGTGGGCTTTCTTGACAAGCTTCCTCCACCCACTGTCATTTGCCAATTAGGCCTAGGATTTGAAGAAACTTTAAAGTCAACCAGTGTGTTTATCCATGTGGATCTCAAGGTCCAACAGTTTCATTAGCAGAGAAAAACAATTGGTGAGAGAGAGAATGTCTGTGAGCCTAGAGAAATAATGATGTTTGGGTGCTTTGATTTCTTCAGAGACTTCCCCACCACATTGAATCACTCCCCTTTATCTTTCCAAACCATCTCACCACCCTTCCCTTGTGACCCACCTCTGCATGCTAATGTCCTAAACCAAAAGCAAACTCATCATTCGCTGGCCAGACAAGGTTTTCCAAGATCTCTCTGCTCTAATTACTGAGCTGCTGCTGCCATAGCCTTGAAAACAGTTGAAGATGTGTAATGCTTCCTTCCCGTGTGCAAAACACATGGCTACCAGATATTCCGGTGGTCAGGAGTACAGAGTCACTCAAAAGTCACTGATATAACCATGATGATGGTGCTGCCTTATGCAGTCGTGGTCCTCGTGGTGAGAAATTGGGATGCTGCCCTAGCATGCCAATTCATCCCTTGAACAAACAGGGGGACATGTGTAGAGTTGGCTTCAGGGTGATTATCCCAAGACTCAGAATTCAGAGAATGCTCTCCTGCTAGCTATTGGGTAGTTCCCTGTGAGGGGAAAGGAATGTGGTTCTGTTAGCTTGTTCTAAAAGAGACCTGACATTTTCTGGAACATTGAACACATATGAATACACCCAAAGAGTGAGTTAACCCTGTCTAGCAAAAAGGTTTTAGTACTCAAAGCTCATAGAAATTCTGCACAGCCTATGGAATTCAGAATCAGTTTTCCTTAAACTATTTCTCTCATTTCTTTAGGCATGCAAAGGTTCTTGGAGGTTGTTTGAGTTTTCACCCCATGTGGAATCCTTTGTACAAAACTTCTGACAAGTAGCTGAATATCCAGTCTATGTTGAACACTTCTGGTGGCAGCAAACTTACTGCCTCATGTACTTTTCGTTGATTTCTATTTATCCTCTTTCTATTTATTCTGTAGATGACTACATAGGGACCTCTTGCCTCCCCTTTCCATGAGGATAGGGATTGATTTACTATTTGCATTTGTATCATCACTGCTGATTTAGTACGTTATCTCTTCAAAGACTTTTCAGGAGGTTAGCATTTAAAAGAACAGAAAAAGTTCTTTTACATAAAGAACAAAATGAGTTCAATCAATTGTTAAATGATATAAGATATTGCTGCATTTTGATAGCTAAAAGGAAAAGAACTCTGGTTTAATAAAAACTGCTAAAATATATGCATGATGAAGCACAGCTTTCAAATGGGATTTGAGCATCCTGGGACATAAAATGAAAGTAGGATAAACATAAAGACGCAAAAAGCCTTTGTAAAAAGATGTATGATGATGAGTCATCCCAAAATTGCCTTGTATTTATTTTTATATACTTTAATGTATACACCCCAAAAGAAAGTAACTTCCCAGAGGACATGGGCTGATTCATTGTGTTCCCCAAGCCTAGCACAGTGCCTGGCACAAAATAGTGTTTAATAAATGCTTGTTGACTGAGTATTTTTGATTTCTTGCTTATCTAGTCTGTTCCATTGATCTACTTTTCCATTTTGTTGTTCAGTCATTTCAGAGTCTTTGCAACCCTATCTGGGGTTTTCTTGGGAAAGATACTGGAGTGGTTTGTCATTTCCTTCTCCAGCTCATTTTACAGATGAGGAAACTGAGGCAAAGAGGATTAAGGGATTTGCCCAGGGTTACACAGCCAGTAAGTGTCAGGTCAGATTTGAACTCATGAAGATGAGCTTTCCTGACTCCGGTCCTAGAATTCTATCCACTGAGTCACCTAGATGCTCTCTGTACCACCTACCTGCCCCTAATAAAAAAATTACATTTTTTAACCAGCTCCAAGTGGTTTTGGTAATTATAGTTTTATACAATGGTTTGAGGTCATGAAGTGCTATTCCCCCACCTTCCCCCCCTTTATTTCCCTTTAGGTCCCAGACATTTTGTTCTTCCAAATTTTAACCTGATTTTGTCTCATTCTGTAGAGTGACCCCTTGGTAATTTGATTGATATAGCATTATGTCTGCAAATTGCTGTAGATAATATCTCTTTAAATTATATTGTCATGGTCCAATTATAAGCAATACATAGCCTTTTAGTTACTTAAGATTTTATTTCTAAGAAGAGTATTTTGCAACTTATTCATATAAGTCTTGAGTGAGGTAGACTGACCACCAGATACTACATACATTTTGTAGTTATTTTGTATATGATTTCTTTTTCTATCTTTTATCTATCATTTTTTAAATTTTTTATAGGGATGCTGATAAATTTTGTGTATCTATTTTGCATCTCATGGTTTAATTTTTAAAAAACTACTGTTTGCTGATTCTATAAAGTTTTCAAAGGAAACCTTCATGCCATCTGCAAAAATGATAATTTTGTTTCTTCTTTACCAATTATTGAGGTTTTAGTATTATTCTCTTGTGATATTTCTATTGCTGCCATTTTTAGAACTACAACAAATAACAATGGAAAAGAGTGGCATTGAAATATTTCTTTTAAATACACAAAAGGGAACAGAGGGAGTCATAGATTAGTGCAACATCTTTGAAAATGACATGTTGAATTTATTATATACTTAAAAAGAAAAGCAAATTGTACATAAAAGAGATTTTCAGTGTTGTATACAAAACCTAGCACAGTGCCTGGCATAGAATGGGTGTATAATAAATGCTTGTTGACTGATTGTTTATGATTCTTCTGTTTTCTGTTCTAATAAGGATATAGAAATATTTATTTTATTTAGTGTTTCCTAAATAGAGAATAAAATAAAATTCAAAGGAAGGAGAAGAAATATCAAGTCTCTCCAATCCATCCCACACAAGGCTGTCTGACCATATCATGGTCAATTGGCTCTCTCTACTAGTTCCCTATCAACTTTAAGGTCAAATACAAACTCCTCTTTTTGATATTTCAAGTCTTTCATGATCCAACCTAATTTTCTTATATTATTACGTTACTTTCCTGCACATACTCTTCAGTCTAGTCAAATTGGCCTTGTTATTGTACCTATGTGATTTTAAATACTCCAACCTCATGTCTTTGAACAAACTCTCCCCATGCCTGCAAAGTCCTCTTCCTCACTTCTACCTCTTAGAATTCCTAGTTTACTTCAGCACTCAACTCAAATGTCACTTTTGTAAGGTATCATGTTGCATTTTTATTTCAATGATGTAAAATAATTTTTATTAAGCTTGCCCTTAATTTTTCAGGATTTCTATTTTTGTACTTAATTGGGGATTTTAAATTTGTTCTTTTTCTAGTTTTTCTTTTTACTGCATGTCCAATTCGCTGATCTGTTCTCTCTCTCTCTCTCTCTCTCTCTCTCTCTCTCTCTCTCTCTCTCTCTCTCTCTCTCTCTCTCTCTCTATTTCTGTTTTTATTGATTTAAGCATTTAGAGATATAAATTTTCTCCTAAGTATTGCTTTAGTGGCATCTCACACATTTTGGTATGTTGACTCATTGTTGTCATTATATGTAATAAAATTATTGATTGTTTCTATGATTTGCTTTTTTGCCCACTCATTCTTTAGTTTGTTTTAGATTGCTTAGTTCCCAACTAATTTTTAATATTTGCTTCCAAGACCCTTTATTGGATGTAATTTTGATTGCATTATGGTCTGCAAATGGATGCATTTAATATTCTTTTCTGCCTTTGGTTCTGAGGTTTTTATGCCCAAATACATGGTTCATTTTTTGTGAAGATGCCATGTACAGCTGACAAAAAATATTCTCCTTTGTATTCTTATTTATTTTTCTCCAGAGTTGTATCATATCTAACTTTTCTATTCATCTTTTAACTTCTTTCTTATTTATTTTATGGTTGGATTTACCTAGTTCTGAGAGGGTACAATTGAGGTCCCCCCAATATAGTTTTGCTATCTATTTTCTCCTGTAACTCATTTAACTTTTCCTTTAAGAATTTGGATGTTCTCCCATTTGGTGCATATAAATTTAGTATTTCCATCTGTTGTCTATGGTACCTTTTAGTAAAATATAGTTTCCCTGGTTATCTCTTTTAATTGGGTCATTTTTTAATTTTGCTTTTTCTGAGATGGTAATTGCTACCTCTGCCTTTTTTTTTTAACTTTGGCTAAAGAATGACAAAATCTGGTCCAGCCCCTTATTTCAACCCTATGAGTGTCTTTCTGTTTCAAGTATGTAACTTGTAAACAGCATATTGTTGGATCCTGGTTTCTAATCCATTCTACTATACTCTTCTTTTTTATGGGTGAGTTTATCCTACTCACCTTCAGAATTCTGATTAATAGCTGCACATTTCCATCTGTCCTATTTTTTTCTGTTTATTCTTCTCTCTCTCTCTCTCTCTCTCTCTCTCTCTCTCTCTCTCTCTCTCTCTCTCTCTCTCTCTTATTACCTCTTTTCATCCTTTATACCCTTCTCAAAAGTAAATTTTGCTTCTGACCACTACCTCCTTTTATCTATTCTTCCTTTTATCCTCTTCCCTTTTCTCTTAGCCCCTTTCCCTCCTATTTTCCTGACAGATAGGATACATTTCTATATTCAGTTAAGAATGTTTCTATATTCTTCCCTCTTTGAACCAATTCTGAGAATAAGGTTCAAGTGTTGCCCACTCTCCTCACTTTCCCTTCCACTGTAAGAACTTTCAAGTGTGCCTCTTTTATGTGAGCTAATTTTCCCCATTCTACCTCTCCCTTTCCCCTTCTCCCAAATGCATCCCTCTTTTTCATCCCTTCATTTTTCTGAGATCATCTCAGTATAATTGACTCATGTCCATGTCATCTGTTTTTGCAGTCTCCTAATTGCCATAATAATGAAGTTCTTAGAAGTTACATGTATCATCTTCCCATACTGGAATGTAAACAGTTTAACCTTATTAAGTCTCTTTCATGTTTACTTTTTTATGCTTCCTTAAGTCTTGTGTTAGATATCAAATTTTCTGTTCAGCTTTAGTTTTTCCATTGGAAATGCTTGAAAGTCATCTATTTCATTAAATGACCATTTTCTCCCTAAATCATTATACTTAGTTTCGCTGGGAAGGGGATTCTTGGTTGCAATCCTAGATCAGGGGTAGGGAACCTGCAGCCTCAAGGCCACATGTGGCCCTCTAAGTCCTCAAATGTGGCCCTTTGACTGAATCTAAACTTCACAGAACAAGGACTCTTAATAAAAGGATTTGTTCTGTAAAACTTGGACTCAATCAAAAAAGGCCACACCCGAGGACCTAGAAGGTCACATGTGGCCTCAAGGCTACAGATTCCCCATCCCTGTTCTAGATCCTTTGACTTCCAGAATATCATATTCCAAGCTCTCCAGTTCTTTAACTTGAAAGCAGATAAATCTTGTGTGATCCTGCCTGTGGCTCTTCAATGACCACTTGTAATATTGTCTCCTTGATCTGGGAGCTCTAGAATCTGTCTGCCATATTTCTGGGAATTTTCATTGTGGGATCTCTTCCAAAAGGTAATTGGTGGATCTTTTTATTTTATTTTACCCCTGATTCTAAAATATTGAGGCAGTTTTCCTTTATAATTTCTTGAAATTTGATGTCTAGCTCTTTTTTTTTAATCATGGCTTTCATGTAGTCCAATAATTCTTAAACTATCTCTCCTCACTCTATTTTCTAGGTCAGTTGATTTCCCAATGAGATAATTTCCCCCATTCTCCCTCTCCCTTCTTTCTCTCCTTTGGGTTATCATGTATCAAGAATGTGCTGGTAATAGAAATGTTATTTGTGCTTTATTTTCAAAGACCGATGAATTCATTGGGCAATGTCTTGACTAATACATGAACTGGATTTAAGTGAGGCACAGTTGCACAAAGTAATCAGGCTCATTTTTTCAGAGTCATTGAAATCACAACTACTGGTAATGGCTCTGGATGCAGTGAATGACCTTAGTTTCTTCATTGTCTGACCAACCTCTCAGCAAGTCATAGTGCCTGCTTCAACCACTTTCATAGCCATTGGAATGAATTGTTCTCATCTACCCGTTCCACTAGGGAAATCCTTCACATGCTTGGGGCGGACACTTCCCTAACTCAACGATGGATTTGAGGTCCATGGGTTACCCTCAACCTGGTTTAACCCATCTGCAGAGGCATTATCCTGGGGTGTAGCCACTGCACGTTGTATAGCTTCTTGCAGTCACAGATAAGAGTTAAGTACCAGGTAGACACCAAAGATGGATGAACAGCCCTGAAAAGTGCTTGGCAAGCCCTCACACCACAGTGCTAGTCCTCCTTGAATATCTCATAGGCTCCAGGAGAGCATAATTCCAATAAGAGAAGATAAACATAAAAGGAAGCTGAAGGGAAGATTGGAAGAGATAAAGATATCAAATATCTGGAGATCAGATCTGGAATTCATTCTGGAGATTAATGAACTATTGCTGGACCTTTTTAAAGGCCTTTTAAAGTGGAACTTTTGGGAGAAGCAATCTGAACAGAGGGAGAGATCACAGGGACAGAGAGGCTCTTTGTGTTAATTTCAGATTGAGTCTCCAAGATGAAAATCTAGAGTATGGGAGAGGAGGTTTAGAATGTAACTTTTCCTCTTATCTTCTGTTGCTCCCTATTTACTGGCTTGTTCTCTGACACTTTCAAATATTTATATATCTCTTCTGTCCCCAAAAACTCCTTGGGTTATGATTCTATATTTTTCTTGATTTTCACAGCCAGACTCTAAGGAAAAAGCCATCTATACTTAATGCCTCCATTGACTTTTAAAGCCTTTACAATATGGCATCCAACCCCACCATACTATTGAAATACCACCAAATCCAACAAGCCCTTTTCACTCCTCCTTAATTTCTCTTTATCTTTTGACCCTGTCCATGACTACCTCCTTGTGAGTACTCTCTTCTCCCTTCGTTTCCATGATACTTTTCCTGGTTTTTCTCCTCTTCTTTTCACTTCTGCTCTTGGTCTTTTTTTGCTGTATTGTGAAACAACTCTTGCCCTTATCTGTGAATGTTGCCCAAAAATACATCCCTGGTCCTCCTCTACCTCAATAATCCCATCAGCTTCCTTGAGTTTAATTATCATGTCTATATGACTCCTCAATGTTTTTATTCAACTTTAATCTCCCTCCTATAGTCCAGTTCCACATTTACCAACTGCCTATTAGGCATTTCCATTAGACTATCACATTGGAATCTCAACCTTAACATATCCAAAACAAAATTCATTCTCCTTCCTCCTAAACCCACCCTGCTTCCAAACTTCTTGATTTTTGTTGAGAGAATCACTATTGTCCGGTAAATCCAAATTTGTAACCTCCCAGCCAACATTAATTTTTCCCATTCCTTCCTCCCAAATAACCAATCCATTGTGAAATCTTGTTCATTTCACATGATATAGTATCTCGATTTCATTCCCTCTTTTTTATTCGTATGACTACTGCCTTATTTCAGGCCCACATCAACTCTCATAGTGCTTAAAACACAATACAAATTTAAAAAATGTTTGCTTACTTGATCCACTCCCACCTGAGCTATTGTAATAGTGTGCCTTTTCAGTTTGTCCCCACGTAAACCATTTTTCTCCCAGCTGATAAAATAATCTTGCTAGAGTATAGATCAGACTATGTTTCTTGAACTGAAATTAATTGAAATGTGGACCCATTGGTGACATTAAGATAGTCATGAGAAGAGACCAGCAGTGATGGTTGGCAACACTGCTAAGCAGTTCCAAGGCATTTATTTATCAACCTGACATTAACAATGGGGAGGTCTGCTGACTTCCCGGAGAATGTATCTAAACTATGACAGAGAGCCTCCCAAGATTTGTTAAATCTGACATTTCCAAACACTTCTGGTAATTCATGTGTGGGATCGAACTGTGTTGCTGGAATAAACGTAGACGGCATTGCTGGGGATTACAAAGTCCAGGAGAGGTCTCTGGGAGGGGGGGAATGTTTGCATCACTACTGCCATTTGGAGGCGAGGCTAATATGAAAAAGGCCAGTTTGGAAAATGATTAATAAGATGACACCTGTGAACAGAATTTAGATTTCTGGACCACAAATTAAAACATGAATGACGGACATATGGCCAGGGATGAAGTGCAGATGTTGATGACTGACAAAATTATATTTTCCTAGAGTCTTACAAGTCTGATAAAAATGATTTAAATTTAAAAAGAGAATAAAAGGAAGAAAAATGTCTAAGTCTACCAAGTTAGAGACTATGCAAAGTAATAATTACAACACAGGAAAAAATAGTCATTAATTTAAGGAGCCAAATTTTTTAAAAAGAGTCAACAGTATAATTCTACCCAAATTAATATACTTGTTTAGTGCCATACCAATTAAACTATCAGACAATTACTTTCTAGAGCTGGACAAAATAATATCAAAATTCATTTGGAAAAACAAAAGGTCCAGAATATCAAAGGGACTAATGAAAAGAAATGCTTGGGAAGGTGGCCTAGCGCTACCAGACCTCAAACTGTACTATAAAGCAGCAATTATCAAAACCACTTGGTATTGGCTAACAAACAGAGAGGTAGACAAGTGGAATAGACTTGGCACTCAAGATGCAGTAGGAAAGGAATATAGCAACCTTCTGTTTGATAAACCCAAGGACCCCAGCTTCTGGGATAAGAACTCATTGTTTGACAAAAATTGCTGGGAAAACTGGATAACAGTGTGGCGGAAATTAGGCATAGACCCATACCTGACACCGTACACAAGAATAAAGTCCAAATGGGTACATGATTTAGGTATAAAGATTGATACCATGAATAAACTGGAGAAGCAAGGAATAGTGTATTTATCAGATCTATGGAGAAGGGAAGAATTCTTTACTAAAGGAGAGATAGAATGCATTATGAAATGCAAAATGGATAATTTTGATTACATTAAACTGAGAAGTTTTTGCACAACCAAACCCAATGCAACCAAAATCCGGAGGGATGTAGTAAATTGGGAAAGAATTTTTACAGCTAAGCTCAGGGATAAAGGCCTCATTTCTAGAATATATAGAGAACTGATCCAAATGTATAATCATACAAGTCATTCCCCAATTGATGAATGGTCAAAGGATATGAACAGGCAATTTTCAGAGGAAGAGGTTAAGGCTATCTATAATCATATGAAAAAATGCTCTAAATCACTATTGGTTAGAGAGATGCAAATCAAAACAACTCTGAGGTACCACATCACACCTATAAGATTGGCAAACATGACAGAACAAGAAAATGATAAATGCTGGAGAAGATGTGGGAAAGTTGGAACACTAATTCATTGTTGGTGGAGCTGCGAGCACATCCAACCATTCTGGAGAGCAATTTGGAACTATGCCCAAAGGGCTACAAAAATGTGCATACCCTTTGACCCAGCAATATCGCTACTAGGACTATATCCCCAAGAGATCATAAAAATGGGAAAGGGTCCCACATGTACAAAAATATTTATAGCAGCACTCTATGTAGTTGCCAAAAACTGGAAGTCAAGGGGATGTCCATCAATTGGGGAATGGCTGAATAAATTATGGTATATGAATGTAATGGAGTACTATTGTGCCATAAGAAATGATGAACAAGAAGACTTCAGAGAGGCCTGGAAGGACTTATATGACCTGATGCTGAGTGAAAGGAGCAGAACTAGGAGAACTTTATGCACAGCAACAACCACAGTGTGTGAGAGTTTTTTCTGGTAGACTTTGATTTTTGTAATAACACAAGAACTTCTTATCAAAAAAAAAAAAAAATCCCAATGGAGGATCTCAAGGCAAAATGCCTGCCACACTCAGAGAGAGAAATATGGAAGTCACTCACATATTGTAGCAGATCATGTTTGTGTATGTGTATGTGTTTGTGTATCATGTTCTGATTTGTTATACGATTTCTTTCATTTATCTTAGTCTGACTACATAGCATGACTATAGTGAAAATATACTCAATAGGAAAGTATATGTAGAATCTATACAGAATTGTATGCAGTCGTGGGGAGGGAGGGGGGGAGTGAGGGGTAGGTGGGGCGGATAAAATCACAATTGTATGGCAGTGATTGTTAAACATTACAAAAAAAAAAGAGTCAACAGTATAATCCCTACTTTCAGCTTTCTGTGTGCTGATATACAGAGTATTAGTACTAAATAAAATCAAGTAGAAATTTAAATTTGCAAGGAAGTAAATTTAATCTTATATGTCTCTGTAGTTTGGTGAGATACAACTGATGACTAGATTATGACTCTGGAAAAGTGTTTTTTTTTCCAAGAAGAATAAGGAAATATAACTTATAGTAGCTTTGTATATTAAGACATACTCATGATGTAGGTATAAAGATTGATAATATAAACAAATTAGGGGAGCAAGAAATAGTGTATTTCTCAGATTTGTGGAGAATGGAGAATTTTTTGATCAAACAAGAGATAAAGAACATTATGAAGTGCAAAATGCATAATTTTGATTACATTAAATTGAAAAATTTTTGCACAAACAGACCCATTGCAACCAAGATTAGGAGGGAAGCAGAAAACTGGGAAAGAATTTTTGCAACGATGGCTGTTAGCAGTGTTGCGGCTCAGCTCTTGTGCAGTGGCTGTGGCAGTGACAGCTTCGGAGCTCGATACAGTATTACAAGGCATGACTTGTTGAGTCATCAACGGAGAGAGTGATTTACATTTGGAGATGAAGTCTCATACCATTTTGTTGGTACAACCTACCAAGAGGCCAAAAGGCCAAACTTATGCTGATTATGAATCGGTGAATGAATGCATGGAAGGAGTTTGTAAGATGTATGAAGAATATCTAAAGAGAATGAATCCCAACAGTCCCTCTGTCGCATATGACATAAGTCAGTTGTTTGATTTCATTGATGATCTGGCAGATCTTAGTTGCCTTGTGTACTGAGCAGATGCTCAGATGTACCAGCCCTACAACAAAGATTGGATCAAAGAGAAGATCTATGTGCTTCTCCATCAGCAGACCCAACAAGCTGGCAAGCCTTGGGGGGATGTGGGGAGGGCTTGGAAAACACGTGTGTACAGAATGCTGTAGTGGGAGAGTTGTTATTATAGAAGTCTTGTTTCCATTTTGTTACGATCTAGCCAAGGTCAAACGCATTAGGAGTATTAGAAGATTTTTGTCTTGTTCAATCTGAAGCCCCTGTCCCTCCCCATTTTCTTTTTCTTTTTTAAGAAGTAGCTAAAAATTACTCTTTGGTCAGTTGGCACTTAATTACAGTTCTTCCAGCTGTTATATCTGCTTATAACGCTCACTGTACTTATCCTTCTGTGTAAGGGTTTTCCAGAATTTAGTTATGTCCTCAAAACTCTAAGGCTTAGTAGAGAATACAATAAATGCTCTTTAGTTAATAAAAATAAGAATTTTTGCACCTAGTGTCTGTGATAAAGGCCACATTTCTAAAATATATAGAGAATTAAGTCAAATGTACAAGAATACAAGTCATTCCCCAATTGATAAGTGGTCAAAGGATATGAACAGGCAGTTTTCAAGGAAGAAATTAAAGCTATCTATAGCCCCATGAAAAAATGCTCTAAATCACTATTGATTAGAGAAACGCAAATCAAAACAACTCTGAAGTACCACATCATACCTATCAGATTGGCTAACATGACAAAACAGGAAGATGACACATGTTGGAGAAGATGTGGGAGAGTTGGAACACGAATTCATTGCTGGTGGAGCTGTGAGCTGATCCAAAAATTCTGGAGAGCAATTTGGAACTATGCCCAAAGGGATACAAAAATGTGCATACCCTTTGACTCAGCAATAATGCTTCTAGGACTATATCCCCAAGAGACCATAAAAATAGGAAAGGGTCCCACATGTACAAAAATATTTATAGCAGCACTCTTTGTGGTGGCCAAAAACTGGAAATCAAGGGGGTGCCCATCAATTAGGGAATGGCTGAACAAGTTGTGGTATATGAATGTAATGGAATACTATTGTGCTATAAGTAATGACGAACAGGAAGACTTCAGAGAGGCCTGGAAGGACTTCTATGAACTGATGCTGAGTGAAAGGAGCAGAACCAGGAGAACTTCGTACATAGCAGCAACCACAGTATGCGAGGAATTTTTCTGGCAGACTTAGTCCTTCACAGCAATGAAAGGACCTAAAAAATTCCCAATGGACTCTTGAGACAAAACGCCTTCAACATCTAGAGAAAGAAGTATGGAACTGGATCACAGAATGAAGCAAACCATTTTCCTTGTATTATGTTATGTTTTGTTTTGGTTTGGTTTGTTTTGGTTTTTCTTGTGATTTCTCCCATTCAATTTAATTCTTCTATGCAACATGACTAAGGTGAAAATGCGTTGAATAAGAATGTATGTCTAGAATCTATATCAGATTGCACACTTTCTCAGAGAGAAAGAGGGAGGAAAGGAGAGGGGAAGGAGGGGTAAGGAGGGAAAAAAATCTATGATATGTAGAAGTGATTGTAGAACCCTGAAAACAAATAAACTAATTTTTTTTTTAAAAAAAGACGTACATGAGGAAATTCAGGAAAAGAAAGGAAAAGCAGAGTGGAGAACTTTTTGAGTAAAGATAAATGGAGACAAAAATAAAAATTATATTGTCATGTTAGTAGAACTTACCTGGACAGAGAAGGAAATTAATTAGAAATTTGGGGAAATGATCTGCAGCCAGGCATGAAGACATGTTTTAGTACTAATAAAAAATTTTGGTCAAAATCAAATGAGATAAGATGTGTAAAACAATTTGTAAACCTTAAAGCACTTTATAAATGGTAACCATTATGCTTATTATATCTGGTCATCTGCTGGAATTCTGCCAAAATAGAGTAGGAATAATTTGTATGATAACAACTATATTACAGAGAAAAAAAAACACTTTAAAATACTTTAGAATCTGATCATTGCAATGTTATGAGAGGATCAAAGATAAAACATGCCACCCACATCCTACCAGCAAGATGATGGGCAGGCATAAAATGTAGAATGAGACATACATATTTGATTAATGAAAAGTATTAAAAAAAGGTTGTTGGAGCTTTTCTTAAAGTTATTGAAGGAAAAGCGGAGGATCAGTAGCAAACACAAGTAGGACAGCTTTGAAAATAATGTGTTGAGTTTTTTGCATAATTGGAGAGAGAAACAAGCTATTTCATGGTGCATATTCATGGTTCCATGGGTAAACATCATTTTCTGTTCCACTTTATATATGGAAATGCCCATTTTATTTATTGTTTGCTAAGTTCAAAAGAAGAAAATAAATTCATGTACAAGAAGCAAAAAAGGGAACTGTATCCCAGACTTGATTCTGAACAGGGAGAAACTGGTTTTTGACTATAAAAATGATGATAATCTTGAGTAAGACTTTTGTCTTTTGTTTAATATACCCTGACTAGTATGTAGCAGGAGTTTAATAAATGCTCATTGACTGCCCTTATGGAATGCTGTGCATTTTTCCTATCCTTGATTCTCCTCTCTGTACCCATTCTAGTTTTCCAGGGGCTTTTCTGAAATGGAATGAAAGAAGTCACAACTGAAGTCAGCACCACATATATTGTCTGATCAGGGCTGAGTCGAGCAAAGTTGTTTCCTTGATCATTTGAAGGTGAGACGAGGTGCCATAGATATTAACATTTTCTCAATAATGTCAATATAATTTATCTTGTCATTAAAACTTCATTGAAGCACTAATGAAGTCTTAGTGCACTCTAAACCCTTTATGTTGACTCTAGTTCTTCAAAATCATAAACTAAAATGAAAATGTAATAAGGGAAAGGGTAACTTGGTGGCTAAAATGCTCAACTAATGTAGAAAAGACCTGCCATTATGTAGAAAAGTTACATACAGCATAATTTTAATATTATAAAATCTCATTGGCAGTAATGTCAGAGGTTACCTGCTTCAATTCTGAACTAGAATTACACACACACACACACACACACACACACACACACACACACACACACACACACACACACACAAACACCATTCTCACAAAGTGGTTATCCAGACTCTGTTTAAATGTACAGTGATAAACTCATGATGAAGCATGCTATCCACTTCAGAGAAAGAACTCAGACTATCTGACAACAGACTGAAGCATGCTATTTTTCACTTTCTTTCATTCTTTTTAAAAATTTTAATCTGCTTATACAAAATGACTAATATGGAAATGTTTTACTTGATTGCACATGTATAAAGCATATGGCATTGCTCCCTGTCTCATGGAGGGGGAAGGCAAGGGAGGAAGAGAAGGACAGAATTTGGAACTCAAAACTTTAAAAAATGTTAAAAACTGTTTTAACATGTAATTATGGGAAATAAAAAAGATGGCATTGGACATGGAAAGAACCACAAAAACAAACAAACAAACATAGCGATAGAGAACCCAGTACCTTTGGAGGCAACTGGGCCACTTTTGGATAATTTTCACTCTTAAGGAGTTCTTTCTTATGTTAAGAAGATGTGTCTTATGTCAAAAGTTTCAAGAGAGGATAGTCAACGATGTTGAATGTTGCATGGAGGTCAATGAGAATGAAGTCTAAGAAAAAGCTGTTGGCTTTAGTTATTAGGTCACTGGTGACCTTTTCAGAAGATGTGGGATAGAGAGCAGTGTACTATTATCTAGATGTATTCAGTTGACTTCGTAATGAAATGGATTCAGAATTGAGAATCTCAGAATCTGAGAAATTAATGGATCAATGTCAACTGGAAGGGAAGAATCTAATGCAAGTCCCCAGGGATCTGTCCTTGGTCCTGAGTTGTTCAACTGTTTCTTCAGTGACTTGTATGAAGACAGAGTTGGAATGTTTATGAAATTTTCAGGTGATATGAATCTGGAAAGGATAAGTAATATGTTGGAGGACAATAAAAATTTAAAATTATCTCAATGGTTTAGAATAGTGGGCTAAATCCAGTTAAATTAAAAATTGTGAGGTCTTCATTTAGGTTTTTAAAAAATCAACTGTATATATACAGAATGAGGAAATGTAGCTGCACAACAGTACAGATTTTTTTTAAAAAAAGGATCTGGAAGGCTGGTCTGGGCTCTGTGGGCTGCGCTTTGCTCAGTGCCCGGTGTGATAGCCCTTTCCTGTCAGCCTTCTAGGCTGCTTTGAACTGGAAAACTCTTTCATTTTGTAGTTTTGTGGCTTCCGCTGCTCTAGAATTTGTTTAGAGTCATTTTTACAGATATTTTATGAACTTTGAGGGGAGAGTTTTTACAGGTCCATCCCTCTATTCCACCATCTTGGTTCCGCCCCTCAACAAGTATTTGTTAAGCACTTATAAATGCCATTCCTACCTCATGGCACCGGAAACTGAACAAAATACTCAAGAGACAATTTGATGGGGTCTTTGCAGAGAAGGCCTACTGCCTCCTTCATTTTCATAATGTTTCTATCAATATATCCTAGGAGTATATTAGCCTTTGGGGCTGCTTTTTCAGCCTGTTAACTCACACTAAACTGCTAGTGCACTTAAAAACAAATTACTAGATCTATTTTACATGAATTATCCAACCATGGTTTTCCTGTCCTCTACCAGTGAAGAGTGTAGTATCATATGATCATAGAATTTAATGCTGAAGGGAACCTTAAAAGTAATTGTCTAATCCCTCATTTGATGAAACAGATGCAGACAGTTTATTTGCCCCAGTTTATAAAAATATTAGTTGACAAAAATGGAATTGGAACTCAGGTGTTCTCACACCAATATTTTTAGTCCAAGTATAGGATTTTTTATTGATCCCTCTTCGACTTAAATATATTAGATTTGTACTTTTCATTGAGACCTTTTGGGACTCTATTTGGATCCAATTGATACTTTTGTATTCCATCATCCCAGATATTGGCTGAATCCAATAAGTATGCCGCATTTGCCTTCATCCAAGTCTCATAAAAATGGTGACCTACACAGGATCAAGTGTAGGTCACTAGACCTACAGCATTCTACTAGAAACTTCCCTCCAAGTTAACATTGACCCATTAATTCCCATTTTTTCCAGTCTTATCATTTACCCACTTTCAAATCTACCTGAGTATAAAGCCCATATCACTATCTATTCCCCCCAAAAAATCATGATAAATTACATCAAAAGCCTTAATTCCAAATATTTTTTGCCTCTGACATTGGTTTACTAGCATATTAATCACGTTAAAAAATGGAATATGGTGAATCTGACATCACTTGCTCTTGATAAACCAACATTGGTTCTTGGTGATCACTTCTCTTTCTTTTCTATGTTCTCATAAATATTCCTTTACTAGTGTGTGCAATAATTTTCCTGGAAATCAAACCCAAGAATTTCATTATTGAAAAAATTATCTCTCTCTTGCATATACTTCCACTGGAGAATTTTAAATCATTTAAATCATTCACTCTGTGTATCCTTTTTTCTGAACTCTTTGTATTCAGCTCTCATAAAATAGAGTATAACTCATACTGCATTGCATTTTCTCTTATCTTTTCTACCATGAACTTTGAAGCTGAAGGATTTTACTTTATCATCAGCCTTCCTATTTGGTCAAAACTGATGAGAAGGCCAACTCCCATTTTATAGATGATGAATCAGGGAACAGGTCTACCTTGAATGAAATACATACAGAAGTGTTGCCATAAGCTCACCAAGTTACTTTCATCTCTAATGTGTTTGTGCAAATCAGTTTGTAAACTTCTGATGTTTAAACTGAAGGCAAGTTGCACATCTCTTCAGCCATCTGGGCAAGGGGAAACCTTTGCAGCTTGGTATATGAAGTCAATGAACAGCCAAGATACAGATCAAGTGAGTCTACTTACCAAGTGTATTTTTAAAGATCCTTATAAACATGGTCATCTCTAGACCGTCTTACTTATAAAGACAGAGCCAAGTGGAAAGCATCAGCTACTCATCATGAGTAAAATAATATTTATTGGGGTATAACAATGCCCAAGGGCTTGGTGAACTAAACAATCAAAATCACAGTAATAGGTATCAAACTAGAGCCCCAAATACCATTTAAACTACAACGAAAGAGTAAATTTTATGGTCTTGCTTTTTATGACTGAAGACGTATACACTAGCTATCAAAATCACTTTAATTTTCAAGCTCACTCCAGGCCTGAAACAAAATAACCCAAAAGCTCCTATTACCGTAATTTAACAGAAAGCACAGCCATCTTTTCTTTATCTATGACAACACGATGTCATAAATACAGCTGCTTTTCATCCATAATTACATAAACAATAAACATGCTGCCATTCACTAGGGTTTTAATAGTCAATACACGTAAGCAATATTGTGATCTAATGGGCTGCATCTGTTTTCTTTAACCTTCTTCATTTTACTCATCATCCTTGTCCTCGTCAGAAAAATGAGGCACAGACTTCTTTGCCACCACGTTGTCCAGTCCCTGCCTTGCAGATAGGGGTTCACATTCTGAAAAATACATAGTTTAGTGATGTAAAAAAGGATCAGTTATGCATAACACAGGAAAACACATGGAAGCAATGTATTATGATATGCCCTATAAACTGGACCACTTTGTGATGGGCATTACTGAAGGATTCTATTGAGTGAAATATTATTTCAGGGTGCTAACTAGAATTTATGCTTCTAACTTAAACCTGTAGGATAGCTAACAACCAACCTCCCTCCCTCCCTCGCCATAATCTGGCATGCTTTATCTGTGCAAATATGAGTGCTTGAGTGAATAAGCCTTCCAATAACCTAGCTATTGATCCTTATATACAGGAAAATTCTCATGCTATGTTCCTGTGGGTGGTTTTAATTTTTTTTGGTTTATCAAATACTTTACTAGAAAAAAAATAGCTCTGTGAGACTATTAAATGAATGTTCTTCTGAGTCTAACTCCAGGTATGGATAGCAAGAAAAGTGGTCTGAGCCTCCAATCCATGATGCCAGTAAGCCTGTGAGATGCTGGTATGAACTGAAAAAGGTGATCTCATGGGAATGGTGGGAGAGCGGCTGTTCAGCCTGGGCTGAGGTAGAATTCTCCTGACTCAATTTCCCCACTGACACCTGGCCGACTTTAAGCCTGACTGAATGCAAGTTGGCAATCCACTCCTACCTGGAACTGACATGAAGTTGGGGAGATATTGGTTCCCTGAAATGTTCCTACTCTTAGTGGCAATTTCCTAGAGTCAAAAGGTTTGTGAGTTTAATACCAGATCTATTCAATTATAGATTGTTGGTAGGAAAACATCCGAGGTTAAGTCTAAAATTAAGCTATTAGGCTTAGGACTTTAGACCAACAACAATAAGTTAGGGTCCTTTCATTCTTAGTAATACTGTGGAGACAATTAGGTCAAGAGCTTGTGAAGTTAGCAACTTAAATATTATTTGTGTCTCAGTTGGTTAATGTTTTAAAAAAATTCTTTTGTGATCTATATTGTAAATGCTTTAAAAAGAAGCATCACCTGACCACAAGTTGGAATTGTTTGATGTGATAGGAACTGTGTTAAAAATGAAAAATAAAATAAAATTTAAAAAATAGCTCTGAAGATTTATAAGCACACCAGAAGTGAAACTGAAATTCAAAAGCTATTGAAAAGACTTTTTTCATTGCATAAGTGATTTTTTTTCTATTCAAGTACTAAACAGTAGTGAAGTAGAGAGGCATTGTGGGAGTCTCTAGTACTCACACATATCCAGGTGGTCAAATTAAAAAGCTATACACCTTGGGAAAAGCCTGTATATCCAGTGCTGGCCTCTACAGTGTGTAACACTCTTCCCTCTGGTGGCATGTGGAATGAGTCAAAAGTTTGTCCATTGCTGCGCCAACTCACATCTATTTTGTAGCATTTGGAGTTGGAGCAAGCAATTGGAGCCTTGCAGGATAGTCTTTAGCAGGAAGTAAAATTGTTGCAAAAGCTTTTGAAGATATTTGTTTATTGAAGAGCCTTTCCAATGACCCAACAAAAATAAGAAAGGGACTTCGGGATTTTATGATTCCAGAATGATTAGTAATTCAGTTACATGTGAAACAGACTCACTGAGGCAACATTTTGCAGGGGCTTTGTGTCCAGATGGGGCTCCTTGTGGGTCAAAAAACCACATTTCCATTCTCAAAGCTTCATCTGGAGGTGCTATGCTCCCTTAGAGCACTTAACTAAGCATGCTCCCCTGAATACTAGATTGGGGGATCAGTTTTTGCATCTGACAGCTAAATGACTCAATCGTGGGAAGGTTTTCAAGCTCTCCTGCTAACACTGTATCCTTTCTTATTGGGGCTCTACTTCAAAGCAAGTTAAGAAACAGGCTCAGAAGAGAAACAAACCAACCTGGTTGAAATTTGTGGAAATTCCTGTGTGAAGGGTGATATGGGGTTTTTTTAAAGTCATTTTCTGGGAAATCTTCCTAGGTGAATTTAAATACTTTTTAGACTAAATAAAGGGGAGTTCTCCAATATTAATTGAATATGTGTAAAGACTGAACAGTGAGTAAGACATTTAAGGGTTGACTGAAAAGTGTTTTACAAGTGAAAAATCTGAATGTTTGGTTGGCTTTGGATGATCACATAAAGTCTCATCTAAACCATATGCAGCACTTTGGACTAAGATGGAAGTTTAGGGAGATTACCACTGGCAATGGGTTTTTATGTGACATTTGAATGTTTCACCATCTACCCAGACCCAGGAAGTGCCATATTGAGGGGCAAGGGAGGGAAAGGTGGTGAAGGCTGGAAACAGGAAAAATAACAGGAAAGAAAAGAAAAAGAAAAGGGAATTTATTTGAATGTTTTTTAAACCACCCAAATAGTTCCACTGCAATTCAGTGCCTCCATTTGTGAGAATTTTTCAGTTCCCTATTAAAACTAGCTTTTATGACCCAGCAAATAGACTAGCAGACATAGGCTGGGAAAGCAGTATCACACTGTAAGAGACAGCATACCACAACGGGTAGTAGCACACAGTGGATTCGAAATGGGGAAGAGCAGGATTCACCAGCTATGTGACCACAAGCAAGTGACTTAATCTCTCACTTTCCTCATCTATATAATGAGGATAATAAGAACATCTCCTGCACAGGTCTGCTATGAGGCTCACATGAGATAATCTAGGGAAAGCACTTGGTAAAACCTAGGAGTGCTCTATAAATGTCAACTTTTTTATTATTTTTATGATGTGTGAGCACTGCCACTCTCTCAGATATGCCTCTGTAATAGCTGCTCAGTCTCCCTGGGATTCAACTTTTTTACCTGTAAAATGAGAATAATAGCTTGTTTCCCTCCAAGACTCACAGGGTTAGCATGAAAGAAGAGATGTGGAAAAAAAAATACTAAAAGTAACTAGCATTTATGTAGCACTTTGAGGTTGCAAAGTGCTGTATATCTTATCTCATTTCAATCTCACAAGAACCCTGTGAGGTAGGAACTATTTGCTATCCCTATTTTACAAGCAAGGAAACCGAGGTGAGGCAACATGCATTTATCAAGCACCTATTATGTGCAGAGAACTTTGGCTGACACTGATTAAGTGACTTTCCCAGGGTCCCATAGCTACTAAGTACCTGAGGCAGGGTTTAAATTTGCCTCACTCTTACTCTCTGGAAACCATAATTGGTCACTATAATTCTTTGAAAACACAGAAGCACTGAAATTCAAAATATAAATTTTAAATTTGGGGATAGACAGGCAATTGATGGATAATCCTTAATAGTCTGTTCTAACTCGGAAGAACAATCAGTCCATAATTCTGTTTTTTATCTAGCACCTTTCTTCTAAAGAAATAAAGGCACTTTCATATCATATTGTCACTGAGCCAAGAAGTAAGGTGGGACAAGAATTTAAGCCAATTCACAATTAAAAGGATTGAGACACAGGGAAGTTTGATTCAGCCTAGATCATGCGGTTTATATAGTTAATGGAGCCAGATCTAGCACTCAGGTCTTCATTTTCTTTTCTTTGTCTTTCTTTTGTCTGGAACAAAAATAAGAATTGGATCTCTGCTCTTGATTTTTTTTTTGTCTGGAAAGCCACAACCTATGCTAAGCTTCTTTGGGAGAAGTGTTGCTTTTAAACTAGTCCAGAATTTCTTCTTTCTGAATCATGAACTTAATGAGATGGTTAAGGTCTCTCAATCAAACTGTGAAGTCCATCTGAATACTGATTATAGGGAAGGCAACTTCTGTTACTCAAGAGGATTGAGACCCAATACTTCTGGCTTGAGGACATGATCTTTGTATGCTCCAGGAGAACAGACAGTACTTGATACCACTGGGTCACATTGACATTCCTGGACATAAATTCTAGGCCTTTTCCATGTGAAGGAAGTTGAGGCTAAAATATAAAGCCTGGCCAAAGTTCCAAAATTTTGGTATCTAGGTTTCCTAAGGATAAGACCTAAGTAGTTACCCAGTGACATTCCCTAAGGAAGGACAGAGGGATGGTGGAATAGGGAGTAGACAAAAACTAAGGCTCTTTGCTGAATTTACTGCAGATGTTATTTATGTACCTTGAAGAATAGAGGAAATGGAAATCATGGGCTACTTCTTGGTTAATCTCCATATAATGGCCATTTACTAGCATACTTATAAGGATGTAGGGACCTAGAACTCTGCATGTTCCTCCACGGTCACTACTCCCCCAGGCCCTTTTCCTCCTCCAACTATAAGATCGCAAATAGCAATTCTCAAGTAGCAAAGACTCCTAAACCGGGTAATTTAACTCTGCCAAATAAGGTATTTTTCTATCCTTTCGATACCTTATGAGTCTCTCTTATAAATCCTGCTTTGGGTATATCTGTTCTTTCTCAGACTGAGGCAGAAGCTTGGAGCTTTGTGACATGGAGCTATAGGGATAAATGATGTTTCTGGACAGCCTATATAACTCTAAGGCCAGAAAAAGGAAAACTCATCAGCAGTAAGGAAATAGATTGGAGAATATTATTCAGAACAATTTGCAACTATTATCGTCTAATTCCCTAATCTCTGATAGGGCCAAACTATTTGTTTTTGTTTTTTCTGTGTTAACAGTCTTCATGTGAAAAGCTTGTGCTGTTGTCCTTGGTTTGTTTTTTTTTAAAATTCAACACAAAATAGGTGTTGACTTGGTAACAGCCATATTTTCATCAGATTGGAAGGAGTAAGAGATAAAACTGTAAACTCTAAGGGTGGAGTGTTGGTGGGATAGCAAGGCTTCATATGTTCAACTTGTGAGCGTCAGTGCTTAAAAACAATTCATTAAAAGCTCAAGTCCATTCAGTTCCCTTAAAGAAAATGTCGTAATAGTCAAAGAACACCGTAAACAGTTGAGTCCGTGTTGGATGACTAGGGTGAGGAGATAGTGTTGAAATCTCCAAACAGATACATGTGACATGTGGCAAACGAACATAGCTAAGTTAGAAAATTTGGCATAATCTGGCCAGGAAAAGGACAAGAATATGTCTAGGCAAACTGTATAAGGAAATGGCTGAATTTAGCTTCTCTAACAAAATGCTTCTATAAATTATTGTTTGAACCATGGAATTTAGCCCTTGACTTTATTGTATCACTTAGTAAGTGTTTCATATATGTAAGCTGTCTCCTCAACCAGGCTGCATGCAAGCTTAGTACATGGAGACATACAGAAAAACAAATAGTTGGGCCCTAACAAAGGTTTGTGGGCAGAGCTCATTTTAGTGGCTTCTCTGGGATCTCCCACAGTACCTAGCACAAAATTAGGAACAGAGTAAGCACTTAATGAGTTTTCAAAGAATTGAAACTATAGTAGCTATGAGTTTTTAATACTGTAGTCCAAAGTCTCAGCAGCCTATCAGAGAGCTGGGGATGTAGTTTCAAAGCAAGGTCCCTCTTTATGCTGGACCACTCTCCTAATTTTTCATAAATGCTTATGATGAGACTCTAAAGTTGCTTCAGAACAACCTGAGGTCTCAGCATTTGTCAACAACCCTCTTCAGATAACATAACATAGAAAAATAGTCAAGACTGTAAGTTACCCTCCTTCTCTGTCTCTGTCCACCTTTCATCTTTTCGAAAAGAAGCTTCTTGTTCTAGAGAGGGGGAAGGGAGGAGAGAAGAAACAAATGTAGCAGTATGGATCAAATTTGGTGAATGTCTATTTTAAAAGCAATACTCTGTGTTTCCTGTGGACATTTGCATACACATATTTTGGAAACAGAACTAGATGAAAAGAATGTCGTGTCAGAAAGATAAACCACAAGAGAAAAGTTAGTGGTTTTTCAGCTTTTAATAAAGTCCTTTGGAGTGCCCAGGGGCCCACTAGTGTCATCAACAATCACATAAAGAGGAAAATACATTTTAAAATACAAGCACTAGAAACCAATCTAGCACAGATCTAGTACCGCCCCATGAAATGGCTATGGTAGAAACCAGCCATCGAGGGGGCAAGGAGGGGGAGAGGAGGAGAATGGTATCTCACTCCCTTTTAACAAACTGCATAAACTAAATGCTCCAGGGGTGTAGTGTTTGATTATTTGTAACAATTCTCCAAGTAAATAAATTCAACATCATGGCTTCTGCAACCAATCCATCTGTAGTTTTAAGTTAGTGCCCCCAGTAAAGATGCTAAGAAAACCATTTGGTCCATAACATTTTTAATAGAGTGAACCTTTTAAAAACTGCCAAAAAAAAACTTCTTGGCAGAAAGGAAAGCTATGTTGAGAGGAAAAAAGCTCTGTTACCACAGTTTGTATAAGTGTTTCCACATACTGCTATATTTCAAACACACAGTGGAGTCAACTAAGCTCAAGAATATAGGACACATGCTCAACAGATTTTTCTCTCGATTATGATTATAGAAGACAGAAAACTTAACCTGTGAGTGGGACGGGAGAAGGAGAATGGGGGTGTTTGTGCTGGTTGTTGTTTGGGTTAGTTTGGTTTTTTAATGAAGGGAAAATCAAGTATAAATGAGGTGATTGATCTTACTCTAAATAAGCTTCCTTAACTGTGATAAAGGAAGTGCAGCATAAAGTTTTGATGAAGTACCAACTTATTCCTTTTGAGTTGTTTGAGTACAACAATTTTTTTTTAGAAAATCATAGATGTGGAGACAAAAATGACAAGTGCCAAGAATGAGCTTTGTATTTTTCATGTTCATTAAAATCTCCCTGATTCACAATCCATATCTCTAGCCCAACCTCAACTATGCATGAAGGCTGTGCCAGGGAAGGAAAGTCAAAGAGCCCCTCCATCTGCCAAAGAGGGACGTTTCTGGCTGCAATCACACTTGTCGGCTTTCTTGGGGAACAGCTCAATTTAATACTTGAAGAGAGAAAAGGCAGACATGTAGGTTGTTCCATCTAGGAAAAAGTCTATCACACTCTGGGTCTTTACTTTTGCTGCCTGAAGGTTATCTTTTCCATGGATGTATGTTATTCCCAATTCCCAGAGTGGCACTAGTGTTAACACCACCAGGCAGAATGCCACCTCAACATGAGCATTTTTATTCCTCATTACTCAAAGCAGAGTGGGACTTGTTTGGTCTGTGGCACAATATTAAATTCATTGATCATGAGTGGGTGTGGAACCAACTTGATAGCTGATACAGCAAGATGGGGTACCAATCAAATTTGCTGAATAAATGGAATGGGATGGAAGGAATGGAATGAAATGAAATGGAGCAGGAAAAGATTTATTAGAACAGAAAGGGATTGGATGGAGTGGAATAGGGCTTAACTAAACTCTAATATCATAGAATATGATAAAGTAAAACATATTTTGGTTTTTCTCTTCAGCAGCATTTCCTGAAACTACCTTGTTCCATGAAATTTTTATTACCAAAAACGACAGTCCCTGCTTTGACACTTGTGACCTTGGGCAAGTCATTTAACCTTGGTTTTCTTATCTGTAAGGTAAGGGAGTAGGATCAGATAACCTCTGATGTCCCTCCAAACTCAACAGCTATGGTCCTACCATTCTGATCTTCTATAATTCACTTTGCCTGTTAGTTCTTTCCCAAATATCACTCTCTCATTCATCCCAGGTCATCAGGATATGTTCAGGCTCTGCTTCCATTCTAAGCTTCAAGAGAAACTAAGGTGGACCTAGGCAACCCTTACTTTGAGTGTTTTGTAGGCAATGGAACGGTCAGAGATAGATTGAACAGACAGACAAGAGAAAATGAAAGCTAATAAACAATCCACCTCTCCAGGAGCCAAAGTCCCTCAGGTTAAGCCAGGCTGCTTTCAATGGAGGTGGCAGGTTCCAGACTCTAACAGAGGCTTCCTATCCATCACTGAAGAGCTTAGACATCTAGTGTGCTTCAGCAGAGGTGAATGTGCACAGATGACAAAGAACCCACTTTAGGGGATACTTAACTAGAGCAGGGGTTCTAAACCAAGTTCTTAATTTGTTTATGTCATGGATTCCTTTGTCATTCTGGTGAAACTTTCTCAGAAGAATGTCTTAAATGCAAGAGACACATAGGGTTAAAAAAGGAAAGTGATTATACTGAAACACAGTTATCCAAACTATTTTTAAAATTCAGGGATTCTCAGATTTCAAACCCCTCTACGAGAGGGAATCTCCATCAGCCATGTAATTATGGGATGCTGGAACAGGCAAAAGGCAGTAAGTTTATTTCCACTGAGAGCAAATACCACAGGACATCATGGTGTCTTGCAGTCACTCTCTTAGCTGCCTTATAATGTATTTTTCAGTAAGTGAGCCTTCTAGTTCTGGAAGATTTTCCTTAGGAACACCTTCCTCTAACAGTTCAGAGCACTGCTGTCAAAAGGCATTTAGTTAAATTCTAAACTGAAATGTTAAACCTTCGACATCATCACAAATGATCATTCGGTCTTGACTTGATCAAACATGATCAACTGAGGGATGAGTGATTCAATCTCAAGCTTGGTACCACCTTGCAAAGAGCTACTTTCCCAGGATTAATGATCTGCTAGATTTATCAAATGGAATTGTACACAGTGTGGAGAAACCAAGTACAGACAGGGTCATGGCAAGGGTATGTCCATTACCAAGAGTTAGGTACAATGGCACGAAAGTCTTAGGTTGGGAGCAACTAAATCCTGGTAGTTTTAAATACTGACTGTATAAATTGAGAGACTAGGGGTTGAGAGACTAGGTTTGGGGGGAAGTCACCCAGCCATTCCATGAACTCAGAAATAACTAAACATAGCTGTAGGTAAGGGAGTAATGGCCATTTGGAGAAGTTAAACCAAAGACAGTGCAGTGACTTTATTGGTAACTTATGTTTGCAGCACCACACAAAGGAGACTGTCCCTATCCAACTCATCTATTGTGTTCACCCAGTTGAGTTTGCTTTGTTTACTGAAAATGTTCTAGAGTCATCCAAGGTGCTGATCAAGAATACTGATGCATGCTTAGAAAGGGGAAACACTTGTCTTCCTAGGTCAGAAACTGTTTTCCTGAGAGAGTAACATTGAAGTTCAAGGATACAGAGGGGAAGAAGAGTGAAATTTGCAGGGACCAGTCATTGAGTTCAGGTGTAAGTTACTTAGCATCAGAGTGTATCGGGTGTTCATTTCTTGCAAAACAACTCTTCCCTCTTGTAGGCATGACCACCTCCCAGGAGATATTATTAGTGAAGCACAAGTAATGAAAAGACATAGGAATGCATTCAGGTTTTAAAGTTCTTTGGTCAATATTTATTGGATGCCTACTATATATTGAACACTGTGGAAAACTACAAAGGAGAATGAATAGTCTGTGCCTTTAATCTAATGGAAGGGACAAGACAGACATTCATGTTTAACTTAGAGATTCAGTGGAGAGTAGTGGACTTAAAAGCAAGCAAGGACCTAAGTTCCAGTCCTGATTTTACACTTACTGATTGGGCATTGACTATTGGCAAAGCACTTAATTTCTCTGAAATTTGGTCTCCTAATCTGTTTTAATGCCTGCCATACTTTCAGAGGGTTGTCATGTGACTCAAATGACATAATATATGCAGTGTTTTGCACATTCTAAACAACTATATAAATAATAATCTTTAATAAAGAACTAAAAATAGTAAGTTATTATAGAAATAATCACAATGTACATATTGGACTTATGATTTCAATTGGTATGAAGAAGTATCAGTGTGGAAACTCCTTCCACTGATTTAACTCATCTCTAACACAGCTGTCTGAGAGAGTTGCCGAGGTCACTGATTGATTGATATGTTAATGGTGTGTGTGTGTGTGTGTGTGTGTGTGTGTGTGTGTGGAAAGAGAGAGAGAGAAAGAGACAGAGAGAGAGAGATAATGAGAATATGTAGATATGTAGGTTTCAATCATACCTCTGAGACATAAGCAAGTCAATTAATGTATGTGTAGTGTGTGTTGTGTATATATACGTGTGTGTGTGTGTGTATGTGTGTATGTATATGTAATATACATTTATATCATTGTCCTTAGTAGGACTGCACAAGAAACAAGAAATTATGCTTTCTTGAGAACTCTAAATCTGTGAAAATACTGACTGGAGATGGTGGGACCCTACTAAAAAAAACATCACACATACTTGTGAATTTCAAGCAAATTAACTCTTAGTACCTACCAGTTACTAATAAGGCAATAAACTAAGGAAAGCTAAGTTTAAACAAATGATCACAGTTGATAAGAAACTTCTAAACATGACCTAAAGTAGTGGATTTACTAATAGTTCTTCCCTCTTATAGGGAATCCAAGTTCTAGTCTTTGGCTCTGATACATACATAGAAAACAAGTGACAGAAACAGATATACTACACATATGTGCTAATTATTCAAGGATGTGAACTACAGGCTGGGTGGTTATTAGAATGACTGAAGATAATCTAGAAAGGCTTTCTGAAAAAGATGAGCCAAATCTAGAAAGAAGGAAAGATGATGTCTTCCATCTCTCCTACTTCCCTACACCCACTAAACTTATTCTCTGCCTTGACTTAGTACTTCCTGCTCCCACCCAGATCATTGGTTCCCTTCTAACTGTTCTAGATTCGCTCTCAACTTCCCAAGGTCAACTACTTCAGTATTGCCCTCTAAAGCACTTGGACTCCTTCCTCCAAACTCAATGGGCCATTGCCTAATCTTTTCCATCCCCTGTTCTTTTCTGTTCTTTTCTACTCCTATTCCTGGACCACACAGAAAATGTAAAACTAAGTGAAACCAAACCTTTAAAGAGTAAAGAAACGACTTCCACTTTGATCCAGCCCTTGGTTCTGCTAAGTAATCTTTTTTTATCCCTCTCATATCTCCCTTATATACTCCCCAGTGCCAAGTGAAGACCTATTTTTTTCTTAAGCTACCAATTCTTCTTCCCCACCCTCCATCTCCTTTATTCAATTTTCTTTTCCATTTTCTGTCTTGTTAATTCCTTTGTCAATGTCTTTCCTTTCCTCCCCTTATTTCTATTTCCATTGCCATCACCTTAGACCCTGCTCATTGTATACCTGTGATGGCATAGGGCTTTTCTGAAGCTATCCTGGAAGAAAGGGAAGGATTAAAGATGGCGTAGGACCACCACTACCATAGCAGATTGGGGAGATGATCATTTCACCTTTGAGCTTCAATATTCAGATGTGTAAAACAGGTTCTGCCTCACACTGACGGTGGAGCTTCCCATTAGATTGTGAGTTCTTTGAGCATATGCGCAGATAGGAGAAATTATAGTAAAATATCGCAAAAAAATTTTTTAATTACAAAAAAAATTCTTGTATCAATTGACACACCAAGAAAGACATAATCACTGTCTTCAAGAACTTGGACTATCATAAAAAAAGGAAATAAACTTTTTCTGCTTGAACTTAGGTAGCAAAGTTTAGAATTATCGAGACAGATTTTGACTGCATATAAAAGAGCTGTCCACAAATAGAAGAAATGTCCTTGGAAGATTGTATGTTCTTGGTCAAGAGACATCTTCAAGTGAAGCTTTGAAATTCGCATATTGGGAGTGCTATAGAGTAGGTTCTTGGACACAAGACTAAATGTGTCATAGTCAATGATTTATGAGGTCTCTTCCAACTGAGATTCTGTGGTTTGTCTATGATTTTAAAATTGCCTCCTAGCTGACATTAGCTGCCAGACTGATCTTAATAAAGAGCACTTGTATTATATCAGTCTCTTCTTCAAGAGCCTACAATGTTTCTTTGTTTTTCTTTCACATCAAGTCTAAATTCCTAGAATACTGGATTTGGAGTCAGAACCCCTGGTTTCAAATTCCACCTCTGTCATTTGTTAAGTGGGTAACCTTAGGCAAGTCACTTCACATCTCTGGGCTGCAGTTTCCTCATCTGAAAAATTAGGGGATCCAGACTAGATGACTTTAAGATGTATTACAGTTCCAAATAGATATTTCTATGATGCTTTTTAAAGATCTTCCATAATTTAATCCCGACCTACCAATCCAAATTTATTTCCCACCTCTCCCAAATATAAATGCTCCATTTTAATTAAGCTAATTACCCTGATTATACTCTTTCCTTTCTGAATTCTCTCCTACCACTTTTTTCCAAATCCTACCTATACTCAAGACACAGCTCACATCCAAGCTAAAGAAGCATTGTAGTATAGTAGAAAGAGCTCTGGACTTGGGAATCACAAGGCATTGGACCATAAAATCCATGGATTTAGAGCTAGAAGAGAATTTAAGAGGCCATTTAGTCCAACTCCCTCCTTTTACAGATGAGGAAATTGAAGTTCAAAGTTAAATGACTCACCCAAAGTCACACAGGTAGTAAGTAGCAGAGTTCAGTTTTGAACACAAGTCCTCATGGAATGCTGACTGAGGGGAACAGTAGGACAATTAAGGAAGGAGAGAATGAAAAATGCATTTATTAAACATCTAATATGTGCCAGGCACTGTGCTAGGTACTTTATAAACAGCTCATTTGAGCTTACAAGAATCCTGGGAGGTAGGTGCTATTGTTAAATCCATTTTACAGCTGAGGAAACTGAGGCTGGCAGAAGTTAAGTGGCTTGTTCAGAGTCACATAGCTAATAAATGTGCAAGATCACATTTGAATTCAGGTCTTCCATACTCCAGCTCTAGCACTTTATCCACTGCACCATCTAGCTGCCTAAGTTGTAACAAAAGTAGGTGATATGAAATAATTCAGGAAAGGTAGGTTGACTCAAGATTTTAAAGGGCTTTAAATGCTAGGATGAGGAGTTTATAATTCATCTTATAGTCAATGCAGTGTCACCAAGGATTTTGGAGCAGAATTGGCGTTGAGGGAAAGGTGTACCTGTGTCTGCAGAAAATTGTTTTTCCCGCTGTGTGAAGAATGAATTGAAGAGAGGTGAGGATGAAATCAATGTTAGGACCAGTTAGGATGCTAATATAATAGTCCAGCTAAGAGATGCTAAGGGTCTGAACTAAGGTAGTGGCTATTTGAGTAAAGAGAAGGAGAAGGATATGAGAGATGATGTAGAGGGAATATTGACAAGTTTGGTGACTGATAAGATTGGTGAAAGACAAGAATAAGTCTAAGATGACACCTGGGTGACTTGGGGAATGACAATGTCCTCAACAGAAACAGAGAAGTTTGGAAACAGGTCAAGAACAAGGATCAAAATGATCAATTCTGTTTTGGAAATCCCGAGTTTGAGATGCCATTAGGAAAGCTAGGTGACATCAAGCAGGCAGCTATCAGGGTCAGAGTGGAATTTAGGCATTAGGGTTAGATACATAAATTTCATTAAGAAACCATCAGCATAAGGCTGATAATTGAAGCAACCAAGAGGAGTAGATGCAATCACTCTCCAGAGTCCTACAATGATGGCAGATAGGGTCCACCTAGTCTCTAATAGAGAGAATGGCAAATGTAATAACATTAAATATAATATAGGTAAATATAAAGATAGAGGAGAGTGTCATCTGCAAATGATCTAGGTAGTTTAATGGACCAAAAGTTCAATGAGTCAAAAATGAGATATAGCAGGCAAGAAAGCTAAGGCAATCCTAGCCTGCATTAAGAGAAGAATAATGACAAGGATGAGGGAAGTAATATTACTATATTCCACTCTGTCTGGCCACATCTGGAGTATTGTGTTCCCTTCTGGGAGTCATATTTTAGGAAGCACTTTGATATGTGGGAAAATATCCACAGGAAGATAACCAGGATGGTGAAGAGTCTTGAGCTCATGTCACATGAAGATTGGTTGGAAGAACTAGGGATGTTTAACCTGGGGAAGAGAAAATGGAAGATAAATATGATCATTGACTTCAAGTATCCAAAGAGTTGTCATGTGGAAGAAGGATTAGACCACTAAGTGCCACAGTGGAGAGAACACTGGACTTGGAATTGGGAAGGATGAATTCCAATCCTTCATTCCTCAGATGTTCATTACCCTTAACGTGCTATAGAAGTGTTAGCTATTTATTATAATTGCTTGTTTTGCTAAACCTCTCCCCGCCCTGAAGGGGGATAGAACTATAAGCAATGAGTACAAATTGCAAGGAGACAAATTTGGCCTTCATGTATCGGGGGAAGAAGCTTGTTAGTTAGCACCATCAAAAAGTGGAATGGACTGCCTAAGGAAGTAATGAGTTTTCCATTATTAGTGGTTTTCAGGCAAGAGCTGTGAGACCACTTCTTGGGTATGTTGTACCAGGAATTTACCTTCAGCTGTGGCTTGTACTAGATGATTTCCGAGATCCCTTCCAACTCTGAGATTCTATGATAATACCATGGAGGAGGAGGTAAAGGTAGAAGGGAGATAGATAGATAGATAGATAGATAGATAGATAGATAGATAGATAGATAGATAGATAGATAGATAGATTTATATATCTCGCATAATGCCTGTTGATCCTCCTGAGTACTGAGATAGGGAGGAGCAGATGCTGAACCAACAATTCTGGTATCAGGAGCAGTCTTCCCACCTCCTAGTAATGGAGGGCTAAGACACTGTCAGTTTTTTTCCCAATGGTTCAAGTGTCATAGGGCAGAGTAAGCTGTGTCTCCACACATGACAACAAGCTTCTGGATGGGAATACATCCAGACTAGAGTCTGAGAGCTGGATCCCTGCCCTCCAGACCCAGTGATGTGGGAACAAACTCCAGGAAAAAATCCTCTAACACCTGCAGTGACAAGAAACTCACTCCCTCAAAAGGAAGCCATCCATATTAGATGAAAGTTATATAACAAAATGTCTGTTTCAAAAACACATTATGCCCACATGTACAAAAATATTTATAGCAGCTCTTTTTGTGGTGGCCAAGAACTGGAAATCGAGGGAATGCCCATCAATTGGGGAATGGCTGAACAAATTGTGGTATATGAATGCAATGGAATACTACTGTGCTATAAGAAATGATGAACAGGGGGACCTCAGAAAAACTTGGAAAGATTTACATGAACTGATGCTGAGTGAAGTGAGCAGAACCAGGAGAACATTATACACAGTAACAGCCACAGTGTGCAAGGACTGTTTCTGATAGACTTAGCCCTTCTCAGCAACACAACGACCTAAAACGTCTCCAAAGGACTCTTGATGGAAAATTCCATCCACATCCAGAGAAGGAACGATGGAGCTGGACTTCAGGGTGAAGCAAACCCTTTTCTCTTTTGCTTTGTTTTTTCTCATAGTTTCTTCTATTAACTATAATTCTTCTGTGCGAAGAAAAAAGTTTAAAAAAACACAGTATGGACTTAATACTTATTGATTTAACTTAATTTTAAGAATATATCCATACTTAAAAAACCTTATTTCCTATTTTCTATGTATTACACCATGGTAAATGACACAAATAACCCAGAACCAGATTCCAGAGAGTAACATGTTTATCCATGCTTAGTCAACAAAATATTCATCTACATTACTTTAAACCCTTACCTACTAATTCTATACAATTGTCAAGAAGCTGCCAGGAAGGATGACATCATCGAGGAATTGTTCAAGGCCCTTCCCTGTCCTAGGCTTTTAATAAATCTGTTCCTAAACAGTCTTCCCCTCCCAAATTTCCTCTCTAATTTAGCTCTACTTTAGCACCTTCAATAAATGAGTCTGGAAAATATAGACCCAGGATAGGACAGTAAAGAGAGTGCTGGACTTGGAGTCCGGAAGACCTGCTTTCAAATCTTACCTCTGATATCTACTAGCAGTACAACCGTAGGCAATCATTTCACCTCTCTGAACCTTAGTTTCCTCAACTGTCAAATGGGAATAATATTAACTGTAGTACCTACTCCACAGGTTTGCTCTGAGGCTCAGCTGAGATGATGTACAGAAAGTACTCTGCAAATTTTAAAACATTATATAAGTAGTAACTATGATTGGTAGTAATTAAAGTTGAACTCACCCATTTGCCCAAGCCAGGATAGTCGTGTTCAGGATCAAAAAGGTGTTGATGCAGCTGGAACTCTCGGCTGAACTCTGCAGTGTCAGGGGAGTTTTCCAGACATCCATCATCTACTGCAAACAGCCAGAAGTCTTTGAGAAAAGCCAAGCAACTTATGCATGCCCCCATGGGTAAAGGTAAATAGGAACAAGGCAGGCCACTGAAGGTCAGAATCACATTCCCATCTGCATCCCATGTATCTATTCCTGCTTCCTTTTGACTCACTTTGTGACCTCAGGCAAATCACTTTCCCTCTCTGGGCCTCTTCTCCATCTGGAAACTGAAAATGATGATGGCTACTTCCCTCTAGTTACTTCAGAGGGATACGGTGAAGTTTGTGCCTAGATTTTTGGAAATACCTCGTGCTCCTTAGAGAAAGGTTCAATATTATCATATTATTTTTTATGTAACATAAAATAGAATAATTGTATTTTAAACACAATGTTAATTTGTTTAATAATGTATATATTTATAATATAATATTCTATATAGTATTTTAAAATAAATGCAGTTTTGCTCCTTAGAGAAAAGTGCGACATCAATTTATTTTACATATAAAATATATTTTATGTAAATACACTAAATTATTTGATAAATAATGTTATATAATAAATATCTTACAGTAAGTACTTAATAAACCTTAGTTAATTCCTATATATTGGGCACAATTGTATTCAGCATGAGGCCAAATGAGACTCTGTCCCAGGGCACTGATAGGAGATAAAGTGTGATTCCTCCCTCCCCTGCTGATGACCCTCAGTAGCTTGATTTACCTCCTAGATCTCTGGAGGCCCAGGACATAACCACATCCACAATCCTCTCCTGACCTCACTTCACTCACCCACCCACAAACTAAATTTGTCTCAGGCGAAGTTTGGGCTAATTATAGTTCTAATATGAGATACGCATTCCTTCGGAGGAGGGGGAGGAGGAAATGCTGTGTATTTTGTATAATCAGTACAGTTCGCATATTTTTAATGTGCTCCTGCATTAATAAACAACATGGACACACACATACACACACACACACCATAGTCACTGAACAGAGGGGTGTGTGTATGTGTGAGTGTGAGTGTGTGAGTGTGTGTGTGTGTGTGTGTGTGTGTGTGTGTGTGAGTGTGTTGGGCTAATGGCTGTTCCAGCATGACTGGTGCTATAGGCTCTGATTTTCTTGTTTGAATTTTCGGTTCAGATCTGTGGTTTCATCTTGGTAGGGCAGTGCCTAACCTGGACATTCCTTCCAAGGATGTAGAATGACATCCTCTGTGGGAGCTGCCTGAGGCACTCAGTGGTTAAGCAACAGGCTTGGGCAGACATTAGTCTAACACACACCCATTCTATATTCAGTGGGTATGGTATATCTGTTTACTAATCTGGGGTCTAAGGCAAGACTTGAACTCAGGTCTTACTAAATCAAAGGTCAACTCTCTAACTAGACCACACTATCATTCAGAAACAGTGTCTTCAAAATCGTTTTTCCTTTTTGTAAATGTTTTATTGATGCCTTTTTAAAACATCACTATCACCCCTCAAGGACTTCCCTCCATGGAACTCTCCCTTGTAACAAATACGTCCAGTCAAATAAATTAACATATTTTCCATGTTATATATTCCTCATTTCACATCTATACTCCATCCCCTCCTTGCTAAGAGGAGGACAAAGTTTCCTTAGCCTCAGCACTCTCCAAAGCCCCTCTGGATCTTACGATTCTCTGGAGATGATTCATTCTGCCTATCTTTTATGTGCCTTAGACAACCAGAAAAGAACATAAGGAGTCTGGGTTGCATGGGAAGCTGAGGGGAGGAGTGAAGACCAGTTTTCAAAAGACTGATGAGACATCAAATAAGTGCTGAAAATGCGCGCCTATTTACAATCAGCCAGGTATGTCCTGTGTCTCGTTTCTTGGAGTATTTCCAAGTCTTTCCAGAAGGCAGTCTGAAACGCACACAAGGCCTCTCCACAGTATGAACCTAATGTGGAAGTCATTAGCATACCAAAAGATCTCTAATGCAGCTCTACTGCGTCTGCTCAGTGTTCAGATCTCCTGACTGGGAACGTTATCTAACCCCTACATCTGCAACCATCAGTATGTCACGCTGGTAGGAATGGAGAAGATTATAGTAAAAATAGGTGCTCAGACACATTTTTTGGATGATAACTTTGTGGAGTGGATTCTAATTCTTTACTGGAAGTGATTTCCTGGGTGATGCTGAAGGGTGGGAGCCCACTGGGGTCATGAGAACGTAGGAGTAGGAGTCAGATAATTGAGATACCAACCACAGAATTTAATATATTATCTCTGTGGCCAGGAAACAACATAGATGAGGATTTCCCTACATTTCCACAATGACGCAGAAAGCAAATTGAGAGAATTAAAGGATAAATTTTCCTTAAATTAAAGACTAAATTTCCAGAATAGTATATTGGATGCATGGAGGTCTAAAAGCTGAGACTTGGGGCTTATACCATAGCCCATACTGACCTCTTCCTTCTCGGACATCCATATTTATGGTCTATACCATACAGTCTAGCACCGAATGATATCAAACAATGAATAAACGTTTATTATGTACCAACTTTAGACCAGGCAATGTGCTACATATGCAAAGACTAACAGGGAACATAAAGCTTACATTCTGTTGATAACACTTTGTATTGTTTTCCTAATTTTTTTTGAGAATGTCCATCAGAACTGTTTCTTGAGAACCGGAGTTGTGTCTTAGTCATTTTTTTTTCCACATGACCGGAACATAAATACTTGCTGACTTGACTTATTTGAATTACTATGACTTCAGTACTTGTGTTCCCCTCTTCCGTTCACAGATCAAAAGTGAATGTGTCACATAACCCTCTTCTAGCAAGGCCTTACACATAGTAACCTTTCAATGATACATGTAGAATTCAACTCATTTATCACGAAAAAATAACATAAAGAAGTATATGATTAAGTCCGAAATGAGAATACAAGGAATAAGAAACTGAGAAATTCAGAAAAAGAGATCTATGTACTATAAATTTAGTTCAAGAAACATTTGTTAAATGCCTTCTATGTGCAGACCACTCTACTAGGTATTAGGGATGCCAAGAAAAAAACTAAACATTTCCTTTATTCAAGGAACTTATATTCCATTGGGGGAAGGACAGAAGGAGGACAAGGAAAAGGAAAGGAAATACAAAGCAATTTCAAGATGCAGAGAGTTCTAACAACTGCAGTGACGGTCAAGAAAGTCCTCACGTAAAAAGTGGCCCTTAAGTTGTGCTTTGTAGCAAGCTAGGGATCCTACAAAGCAGAGGAAGGGAGGGAGAACATTCCAGACATGGCAGACCACCAGAGCAGAGGTACAGAGGTGAAAGCCAGAATGTCATACACCAGGCCAATTTGCCCAGAAAGGAGAGTATTTGAGGGGGAATATTATGAAATAAGCCTAGAAAGGTAGTTGAGAGCCAGACTAAAGTGAGTCTAAATGCCAGACTGAGGATTTGATACTTTGTGAAGCATGTAAAACTTGAGCCGAGCCTTGAAAGATGGGTAGAATTTGGAGACATGGAAGGGATGGGGAGGATTCAAACCCAAAATGTTTCACTCTGAACTCACTCCTTCTAAATACCTGAATAAGGCCCTCTGCTGTGTCTAATCAATCCAGCCAGCTGCCCCTGGGGAATGTTGTTCCTTAAACTTGGTACAGGTCTTTCCTCTCCCTGAATCTAAAATTATACAAGCAAATAATATGTGGCTGAAATGATCTGAGCCATGCAGTGATTCAGGTTTTCCTGCAATCCTATTTTCAAATCTAATTTTTCACTGCGCCGGCAGACCCACATTGCTTTGCCACACGCAATCACTTAGATTCTCGTTAGTTACAGTGACCATGTTTTTTAACAACAACAACAACAAAAACCCAAGACACATGGTCTGATAGAAGATATTCCTTTTGTAAAGTCTTGTTAAAAGTACACTTTCTTTCCTTCCTAGATTTTCCAGGACATATGATTGCTGCACCATCTCAGTACCTTCTCTAGTAGCTCTAGCCCAGAAGGGATTTTCATGAGGCAGCAAAGTCCAAAGTCTACTCCTCAACATCCCCTATGGAATCCCTGAGACTTTTTCCTGATCTCTCTGTCATGCTTGAAATAACACCAAACATCAGTGAAATCAATTATTTCAATAATGAGGAATTTGCACCACCAAGAAACAAGGTTAGCTGTATTCAGGCATGTTGATACCCTATTAGAACCTAACGCTCAGCCTCCCTGCCCAACTCTGGATTCCTTTTCACACAATCCATGAGTTATTGAAAGTACAGATTTGTCCCTGAAAGTGATGAACCCTAGCAGGTAACCAGATTAAACTGGGTTCCAACTCGGTCCATATGTAGACAAAACATTTTATCCTAAATTGAGTTAGAAATAGCAGGTGGTAGCTCTTTGCATGTTACGTTAAAAAGCAGAGAAAAGGAAATGGGGAATTCTATCCTTAGTCACTGAGTGATAGCTTAAAAACAAAGGTCTCCCTTTAAACAGAGCCTGAAAGTAGGGGCAGAGGGGTCCTCAGGCCAGGGCTACCAATCCTATCATTGGTCTATCAGGATGCAAGCCTATTCTGGTAATTAAGAAATTACCATGTCTTAAGAAGAATGACAGTTATGAGGAACATGGTCCAGGACAACTTTAATAGGAAATACTAGTATGCTAGGCCTCTCACTATTATCCATAGAAACAGTGTATGAAGACCTGAGGGGAGAAAGCAGGGAGGGAAAGGAAGGAGTTAAACTGAAATATTTCAAAATATTTTAGCAGGCTTCCATTTCTGATTTTTTTATCAGAACTGTTAAAATGTATTCGAACTGACAGTTGGATTTTTTGCTTAATCTATATTGGGCAAATAAAATCACAGATCTATAAACTGGAGGAGCATCAGAAGCCATCTCATCCAACCCCCTCATTTTATAGAGGAGAAAACCACAGTCCACAGAATTGAAGTGGCTTTACCCAAGGATGTATAAGGCTGAATTTGAACCTAGGTCCTCTGACTCCAAAGCTATGTCTCTTTCCACTATACCACACTAAATTCAGAGAAGTGCTGTGGTGTAACAGAAAAAGTCTTGTTTGTCCTTTGTTCTCAAAGAGGACCAGTAGGAAGAATACCAGAGTCTACAGTCCTACTCTTCTATTTACTATATGATCTTAGATGAGCCTCGTCTCCTATCTATTACATTAGGATAGCAATAATAATAAATATTCAGTGAGATGATGGAATTGAAACCATTTTGTATCTCTGTGGTGCCACATGTACGAATTTGAGCAAGTCACTTTCACTGTTTCAATGTCCTCATCTAGAAAATGAAGTCAATTACATGGGCCCTGAGGTCCCTTCCAGCTCTACATAGATCAATCAATCAATAAACATGTATTAAGCACTTACCATGTGTCAGGCATTGTGCCAAGGGCTGGGGTACAAAAAGAGGCAAAAGACAATTCCTGTCCCCAAAAATTTACAGTCTAATAGATCTTAAATTGTTGGCATTTTGCTCCTCCCACAGCCCCCACCTCCTGCAAAGGGAGGGGCTAACTGGATGCTAAGGCTGGTAGTTGCGGGGGGAGGGGGGAAAGTAGGAGAAATGAATGGGTGTGGATAATCCTGAGAGTAGATAATCTTGAGTTGTCTGTGTCTTATGTGGGAAAAGGGAAAGATATTTTGGAAGAATTTGGAGGGAGGGGGTGATGAAGATTTCTTTTTAAGTTAAGGAGAATGGGGAGATAATTGAGGGCAGCTAAAAGAGGGACGGCTAGATAGCTCAGTGGACAGAGCACTGGTCCTGGAGTCAGGAAGACCACTTCAAATCTAACTTTAGATACTTCTTAACTGTGTGACCCTGGGCAAGTCACTTAACCTCTGCTTTAATCCATTGGAGAACAAAATGGTAAATCACGTAAGTATGTTTGCCAAGAAAACCTCATGAACAGTCAAGAAGAGTCTGACATGACTGAACAATGGGAGAGGGAGAGTGAGAGAAAATATTGGCAAAATAATTTTATATATCTGGGCCTCATGACTGATATACGTATGCCAAATTAAATTCACTTGGCCTCTTCACTTTCTAACACAGGGCTACCCAGTAGAATTGAACTGTTAGTAATTCTCAATGCTTACCATTAGCACTTTTAAGTTTCAATTGCTTACAATCTCAAATCTATTTCTCCCTGGGAACACATCAGTATGCTTGCCCATTACCTGTTTTTCCAATGGGGCAGGGATTTGGAGGATCTGGATAGCCCTGGTCCTCACTGAAGTCCTTGGGGATGTTGTCACCAGTCAGTTCAGCCACAATGTTAGGGATGTTACCATAAGGACCCAAATGCTGCAGACCTTCATGGGCACCACCTGTAAGGAATACAAAACATCCTCAGATGGATGTAGATAAGGAGCCCAGAAAAATAGACACTTACTTCTCAACAAGACTGTGTTCCCTCTTCAAGGATGTGCTGGAGCCAGTTTAAATAGGCTTTTGAGAGATGAATGTTAAATTATCAGTGTGAATATGTATACTTTGCAAATTGGCAAATATTATTCACAGCTTGATTTATTGTTCTGTAGATAATTTAGACGAAAGTGTTAGAAAATGCTAATAATGTAGATTAAATTGACAAAGATGACAAAAATGACAATAATCAATGCTGGAGAGGCTGTGTAATGACAGGTATACTAACACATTGTTGGTGGAGCTGTGAAATAATACAACCATTTTGGAAAGCAATTTGGAATAATGCAAGTAAAGTGACTACAGTGTCCATGCTCTTTGAACCAAAGACTCCATTATTGGATTTATATGCTAAGGAAGCCATTAATAAGAAGAAAACTCCCCCAAAACACCAAAATATTTACAGCAGCACTTTTTGTGATAGCAAAGAATTGGAAACAAAGTAGATGACCATTCATTGGAGAATTGTAGTAACGAACTATTATTATGCTGTAAGAAATGATAAGTGTGATAAATACATTGAAGCCTGGGAAGATCAACAGGAACTGATACAGAATCAAGAAAACAACATACACAGTAACCACAACAACGTAAATGGAAAAATTGAGTGAATGTAACAAAATTACAAAGATCAAAGAGGACTTGAATAAAAGAGAAGGATACTTGAGATAACTAGGATGATGTACAAAACAGAAGACATCAGTAAAAACTTCTTTTTTAAAAAATACAGATTAAATTTAGTGTATTGTTTGTATGGTTTTTTTTCTGGAGAGCCAATTATTAATTAAACTTTTAGCAGCACACTCCTCTCCTGATGCCTTTTGAAAACCAAAACAAGTCCTATTCTCTCAGAAAACTTTTTCTGGACCAGCCCCAACTGATTCTATACCACATCTTCCACAAACTTAGAGATTTTGTGTTGTATTAATAAAATCATTGATTGAGAGGCAAAGGGATCTTTTCTCTGCCTTCTTAAGCAAGAGAAGACAATACAATTTAATCTTGGTCTTGATGACTCAGGTTCATCCTTACAAACCTCACATTGTAAATAGAAAAGGCCTCTAAGAAGCCATACCACCTCTTCCCTTGCTTCCCAATGAGCACACACTTAAAATACCAAAGGCAAATGAAAGTTGATCTAACCTGAAACACATCAAGAGAAAAAGATCCCAAGAGCCTCCTTCACCCACCTTTTGGATCATTGTTCTCTAGGTAGATAAAATCCTTGGTGCTCCAACTAAATCCCATTTCTCTTTGGCCTACCTTCATAAAAACCATAAATCATCGTTTGTTATTTTCTTCCTCAGGATAAACAATATTATTTAATTTAGTCTTTCCTCATGGGTCTTCGTTTCCACAGTCGATTAGTTTAATAGAAAGAGCGCTAGTTTTTCTGTCAAAGACATGAATTCAAAATCTAGCTGGGCTACTCATTACCTGTGTGACCACAGGGAAATCACTTCATTTACCTCAGTTTTCTCTTCTGTAAAATAGGATTGGAATTGTTATTAAGCCCCTTTCAGATGTAATAATCAGGCAGCTAGGTAGATGGAGCATTGGGTCTGGAGTCAGGAAGACCTGAGTTCAAATTTGGCCTCAGATATTAATTGTGTATCCCTAGACAAGTCATTTGACCTCTATCTTCCTCCATTTTCTGAGTTTTAAAATGGGAATAATAATAGCACCTACTTCGCACTGTTGTTGTGAGGATCAAATGAGATAACATTTGTAAAGCCCTTATAATTTCTGAAACATAGTAGGCACCTAAGAAATGCTCCCTCCCCCCTCCCCCCTTTGATCCAAATTAGTGTTGGGATTCATTCCTAGGAGAGATCCAGACAGAGATTCAAGAAGGGAAAAATCACTTGAGACTTCATGGAAAGGATAATGTCAGAACTGGATTTGAAGGAAGTAAAAGCAGGCAGAATGATGTAGTGAAAAGAGTAGGGCATTTGGAATCAGAAGACCTGAGTTTAAATGTCTCTTAAGCTACCTAGTACTTTTGTTTCTTTGGGCAAGTTACTTACTATCTGTAGGGGCAGGTAGGTGATGCAGTGGATAGAGCACCAGTGCAGGAGTCAGGAGGATCTGAGTTCAAATCTCACCTCAGACACTTGACACTCACTAGCTGTGTGACCTTGGGCAAGTCACTTAACCCCAACTGCCTCATTCTGGGTCATCTCCAGTCATCCTGATGAATATCTAGTTACTGGATTCAGATGGCTCTGGAGGAGAAGTGAGGCTGGTGACCTGCACAGCCCTCCCTCACTCAAAACAAAGTCAAGTGCAAGTCATGTCATTATTTCTCTGATGGCATGGTCTTCTTCGGGAACGAAGGGCAAACCCATTGTATAGCAATAAATATTTTTTCATTGTTTTCTTCACATCCTTAAAATAACTCTATGAGGTAAGCAGAATAGTATCAATCATTATCCTATATCAATATTTTAAGGAATCAAGATTTTATTTAGTGTAAATACACCCCCCACTGATAATGATCATCTCTCCAACCGTTGGCAAACAGTTTCATAAATTGCTATGGCTAAAAAAAAAAAAAGTCATTAGTTGGTGGTCAAATTTTTGTACAACTTTCAATACAATAAGAGATTGGGTCATGAGTATTAACCACCTGGATCATTGAGAGGGCTAAGCCATTTGCCTCTATACTACATGGACCCATCCTGTGATGCTCAGTGGATAAAATGCTGGACCTGGAGTCAGGAAGATCTGAGTTCAAATCCAGCCTTAGATAGACATTTACTAGATATATGACCCTGGGCAAGTCACAGTTTCTCATCTGTATAATGGTAGCAATAACAGTAATAACACCGGCCTCTCAGAGTTGCTGTAAGGAAACGTAAGATAATATTTGCAAAATGCTAGGAAATTTTAAGATGCTTGATAAATACTAACTATTTTTGTTACTGGATCTCTGTTAGGTGGGAAGTTACAACTTCTGTTAATGTGACCACCTTCCCCTTTCTAATTTAGAGCTTCTAACAGGAACATACAGTATAGAAAGGACACTATTCACAAGTCCATTCATTTCTAGGGATATGTGAAGCCCTGAGGACTGTGTTTTATGAAAGCCCAAGTAATCTCTATAAGGACACTATAGCCCCCTACCAGCCTATAAAGGAGGAAGTGAAAAAAGGTAGTAATGCTGAGCTCTACTCTCTCTTTATTTTGCAATTCTTCTAGTTATACAGTGTTTTCAGTTTTTGCAAAATGTTTCCACATTTTTGATTTTGACTTACTTCATTAAAAAACAACACATACATTATCAATTTCTTAATCTGTCCAAGGTAGTTTGTCATTGCTGTTCATTCAGTCCTGTCAAGCTCTTCATGTGAACCATACTGTCCATGGGGTTTTCTTGGCAAAAATACTGGAGCGGTTTGCCATTTTTTTCACCAGTGGATTATGACAAACAGAGATTAAGTGACTTGCCCAGGATCAAACAGCTAGAAAGTGTCTGAGGCCAGATTTGAATTCAGATCTTCTGATTCCAGACCCAATGCTCTATTATCCACTGAGTCATCTAGTTTCCTCCCAAAGTAGTGCAAAAGAAAAATGTCCTGCCTTCATGAAGCTTTCTCACTAGTAAAGATAAGGAAATACACAAGTAACCATAGCACAGGATATCTAGAGAATCACGATGGAGGACAATGCCTTCAACTTGGTATTAAGAGCAACTTGGGTTTGAGTCTTATCTTGTATGACCCCAGGTGAGTGAAAACATCTCTGACCCTCCTCTTCCTCATCTGTAAAATGGGGATATTACTAGAACCTTCCTCATAGGGCTGTTGTAAAGATCAAATGAAATCATGAGATGATCCCATTAGACAATGAGCTCCTACAGGGTTTGTTTTTGTTCAGTCCTATCCAACTCTTCATGACCCCATGTGGGGTTTTGTTGGCAAAGATACTGGAGTGGTTTGCCTTTCCCTTTACCAGCTCATTTTACAGATGAAGAAACTGAAGCAAACAGAGGTTAAGTGATTTGCCCAGGGCCACACAGCTTGTAAATATCTGAGTTCAGATTTGAACTCAAGAAGATGAGTCTTCCTGACTCCAGTGCTCTATCAGATTATGACAACTAGCTGCCAATCCATGAGGGAGGCACTATCTTTTGCCTCTTTTTATACTCCCAGTGCTTAGCACAGTGCCTGGCAGATAGAAGGTGCTTAAGAAATGTGACTGACTTACTAACTAATGTTCATAGTGTACTTTGTAAAACCATGCTAGTCATTTTATTCATTCAACAAGCACTTATTAAAAGTCTGTGTGGTATCAGTTATGGACATTATTTGTCTATATAACTCAGTGCCTAACACAGCCCTGTGCACATAGTAGGTGCTTAGCAAGTTATTGTTTAATAAATATCATTATTAGAATACAAGAGTGCAACTAAAGATAGAGTACTTTGGGAGTTCAGAAGTGAGAGTGATGACTTCTGACTGGACATCAGGGAAGGCTTCATGGAGTAGATGACATCTGAACTGCGGTTTGAAGTATGGATAGAAATGGATCAAGAGAGTTTGGGGCAGAAGGAGTGGGGTTGGTAGAGAGTCAAGGCAAAAGGAACAACATGAGCACACTAGCAAGAAAACCTGCACCATTCCAAAGAAGTATGTAGGGCTAGTATCCCCGATTTACAGATGAGAAAACTAAGGCCCACAGAGGTTAGATAATTTGCCTGTGATCAGGTAGTGATGCCCAGCACAAGCATAATAGGGCCCTACAAGCATCTTCTTACTTTGTTTTCCACTTCCAAAGAATGGTTAGAGCCCCAGAGTGTCCATTGGTAAAATGAGATCTCCCAAAATGAGAGTGGGCTCAAGAGATCCAGGGGGCTTAGTCTCCTAAAACAATTCTCCTTACAACAACTCACCATGAAGATTCAGAGCGACTGAAGCCAAGTCCTCATTCTCGGGAGGCATTGGCAGAATCCTTCTAGGATGGGACCCTGGCCATTATTCTTGCTACTGTCGTTCATTAATGTCTGAATGCCAGCTCCATGCCAGCAGGTTTGCAGCATCCAGACCCAGCCCCTAGCCTACAGACTTTCACTCACAATGTGGTAACGCCCTGACAAGCTCACAGCCAGCCCGCCAGTCAAGTCTCATCAATAAACCCTCTCTGCTATAACCCAATGACGCCAAGGCTGCCAGTTGGGCTGGATGACTGGACATCAGTGCTGGACAATAATGAAGAATTGTAGTGGGACAGGCAGGTGCCAAGTAACCAGTCACCCACATCATAAAAAGGGAGTTCCATGAGGGCAGCCTGGCAAGAGTGGGTGCAAGCTCCTGAATACCAGCCATTCAGCTAAAGGGGAAAAGATCCAACAGTTTTCAGTTATGTTACCCACAAACAGCAGGCACTAAAAATACAGCCCCTTCCTTCATTCTTCCAACCATCCTGGGTATACCATTTCTATTATGGTCTAAAAAGCTCAAGAAATCATATGGGTTATTAAAGCCAGCTCCTTGAGCCCGCACCCACCCATGGCACTTCCCAAATATCCTTGCTAGTGGGCAGAGGGTGCCAGCCTGAGATACCCAAGGGACAGAAAAAAAGGATCTGAATTAAGAGAAAGGAGAAGTCTTATGCTCAAGGAATCCGAGGCAACTTTCATCTTTCAAAAACCCAAAAAGCAATAAATAATCAAAGGAGATATGAGATGGGTGACAGCAATTCCATTCAATTCAATAAACATTTATTAAGGATGTAGCAACACTGTATCTTTACAAAGCCCTCTCATGCTTGCCTTCTTTGCTCTCTTAACAGGGCTCCTTTCCCTAGGATTTGGATTCTGCCTCCTCATGAAAATCCTTATCTTCTTTCCATCAGCTGATCAACAAGCATATATTGAATGCAAAGCACTGTGCCTAAAATGTAAATTCAAAGACATTATATTTTAATTATATTTAATTATATTTTACTTGTGTGTATGTGTGTATGTGAAGGGGCAGAGTATCACAAGCACAGAGATAAGTCAATACAAACTATAGAGAAGGTCATCTCAAGAGGGAGAGAACATAGACACCTGGGATGATTTTCCAAGGGCCAAGTATAGGAGGTGACACCTGAATTGTGCTGAACATGACCCATTGCTATATATTACTCCCTCTCTACATACTTTGCATTCTATCAGTCTGGCTGTCTCTTGTTGCTCCTTACTTTCAATATCCTTTCTTGTCTGTATCCATGCCTAAGCGCTGGCTGGGATACATTCCCTCCTCATTGTTGTTGTGTTTGTCCTTTTTTGAAGGAGACCATGACATCAGGGATTGATGACATGACTTGCAGTTGACCTGGATTTGAGTGAGGGAGAAATGTGCAAGGTCACCAACCTCACTTTCTTCTCCTGAGCCATCTGGGTCCAGTGACCAGATATTCATCAAGATGACTGGAGATGGCCCAGAATGCAATGGGAGACCCTGGGGACCCTGGCCCTTTTAGGCTGAGGCCTTTTCAGGTTCACACTTTGAGTGAGGTTATAAGAGCCCTCTTTAAGAAGTGAATCAATGGATGACATCCGTCCTCATAACCCCTGCTTCAAATCCCTGGTTGCTTTTAAGACTCAGTTCAGGCACCACCTTCTGCAAGAGGACTTTCCTAGTGCCCAACTCCATCCCCTTCCACCCCACCTGCTCATGCCTTCCTTTCCTTGTATGTGTTTTCTATGGGTTTTGCAGATGCCTGTCTATATACATGCAGTATCCTCTATTAGAGTGTAAACTCCTTAAATGTAGGGACTGTTTTACTGTCTTTACACCCATGGCATGAGTCACAATGCCTGGCACAGAGGAGTCATCAATCAGTTATTTTGCATTTATTAAGCTCCTATTATATTCTAGGCAATATGCTAAGCACTAGGGATTGGTGTGTGTGTTTGTCCTTCATTGCCGAAGAAGACCATGCCATCACAGAAATGATGATATGACTTGCACTTGACTTTGTTTTGAGTGAGGGAGGGCTGTGCAGGTCTCACTTCTCCTCCAGAGCCATATGGATCCAATGACCAGATATTCATAAGGATGACTGGAGATGACCCAAGATGAGGTAATTGGGGTTAAGTGACTTGCCCAAGGTCACACAGCTAGTGAGTGTCAAGTGCCTGAGGTGAGATTTGAACTCAGGCCCTCCTGACTCCTGCACCACCTCTAGACACTGCACCACCTAGCTGCCCCAAGCACTAGGGATACAAAGAAAGGCAAAAGACAGTCCCTGTTCTCAAGAGCTTACAATCCAATGGACCACAACATGGAAACAAACACTCAAAACTAAGATAGATATAGGAGAAACTGCAGGCTGAAAATTTCATAAATAATTATTGATCTTGACCCCCCCCCCCCCCAAGAAAAGACATCTCTTCCCATTCTTTTGTGCTGGGGAGGATAGAATGTCAAAATGTCAAATTGAAATAGAAGTAGAACTAAACTGTATGTCAGGATCTCTGCAGGCTGAATATTCACTTAGAAAACCATACAGTAACATTATCTATGTTTCACTCTATTTTTATTTGTTTTGTTAAACATTTCTGAATTACATTTTAATCTGGTTCAGGCTGCACTCCAGCTGCATGAGGCCCACAGGTTCATGTTTGACACCTCTGGCATGGAACATGCTTATAATGTCAGATTTTTCTAAATGCAAAATTAGTTTTGCTGAACTTTTTTCCTCTTCCTCCTCTTTTTCTTTTTAAAAAATTTCTTTGTTAGAAGAGATGACTCTGGGTAGGAGAGGGAGAAGAAGCCTAGGCAAGGTAAAATAAAAAAATATCAATAACCATCTATTTCAAAAAAATAAATGGTGTTGAATGGTCAATTGAAGGAAGATAAAGATTGTAGGAGGTAGTAGTAAGGAAACAGAACCTACGATCCAGGGAAGAGCCAAAGGGGAAAAAAAGTAAGCATGAGAGGGCCTCCTTAGGACATAATATTCTAAGAAACTTCAAACTTGACCTTGAAGTTTATATGGCAGTATCTGATTTGAATACATCCACCCACTCTTTCAAAAAGTACAACCACTTCCCAAAGATTCAAATGCTGATAAGACACTTTTCGGATTTTCTGGTCCCTTATGTCTCTTCATTCCTTCTTTAGGATTCTCATTACACATTAGAACCCCAACTGAAGAGAGTGGGGGGAGGAAGAAGAAAAAAGGAAAGAGGGACAGAGAGAGAAGGGGAGGGAGGAAAAGAGAAAGAGGAGAGAGAGAGGGGAGGGAAAGAGAGAGAGAGGAGAGGGAAAGAGAAAGGAAGAAGGGGAAGGAAAGAAGAGAGAGGAAAGAGAGAGAGAAATGGGAAGGAAGGAAGGAAAGGGGAGAGGAGAAAGAGAGAGGGGGAAGGATGGAGAGGAGGGAGAGAGAAGGAGGAGAAGGAAGAGGAGAAAAAACATAAATTAGTCCTCCTTTATTATGTAGCTTTTCTTAAAAGGTTGAAAAGACTGGTTAGCATGAAGTTTATGATTGTCTATGGAGTTCAAATATGTGCAAATGCTTTCCAAAATTAGCACAAATACCTTATATATCTGTGTAGAAACTAAGCTAATGGGAAGAAAAAATTAGGAAACTCATTTATTGTGTTTTTCTCTATACCCTTATCCTTTTATTATTTTGTTAGTTCGATTTAAAGCTTTCTGACTTGATCTCCAGTAAACACATATTCATATGTCAAAGAAATAATTTTCATTTTTAAGGACTATATTCAATCTGTAAAATCAGAGTGTTGGATTAGGGAATCTCTAAGGGCCTTTATAACTCCAAATCTATGATGCTATGATCCTAAGACATATCCTTTTACAAATAATTACCATATCCCTCCTCATAAGCAGAGCCCTGGTATTGGGTGTTTCCAAGAATTCCTGCATTGTGGCAGCCAAGAGGGGCCTAATATTGTAATGGCACCGAGGTCATCATTTCCATTTCAATTAAAGTTCTCATCTATGATTAGTCCAATTGACTTTGGGGGTCTGATCTAATTTCTTTCTAATTTTAACTGGTTAGGTAAGTGCTGGATAAGTGGTACAGACATTAAGTGCTATTGGGGAAAATAACAAAAGAATTATCTTCAGCATGGAAACCTAACTATATAACTCAGTAGCTAAGTCATAGAGAGCAACCCGAGGTACAAAGATGGATAAGTGATTTGCCCAGAGTCAGTATGAGTGTCAGAATTTGAACGTAGGTCTTCCAGACTCTACACCCAGTTTTCTGTCCATTATGCCATCATACTTCTATAGAATAAGAAACACAAGTGATAATCACAAGAGACAATGAGAATGTAACCCTTCACCTTTAAAGAAACTATCATTGCCCATGCTACACTGGTGGCCAAACAGTGCCTGAATTGTTTAGTGATGATGGCTGGCATCGGATCATCCACATTCTCTTACCCATGACACCATGGCACAAATCAAGTTGATTAGGAGAAAACAGACTACAGATCTACTCTGGGTAGTCTGTATATTCACCATCCCTTAAGGCCAGGAAGCCGAACAAGAGGGCAAATTGCAACATAGCTCTATCAATGACTGACCATTCACAAGGATGCCACCACATATTTTCAACTTTGGTATATATCACTGATCTACTGAGATTCACTGGGGCCATATGGCACTTTAAAGGAGAAATATGAATTGAGGTAAAATGATGGGAAATTGAAAAGGAGAATTTGCTTCTCAGCTGTGGCTTATTAACAAGTATTGCTCTTCATTTCATTCTCTTTTTTTCTACAATGTTGCCTAAGAAGCCCCAGAAGGAAGATAGTTCATTCTTATTGGGGGGTCACTGAAGACTTCAGTGAACTCAACTTAATATAAGCATTCTCTGTGGCATGCAAACAATGCAGGCAGTGAGAAAAGAGCATAAATGGATTGTTCTTGCAGCTTTCACATCTCCATATGGTCCCAATTTATGATCATAAGCAGAATTGTTTATTTTTTTAAAAGCTTTTTAGTTCACTTTTAAGGTATTTTGCTGAGGCACAGCCTGCTCTTAAAAGAGAGAAAATGTGTGTTTTTTCCGAAGTGCTGTTTATTTTGGCTGTTTACTCATTTGCAAAAGTTCAAATGTTATTCTGTGGATTTTACTAATTTTCCTGCAGCAGCCACAAGACCAAGAGGGGGAAAATTTTTTTGCAGGGAGATACTTTCAGGGCTGCCATGAATTTGGTAAGCTTTGCAAAAGCAATTTTGAATAGGTAATTTGTTAAAGTCCCCTCAGTCACTTAATTTAACTTTATTTGCCGTCTGCAATGAGGTGTCAATTTGGCAGTTTGTATGGTGCCCAAAGATGTTTGTACACGGCGGCCAAGGTCTCTCTTTTCGGTGCTTGAACTTTCACAATTCACCTCATTTGATATTTGCTGAAAGACAGATTATCAGGAGGTTAGAGAAGACCTCAGATTCAGTAAGAGTCAACAGTTGCTCAAAAATATTGGGATCTATCAAATTATGACTTGCCCTAAACTGAACAATGTATTTTTCACTCCTCAGCCCCATGTCCTCCCTGAGAATAAATGCTCTTGCATGGCTATTCTGGGATTCCATGGTCAAATGCTCCTTGTAAGTTATTCCTCATGTCTCAGTACTGCAACAACAATAAAATTACCTACCTACTGACTATAGGAAGCAATCCATGTTGATTAACTAGAGAAAAGCAAGCCAAGTGGCAATATTCATTTCACTGACCTCCAGGCAGATTGTTCTCTTTCTGCACTGGGAAACAGGGATCAGAAACTTAGATTAGGGAACTAGGCAACCTGGGTAACATGGGTCAGAGATGTGGATGAGCACATAGAAGGCAGGTCAGACTTGACCCAAGGTCAAGTCACCCAGAAGAACACAAGTCAGAGGATAAACAAATAAATGAGAATCAGGTGGACTTTGTTTCGGGATCTGTTGAGTGAATATTCAGGAGACCAAGTAAATGGTTAAGATCCAAAAGAACCACATAAGTTGAAAGGGAAGACAATAGTAGACTGGGTCAGATGCTTGGCAAGAGACTGATAACTCAGTCAGCTCTGGACCTCCAGCTCTAATAATATAGCTGGTTTGGAGAAACTTCTCCTCTTTACCCATCTCTCCTACCATATGTAGCAATAGCCCTAAGGCTAGTAACAATTTCAGATGATTTGAATGATGCTGTCCAACTGACTGAAGAGAAACTCGGGGTGGGGCGGGGGGGACAGAATCAAAGAATGAGGGATTTAAAAGAAGATTTTAAAAATCAGATCTATTATTTCATTGGTAGAGTGAATTTCCAATAAGGAAAAATGTCCCTGCCACTTATGCTGTGTCTTTGAGAGGTGTATGGGGCACTGAAAAGTTAAGTGTTTCACACAAGGTTCCACAGTCAGGAGATGTCAGAGGCAGCATGGGAACCCAGGTCTTCCTGATTCTGGGTCCAGTTTACTTCCAATATGTCCTACTGCCTCTTTTAAAAGAGAGCATTCAGGAGAAATTTAAGTTGCTTTGCCAACTCCTGGACCAAATAAGGAATGTTCCACTGGATGGGAAACTTCCCTTCAGGTATCTAAAGGAGAAAATACATAGAAATCTGTAGTCATCATACCTGAACCTCTTCTTAGATGACATGACTTCTCTTGGAGACAAGAGAGTGGCATGGTCCTGCTCTCTGGGAAACTTTTGTGAGAACAGGGTGAGTAGCCACAAGGAAGGGAAGTCCATAATTTGGTCCTGTTACCATTCAGCAGGGATGCAAAGAAAAGCTGCACTTCCTACCAGGCAGGGAGACCCTACAGGCATTCCCCTTTGCAGACATCTGAGGATAGAAAAAAAAATTTGCTCTAGGAAAAATCTTGGCATTGCCATTGAGTGCTGCCTGATACCACTTGCTGGGAGTTGCCTACATCTGACTACAAGAAAAGCTATTTTAGAGATCAATGTCTAAAATTTTACAATGCCCTTGGGAATGACTGGAGGTTCTTGTTGGGAGCCCATGGCCTAAGAGTCACACACCAGAGGTGTTTCGGACAGCTGGTTTGTTCATTCAAGGGGGCTTCATATTCCAAGAACTCTACTGGGAATTCTACTTTTTCTTTCTTCCACCTTTCAATAAAACTTTCCTTTTTTAACTTTGTGAACTATATGCTTGTCAAGGGAGTTGGTGTTAGCACACTGGGCAGCATCAGTAATTTTCCAGATTGGGGGGTGTGTGTGTGTGTGTGTGTGTGTGTGTGTGTGTGTGTGTGTGTGTGTGTGTGTGTGTGTGTGTGCGCGCGCGAGTGTGTGTGCGTGTGTGAGACAGAGAGAAAGAGAGAGAGAGAGAGAGAAAGAGAGAGAAAGAGAGAGAGAGAGAGAGAGAGAGAGAGAGAGAGAGAGAGAGATTACCCAAAGTGACCCTGAGTTCTTTTGTGCTGTGAGAGCCCTCTGATACAAGAGTTACAATGTGATTCCTATCTATCCAGGAATGAGTCCCAACGTAGCTCTGCTGAACCTGATGTGGGGGAGTACTTAATTGGCAGTACCTAACTAAAGTAAAGAGTTGTGTGCATTCATCTTTCATTGTTGAAGAGGACCACGCCATCAGAGAAACGATGACATGACTTGCACTTGACTTTGTTTTGAGTGAGGGAGGGCTGTGCAGGTCACCAGCCTCACTTCTCCAAAGCCATCTGGATCCAGTGACCAGATATTCATCAGGATGACTGGAGATGACCCAGAACGAGGCAGCTGGGGTTAAGTGACTTGCCCAAGGTCACACAGCTAAGTGAGTGTCAAGTGTCTGAGGTAAGATTTGAACTCAGGTCCTCCTGACTCCTGCACTGGTGCTCTAGACACTGCACCATCTAGTTCCCTCAAAGTAAAGTATTATGATCTGCAAGAATGAGTAAGGTCTGATAAGCAGATCATAACTACTGTGGGGCATTAGAAGAACAAAGATACCAGGAATGGTAACTCAGATTAGAAGAACTATGGAGAGACTTGTCCATTCTGTTTGATGGTTGAGGACCCTGATCCTACCTCCTGAGGCTTTAGAGTCAGAAGACTTGGATTCAAATCCTACTCCTGATATTTGCTACCTGTATGACTTAGGGCAAGTCACAACCTCCCTTGGCCTTAGGTTCCTTGAGTATAAGGAGGGAACTGGTCTAGAATGCCTCTGATGATCTCTCCTAGATCTATGACCTTGGGATTCCTGTGGATGCCCTGGGATGGGGAACATTCTCTCCAAAGGAAAAAAAAAGAGGCACAAAGTTGGCACTTTTCTCATTTAACAAGAGAATATGTCAGGAAGTAACAGAAAGGTAAATGAACCCAGGTAATCAACAAATTGAGAATCACATGTGGTCCAAACTACACATAAACAAAGAATCTCCTCTCTAACATTCCCACAACTAATCACCCAAAGTCTGCTTTTAAAATCTCTAGAAAAGAAGAACCCATTTTTTTATCCACTTCTGAATAACCCTGATTGTATAAGAAAGTTATTCCTTATGTTGAGCCAAAATTTGCCTCTCTTACACTGGTTAATTATTGCTACCAGTTCTGCCTATGAAAGCCAAAGGGAACATTCTAATCCCCTTTCCATTTGATTTCCCTTCAAATACTTCAAGACTGACTGCTCTCCTCCAGGCTAAACATGCTAAATTCCTTCCACTAATGCTTGCTCGGCATCATCTCTATACTGTAGAGCTGCAATGACCCTCCATCATACCATCTGCTCCCCTGGATCTACTGAATGATAAATGAGAGCTGGCAATGCTTCAGGTAACTGTTTAGATAGACTGCCTGAGACTAATCACAACTCAGAATGGCTAAATAAACTTATTGAGTTTTCTATGCAACATTCACTTTGGGCAGGCTAACAGGTAGTACAGCTTTTTAAGACTGGTAAGTGTTTCACATTTTGTAACTTTTTTTTACAGGATCCTACATGATCCAATCATTATATATTGTTAAGTACAGAAGAAAGTGATATTTTAAAGCTTCAGATAAATAGATATCTATATGTAGATGTATATCTAGATGTACATATATTTTGGGTGTATGTGTTGGGAGGGAAGGGAAGGAGGAAGGGATTAAGAGGGGAGAGGAAAAGGAGGAGAAGGAGAGAGGGAGAGAGACAGACAAGGATGACAGGATTTTTTAAAAAGGGGATTAGTGTTAGCACAGCAAAAAAAAATAGTGCAACTGAGCTAGAGGGGAGAAAAGTCAGCAACTGCAATTCAATATCCTTGAAGGATACACTAAGCCCTTATCAAAACTAGAGTTGCTTGAAACCAGTACACAGGAGCAAGAAGCAGCAAAATTTGCATTGTTGGTGTTTGAAAGATGACTATCACCGTACAGTATTTCCCATGCCAAACATTGCAGTGCTTTTAGGAAGAAGAAAGGAGTAGGTGGGGGCATTAGGAGGAGTATGGGATTGGATATCCCTGAGTGTTTTGTGTTTTGTGTCTTTGGGAATATTTCTTCCGTATGTTCCCCTGGAGGGGTCTTCTTATGTGCTGAACTATGAAGACAAGCTATCTCAGGGTTTGTGCACAGGGAACACCAAAAGGGCTTGCTACAATGGATCTGTGTCACCAAATCAGGAAAGACTGTCTCAGTGCCTTCTGAACTCCCTCCTCTTTAGGGAGTTTTGAGATCCTGACAATGAGGACAATGAGGAAACAATGATGATTAGCATGCAATTAGTACTTACTTTTATGGAGAATTTAAACAATATATTTAATGGGTCATACAAGACATCAAGAGGGAAACATGAAAATTTTAATTAAAACCATGCTCTAAATATCCTGTTGCTCTTCTACATATTTGTTTATTTCTCCCTAGGATTGATTTGTTAAGAGCTTTGGAATTACCAGGGGGAAAGCTTTTGGGGATGTTTGAAACCCATGATTCAAAACAGGGAGAGACACTTGGGTGATGGAACTGGCTATGACATCAGAGGTAACTCAGTCACTCTTCATGCCATTTGCTTAAAGTCATTGGCTCTGCCCTTTATGGAGATGCTGAGAAACTTTCCGAGGTTTTTAATTCCCCCTTATCCTTTAAGCTTTTTACAAGACTCGTTCTGAGTGAGGGTAAAACTGATACTAAAAATAAATTTATTTTCTCATGGTAGTAAGGATCCCCAACCTCTTTCCTGCCAAATGGAAGGGAGATTTTGATGACAGACAAGCCAAAATGGTTCTACTAAGAGACTGACAAGTTCATAGTTCTCAGGTTATTTCTCTTCCACAAGAGTTCAATAAAATTAAATATACCTATAAAGACAAAAGGAAAAAAAGGAATGAATCTAATTCTTTAACACAAAATGTTCAGTCTAGCATTTTAGAGGCTTCCAGAGACTCCCAACTACCTTTCTAGTTTTATTTTATATTGCTTTCTTTCATGAATTCTCCATTACAGTCAAACTGGCCTTCTACCTGGTCCTGGTATATAACATTCCATCTCCTGCCTCCTTCTCTTTGCACAGATGGCCCCTGTTAAGGGGTCTCTGAACTTGTCTTTTTGAGTTGCCATATTTTCCAGAAATACTGAACCCAGAACATGCAGGAGGCTCTGAATGTGTCAAGCCTGAAGCTTCCCCTGAGCTTACGTAATTTGTTGTTGCACCCCAAACTGGACTCCTTGTGTCCTTGAGAGTCAAGACAGGCGCCAGCCAGTCTGTGCCAGGCTGGGATAATGCTTGTGCAGCTGGGGTCCTCTACAGATAAACAGATCCTCCTATCTTCATAGTCTAGCAGTTCCCAAGGGAAAAGACTGAGGTTTTTTGCCCACCTTGCTCCTCCTCATGGGGAGTGGTTTTGTCTTTTTCCACCTTTGCTGTTCTCCCTTTCATGTCATTCTCTTTCCTGGTGTCCCCTCCTCCCTTTGTCCTGTTTTTGTAAAAATGTAAACTTCTGTAAAGACTGGGAACCCTATGGGTTACACATGCATGTTCATTTTCTTTTCACGTTGTCTTGTGACAGCGATTGCCTGTTGACACCTTCCATGTTTGGAATGTACTCTCTCCTCGCCTGTGCCTCTTGGAATTCCTAACTTCCTTCAAAATATCACAGAAATAATATCTCCCATTTAAGGCCTTTCCTCAACCATCCAGTTGTTAACTAGATGTGATGGCACAATGTACAAAATGCTGAACTGAACTTTGAAACAGGAAGACCTGAGTTCCAATCCTGCCCTAGATACTCGATACCTATGTAGCTCTGATTCAGCTTTCCCCTCTCTTCCACTTCCTCAGTTTTCTCATTTGTAAAATTGCACCTAGTGATTGCACCCACCACACAAAGCTGTTATAAAGATCAAATGAGGAAATACATATTTAAAGAGCTATGCAAACCTGAAAGTAAAAAAAAAAACAAACCAACCCCAAGCTCTGTTAGAGCTCCTTCCTTCCTGAAATTAGTTTGCACAAGCTTTTAAATACTTAGTATCTGTGTGTGTATGTCATATTCTTCCAAAAAAAAATGAATTTTTTTTAATTAAATTATTTTGTTACATTTTAAAGTTCAGGACTGTCTCCTGCCCTCCCTCCCTACCACACACTAAAGAAAGTCACCCTTTTATCTATCTATCTATCTACATATATGCAGGACTACATTTGTATCCTCAGTACCTATTAGGCACTTAATAGACATCTGCTGAATTGAACTGGAGTGGCATTGAATAAGGTCACATTTATAAATACTGTTACATAAGAAAGCTGATAATGATCCACCAAAATAAAAATTACTGTATACAGATTTGTTGTTGTTGTAGATAGCTAGATATAATAAATAAAATACATAAGCATACACACACACGTGTGTGTGTGATATATCTATCCAAAACATTTCAGTAGAACTAGGGCATGTATTTGGAGAGAGAGTGATTGTTTGAATTGAAGGCAAGTAATTCATTGGTGGCCCAATATACCGGTACTTTCTTTCAATTCAGGGGTTTGAGATTGAGAGACCATTCATACAATAACTTTCTTTATATTTGCAGTTTTCAGATGGTTTGACATACACTGTCTCAATGAATCATCATGATAACCCCGGGAGGTAAGCAAGGTAGGTATCGTAATCCCTATTTTACAGCTAAGGGTACTGAGGCTCAGGGAAGTTAAATAACTTGCCAAAGGGTTAAGCAGACAGTAAATGGCAGATCCAGACTAGAAGGTAGGGCAGTTGCCTCTGAATCCAGTGCTCTTATCATTACACTAGGATGCTGCATGACAATATTCAATCTGAGGTCCTTCCCAGCTCTAGTTCTAGGGTCCTATGACCTGGACCTTTCAATTGGGACACTTTTAATTATCATCTCATTTATTCCCACTGTAACCTAGTAGATAATGGAAACATTCACCTCCCACTGAGGACCCATAATAGGAAAAGACCAATCTAAAGTATAAGCAGAGGCCCTAAGCAGAGGCCAAGCTGTCTTTCACAGGGCTGGCTAGCTGGGAAAAACTCTAAAACCAGCTATTCCTCCCTTGAGTACCCTTGTAAGAACCCTGCTCCCTCTGGCATCAGATCTTCAAGGGTGCTGTATCAATCCCACTGAGTCACATCATCAGCCAGAGGGTATCCTATGTTTTCAGTGTCTTTCTTTCCATCCAAACTTAGCAACAACATAACTCTCAGAAACCTGCTCTCTGTTGTGACATTATGCAGTTGCATATTTTTAACTAAAAAGGCACATTTCTTCTGATGTGTTGACTAACAGATGTGATAGCTCCTCCTACTTAACTCAAAGCTTTAACCAGGCTAAAATTCACTTCTTTAAAAAGCCTACAAGGAATAATAAAAATTTCCGACACAGAATAAGGGAGAAGCTTTCAGTGAGATGAGTGGTTCAACATCCCTCAATGGCACCATGTAGACAGCAGCCTAGGGTGCCTATACCTGAAGCCAATCTGGCCTTTTGCATGCTTAGACCCTACCATAGAGCTGCTTTAGCAAAGTCCAACTTGGGAGGCAGGAGGGAAAACCAAACCATTTCCTGACTTCTGTTAAACATTTCATCCTTGTCACTACCATCACACCAAGAATACTAATAAAGCAGTGGCCTAGGCATAGGGTAATGCCAGGTATTTTAGGAAGCTAGTTAAAAGGACACAACTTTGTCCTTTTAAAGGACAAAAAGGACATAATGTCATCACAAGGAAATGCCCTGATGAGTCATTAAGAGACAAATGTTTCAGAGGCAAGAAACCAGCAGGGAAAACTCTGCTCTCCCAGGGCTTTGCTCTCTTTTCTCCATATTTTAATTTGATATAAAAGAAAAATTTCTGACATTCAGAACCATCCAAAAGTAGTCCTGCTTCAAAATGCAGGAGAATCTTTTTTAATTAAATTATTTTGTTACATTTTAAAGTTCAGGACTGTCTCCTGCCCTCCCTCCCTACCACACACTAAAGAAAGTCACCCTTTTATCTATTTACCTATCTACATATATGCATATGTATGTATGTACATATACACGTACAAATAAATTCATATATATGTACACACACACGCATATATAGATATGTAAAATCTAACTATGCAGAATCATTTATGAGCTCTTTCTCTGGAGGTGGTTAGTATCTTTCTTCATAGAGGTCTTTTGTAGTTGATTTGAGTATCTGTAATACTCAGAATAACTTTCGTCATTCACAGTTATTCTTCGAACAATTATTGCTGTTTCTGTGTACAACATTCTCTTGCTTCTGTTCACTGAAATCTTTCTATGTTTTTCTAAAAATCAACCTCTCATCATTTCTTACAGTACAGTAGTATTCCATCACAATCATAAACCACAACTTGTTTAGCCATTCCCCAACTGCTGGGCATCCCCTCAATTTCCAGTTCTTTGCCACTACAAAGAGAGCTGCTATAAATATTTGGAAACATAGGTTCTTTTCCTTTTTCCCTGATCACCTTGGGAAACAAAGTAAATAATGGTATTGCTGAGACAAAAGGTATACACAGTTCCATATCTCTTTTGGCATAAAGGAAATTCCTTTTCATAGAGGTCTTCAAATTGAGGCTATATTACTACCTGTCAGAGAAATTGTGGACAGAATTGAGATGGCCTGTATGTCCCTTTCAATTCTGGGATTCAACATATGAATTAGCTATGGGAATGAGAAAGCCAATTGTTATGTGACTCTCAGTTTCCTTATATATAAAATAAGGATAGATTTAAACTACATACCTCAAGGTAATGAGATCCCTTTGTGTGCCTTAAGCACCATACAAATATAAGTTGCTAATTTTCCTGTCAACTAGCCTAACTGGGCTAGATGAACTTCTAACATTCTTTCGAGCTTTTAGAATTAAAAAAAAACAAAACAAAACACAATGGCATGATGGAAAAAGAATCTGGATGGAAATTAGGAGATCTAATGATAATGACAACACTTTTTCATAGAATCAGTCAACCAGAGCTAGGTGTGAATAAGGACTGGACACCTCCTTAAATCAAAGACATTTCAACTAGATGCTACGAGAAGATGGTTCTATTTGAATGAGGGACTTGGCAACACCTTGTGGGACCTACATACTACCAGAGAGTTACTTTAGAACCTGAATACTTGAATATATGACAAGGAAGAAGAGGAAGAGATAAAAAGGAATCACTTGGACTTGGAGGGAGAAGAACATTTCATCTGTGGCCTAGGTCTCCTCCCACCCCAGCTGAAGGAGTACCCCCCTTCAAGCTGCAAAAGACCCAAAGATTTTAGATTTTCCACCTTACCACTTACCATCAACATCCTAGAAGTGCCCCAGGATTGGCTGGTGACAACGTCTGTGTTGAAAGTCAAGGGCAAGACTGAACATGATGAGGAAATAGATTCAAAGGTCTACAAAGATTCCAGCAGAAAAACTATACTTCACCTAAAGGAATCACCTTCAGAATTACAGAATTTTCAGGAACTATGAGTTACTCCTTTGCCATGTGTTCTAGAGTCTGAATCTGCTTTTTATCCTGGACTCTGTATGTAGTGATGGAAAAGTGTATCGCAGACTTTGGGGGAAGGCTGTTTTCTACCAACTGTTCTTACTATCTACTACCTTTGTAAAAGAAAACCCTTTTTCTAAAAGGGTTAATTAATAACAACTGATCATCATGGTAAGAAACATAACAGTAATGCTCATAAGCCATAGCATTAGAAAACAGCCCCAACACCTTAGGGCTACCCCTAGACTCTGAAAAGCAACCTACAGGCACCTTCTGGACCTTTAAGTCAGGGTTGAGAGGGAGCCCCAAGTTTATATGTGCTATGTTATTAAGTCATTTTTCAGTCTTTTTTCAGTCTGACTCTCTGTGACTCCGTTTGAGATTTTCTTGGCAAAGATACTGGAGTGATTTGCCATTTCCTTCTCCAGCTCATTTTATAGATGAGGAAACTAAGGCAAACAGGGTGGTGACTTGCTCAGGGTCACACAGCAAAAAGGTTTCTAAGAACGGATTTGAACTCACAAAGATACCTTCCTGGTTCAGAACCCAGTGCTCTTTCCAGTATTCCATTTAGCTGCCTTATGTGCTTCATGGTGCAAAAGAACAGAAAATATATTGGATGTGGAGTAAGACAAGCTGCTACTAAATAACTATTACCTTGGGTAAGTGCTGAGCCTCAGTTTCCCAATTGTTGAAACCAGGTGGGGTTGGTCCCATCAGCTCTCACATTCTGCATTCTAGTCCTCAACCTGCCACCAACTATTCATGTGACATTAGTCAAATCACTTAACTTTCCTAAGCCTCAATTTGTCCATCAGTAAAATAAGGTAGATGGAGTACTCTAGGATAATTTTTATCCCTAACATTCACTTATCATTTTATTCTAATTCATTGGCTTTTGTATAGTAATGTGTACTTTTTAGAGCAGGGTGGCACAGTAGGTAAGAGTGTTGGTCTGGAGTCAGGAACATTGTTCTTCCTAAGATCAAATCTGACCTAAGACACTTTTCTAGCTGTGTGACTCTGGGCAAGTCACTTAACTCTGTTTGCCTCAGTTTCTTTATTGGTCAAATGTGTTGGAGAAGGAAATGGCAAACCACTCCAGTATGTTTGCAAGAAAACCCTAAATGACGTCATGAAGAATTGGACAACAGCTGAAAAACGAATGGATAGTAGCATGCTTTTCAGAGCACTGTCATATACATTCTCGTTGCATCTTCACTACAATTCAATAGGAGTTGGTAGGACTGTATTATTTCCATCTTACCGATGAGAAAACAGATGCAGAGAAAGCTAAACCACTTGCCTAAGGCCCACCTCCAGCCCATGGCAAAACCAGGATTATAATTCCAATTCTTTGACTTTGGTTCCAATGCTGTTTCTCCTACACACATACAGATATGGCACCTATGTGATAAACACTTGCCACCTATACATTAAAGAAGACCAAGTCATTGATTTTGCTACCCACTGATATATGTTGCTGTCCTTCTGATTCAAAGGTGACACACTGCCAATGAGTGGAGCCCAAGTATGCAAACGTGATAGAAACAACCAAAACATAATCCTTCCTTCTCACACAAGAGCTTTCATATGGTTCAAAGCTAAAAAAAGTTTTGTATAGAACATGTCAGCAACCGTGGTTCCTTAGGCAAGAGTTCTTCTCCAAACCCATATTCAGAGAAAGCATTCCTCTTTCCATCACTCTTTAACTATACCTTAGGCCAATCACTTTTCATTTATTTTCCAGCCACTCCTGGCAGTGCTGGACCCTTGAAGATCATCTATTTGACTTATCTTCCTGAGAGGAGCAGTATTTCCCAGTAATATAACTCTAATCAGTAAGTAACACTAAGTAACGACCCACAATTAGCAAAAGTCTATACTACCCAAAGGCAGCTGGGTGGTGCAGTAGATAAAGTGCCAGGCCTGGAGTCAGGAAGACTCATCTTCCTGAGTTCAAATCTGGCATCAGGTACTTACTAGTTGTGTGATCCTGGGCAAGTCACTTAACCCTGTTTGCCTCAGTTCCCTCATCTTCAAAATGAACTGGAGAAGGAAATGGTAAACCACTCCAGTATCTTTGGCAAGGGAACCCCAAATGAAGCTATGAAAATTGGACACAACTAAAATGCTGCACAATAATAACATGCTAGCCACTGGGAATGGCTGGCATTTACAGTCTGAGCCCCTGCCCAAGTTGAGAAGACATACATCTGCCTTAGGAATATCATGGGCATATACAAATGCTATATGTCTTCTCATCATCCATGATAAGCTTTATTCTACCCTTTCTCCTCCAGTAGACTCCCATACTCCCTACATCCATACAACCTATCAAGTTGTCAGGGGCCAACAGTGCCATTTGATGACCCAATCAAAGTAGTCTCTTCCACATTACTGCCTGTTTTACCCCTGACAAGTGGTCATCTGGCTCTTACCCTGTTTTATGGTGTAATATATTAAGCACTTATTGTATGCTAGCAATTGAAAGAGATACAAAGTTTAGAAAATCCTTCCTGGAAGCATGTTGACACAACCATCATGCCAGAAAGATGGCAGGATGACTCCTGGGGCTTAGCAGGTACTAAAAACTGACTGTGGATGATGCCAAGGGAAATTTCAGCTTGGAATGAGAGGGAATCTTCTAAAGAACTGTAGAGGATTAAACACAAAGATGATTATGATACAGAAATATTACTTGAAAATGGCATTAGAGAATGGAAGAACAAAGCACTGTGTGAAGCCTCAGAGGAAAAGCTATGCAAATATTACTAATAATAACAGCAAGTATTTGTATGACATTTTCCTGTTTTCCTTTGTGTTTGCCAGTCATTTTTACTGGCAACTTCTCAAGGAGATCAGGTTGCATGGCACTATTCCCATTCACCAAATAGGGTCACTGAGTCCCAGAGAGTTTGCCTGGCTTGTCCCAGGCTACAGGCCAGGTTTGAGGGAAGTCAGGAGGACTGGTCTAGATAAGCTGCATTTGGGACATTGCCATAGATCCTATTGTAATCATGGACCTTGAGATGGATAACTTGACCACTCTCTTAAATGCAGGGAGTCTCTGCTTGTCCCTAGACCAGACCCCTCGGCACCAAAGCTTGTCCCATAAAAAAAACGAAGGCACTTAAAAGACTCCTGTGTGCTATATGTAAATCTAGTTAAATGGAAGCTAACTGCCAAACATTCTGCTGAACGCATACACACAGAAATCCTTCTAATATGATTATAAAGTATCATTTACTGTCAGGACAACTGCTTGGCCTTATTCTTCCCTTATTTTAAGACAATAGCACCTTTAGCACTGCCACATTTTTGCACACTTCAGTGACCAGCTACTATTCAGAGTTTGAATGGCCCTCAGCAAACGGTCCTTCTCATGATTCACTGTGGATTGAAATTAAAAAGAGGCAGGGGAGAAGATAGAGAAACTCCACAGTTAGGTTCCAGGGGCAGATATCTTATGCTCATTTTCAGCAAAAGATTTGCCCCAATTCTCCTGTCTATTGCTGATATTTGGGAAGTTAATGTTGGTTGCTCGCCTTAAGAGACAATATGACTTGTTGATAAACAATCAAAAATCTTCAAAAATCACCAGAAAACTGGTAGATTGCCTTTCACAGGCTTCAACAGGTCTAGCATCTGGTAGCTATATCAGTCACAATCTCTGTGAAAAGGCCCAGGAGAAGGATGATGTTAACAGAGTACCAAAGGAGAACCACTACTGGAATGATAAAACTTAATTATGATTAGAACCAGAAAGTCCTAATACTCTAAGGTCATTTTAACCTTACAGTAAGCATCATTCCTTTACCTAGGCTGAGCCAAATCTGTTCATATGATTGGCTTTGTTCTTTTTCAGGTTCATCTAGCAAATAACTTCCCTACTTACCTGACTTCCCCAACTGCTAATGTCTCCCCCCTCAATGATTAATTCCATATGTTCTGTATCCTGTAGGTACCCATTTGTGTACATGTTTATCTCCCCCATAAAAATGTGAACTTTTTTATGTTAGGGACTGCTTTTTAATTTTTTCTTTGTATTCCTCAGAACAGTAGTATGTACTTAGTAAATGCCTGCTGGCTGACTGATGGAATGACATTCTCAATTTCCTTGAGCACCTGCCACTCAGTAAGGCACCCTATCAAGCAACAAGATCAGAAGACAAAAATTAGGAACTCAGGGATTCAGAAGAGCCTCCCTCTGGCTTCTGGCTCTCAGACCAGTGTGGTCAACACAGAGTCATGGAAGCTGCACGTGAGAGGTGGGTAAGAGGTGGATACCAGAGGTGGATAAGCAGCCCTGAAAAGGGTTTGACAATCCCTCACCTCAGAGGTGTCTGTCCTCCCTGAACATCCTGTACACCCTGTGACAAGAGTATGATGTAGGTACATAAGAACTGTTGCTACTTTATACAGGAGCAAAAAGATACAGAGATATTAAATAATTGGACTAGTATGACCCACCTAGTTAATGGCTAAATGAGCACTTGAACTGAGGTCTCTTGACTTGCAGGCTCTCTACACTACTATACAATTAATTTTAGTGCCTTGGTTAACACACTGGCATCTCCCCTGTGCACTCCCTCCTTCTCACACTAGAGTCCCAAGGAACACTACAACTTAGGGGCAAGGATTAATTTTATAACTCTGGGGCTAAGCTTGTGATCTTTCAAATCTCTTCAGCCTACTCCAATAACTTTCTTCCTAAGCTGTGGAACTCAAGGCATTTGTACCAATTTGATCTAAGAAGTAAGTTTGTCTGTGCATTTCCTAATGAACAAATCTCCCCCTAAAAGATCATGTAAACAAACCTGCATGTGGTTTTCCACCAATCCTAGGGTTACTACTGTTACCTCCCAAACAGAGAAGGATTATACCAACCCAAGTAGATGGAAGGGAGCTGGGGTTCCAGAGCAGTCAGCTCTCCAATACCCACATTACCTTGCTCTTATCTTGCACACAAATGCAGACAGTTTTGGCATACGCTGCCTTCTCATTTCCACCTATTTAAATTCTTTCCTCCTCCTTTCTCTTATAGAATCAGTACAGGTATCAACTTTCTTGATCCTCCCAGTTGAAAGTGATCTTGTCAAAATACTTCAAAGAGTTACCTCCTTTGCACGTTTACTCTGCATTGTATTTATTCACCTCCAGGTTATCCCCTCCCGCTTAGGCTATAAATTCATTGAGCAAAGAGAGTATGTCATTTTTTAAATGAATACTCAACACCTAGCAGATAGTTTTACATGTAATATGAGCTTGATCGATGTCTGTCAAAATAATGAACACTGAATGAATATGCACTAAGTGAGGGATTTATGCAGATATGAAATAGTGTTCATTCCAAGCTGACTTGCTCTAACTAATAATAATAGCAGCTAACATTTATATAGCATTTTAAGGTCTGCCATGCACTTTATATATGCTATGTCATGGGATCCTCATTTCAAGCCAATGTAATAGAAACCATTATTATCCTCATTTAACAAGTCAGAAAACTGAGGCTGAGAGTAGTTTAGTGAGTTGCCCAGGGTCACATAGCTAGTAAGTATCTGAGGTAGGATTTGAATTCAGGTCTTCCTTACTCTAGTCCAGAGTATCACCCAGTATATCGAACAGCTACCTATCACAATTCTAACTAGCTCCCTCTCAATGTCAAATTGAATAGGTTCGGGGATACAAACTACACTATTACCCTTCTTTAATATTTCAAGATTTGTGACTTGCACAGGTGTTAATTCTAAGCAGGATCATTTCACAAAACAGTGAAGAACAATGAATAGGAATATGTAGAAAGTTTGAAACTGGAAGAAGAAAAAGAAACAGACAAAAAAATGGAACAGATCTGTCAACATTTCTATGGCCAATCATTTTCATCATTGCTGATCATGAAAACACAGAATTCAGCCCTTGCCATGCTCTATAAGAAAATAAAATTGACACTACAGAGATGAAAACAATACAAGTTTCACCAAAACAAAGTATGCACAAAAGAGGCTTATGTTGTTGGTAACACAATTTTGCAAGAACCTAGGGATCATTTTTGAAAATATCAGAAAGCACTGAAAATACCAAATGACCTAGGGAAGAGAGGAGGTATCACAAATGGTATTATTTTTATAGAGCAATTAAGACATCAGTAACTACTGACCCAAATGCTTGTTTTCTCATCTTTATAAAATCTTTGTGAGAATGATCTACATACTATGAAAAGTACGCTTGATGAAAATACGAGATGGGAACGGGCACATTTTTTCGAAACACTCAATCTAGACTGACTATAGGAAACATAAGGAACCAAAATTTGTCTAAGGAACATAAGATCTCATTGATTGCCATTTGTTGATTATGAAAAAAACATGTGAAACTCTAGATCAAAATGCAACATCAAAGGCACTCTTCTAATAAGGTCCCATGAATTAAGATCGTAAAAGAGTCCTTGGTAGATGCAAAGAGATAAATTTGTCCAGGGATCCTTTGAATTGCAACACCTATCAGAGGATGAAACAAGGATTTGTATGACCACCATAGGTATCTACCATGGTCATCTTCATTGTTTTAAATGAAGATACTTCTGTTTTAGTGAAGACAGAGGTCTTCCTACTGCTGATGCTGATTTTTGCTGATATTTAGGAAAAAAAAACATTTATCTTTGTACTTTCTCAACTCTATCCCCCCTTCCTCTCCCACATCCCAACCCTCCCCCCCCTCCCCCCACACACACATTATATACTGATTTTATGGAAAAATCCATTCTGAGTTCCAAACCACTTAGAAATGGATTTTGGGAACACAACCCATTGGTAAGCTGGAGTCCTCCTATATCCGTCTGCATTCATTGTTGGAGATTATCTGGGAAAACATGGGCTTCCTGCCTCAGCCCTATTACCCAACTAGCCCTGAGCTGGGAGTGAAATCAGACTTGGGCACAGAGGATTTGAGCCTGAGTGAATTTGTGTCTGCATTCCAAAATGAACTAGGGAGTATCTATTGTTTTATATTATTCACATTAAACTTTCTCCTTGATTTGGATAATTGGGGTATATCCCCTTAGAAAGGAGTTCGTTGGCAACCAAGCAACTAAAATCATTTTTACTACTCTATTAGAATATTATGAATAATAATTTATTTACACAAAATGTTCCCATTTTGCCAGTTGTTTCTGCAGGACAGGGGTTTCCACACTTAATTATATCACAGATTTTCAGCTTGAAATATATGGACAGAACCAAGAAATGCTGGACAAGGGTCATGGTAAATGTATACAATACAAAACTCCAAAGATAAAGTGTTGGAAATTTTAAAGCACAAAAAAGAAAGATAGAAAGAAAAAACTTAAACCCTTTTCACATTTTAAAAATGGCACACGTAAAAGTTTTAAGTACATGCAATACTTTATAGCAAATTTTTTGGGGGGAGGGGGGCCTGGAAATATTGCTGACATTGGAAATTTTCTCCCTGAACTCCTTTCTGAATCATTTGGAATACCAGGATTCTGGGAAATATGGTCTGGGAAACAATGTTCCAATACAAAAAGTTGTACATGATTATTCCAGTTTCCCCAAGGGATCACTGAGACCCAGAAAGATTGCCTCACTTAGCACAAGCCAAGGAGTAGTTAGGTTATAGGGCCTTCTATATCTACTTTCCCTAAATTATTCAAATCAAAACCCTTTTCCCAGAAGTATTTCTCATATATGCTAATGCTACTACAGAGGAATAAACATAATCCACTGATTTATTTGGGAATTACTGTTACTTGCCAATGAATTACTCCAAAAGGCAGAGCCAAGTAAGTGTCTTCAAGAGTCTAGATATGAGAGAATTACCAAAGTAGACCAGCTCTGCTCACTTCACAATTTTGCCAGGATCAATCTTGTTCACATTGGTGTGTAACCAATAAGTATGGGCACTTAGTGATATGGCAAAAAGTGAAGGTTATCACTTCCATGTTAAAATCAATCATTCTTCTTAAAACACACAGGTCCCTGACTTTCTCATTCAAACAGTCATTTTATCTGGAAATTCAGAAGTACAATGGTGGTTAGACTTCAAGTATAAAATGAGCAACTCACATGAGCCTTTCCATGGTCTGACCAGAATCATGAGACTTTAGATGTCATCTTATCCAGTTTATCCAAAATTTTAATAATAACGCAAACAGAAAAAAAGGACATTTTCTAGGCTTTAGAAGCAGGATTTCATTATCTTATACAGTATAAAGCTGAAAAGTTACACAGACGAAAAATGTAAAAGTCACCACTGTTACGTACTTAAAATAATGCTAGGGAAACAGCTCCAGCTCATACATGCAAGCTGATACGCAACATAGAGGAAGAAAGGATGAAGGCATTTCGTTCTTGTATTCCTAGTGTAGCTCTAATGAAGCAGTTTGCTTCGGTCCAGAGTGGCCCTGGCACATCCTCTGAGCTCAGTGGCAGAGGAAAGGATGGAGAGCTAACTGGAGGGGCACATAGAGAATGGTGGGTCCAGGATGACCTAAAGGACCAAACAAATATCAGTTTCCATTTCAACTGTAAAACCTGTGATCCAGTCCTATTAGATCTTAGGGTTCACCACACCACAGATGACCTGGAAATAGGGTGATTTTTCTGGTCCTCTGAAAACAAAAATCAGCTGAGGCTTCCCAGGGACCCACAGGGCCTCCAAATGTACAGTGCCTGACCGGTTCACTTTGTGTGGCTTTCCTCTTACCTACAAATAAGATGCAGCTGCTGTCCTCTTGTGGTGAAATCGAGAATTGCAGCTCCCTCTTTGTGAGCTCCAAATGACTGTGTCATTTTCTCAATGATTTCTCATAATGCAAGGGAAACCAACTGGATTCACTATAAATTTGTGTTATCTAGCTTCAGCTGGACCCTCACTGGCAGCTAGTGGTACAGAGAATAGGGAGTTAAACATGGAATTCGGAAGACCTCAGTTCAAATCTTGTCTCAGACACTTACCTGTATGATCCTGGGCAAGTCACTTAACCTGTGTCTCAGTTTCCTCACCTTTAAAATTGGGATCATAATAGCACCTACCTACTGGTGTGTATTTGAATATGTATGTGTGCATACACATATATACACACCTACATACACATATATGCACACATATGTGTGTATATATATGGTATATATAATTGTGGCATAGTTATTATCATTATTAGGAGGTAACTAGACAGAAGAGTGTTGCTGTGTTGTTGTTAAGTCATTTTTCAGTCAGATCTGACTCTGCGTGATCCCCATTTGGGGTTTTGTTGGCAAAGATAATAGAGTGGTTTGCCATTTCCTTCTCCAGATCACTTATAGATGAGGAAACCAAGGCAAACAGGATCAAATGACTTACCCAGGGTCACACAGCCATATTTGAACTCAGGAAAATGAGTCTTCCTGATTAGCTCAGAGACTTTGGGTAAGTCACTTAATTTGTCTGCCTCTGCTTTGTCTTTAGTAAAATGCAAACAATTGCCTCCCAGGGTTTTTGTGAGGATAAAATGAATGAAATATTTACCATGCTTTGTACATCTTAAAGTGTTATATAAATGCTGACTACTGTTATGATTTAATTCCTTCCTAACTGAATTCCCAACTCACAATTCCAGAGAAGCTATTCCAAACCTTTTCTTCTCTCAAGCCTCCCATACTTTGCCTGGAAAATTGAGGCCACTTTATTCCTCACAATGATCTCCTTCTCCTTCATGGTTATCCTTCATGCCTGGAATATAATACCTACTTATCTCTACATTACAAAATTCCTCTCTTCCTTCAAGACATCGCTGAAGACCTTTTACATGGTCTTTCCACATTCTAGCACCACCACCCCTCCCTCTCTACTTTATATTAAACTACTTTGTTTTCATTCTCTTTATTATTCTCAGTATGTATGTATATATGTGTCTATATGTGTGTGTGTATTTGTTGTCTCTCTCATTAGAGCATAAACTTTTTGAGAAGAGGGATTATTTCATTCATCGTGTTTGTATTCCCAGAGCTTAACGTAGTAGGTTGATTGTCTTTCATTCTTAAAGACAACCATGACATCATGACTTGCAAGTGAATTGTTAACTGGGGCAGGGCTGTACAAAATAACCAGCCTCTCTCTCCCCTCCAGAGACATCTGGGTGCAAGTGGCAAGACATAGATCAGGAAGACTAGGGATGGCCCCAATGCAATAGGAGACCTTGGCCTTTTTTAAGCTAAGGTCTTTCCCAGGTCTCTGACTCAAGCAACATCCATTCAGTGATTAAAGCTAGGTGAGAAATGAGGCAAAGAAAGGCCACTTTTACCTACCCAAAGCAAAAAAAATCAATTTGGGAGGGGAAGACTGTCAGGGTTTCTGGCCAAAACAGAGACCATTGCAATTTATACTCACTCAGAGCCATCAGAGCCCAAAGACCAAATGAGACTTGAGCTGGAACCTATGGTGGGACAGTTAATGAGAGCCAGAGTGATTTGGGTTTAAGGTATGGTCCTTAAAAAAGAAATCTAGCAGATATGACTACACATCTGTCATTTGAAGGCCAGGACCAAGTCTGGAGAGGTTCATAGGCTCAGAGAGCCCAGAAGTCATCTAATCCAAATCCTTAGTGTAACAGAAATGTTTTTTGATCTTGGCCATAGAGGTACATAAGAACTGTATGTTGCACATTTTCAGACTTTTTCAAGGTATTGATCTGTTACGTTGATTTTTTTTTTGGTTATTTTCTTTATTATATTCAAAAACCCCAGCATATTTCCTTCCTTTGTTCCTCTGGAAGGGAGAGGGGAAAGGATACTAGGGGAAACCATGGTGATGTGGTAGAAAAAGACCTCAATAAAAACTTTTTTTTAAGAAATAGCAAATTTAATGGACCATAAAGAAAGCATTTTTCATAACCTGGCCCTTTCCTGTCTTTCTAGTCTCCTTCTCTCCATCTGTCCTACAGTTCAAGGACAATGCCCATCTTGCTGAGGTTTTTTGGGTTTTTTTTAACAAAACACTCCACCTCCCAGCTCCATGCACCTTCCCTGGCTGTCCCCCATGACTCCTTCCCTTTCTCTGCCTCCCAGCATCCCCCACTTCCTTCAAGTCTCAACTTTCTGCAAGAAGCCTTTGCCCGGCTCCCTTGTTACCAGCGCCTTCCTTCTGAGATTACCTACAATTTATCATATTTATTTACTTGTAGACAGTTGTTTGTATATTGTTTCCTCCACTAGGTTATGTACTACTCAATAGCAGAGACTACTTTTTGCCTTTCTTTGTATCCCCAGCAGATAATAAGCACTTAATAAATCCTTATTGATTTTTTTTGTTTGACTTAATTTACCTCCCTTTGGTATATATGCCCTACAGTGAAACTAGGTGATGCAGTGGGTAGTGTTGGTCCTGGAGTCACGAAGACTCATCTCCCTGAGTTCAAATCTGGCCTCAGACACTAGCAGTGTGATCCTGGGCAAGTTACTTAATCCTGTTTCCTCATCTGTAAAATGAGCTGGAGAAGAAAATGGCAAACTCCTCCAATATCTTTCTCACAAAAATCCCAAATGGAGTCCCGAACAGTCAAACACAACTGAACATCAACAAGAAATGAGGAATATGAAGAATTCGGGGGGGGGGGGGGGAAACAATCCCATCCAACTGAATAACAACAATATACTTTTAAATGCATTAACTTGGGAAATAATATGGCGTGACATTGACCTCCCACCTGCTTGACATGGACATTGTGAGAATCAATGAATTAATAGCTACAAATGCCTTTGGATTTCATGGGAGAAAACCTCTAAAGAAATATAAGGTATAGTATAGAAGGAAAGAGGGTTGGCCTGAAAAAAAGAAAATGGTGGTGGGTATTGAGGGAAAACCATTTGGAGATCAAAAACTGTCTGGAAGTGATTGACAAGGTATTAGAACATATGACTGAATGTTTCCTTTTACTCATTACTCCATGTGTCTTATGTTAAAGCAGTGCTTAGTGCCTGGCACACAGTAGGTACTTAATAAATGTTAGCTGACTGTGGCTGTACCAACAAAATGTAATTTTGAAGGTTGGCTTACAGCCAACTTTGACAGAGGTTCCTTACAAGACATTCAAGGAACAGAAATTCCTTAGTCTTTGACTGATGTGGAAATAGAGCTCTCCAGAGCTTGTGAATTGTGTGAGACAATTCACAAGGAAAAGGACCAATATGGTTTCTTCCAGACACCTGTACCCTGGAGGACTCCTTGCTGAGTGAATGGGAAAGCCGCCATATCTTCTCGTAGCTCCACTAGGTAAAGGCAACTAGCATACCTTGTTACTATGGTGATGACAGTCATAAAATGGCCAAGATCAAAGGGCATTTCTATGACACTAAGCTCATAATAAGACATTTTCTAAATTCTCTGTGAAATAGACTGACAGTTTTGTTTTTTAAACTGAGCAGAAAAATGACTTCTTCCTATCTTGAACTGCATGATTTTCTTTTTTGAGAGTAGTAGATTAAAATATTTTTTTGGTCCAGAACATTGCTTTCATGAATAGAGGAAGTTCCTAGTAAGGAAACTCCTTCTACCGGTACACACTGGCATATGTTCTCCAATTTGTAGTCTTATATACTGAGAGGAGACTGAGAGGTTGTTATTTACACAGTCACAGACCAGTGTATGTGTGACAAAATCAGGATTTAAACCTAGAACTTCCTGACTCTAAGACTAGCTTCTCACGATGCCATGGTTTGCCTCTCACCAAACACTGCTCAGAAGACCATAGAATTTGGGCTGGAAGGCACCAGAGGAGCCATGCAGTCCACTCCCTTCATTCCACTTTTCCTACCCCCAGTCAACTGTGAAAAATAGAATGAACTCAACTGTAACAATGTCGAATTAAATCAATTGTGTTTTTTGAGGAAGATGGGAGCAATGGAAGGAACCTTGGAATAGAGGAGTCAGAAAGAACTGGGTTTGTATGCTGCCTATGACATGACCACACACAAGTCATTTAAGGATATGTAACTCTCTAAGCTTCCCTAACAGGACCATGGAAGGAACCTTGTGCATTCTCTCCCAATCCCCTCATTTTACATTTGAAGAAATGGAGGTACAGAAGTTTAAATAATTTGTCAAAGGTTACACAAGACATTCTGCAAAAGCTTTCAAGCTCAGGTTCTATAACTTTCCATTGCCACATGTTGCTTCTCCCAGATTTCTTCCTGTTGATGAGAACTGTTGAGTTTCCACAAAATCACATAACTTTGATAAAGTGACCTAATAATGAAGGTGACTTTACTCTTCCTTTCAGAGTGGAAAGAAAAATGTTGTCAGAAGAAAGAAAATTAAGTGGGGAAGAGAATTTTGAAGAATAAGTAACAAAAATGACAACATTCCAGCTGGGCATATTAACTGACCCTGGCATATGGCACAGCACTGAAGCTATGTGTTTCAGGGATATTTTTAGATGAGTTTTGTAGGGACGCCAGGGTCAGTTCATTTGGATACTGTTATCCAAATGGTTCCAATTTCACTTTACCCTGTAATTTGCATATTCTCATCTGACAATGCCATGATGAACATCATTAAACGTTTATCATAAAGCAATTATATATTATTTAAACCCTAAGCATAAGCATATGAAAAATGGATTGACTGTGATGTGACAAGATCGCATTGTGTAGTATAAGAAGTAGGGAAAGGCTGGATGCTCGAAGAGCTTAGAAAACTCGGCAGAGGAATTCAGCTTTGATATGGTACACTGTAGGTTGTTGATAATCTTGACATTATAATAATCCCACACATTTATGTAGGTCTTGGTGGTTACGAATGCTTTGAGTATCACTTCATTTGATCCTGTCACCAATTCTGTGAGGAGTAATTTGCTTCAAAGTGTTTTAGAGGATTCATCTGGCAACGGTACGTAAAATGGATTGGGGGCAGGGAGGAAGGAAGAAGCCAGGGGAAAAGACTGGAGGCAGGAAAACCAATTAGGAGGCCATTACAGTAATAGGAATCGAAATAATGAGGCAGCCAGGTGATAGAGGATAGAGTCAGGAAGACCTAAATTCAAATGTGACCTCAGACATTTACCAGCTGCGCAACCCTGGCCAAATCACTTAACCTCTGTCTGCCTCAGTTTCCTCAACTGTGAAATGGGAATAATAATAGACCTATTTCTCCAGGATTGTTAGTAGGATCAAATGAAATAATATTTGCAAAGCACACAGTGCCTGGCACACAGTAAGGGCTTAATAAAAAAGTTGTTTTCTTCCTTCCTTCCTTCCTTCCTTCCTTGGACATGGGTGTTGGTATTGGGAATGAAGAGGAGGGGACAAATCTATTCTCAAAGGAAAAAATGGACAAAACATAGTGAATGACTGGATGTGAGAAATGAAAGAGAAAAAGCTCCCAAAATTACTCAAAAGTTTCAAGCTTCAAAGACTGCAAGAACAGTGATGCTTTGGATAAGGAGAAAAGGGAACCGATTTAATGCAGTGAGGGAAGATGATGAATTTAGATTTAGACAAGTTGAGCAGACAATGACAGGCAACAGAAAGAACGCTAGAATCAACCACAGAAGAGGTAGGTTCTAGTCCCGACTCAGTTATTTATTAGGTGTGTAACCTTAGACAAGTCTCTGCCTCTCAATTTCCTCAACTGTACAATATGGGCATGAGATCACTGGCCTCAAACTTCAATTACATGTTTAGGTTTAAAACGCTCATCTTTTTACTATAGTACTATTTAAATGCTTATTTCTTTTCCCCCAAATTTAAAAGAGTAGAATACTTTTTATGCATAGGACTACCTAAATATTATTTATATAAATATAAATATATAATATTTATCAGATCTGTGCAATCTGAACTGTGACTTGTTTCCGAGACTATAGGATTCTGAAGGTCTCCCCCCAACTCTGACATTCACCTGGAAGAGTTGCACGATTCTCATTCATGGGGGTACCCTCTCCAATGGTACAGATTACAATGAATACACACCTCGTCATGCTGTGATTACTGCCCATGTCCTCCCAGCACATCTCCTCCACAGGGGTCTGCCCAACATCATCGGAGACCTTCCCTTGCCAGGACAATGAGGTAATAAGGTAGTATATAATAAATTCATAATGATGAAGGTTCAGACAAAAGTAGAATCAATACTTAATGGAACCAGGGCTGAGAAAAAGAGATGCACGAATTTGTGTCATTGACATAATAGGAAACCAAGCTCTATAACTTGTTGTTCTATAGGACTGTATAGGCATACAGCAGGTCAGCTTAGTACAAGGCCAGCCAACCTGTCCTGAGGTAGACCTGATGGTGAAGGTCTTAATGGATGGCCACCACAAAATGGGTGTTTTCAGCCACAGGAGTTCATGACAAGTGTCTATTAGGACATGGAGAAGTTGCAATTTACATTAGTGGAGTGAAGAAATCGTGAGTCTTTTGAAATAAGTAGTATCCCTCAGCAAAGGTGGGTCAATCAATCAACTAGCATTTATCAAGTGCTTCCCAGGGTATTAAAGCTGATAATGCAAAGGACAAAAGAGTCATTGCCCTCAAAGAACTTAGATTTTAAGGAAGAGAACAGAGTTCTGAGTTCTGTGTATGTGAAATACAGGCTGTATAACTACATTAGTTGGGAAGCTAATTGGCACAGTGAACAGAGGACTCATCTTCTGAGTTCAAATCCGGCCTCAGACACTTACTACCAGTGTGAACCTGGATAAGTCACTTAACTCTGTTTGCCTCGGTTTCCTCTTCTTTAAAATGAGCTGGAGAAGGAAAATGGCAAACCACACTCCAGCATCTGTGCCAAGAAAACCCCAGATGGTTTCATGGACACCACCTTTACCTAACTACAAGTTTTTACTCAATTCAGAATGGAATATTTTTCCATGGGAACATTTTTTTCATTTGATAGCACTAGACAGTGGTATGATGAAGTGAACTGAGAGTTGGATTTGGAGTCAGGAAGTAAACAAGCAGTTATTAAGTTCCTGACCTATGCCAGGTACTATGTTAACAGTGAATGATACAAAGGAAAGTGAAAACAAAACAAAAAGACAATCTAGGTGTAAGTCTTGCCTCTGAAACCTAATTGTTGCGTGACTCTGGGTAAAGTCACTAACTTCTCAGACAACTCTCTAAGACTATAAGTAGTGACAAACAGATGCCAATCTGCATTGGTAGCCCCCAACACCACTGAAAATACAAGTCAGCCCCCAAAAAATGGTAGTTCATGAAAAAGGAAGATTAACATCTAAAGAAATTCCCTTTACAGCTTTGTGTTGGGAACATAATCATGAGATTCTTGGTTCTTTAATCAATTACAATTAAAATAGGTTCACATTTTTATAGTGCTGTATCATTGACAAAGGGCTTTACCAAGCAACAGAAGCTTGGCCTGGCAACTAATATTGGCCACACTGTAAGCCCCATGAAAGCAGAGACTACAGTATTTCCAGTCATCTTGACTTTTATTTTGCCTCTGGACTGGAAGAGAGAGTGAAGCTGATGACTTTGCCAAGCTCTGCCTCACTTCAATCCAATTTACATGCAAGTCAAGACACCACGCTTGTCATGTCATTCCTTGGTCCTTTTCGAGAAAGAAGGATGAGCGATACCTTTACAAAAACTAACTCATGGGATTTTAACAGTAATCTTTTCAAGTAACTTGTACAAATATGACCAATCTCATTTTACAGATCAAGAAACTGAGACTCAGAGAATTTATGTAACATTGTTGGCAACTGGAAGAGTCAAGATTCAAACCCAGAATTTCTGACACTGAAGTGAGTACAATATTGATTGACAGAATAAGGACAGAGTTAGGAACCAGACCTATGGTCTCACTGGTGTAGAGCAGGGGCCAGGTTCGCAAACTGCAGCTCAAGGGCCAAATCTCATGAGCTAAGAATTGTTTTGCATTAAAAAAAAAAAACTATTTTAAAAATGTAAATACCAAGGGCCAGGTGGGTAAACTGCAGCCCATGGATCAAATTCCATGAGCTAAGAAGTATTTTATTGTTTTTACAGCAAAACTTTATTTAAAAAATGTAAACACCCCTTGACCCAAAACAGATGACAAAAGGATTTGGCCCAAGGTCATAGTTTGCTGTCCCATGGTATAGAGAACTCTCCAGTGAAGAAACTCCTTCCACTTACTCAAATCAGCACCTTCTCTGTAACTTATAGTCTTATGGAGTTGCCTAAAGTAGAGATGTCAAAGAAATAGTCCACAACTCTCAAGGGCAGCCAGAACCAGATTAAAATGTAATTGGGAAATACTTAACAAATTGGATAAAAATACAGTGATATATATGCAATACTCTAAGTCAACATGCAGGCTGCAGAGATACTCACATATGGTTTACTGGCCCCCACTTCTATTCAAGTTTGGCCTCTGGTCTAGAACACTGATAAGAGTAAATGATTTGCTTAGGGTCACACAGCCAAGATGTACTATTTACAAGTATTGTCTGATTCTTCAAGATCCCATTTAGGGTTTTCTTGGCAAAGATAGTGGAGGGGTGTTTACCATTTTCTTCTCCAGTAGATTAAGGGAAACAAAGGTTAAGTGACTTGCCCAGGATCACACAACTATTGAGTATCTGAGAATGGATTCAAATTCAGGTCTTTCATTGGTCCTCTTCAAGAAAGAAGGATGAAAGATACCTTTATAAAAACTAACTCATGGGATTTTTACAATAATCTTGTCAAGTAACTTATACAAATATGACCAACCTCATTTTACAGATCAAGAAACTAAAACTCAGAGAATTTATGTAACATTGTTGGCAAGAGTCAAGATTCAAACCTAGCATTCCTATCACTGAAGTCAGTACAATATCGATTGACAGAATAAGGACAGAGTTAGGAAATAGCATGCTCTTTACTATGTCCAAAAGTCAAGATATCACTCTGTCTTGGTCAAACAACAACAATTATTACAAGACATAAAACTGGAGAAAGGGTAGGAGAAGAGTAAACTGGTGAAAAATGTCAGATTGTTAGTTTATTTTCCTGTTTAGAAAAGCTGGCTAAAAAGAAAATTGAATAAACTCTCATTTTTAATTTCCAGGTGAGCTACTAACTCTCCATCAGTACACATATAATTAGGATCCAAGATATTAATGGAAACTCTGAAAGTCACACGAACCTTTTCTACATGACAACTGCGGGGGTGACTAACCAGGCATTTCCTGCTTTTACAAAGATACAGATATTTACTGAAGTATAATGCAGTCAAAGGAGCCTAATGGAAATGGGTAAGTATACCTAAATCAACACCAGTACCAAGTTACTGATATAAGTGCATGCATTTAGTCAATCCCAAACATAGCCTTCTGGATTACTGGGTGAGAAGAACTGAAAGGAAACATTTATTAAGCATTTCCTTTGTTCCAGCAACTGTGCTAAGCACTTTACAAATATTCTCTCTTTTAATCTACACAACAAGCCAGTGCAGCAAGTGCTATTACTATCCCCATTTTACAGTTAAGACATTATGATAGGGAGCAAATCCCTCCTTTATATGTGGGTATACAAAGCCTAGAAAAGGGAAATAGTGGGAAAGGACCAAAGAGGATGTAATAGGGTTTTTTTTAAGTCAATTAATAAAAGACAAAGCAAAACCAAGAAGGGATAAAACATAGTACCTTCAATGCTCTGTGGACCCACAAGATTCATAGCCTGATGAGCCAGATATTCTACACGGGGCCTAGCAATGGAGCAACCTCTGAATATCTGCTTCTGAAACTCGGTCTGGAGTCCGAGGACTATGAGCAGATGATAGAGTCCATCCCAATGCTAGCCAAAACACCATGTTGTACAAGACAGCGCTCAGCATCATGGAGTCTATTGTCCCCTGCAAAAAAAAGAGAAACCAACTATCAATCGGTCACAAGGAGAAAGGGGGCTGTGTGGTTTTCAAAAAAAGGGAATGGTAGGCAATTGAAACTTTAGGTTACTAAGCTTGACAGCAAATTCTGGTAAAATTCAAGGTTTGTGAGTGTTTAGAAAGGGAAGAGGTGATCACTGTGATCCTGCATGGGTGTAATAAGAACAAGGGAAGTCAAATGAACCTTATTTCTTTTTGTTGTCAAGGATTTGAACATAGTATATCTTGATTAACAAAGCCTTTTATAATACTCTTTTGGGCAAGATGGCAAAATGTGGACTGGCTAACGGCATAGTTAGGTGAATTCAGAACTGGCTGACTAACCAGACCCAAAGTGTGGTGATGAATGGATTGATTGATGTCAGACTGAAGGGAAAAGGGCTATGATGGAATGAAGCTAGATCCTAATCTAGCTCTAATCTATTCAAAATTTTTCCAGTGATTTAGTGGAAGAAAGATATAGGTGGCATGCATTTAAATTTTCAGATGATACATAGCTAGGAGCAGCAGCTAATACACTAAATAACAGACCAGTGATCCAAATGAGTATGGATCAACTGAAGCTAACAAGGTGAAATATAATCATGAGAGGGATATGGTACAGGTCTGTGCTTTCATTGGGATAGGGAGCTCCTAGATAAGGAAGTCCCTCTAACGATGCAAGTCAATACTCTCCAATATATAGTTTCAGAGTTGCCCAGAACATTGATTTAAATGACTTTCCAGGGGTCACTCAGCCAATATGGGCCAGAGGCTGGACTTGAGCTCAGGTTCTTCCAGTGTTAAAGTCAGATTTTCATTGTAGTGCCTCTCTATAATATAATCATAGATTAATTTAAAAAAAAAACCTTTGTATATGTGGAAAAATATATTAAAGATAAAAGTCCTCTATTTGGGCTTAAAAACACAGCTATCAAGTATAGGGCAGGAGACATGTGGATATATAGCAATTAAAGTGAAAAAAATCTGGAGGATCTGATGGATCAAAAACTCCATACAAGTCAATAAGTATGATGTGGCAATGCAACAGCAAAATCAAATGCAATTTTGGTCTTTATTAATATTCAAAGGCAAGGCGGTGGTAGGTGGCCCTGCCCTTCTCTGGCTGATTCAGACAACATATGGAGCATTGCATCCAGTTCTAAGCACTGAGCCCCTAAGAAGGGGTTGATCAAGGAAGTGAGGAGACTTGAAACCATGCCTTCTAAAGATTAAAGGAACTGGAATGTAAAGCCTAGAGAAGATTGAGGAGACAAAGGAATGGTTGCCTTAAACTTCTGAAAGTTTCCAAAGGGCCACAATTTGGAGCCTTCATTTTATAGATGAGGAAACTGAGGCCCAGAGAAGCAAAATTACTTGCCCCAAGAGATGCATAGCATAGGTGGGAATTTGAACTCAGGTCCTCTGACTCTCCATCCAGGACTCTTTCTACTGCACCACACTGAGTTGGTCCTGGACAACAGAACATGGAACCATGAACAAAAATTACAAGGAAGCAGATTTCACTTTAATAGAAAGAACTTCCTAACAATTGACTTGTTTTGCCAGCGGGGCCCTGGGGCGGGGGCTGGGTGACGCACCAGGGCCCTGGGCAGAGCATCAGGCGTCCAGGTCCCACGATGCCACAGAGCAATGAAAGGCCAGCAAAGATCTCTGCTCAGCAAAAGCAGCCACTTGCCAGCCTTCTCAGAGAAGTGGAGGGCCGGGTTTGAGGGCCTTAAAAAGTTCTGCCTTTTACGCGCCAGGCAGGAGACCCGGAGGACCTGGCACAGGCTGTACCAATCCCTCCAGCGTGGGAGGAAGGTTCTTCGGCTCCAGAGGAAGTGGGGCCAGAAAACGGGCCTGGCTGCTCCCCATAGCTACCCAATCCCTGGCACTGTAAGCCCCCACATCCGGGGGCACCTCGTTGAAAGCCTGGCAGCATCTGTTGAGAATGCTGCCCAGGAATGCCAGTCAGAGGAAGAGCCCTGGACGGCAGCAGCTGGCTTGCCAGTGGGCAGTGTGTTAGGTCAGGCCAATGGCTGCAGGCAGAGGACCGACCACCAGGATCCTGGCAGGCTCAGGACAGCCAGCAGGGAGGGCCAGGTGGAGAGCAGCCCCACCTTAGTCACCTTGAGGAACCATAAGGGAAATGGTTGTTACTGCAGCTGCTACCAAGGGCTGGGCCCAAACATAATGGAGCCGGAGCAGCCGTCCCTAACTCCGGGAAGGCCCCAGCTTAGCCAGCATAGCGGGGAAAAGGATATCACTGCTTCGGGTGTATAAGGAACTGTCCATGATTCGGTTTGGGTACCGGATCCTGAGGTCCCCCCAGTTTAAATCGAGGAGAACGTGTAAGCTTCAGACAGGCCAGCAGCGGAGCTGGGTGCAGAAGGTCGCCAGGGGTCATCGGGAGAAGTGCCAGGAAGGCTGCCAGAGGGTACTTGTAGCTCATTCCCTCACTCAGGTCCCAATAGCCCCGCTCCCCTCCCTCAGGTTCCTTTCCCAGATATGGACTGCAGCGCCTTAGGGCCCACAGCAAAGGGAAAGAACTCAAGAACACCCAGTAGCCCAGGGCCCAGAGCCATGTGTCAGAGAGGCCCTACCTAGTCAGCAGAATGGCAATGTCACCCATGGTTGGGATCCATCCCACTTCACCAGACTGAGCAGTGAGATAGTCTCACCCGAGCAACACTCCAGAGACTTTTTCGTATCCGAAACTTAACCAGAAACCATAACTGTGGAGCAGGATTATCAGGCAAGGGATGTTGGGGATGGCACACTCAAGCTGGCCCTGCCTGAGCAGGCGACCAGTGGTAAAGAGGCCCTGGGGGAGGAGCCTGTGTCCACAAAGACTGTACAGGACATGGGGAGCCCGTGCCACATGGAGACTAAGGCTCCATGTCCCCGCAGCATCTTTAGTGCCAAGTTACTGAACCACCCCTACTGTAAAAACCTCCTGGAGGCCACCTCACAACCAATCAGATTCAAAGGGGGCCAGCAAGTGGGAGGCGAAAAGAGTGGTCAGAAAGCCCTGATTTGGAATGTTATTGTAATGTTAACTAATTTCAAGGTGTAAATGCTTACACTGCAAATTTAATAACTGTCTGTCTCAGATTCTAGCTATCTCTAGCACACCCCTGTGACTGCCTCCCAGGCTAGTAATTCTACCACACTATTCCTTCCTCCTTGTAAGAATAATTAGCTCAGCATCTGGGATGCTTTTGTCTCAACAAACTTCAGAGTTTCCACTTTATTGAGCCAAAGAAAGGGATATGACAGTAAGCAGAAAAAGTGGTTTCTAGCATCTTCACTTTTCAGGATTGTGAACAAATCAAAACTTTAATCTCCATTTCTCCCATCCTTAACATCTTATAACAAAGAAACAAACAAAAATGGTTGGTCTCTGTCTATGATTTCATTGTTTAGGTACGTAATTTTTAGTGATAAAATTCCTTCTGCCAATTAAGTTTCATCCAGGGTATTACATACCCAGCATGTTTCAGAGTAGATTTAAATTCAGATCTTCCTGGCACAGACCAGCTTTTTAGCCGTTACAGCATGCTCTCACAAATTGCACTGTATTTTTTAACCTTTCAAAGCATTTCCACCTGTCTCTGCTCCTTTAATGGAGGGGAAAGAGGCAGAGAACATCACAATAGATTAAGAGCTCTAAAGGTCTTTTAGAAATGATCCAGTCTGAGGGGGCGGAGCCAAGATGGCGAAGTAGAAAGACGCACATACACATAGCTCCAAACTCACAACCCACAGAATGGCTAGAGGGGACCAACTCACGGTGAATTCTGCACCCAGAGGCCACGGAACATTGGAGCGAGGGAGATTTCTGTTCCGGAGAGACCTGCAAACCTCTCACGGGGGGTCCTTCATGCTGTGGACTGGGCGCCGGGACTGGGACCAGAGGGCAGCCCTGCAGCGGCCGTGACACCGTGAGGAAAAGATCCGAGCAGGCTACAGGGATGGGATCTCCAGCGGCCACGCGGGTCCCTCCACCCACAGAGGGACCTGCAAACCTCTCGCAAAAGGTCCGTCGCACTGCAGACGCGGAGCCCAGCCCAGCCCAGACCTGCTGCGGCCATGACACCAAGAGAAACAGACCCGAGCAGGCTCCAGGGACGGGATCTCCAGCGGGGGCACAAGTCCCTCCACCAACAGGTGACGGGGTCGGTGAGAGAGTCTCTTTGGCGGGTCTAGAGGGGAGTGGGGTGCCCCCATAATTCAGGCCCCCCTGGGAGAGAGAAGCTGAGAGGCAGCTGCAGACAGGGGCTCCCCAAGCGGGCGGGAGCCTGAATCCATTGTGGAAGGTCTGTGCATAAACCCCCTGAGGGAACTGAGCCAGAGAGGCGGCCCTGCCCCGACCTGAGCATCTGAACTTAATTCTCACACTGAATAGCAGCCCTGCCCCCGCCAAAAACCCTAAGGCGGGAAGCAGCATTTGAATCTCAGTCCCCAAACGCTGGCTGGGAGGACCAGGAGGTGAGGTGGGTGTGAGGAGAATATTCAGAGGTCAAGTCACTGGCTGGGGAGAATGCCCAGAAAAGGGAAAAGAAATAAAACTATTGAAGGCTACTTTCTCGAACAGACATTTCCTCCCTTCCTTTCTGATGAGGAAGAACAATGCCTACCATCAGGCAAAGACACAGAAATCAAGGATTCTGTGTCCCAGCCCACCCAATGGGCTTAGGCCATGGAAGAGCTCAAAAAGAATTTTGAAAATCAAGTTAGAGAGGTGGAGGAAAAACTGGGAAGAGAAATGAGAGGAATGAAAGAAAAGCATGAAAAGCAGATCAGCTCCCTGCTAAAGGAGAACCAAAAAAATCTTTAAGAAATAACACCTTGAAAACTAGCCTAACTCAATTGGCAAAAGAGGTCCAAGAAGCCAATGAGGAGAAGAATGCTTTCAAAAGCAGAATTAGCCAAATGGAAAAGGAGATTCAAAAGCTCACTGAAGAAAATAGTTCTTTCAAAACTAGAATGGCACAGATGGACGCTAAGGACTTTATGAGAAAGACAGATATCACAGAACATAGCGAGAAGATTGGAAAAATGGAAGATGATGTGAAATATCTCATTGGAAAAACAACTGACCTGGAAAATAGATTCAGGAGAGACAATGTAAAAATTTTGGGACTACCTGAAAACCATGATCAAAAGAAGAGCTTAGACATCATCTTCCATGAAATTATCAAGGAAAACTGCCCTGAGATTCTAGAACCAGAGGGCAAAATAAATATTCAAGGAATCCACAGAACACCACATGAAAGAGATCCAAAAAGAGAAACTCCTAGGAACATTGTGGCCAAATTCCAGAATTCCCAGGTGAAAGAGAAAATATTGCAAGCAGCTAGAAAGAAACAATTCAAGTATTGTGGAAATACAATCAGGATAACACAAGATCTAGCACCCTCTACATTAAGGGATCGAAAGGCGTGGAATAGGATATTCCAGAAGTCAAAGGAACGAGGACTAAAACCAAGAATCACCTACCCAGCAAAACTGAGTATAATACTTCAGGAGAAAAAATGGTCTTTCAATGAAATAGAGGATTTTCAAATTTTCTTGATGAAAAGACCAGAGCTGAAAAGAAAATTTGACTTTCAAACACAAGAATGAAGAGAACCATGAAAAGGTGAACAGCAAAGAGAAGTCATAAGGGACTTACTAAAGTTGAACTGTTTACATTCCTACACGGAAAGACAATATTTGTAACTCTTGAAACATTTCAGTATCTGGGTACTGGGTGGGAGTACACACACACACACATGCATACACGCACACATACATAGAGACAGAGTGCACAGAGTGAAGTGAAGAGGATGGGATCATATCTTAAAAAAAAAATGAAATCAAGCAGTGAGAGAGAAATATTGGGAGGAGAAAGGGAGAAGTTGAATGGGGCAAATTATCTCTCATAAAAGAGGCAAGCAAAAGACTTATTAGTGGAGGGATAAAGAGGGGAGGCAAGAGAAAAACATGAGGTCTACTCTCATCACATTCCACTAAAGGAAAGAATAAAATACACACTCATTTTGATAGGAAAACCTATCTCACAATACAGGAGAGTGAGGGACAAGGGCACAAGCAGGGTGGGGGGGAGGATAGAGGGGAGGGCATGGGGAGGAGAATGCAATCCGAGGTCGACACTCATGGGGAGGGAAAGGACCATAAGAGAATAGAAGTAATGGGGGACAGGATAGGATGGAGGGAAATATAGTTAGTCTTATACAACACAACTAGTATGGAAATCATTTGCAAAACTACACAGATTTGGCCTATATTGAATTGCTTGTCTTCCAAGGGGAAGGGGTGGAGAGGGAGGGAGCTAAAGAAGTTGGAACTCAAAGCGGTAGGATCAAATGTAATGTTCTTACCACTGGGAAATAAGAAATACAGGTTAAGGGGTTAAGAAAGCTATCTGGCCCTACAGGACAAAAGAGAAGACGGAGACAAGGGCAGGGAGGGAGGATAGAGGAGAGAGCAGATTGGTCACAGGGGCAATTAGAATGCTTGGGTTTGGGGGGGGGAGGGGATAAAAGGGGAGAAAATTTGTAACCCAAAATTTTGTGAAAATAAATATAATAAAATAAAATAAAATAAAAAGTTGGTATAGCCATGTCACCCAAATAATATTTTTTTTACCACCAGCTTTTCTCCCTGAGAACAATCCCTCCAAAATAATATTTTGCTCCAACTCCGTTACACAATTTGGCCAGCTCCAAGGAGGCCATCCAAAATCATAGTATAAAAACCTCATTTCTCAGAATAGCACTTTAGAGCATGCCTTCCTGTTGGAGCATATGCTTCTCTCCAGCAGGAACATCACTTCCCACTGAAGAGATCATTGAGCATCTCCCCCACCTCCTGCTGAATGGTCTCATGCCTGTACTCCCCATTCCAGCCCTACCCTTACGTTAGTTATGCTCTATGTTAGTGTGTATGACTGAGTTGTATGTTGGGTGCCCTTTTCCTCTTTTCCCTTTCCCCTCTTCTTTGTTGTTTGAAATAAAACTTTATAGCTGATCTGACTCCCATTGTTCTGCATTCTTAGCACCTGAATTCATTAAGGGGTTGGTTTTCCTGATATCTCAGGCTGGCCATGGGTCTTTCCTTAGATATAAACTGAGTATCCAGAGTAATCCACAGTAATCTGTTGACAGCTGTAACTATCAGGGGACTGTGAGCCCAGTTGTAGAAAGCAAGGGCTAATAGGAGAGCCCTATGTCCTCCCAGGAGGGAGTCTCTTGGACCAGAAGACTGTCCCAAAGTACAGATCTTAGTTTTCTTTACAACCACCTCATTTTTTACAGATGAAAAAATTGAGAGAAGCAAAGTAACACTCAGTATGACTTTTAAGAGACAGTACTGGGAGCTAACCCTAGATCTTACATTTCCAAAGGCCGGTGCTTTTTATACTATACTATACTATAAGGAAGCAAAGAAGGAAACAAGCATTTATTAAGCACCTACTGTGTGCAGGGGACTATGCCAAGCACTTTGCAAATATTTCATTTGATCCTCCTTGGAGGCAGGTGCTACTGTTATCCCCAATTTTAAGTTAAGAATACTGAGGCAAACAGGTTAAGTGGCAGGGTCACACAGCTAGTAAGTATCTGAGTCCATATTTGAACTCATTTTCCTGACTCTTGGCCCAACACTTTATCTCTGTGTCATCTGTCTATGCTTATTATGAGGTGTCAGGCAAGACAGGAAAATGTAGGATTTTTTTTCAGGTGAAGAGTTTGGTGAATTTTTAAAAAAAATAATATATGCCAAACCTGAATTAAAAGTAGTGAAGTGGTGTTTATTCTCCTATATACTGGCCAGCATCTTGTATTGTGACTAATCGGGCTTGTTCTCAGAAATTATCCACATTTTCTGTAAGCTATTACCAGATTAAATATGCCCTTCCCCAGCTTTTAGCCCATACACACATCATGCACCTCCCAGTCCCAAACTCCAACTTGTCCCAACATTTACTTTGTGTCCTCATGGGCAGTGTACTTCCTGACCAGAGGCTTATTATAAATAGTCTGTGGCAATTACATCTGTGTCCCAGCTCCAGCATGAATTGAGGAATTTAGTCATAAATGTTGCCATTCCAACCTACCCCTACACACGTACACACACTTTCTCTTTCTGTCTCTCTCCCTCTTCTCCCCTCTCTTGTCCTCCCGCCTCACTTCTCTCTCTCTTTCTCTCTCTCTCTTCCTCCCTGTCTCTCCTCTCACTGTTCCTATTTCCTCTCTTTTTCTCCCCCTCTCTTTCTCTGTCTTTTTGTCTATCTCTGTCTCTCCCTATTTCTTCCTCTCTCCCTTTCTCTGTCTCCTTTCTCTTTCTCTCCCTTTCTGTCTCTTTCTTTCTGTCTCCCTCCCCCATCTCTCTTTCTGTCTTTCTCCTTCCCTCTCTACATCTCTCTCTCTCTCTCTCTCTCTCTCTCTCTCTCTCTCTCTCTCTCTCTCTCTCTCTCTCTCTCTCTCTCTCTCTCTCTATCTCTGTTGCTCTAATTTTCTCCCTCCTTCTCTCCCTCCCTCCCATTGGTGTGGTGGATGCCTTCCCTACAATTGAGAGTCTTAAGGGATTGCCCAGAGTCAAACAGCTAGTGTGTGTTCATGGGTGTGCCTAAACTCAGGTCTTCCTGACTTTGACGTCAACTCAATCCATGATGCCAATATCTGTCTCTCTCCCTTAAACTCTTTACTTTACCTAAAGCCCTGTGATGAAACTGAGAACAGCACAGGAAGAGAGTGTAGAAATCCCCTTGCTTTCCTAGGCCAAGGAGACCAAGGTGACAAGTGGTAGATCCATCTATTTTATATCAGTAATCTATTTTATATCAGTAATATCAGAAACAAAGTAATAATTTGTCAAACCAGCTGGCCCCCCACTCCCTGCCCTCCATGAAAGGTAAGAACTGTTCTAAACATGCACTGAACATGTGTGTCTTGTAGAGCTGAACGCCATCACATTCTTGTGGTTCCCAAATTTTATGACTGAACTTCCATTTTTTTGAAGCTCTAGTTCACCTCAGTGATGTTAGCAAATAGAACATGTGCCTGTGCTCTAGTGAACATAGGTTTCCTTGGTCTTTCCCCTGTACTTTGAACCTCTGTCTCACACTGTATTCATTCTATGATAATTACTACATGATGGAGCAGTGGATGGAACCTCAGACACTTGCTAGATGTGTGACCCTGGGGAAGACACTTAACCTGTGTTTGCCTCAGTTTCCTCATCTGTAAGATGGGGATAATAATACTGCCTCCCTCCCCGGGTTGTGAGCTTCAAATGATATTATAATAATTGTAAAGCCCCTAGCTTAGTGCCTGTCACATAATAAGCACTGTATAAATGTTAGGTATTATTATATTCTAATACTCTCTAATATATCATCATGCACTATAACATCCCTCTTCATTATATTCATCCTTGTATTGTGCCATGTTATAATATCCCTTTGTGGTTATCTCCACTTTATCCTACATACATCTTGTTTGTACACAGTTTGCATGTTGTCTCCTCTATTAGACCATGAGCTTGAGGGCAGAACTTTTTTTTTATATTTCTAGTGCTTAGCATAGTTCCTAGCACATAGCAAGCTCTTAATAAATACATCTTGACTATGCCATCATTCCTACTCAGCAGCAATTCATGGCCGCTCTTGAGTGTCACCAATTCCTTCTCTCTCCCCCTTCTTCCCTGCTCCCTTGTACTCTCTTCCCCTTCTTAGCATCCTTCCTCTGATTCTTATTACCTGTATGACCTTGTACAAATTACTTAACCTCTCTAGGTTTCCATTTCTCTCTTTGTAAATGAGAGATCTGAACCTAATAGCTTTCCAACTCCAGAATTTATGATTTTACAATCTTTTCAGAACATACTTCCGTATTATGGCCCTAAACCCAAATGATGATTCGGAAAGACACCAATTATAAAAGTGGTCATGGGGTAAGAAGGGAAAAGACCACATTGAATGTTAAATGACTCTTGGAAAAAAGAAGTCTATTTCCTTGAGAGTTTATTCCATGAACAAAAGAAGAGTTGATTAAAGGCATAAATGCAAAGTATGTAAGATGTTCTTCCTGTAGGGCTATATGTGGTGAAATCAGGAAAACATTGCCTATCCCACATACTGATATAACAGTTTAAACCTGGTTTAACTAAGTGATAAGGAGCCTTCTGGCTGAAATCGAGAAAAATGACAGATATGAAGTAATGAGAGACAGGAAAATAAAGCTGCAAATAGTCCATTACAGTTGACTTATTTAGATGGATAAAGGAAGAGTATGTAAAATAGAAATTATGAAACTTTATTGACTAGAGTTGATGAAACCTCACAGAAAGACATAGAGTAGTTGACTGATATGAGTTTTTATCCCACAGATTAGACAATTGTGGGGCCACTCACAATGCCTTAGACACTTAAAAATACTTCCTCGAGACTAAGTAGTGGTCTGGGTGGACAAACAAGAATAGATCCATTGCAAGTTTTATAGAAGTGAGTGAAAAATACCAGCTTCTCAAATAAGACCAGAGATGCTATTTTTGTATCCAGAAAAGTGATGTTTTGAGTGCTATTATGCTTGCCTACTGTATGCAAATAGATGGGCAGACTTTAAAAGTTTCCACTGTCAATTATAACTACTGTAAGCACAGTAAAGATTTTAAAGACCCTCAGTTTAGGCAAATGCTTTGATCTAATGAAACCAGACTACTTTTGGGACCCCTGTTTCTACACACCATTGTTGAGTGTGTTGCATGGTTTCTACTCTATATGCTTTTTACTCTTTCTATTTAAGTAATGCAACCGTCATTGGCTCATGTTTGTAACCTCATTCTCTAGGCCTGTTACTTCATGTCCTCATTTTCCTTGGCTTCATCCTGAAGAAGCCCCATCACATTATTAATCTGATGTAAACACCATCAACGACACTGGATGACATTATACTGCCTCTTGCAATTTATACAGAATAGTCTGGATTATTTTCTGGGTTTTGGAATTGTTCATTCTAGCAAGCTGGACCCCATATCCTTCCCCACCACTGAGACCTTCCATTTCTGCCTTGATTATCAACAATAAATCTCTGTATTCCCTTACCATTTAGGACCAGTTGGAAGGATGATTAGGCTTTAAAAAATATAAGAAGGAGTATGAGAACTAAACAAACAAATAAAATATATCACAGGAGTTAGCTCACTTTCCAGAAAACTTAATCTGAGGCACTGGAGACATGCAATTAAAAAAACAAAACACAAATCTTTCTTGGGTTTTGTGATGCTTCACTAACCATGACCTGGTGTTTAACTCTGAATGAGTTTAATGGGAAAAGACAAAAAGACCTTGCCCTAATTTTTCTGTGAAAAGTCATTTGCCACTTAATTATCAGAGGAAGGTATTTCATGCTGGGAATTAAATTGCAGTGGGCCTAATTATTGTGATATACTTTGTGTTCTCTTCCTTATCCCCACCCCTCATTTCCAGGGTCTTCGTTAGTATCCAATCTGTGACTCATATTTGCACTTCTGCTTATTTCAGAAAAAAATAGTAAAACTTGTTTCATGGCTATGGTTATGTCAATTACAGAACAAGGAATGCAACCAAAACTTAAAAAAATTTTTTTTGAACTCAACTCCACCCACATGTTCTCCTCCATCGCTAATTAGCTAATTCCCCAGTCAAAAGCTGAAAAAGGGGATCCTGGATTCACTCAGCAAATCTTCGTATTATAGAGTCTACCCGTATTGAGACTAGTAGCCAGTGTCATGAAGGAAAAGGGATACATGATTTTGTCTAGAACTAGTAATGAATTATCAGTCTGAATTTGGGCAATGCCCTGATTTAGGAGGTTGTAATGTAATGATGACATCCATTTGATTCATGTCTCACATGGGATCTGAGTCTCTGTGCATTCACTTCTGAGGGCCTGTGTCAGCTTTTAAGAAAAGAACATTACACAACTCTTTGATCTCTGCCTTAATAATGTCTACTTCCTCCTTAGGGTGGTACCTTAGGAAGCTGCTTTTTTTTCTTTTTTATGCTAGACTAGTTAGAGCTGCATTTCTAAATACCATTGCTTAGTATGTACTAACAACAGAAAGCTAGAGTTATGGGATGTGTAATTGCATTTTCACAAATGGGCACTGTGGCATTATAAAACAGTTATTGAACCTGGAGTTTCCCACCCCATGCCTGACATCGCCTTGGAATCCAGGTACTCCTACAGATCCAACCTAACTTACACAAAATCTCAGAGATCCCTTTGAAGGGGCACAATTTGTGGGACAGCTGACCGAGGCTGGGTCAGAACTGGGGCAGTGATAAACTTGGTCTCTAGGTCGTTTTGGTACAGCGGGGGGGGGGGGGGAGATATTAGCATTCCCCCCACACCTCCCTCTACATTTATTCCTCTCTTTCCACTGCAAAACGTGGCTGGACCCAAAGTGTAACTGAGTAGAGGGAAAGTCATAAAAAAAACAAACATACAATTTTACCATGAAGCAGCCACAAGCCTCTGGCTGCTACTGGGCATTTGTCTAAGAAAGAGGTACCCATAATAAGGGCAAAATCAATAAAAGACGAGGAGCCCAGTAGGGAAGTCATCTTATTTTGGCGGCATCTTACTTGAACATTGCCAGGATGAGAACTTAAAAAAATCCCAGCTTTATTGGTGGTGGTCTTTGTGTGTGTATGTGTGTGTGTGAATGTGTGTGTGCATATACACACATGCATCTGTATATGTATTGTATATGAATACACACACGGAGAGCTGCAAGGGTTCCATTTATACTCTCAAGAGTGTGTATGTGTATGTGTGTTACTGAGTTGTTTTTTTTTCAGTTGTGTCTGACTCTTCGTGATCCCATTTGGAGTTTTCTTGGCAAAGATACTAAAATGGTTTGCCATTTCCTTCTCCAGCTCATTTTACAGACAAGGTTAAGTGACTTGCCAAGGGTTACACAGCTAGTACCAGATCTCAGAGACCTTCTTGTCCAAAATCCTCATTCTACAGCCGCGTAAACCCACCTTAGCTAAAGCTTTCTTACTTAAATCTTACTTAACCCAGGGAAGGGAAACAATTTACCCAGTGTCATATAGGCAGTCAGTCTAAGAGGTGGAATTTTAACTCACATCCTTTGACTTCAGAGCCAGTGGAATGTACACAGATATGGTAACCTGTCTGTTAACCCCCATGAAGAAGAGGAGCTTCTTAACTGGCTCCTAATCCAGAAATGTTAATGCCTTCAAAAAGCACTAACTGAAGCAGATCCTTTTTCCCTTCTGACGAATGAAGGAAAGGCATGCTACTGTAAACATCTGGGTGGGGAGAAAACCCTTGGGCCTTAATGTTAATAACTCTTATTAACTCTTATTAATCTCCCCATCCAGGCCCACAAAAAGTCACGTGTATGGGTCTCTGTCCTTTGTCTCTGTGCATTTGCTCTTTTCTGCTTTTGGTTGTTGATGTTCAAACTTCATTCTCATTCTCCTTTTTTTTTTCTTTTGGCAGCAATAAGGGTTAAGTGACTTGCCCAGCATCACACAGCTAGTAAGCATCTGAGGTCAGATTTGAACTCAGGTCCTCCTGACCCCCGGACAGCTGCTCTATACACTGCTCCACCTAGTTGCCCCTTGTTCTTGTTCTTGAAGAGGACCAATGACATCATGAAGGTGATGTCTTGACTTGCATGGGAATTGAATTTAAGTGAAGCAGAAAAACAGTATTGGAGACAACTATGACCTTGGAAGCTCAGAAAGATCTAGGGAGCAAGCCAACACAAAGCTAATTACAAGAATCTAGGCCTGAGTTTGCTACCAGCCAAGGCACCAGCCCCATCACCAAGGAGCGGAAGCCAAGACCAGTAGTAGCTGAGGCATAGTCCCAGGATGATGCCTAAGGGCACCATCAGCTAGGGGCAAATGCTTTGTAGAAATGGTCTAAAGATTGAGCCAACTCTCCCAAAGGACTGAGGGGAAAGAGTGCCTTCCTGGTGTAGGAGAGAAAGGTTTTTATTTCCATTCTTGCTATATGTGAGAGCTTCGTGTTAATTGATTACCTGAAACTGGAGTACTAATCCTGGATGATTAACATTGAGGAGAACATAGCAGAATGGGTTTTTGTGAAGATTGCGTTAGCTACTTCGAGGCTCAAAAGTTCTGAGCTTGGCCCATCCCCTGTTACATAGAGAAACTTGGGGCCATCAAAAGTGTGGGCCAGTATTCCAAAGACAATCCAGTCCACTCTCCTTCAATTGTGAACCCAATTCATTGTCTATCCGTTGTCTGTTTAAGAGATATGTACTCATAGATAAGCTTATGGATAATCTATATCATAGTCTGGATAGCAGACATTTTTCATCCACCCTTTTTTTTTTTTTTTGCTAGGCCATTGAGTAACGAATGTGTACATATGACATGCTTTTAAGTTTAATCTGAATTATTAACATTTTCTCCATCACTTTCTTAAGTCATTTTAGTCAACAAAACAATAAATTAGGCCCTGGTTTGTGGCATTTGCTGATTTCTAAGGCGTAAACTCTTCTACTGAAAATTTAACAAATGGCTCCCAGGAGATGGTTCAAGTTGGCTGTAGCACACTCCTGCTTTTAAGTGATTACAGTCCCCACTTAGGAAGTCCTACAACATTGCCAGTCAGTCAACAAACTTTTTTAAGTACTAAAGACAAAAATAGTTTTCTTCAAGGAACTTAATCCTAATGGGGAAAACGTGTAAATAATTAGGTACATACTAGATATGCACAGAGTAGAAGGAAGGCTACCTGAAAGGAGAAGATACTAGTAACTGGGGAAGAGGGTATATAGCATAGGCCTCCTGAAAAACGAAGGATTCGAACTATGTCTTTTTTTAAAAATATATTTATTTAAATTTTAATTTATGGAATAAAATAAGCATTTCCATGACATTAGTGTGGTTTAAAAAAAATGATTGCCCATGAAACTGCAAATCTATTATGTACAACTTACTATGTCTTTTAAATATAAAATAAAGTTATCATGTAAATTCTTTTTTTCCTTTTTTTCTTTCCTCTCCCCACCCTTGCTCTAGAGATGATTACCATTAAGCAGAAATATGTGTGTGTGTGTGTGTGTGTGTGTGTGTGTGTGTGTGTGTAAAATCATTCTATTTCTACTTCTACTTATCAGTTCTTTCTCTGGATGCAAATATATCCTTCATATGTCCTTTGTAATTAATATGCGTACTTAATATGGTCAAAATGACTTATCTACTCAAAGCTGTTCTTAAAACAGTATTGTTCTTACTGTATACAGTGTTCTCATGGTTCTCTTCATTCTGTTCTTCATTATTTCACACAAGTTTATCCATATTTTTCTAAGACCGCTGAGCATATCATTTCTTATAGCACAGCTGTATTCCATCACAATAATATGCTACAACTTGTTCAGTCGTTCCCCAAATGATATCCATCCCCATAATTTCCAGTTCTTTGCCACCACATAGAGATATTTTATATAAATATTTTAGAAATGTAGATTTTTTTCCTTTTTCCCTAATCAGCTTTGGTAAAAGACCTAGTTGGGATATTGCCGGATCAAAGGGCATAGACAATTTAATAATTCTTTGATTTGAACTATGTCTTGAAGGAAACCAGTGGGATCCCTGGTGGAGGTAGAGGTGAGGGGTCAGAGAATTCTGGACATGGATGCTAGCTAGTCAGTGTAAACACATGGGTCTGAAAGATAAAGACAGAATATAGGTCAGCATAATTAGACTGTAGAGTTATATGGAAGAGAGTAAGGGCCAGGTCATAAAGAACTTTGAATGCAAAACAGAGGAGTTTATATTTGATCTTGGAGGTAATTGGGCAATTGATCTTGGGTAATGAGGAAGGAGCTGACAGACTAGGGATTCAGAAAAAATTATTTTAGCAGTTGAGTAGATAATGGATTGGGGTGGGGAAAGATTTGAGCCAGAGACCGATTAGAAAAGAAGATTCTTGCAGCAGTCCATGGAAGAAATAACAAGAAGACTGATACGATCCACAAAATGCCTTCTACTAACAGGATCATGTAGACCAGTGGTATCAAACTCAAATAGAAATGGAAGTAATTAAACCACCTTTAAGGATCCCTGTGGGCCACATATTGACTTAGAAAACTACATGTTAACATTATGCATGTTTTATATTTTATTTTGTTACATATTTCCAAATAATATTTTAATCTGGTTCTGGCTGTACTTGGGGAGTGTTGTGGGCCATATGCATATTTGGCACCTCCAGTGTAGAGAACCTCATGATAAATAGGGAACTCCTCTTCTATTTGTACTCTCTGCTAGAAATCCCTTGTTACAGTGGCTAATACCTTTGAGTCTGTTTTATACCTTATCTAATTATAACGACCAGATGCTTGCCAAACAAAAGTTATTGCTTTTCTATCCTTTTTTTTTTTTGAGACAATCAGGGTTAAGTGACTTACCCAGGGTCACACAGTTAGGAAATATCTGAGGCCAAATTTGAACTCAGGTCCTTCTGATTCTAGGGCTGGTGCTCTGTCCATTGTACCACCTAGCTGCTTCTGCTTTCTTATCTTTTAAAGAATCTCATATGACCGGTCCCTGCATACAGTGATGTGTAAATGTGAATTATTACTTCCAACTGAGACAACTGGTAGGTAGTAATAAAAGTGATGTGTGTTGATTTTGGATTTTGATTTGTTTTGTTTTTAAATGAAAGACCAATTTGTTGATCACGTTTTGGACCTTAGTGATGATAGCCCTTCAGAGAGTTGGACTCCTAGGTAGATGTGATTCAGCAGAATCCTGGAACTAATCCAATTTCCTTGGGCTCTTTAGGACTAGTGATGACCTAGAACTATGCATCACTATTTCCCAGGACCACTATGAATGTGGCCTACCACATCCCAGATTGATCTAGGCTTGAACCATTTGTTCAGCTGACATCAAACTAGCCTCAGACACATGGCAAGTCAAAATTATTGTATTTAACTTGTTCCTAATGCTGAGTCCTGGTCAGTTGACAGGTGAAGATTGCTCCACTTGTTTGGCAGCTTTTCAAATTGTTGGCTCTTTTCCAAAAAATGAGTGATTCCCTCCCATCCACTGATTGGCAGAGGGAGGATAGATGACTTGCATGTACCTGGCAAGAATTCTTTCAGTACCTAAGGATATCCAAGATTACTAAACTTGGAGATCGTGATGCTTTTATCCTATTTTATTGAGCAAATTAGGGATGTACCCAGTACCATCTACTTTTGATGAATCATATAAGGTCCCCCCCCCAGAAAAAAAGGCCTCAAAATACTGTACAGTCTCTTAGTCAATAGCAATGAATGGGGTGCAATAAAAATCTATAACTAACTATACGTTAGTCAACTCTCTATGCATTCACTTGCCAACTAAATTAAGGCTTTTAAAAATCTATTTTGTTAAAGGCTACAAGTATCAGAGGCAGGACACAGACCTTGTTTTATCTGTACTCTCTCAACTACCTCGTAGTTAGGTAGGCTAGGAGGAACTATAAAAGGCAGTGGAGTTCAGTCTGGACAATGTAACCCAGTTTTATAGATCTATGCCCTGCCTCCTCTAGGAAGGAACATAAGTATTCCACTACTTCCTCAGTAACCAGCTGAGTTTTTAATAAGCTAACAACTGTAATAGTTATTTACCGCACACTCTCTAGATGAGCTTTTTGCTGACATATAGTTGTAGTCCATTCAAAAAGATGAAACAATTATGCATGAAACAGTTCAGTATGTCAAGGATCACTCATTTCATTAGCAAGGTATTCCCTCCATCAGAGATTGCAACCCTCTCTGTACCTTAATGGACAGTCATTATGAATTGTTTGGCAAACAAAAAAGTTACCTGTTGGCCAACCTTCTGGTGATGAACGTCTCTGAAATTAGCTAAACTGGTTCTTGGCAGCAAGGTGGTACAGTGGATAGAGTATCAGGCCAGGGATTAGGAAGATGCATCTTCTTGAGTTCCAATACTTACTAGCCTCAGATAATTACTAGCTATGTGACCTTGGCCAAGTCACTTAACTCTGTTTGCCTCAGTTTCCTCAATCTACAATGAACTGGAGAAGGAGATGGCAAATCATTGCACCATCTTTGCCAAGAAAACTCTAAATGGGGTCACGAAGAGTAGGATGTGACTGAAATGACTGAACACAGCAAAGTATTGAAGTTTAGAAGTGAAGGGTCTTTCAAGTGCTCTGTCCCCACAAACTAGCTGTGTGGGTGAAGATCATACTAGTTTGTGGGAAGGATAGAGTACTTAAATGCTCCAAGGAGGAAATGAGACTTAAGATGGACCTTGAAAAATGAGTAAGGAGAAGAGAAGATGAAAGGAGTACCAAGTGGAGGCAACAGCACAAGCAAAGGCATAGAAAAGGAACTGATCATAGTCTGTTCAGCAGACAGTGAAGAAACTAGCCTGATTGGATTGGAGGTGACTATTAGGGATTAGTGTGAAATGTGGTTGAATAGGCAAGGGTGGAGCCTTCCATGAAAGCCAGGAAGATGATTTTGGACTTGATGTGGTAGGGAGTAGAGAGTCACTACAGAATTGACGTGATGAAAGCAATGTTTAAAAAAGATTAGTTTAGCATTGCTATTACAAAAAGTGACTTGGAGATATGTTGTGGGCTGGGTCTAATTTTGTCTGGTGCCCTGGCAGTTTAGGTTAGATATTGAACCAGTGAGACAATCATAGACCATTCAAGCTTTAACAAAAGGAGGTTTACTTTGCTATTCCACAGAAAGGATATTCCACAAGTATATGTGATTTAGCTACTGAAAGGGACCCAGTTCAGGTGGGTGGGCCTTTTTATTCTCTTAGGTAACCAAGAAGTTGCATTAACACAGCTCAAGTTCTCTAGGAAGTTATGTCAACTACAAGGACTCTTGAGACTTAGCCCATTGGGCCAATCAAGTCTCAGGGAAAGCTAGGGAAAAAACTAGTCTAATCTACATGGGGTGTTGTTTGGAGGAAGGGAACTTGGTAGATATTGATCCTATCCCAAGGTAGGAAATAATGGAAGCAGGTAGACCAATTAGGATCCTATTGCAGTAATCCATGAGGGAGGTGATGAGAGCCAGGATCAGATGATAGTAATGGAAAAGAAAAAGTAAATCCTAAAGATATTTCCAAGGAAGGATCAGTAGGATGCAGTGACAGAAACAGTAGAGTGCTGACCTAGATCTAGTCAAATAGAAACAAATCACTTAACCTCAATAAGCCTCAGTTTTTTCATCTGTAAAATACAGATAATAATACTTGTGATTCCTACCTTGCAAGATTTTTGTGAGGTTTAGATGTGATAATCCCTGGAGATCATGTTGCAGATCTGGATAATAATAACTATTAATAATAATAAGCGCTCTTTATATTGTACTTTGTTATAGTGACATTAGAGGAGGCAACTTGGCATAGCAGATAGAGAACTGGCCTTGGAGTTATAGAATCATAGATCGATAGCTGAAAGGGACCTCAGAGGTCACTGAGTCAAACTCCCTCATTTTACAGATGAGACCTAAAAGGGTAAATGACTTGCAATAATTGGTAGAACCTGGAATCAAACTCACATCCTTTAACTCTGGAGTCCTCTCTCTTGTACCATGTTGTGTCTTAGGAAGTCCTAGCTTCAAATTTTGCCTCTGATACTTGCTGGCTGTGTGATCCTTGGCAAGTGATTTCACACCTGAGTGTTTCAGTCAACTCTCTAGGACAGCAGATTGCAAAAATAACTGTCTATATGCATCAGTTTAGAGAATTTTCCTGATCAGGAGTTCCTGACACTAATGGAATTATAGATCTGTGGAAAAACATAGATATAGACCTGGGATAGAATCAAAGATGACGGTCCAAGTTTTAGCCTCAGAAATGGGGAAAATGGTATTCCAGTTCAGATATTTAGTGGTTGGGGAAGTGTTAGGTAAATGCACGGGAGTGGGAGAAGGAGTTTTCCTAGCAGGTGGTCTAGCAGGTTCACTCTTGATCTGAGCAGACAGGAAGACAGGATCAGAGACATAATAATAGGTTAAATAAGCTTACTTTGTTCTAGTCTCCTCAAAAGAGTTACTGATAATGGGAGCACCAACTCATACGGCATTTCCTAATTACTCTTCTTGAAGGGGCAGGTGAAAATATAGCAGGACCTACAACTCCAACAGGTCTCCTAAGTCTCAGTGGGGGCCAGTCAACACTAATACACATTAACAAATTCCCCCAAGCCTTGATGGGGGCCAATCAAGGCGTGCACAGCATTCCAGCTTGTGCATTCCCCCTTAACCCTCAGCGGGGGCTGGTTGAGGCAACTACAGATGCATATTACCCTTGTGCATTTCTATTCCCCCTAATTTTCAATAGAGGCCAGTTGAGGCAAGCATAGAGATTCCCCCTTATTGACCAGTGCCTACTTATTTATAGGGTAACAGATAAAGAAGGCAATTTGCCAGCAATAGCCTCACAAGTTTATATTAACTCATCATTTTATCCCACTATGCAGTAGCAGTGGGTATTTACCAACTGAACTCAAATGTTTACATTATCTTAAGATTATGATGCACAAGTGTGGTGGATATGTTTACAAATCATGAGCCCAGGAACTAGAGACTGTTATGGCCATGGATCCTGGGAACTAGTATCTATGATCCTGGGAGTTATCATCTAGAAAAAAAGAACAAAATCCACCTTGCTTACACTAAAATCCATACAGGAAGTATTGGAAAAAACAGGACTGTAGCACAGGTGAGAAGTCAGGGCTAGAGAGGCCAATTTAGGAATCATGAGCAAAGAAGTTGTAGGTAAGTTGTAAGAAGTTTACAGTTTTGCTAACCTGAACTCTCTCTTTCGCAATTAAACTCTAGCATAACCTATTTCAAAGTTGGGGGTGCAGTGAGGAAAGGTAGGAAGCAATATTGTACTAATGCAAATTTCCCAAGTGAGATCTTTCCTCTCTGATCACAGCAACCCATTCTGTATGAATACATATCAGAGTTATGTTATCTGTTAATTTTAAAACTGTTTTTAAGCAACATAAAGCAGAATACTACTTCTCTTTACTGCTGTATAATTGGAAAGATTTTTTGGGAAATTTGAGTTCTTTGCTAGGCATAACCTCACTCTTAGAATGGAACCAGCCCTGTCACTTAGGTGATATCATCATTCTTCCTTATTTGTCCATCATGGAGCTCATAGTTCTGCCTTCCCATTACATTACCAAGATACCTGATTGATTTGCTACAAGTGGTCATCATCATCTGAGAATAGTTGGCCTACCAGCTGTAAACGGAATGTAGCTCTGGTTAAATGAGACAAAAATACTGAGTAAGCATTATTGCCTTAGCCTGGTGTTTCCACTAAAAATAATAATAGTTAACATTTACATAATGTTTTAAGGTTTGCAGATCTCTCTGTCCATATATGTGTGTGTGTGTGTGTGTGTGTGTGTGTGTGTGTGTGTGTGTATGAACATATACACACACATACATACACCTATACTTACACCTATAAATACATACCTGTACATATACCTATATACATATATATGTGTATACATGTATATGTGCATATACATACATACACACACACATAATCTTGTCTGAGCCTCACAATAACTCTATGAGTTAGGTGCTTATATTAGCTATTATTGTTAGCAGCCACTCCCCAGTAAACTGTCTCAGCAGACAGGCTAAACCAGGTTGAGGGTAACTGACCAGCCCCAAACCTGTTGGTGAGTTAGGGGGATGTCTATCCCAAGCATGTGAAGACTTCCCCTGACAGAATGGGCAGATGAGAACAATTTATTCCAATGGCTAAGAGGGTAACTGAGGCAGGCTCCATGACGCTCTTAGACTCGGTCAGACTTCAAAGGTACCAGTATCATCCCAGTCCTCTCCAGTCTTCCTGACTTTTGTCCTGACACTGGACTTTTGATGACTCTGGAAGAGAGAGTGAGACTAATGACTTTGTGCATGAGACTAATGACTTTGTGCAACTCTGCCTCACTTAAATCCAATTCATGCATGAGTCAAGACATCACCTTGTCATGTCATTGGTTCTCTTTGAAAACATAGGAAAACAATAATAATTGTTAGCCCCATTTTAAAGATAAGAAAGCAAAGACTAGAGGGCCTTACACAAGGCCCGACGACTAGGAAGTGTTTGAGATAGGATTCAAACTCAGGTCCTCCTAACTTCATGTGTGGCACTCTATTCACTATGTTACCTAGTTGCAGTACAGCATCAGCAAAGGCAGAGCCAAGAAAGAAGTAGACAACCAGAGAAGATAACTTCTATTTTGTTCATCAACAACTGCCTTTTGAGTGTCTTCATACCATACCTTAAATCTTAGCTAAATAAGCACTTAGTTCTTGTCTAACTTGGTAGAAACCAGCAGAGCTTGGATTCCATTGGCATAGCTTTTGAAACCCATGATCACCTCCACATCATAATGAGGCATCATGGTAGACAAAGTAATCCAATCTGAGGCAGAGGCTATATAATATGAGAATCAGTTAATATGAGTCAATCATTTTTGAACTATGGAAGAAGCAAGGCTCAGTTGTGATCAAGAGGGGAAGTTCAAGGCCATTTGTACCCCATCCAGATATCCCAAATAGATTTCATGTCAGAATAAGTGAGATGAAAACATAGGAGGCTACCTCCACTGAGTCAGCACAAGTAAAACACAATAGAGTTGGATGTGTTTCTATCACAGATACATTCTTTTTTGAAAGTTATTTTTTAACTAATAAAAATCCACCTTTCTCTCTCTCAATCTCTCCCAACTGAAAAGGAAAGAAAAACAAAAGCCTTATTAGAAACATGTATAGTCAAACAAAACAAATGTACTCTGTACATTCAATTCATCACCCACCACAGGAGACAGGCTTCCTCGTTAGTCTTCTAGAGTCATGGTTGGTCATTATATTGATCAAAATTCTTAGGGCTTTCAAAGTAGTTTGTATTTATGATATTAACATTATATAAACGGTTCTGCTCACTTCACTCTGTATTAGTTCATACAAGTCTTCCCAGGTTTCTCTGAAACAATAGTATTCCATCACGTTAATATACCATGATTTGTTCAACCATCCCCCAAAGAGCTGTTAGAAATATTTTTGTCTCTAGATTTTGTTTTACTTAGGGCTAATCCTTTCCTTAATATAGGCTTCTTCTTATTCTAGCCCCCTTCCATGTTAATGAAATGTATGCCTACACTCAAATATGTGTTGTGTGTATTTTTCCATTCTTCGACCATTTAAGATGAAAGTGAGGTTCAAGTGTCATCTATTCTCCCACCCTTTCCTCCTAGTTTGTATAGACTTCTAATTGTGTGCCTTTATTATGTGAGATATTTTCCCCTACCTCTCCTTTCCCTTCTCCCTATCTAGCATATTCCTCTTCTCCTTTTCCATTCTTAAGGTCATTAAGACGTAACTGAACTACTCCCAGTCCTTCTGTCTAAACGAACTCTAAGAAGAAGCAATCTCCTCATGTTAGAATGTAGAGGGTTTTGTTTTTTTTTTAGTTTTTAAGATTGCTTGCTCATGTTTACCTTTTTCTATTTCCCTTGATCCCTGTGTTTGCATTTCTAAGTTTCTATGCAGTTCTAGGCTTTTTCAGGTCTTTTTCAGGAATGCATGGAAGTCCTTTATTTCATTAAAGTTCTATTTTTTTCTCCTATAGGATTATATTCAGCTTAATTGGGTAAGTTATTCTTGGTTGAAAACCTATATTTGTTGTCTTTTGGAATCCCATATTCCAAAGTCTCTGCTCCTTTATAGTTATGGCTGCTAACTGGACAGCTGTTTGTAGCTTCTCAGTACTTTTTTTTCTCTCTGACTGCTTGCAGTATTTTTTCTTTCACCTGGAAGCTCTTATTTTGAGCTACAATGTCCCTGGGAGTTTTCATTTGGGTGGTTATTTTGGGAGATGATTAGTGGATTCTTTCTACTTCTTTGCCCGTTAGTTCTAGGAAATGTGAAGTCTTCTTTTATGATTTCTTGAAATATGATATCTAGACTCATTTTTTGGTCATAGCTTTCAAGTAGTCCAATAATATGTGAAGTATATCTCTTTGATCCAATTTCCAGATCAGGTATTTTTTGCTATGAGATACTTTACATTTTATACTATTTTATGCAGTCCAGATGCATTCTATCTAAAAGTCAATTTTATTATTTATTTATTGATCAGAGGACCTCTGATGGCTCTTCCAAACTTTCAAAGCTCAAAGATTCATAACCTGGTCAAACCTTTCTCCAAATAGTCACCTAAGATCAGGAAAGAATAAACATACTATCATGCCTTCACAGGTACTTAAGGACCATGTGAGAGACCACAGTTTGCTGCTTCTCCTACCCCTTCCCCAACCTCACCCTTGGCATTCCTCCTTACTCAAAAGCAACGAGAAAAGAGAGGAAACTTTTGTATGTACCTTCAGTTCTGGCTATGCCTCTACTGAGTCAGCATTCCTTTGGTTGTGAAACCAATTAGAGAACAGACCCCTGAGTCATTTGTGGGTGGAAGTAGGTTCCTTAAAGTTATATGTTGAATTGGAATCAAGTGATGAACCCATTGCTCTGTATAATCATCAGTAAGGGCAAATGAGCATGCTCTAAGGATGGTGCCCTCCCATTACATAGACATCCTTGTCGTTGCCCCCTTGTTTTCTCACTCCTTATGAGTAGACACCATTTCATTTGCTGTACTTCTGTCTCCACCACCTAACGTAGTGTATGGCACAAAGGTATTTGATAAATACTTGTTTGATTGGCTAATTAACCTTTTCAAAGTTATTTTTCTTCACAGTGTTTTAGTCAAGTAACTTGTTCTCCTGGTTCTTACAAGGTAACATTTTTATCTGAGTATTCTAGATAGAAAAAAGGGCTTTTTCATTATGTCAACTCTTCTGAGAGGGACAGGCTGCCCCAGTGACCTGACTGACAAGAGACAGGATGTTAGGGGTGCAACGAGTCTACTTGGAGTAGACTTGGAATGGGTTACAATGACCTGGTTTTTAAAACCCATCTCTGATATTTTTTTTTTTAGGCTATATATGTGTAGTTTTGCAAATGACTTCCATAATAGTCATGTTGTGTAAGACTAACTATATTGCCCTCCATCCTATCTTGCCCCCCATTTCTTCTCTCTTTTGACCTTGTCCCTCCCCAAGAGTGTTGACTTCTAATTGCTCCCTCCTCCCATTTGCCCTCCCTTCCAGTATCCCCCCATCCTCTCCTCTACTTTCCTGTATTGTAAGATAGGTTTTCATACCAAATTGAGGGTGCATTTTGTTCCTTCCTTGAGCCAAATGTAATGAGAGTAAGCTTCACTTTTTCCCTCTCACCTCCCCCCTTTTCCCCTCCATTGAAAAGTCTTTTTCTTGCCTCTTTTATGAGAGATAATTTGTCCCATTCCATTTCTCCCTTTCTCCTCCCAATATATTCCTCTCTCACTCCTTAATGTCATTTTTTGGGATATGATCCCTTCCTATTCAACTTACCCTGTGCTCTGTGTGGGTGTGTGTATGTGTGTGTGTGTGTGTGTGTGTGTGTGTGTGTGTGTGTAAAATCCCACCAACTACTCAGATACTGAGAAAAGTTTCAAGAGTTACAAATATTGTCTTTCCCTATAAGAATGTAAACACTTCAACTTTAGTAAGTCCCTTATGATTTCTCTTTGCTGTGTGCCCTTTCATGCTTCTCTTGATTCTTGTGTTCGAAGGTCAAATTTTCTTTTCAGCTTTGGTCTTTTCATCAAGAATACTTGAAAGTCCTCGATTTCATTGAAAGACCATTTTTTCCGCTGAAGTATTATATTCAGTTTTGCTGGGTAGATGATTCTTGGTTTTAGTCCTAGTTCCTTTGACTTCTGGAATATCCTATTCCACGCCTTTCTTTTTTTATTTTTTTTTATTTTATTTTTTTTTTATTTTTTTTTTTATTAAATTTATTTATTTAACTTTTAACATTCATTTTCACAAAATTTTGGGTTACAAATTTTCTCCCCTTTTATCCCCTCCCCCCCCAAACACCAAGCATTCTAATTGCCCCTATGACCAATCTGCTCTCTCTTCTATCATCCCTCTCTGCCCTTGTCTCCATCTTCTCTTTTGTCCTGTAGGGGCAGATAGCTTTCTATACCCCTTTACCTGTTTTTCTTATTTCCTAGTGGCAAGAACATTACTCGACAGTTGATCCTAACACTTTGAGTTCCACCTTCTTTACCTCCCTCCCTCTCCACCCCTTCCCTTTGGAAGGCAAGCAATTCAATATAGGCCAAATCTGTGTAGTTTTGCAAATGACTTCCATAATAGTTGTGCTGTATAGGACTAACTATATTTCCCTCCAACCTATCCTGTCCCCCATTACTTCTATTCTCTTTTGATCCTATCCCTCCCCATGAGTGTCGACCTCGAATTGCACTCTCCTCCTCATGCCCTCCCTTCTATCATCCCCCCCACCCTGCTTGTCCCCTTATCCCCCACTTTCCTGTATTGTGAGATAGGTTTTCCTACCAAAATGAGTGTGCACTTTATTCTTTTCTTTAGTGGAATGTGATGAGAGTAGACTTCATGTTTTTCTCTCACCTCCCCTCTTTATCCCTCCACTAATGAGTCTTTTGATTGCCTCTTTTATGAGAGATAATTTGCCCCATTCAATTTCTCCCTTTCTCTTCCCAATATATTTCTCTCTCACTGCTTGATTTCATTTTGTTTTAAAGATATGATCCCATCCTATTCAATTCACTCTGTGCACTCTGTCTCTGTGTATGTGAGCGTGTGTGCATGTGTAATCCCACCCAGTACCCAGATACTGAAATGTTTCAAGAGTTACAAATATTGTCTTTCCATGTAGGAATGTAAACAGTTCAGCTTTAGTAAGTCCCTTATGACCTCACTTTGCTGTTCACCTTTTCATGGTTCTCTTCATTCTTGTGTTTGAAAGTCAAATTTTCTTTTCAGCTCTGCTCTTTTCATCAAGAATACTTGAAAATCCTCTATTTCATTGAAAGACCATTTTTTCCCCTGAAATATTATAGTCAGTTTTGCTGGGTAGGTGATTCTTGGTTTTAGTCCTAGTTCCTTTGACTTCTGGAATATACTGTTCCATGCCCTTCGATCCCTTAATGTAGAGGCTGCTAGATCTTGTGTTATCCTGATTGTATTTCCACAATACTTGAATTGTTTCTTTCTAGCTGCCTGCAGTATTTTCTCCTTGACCTGGGAACTCTGGAATTTGGCCACAATGTTCCTAGGAGTTTCTCTTTTTGGATCTCTTTCAGGCGGTGTTCTGTGGATTCCTTGAATATTTATTTTGCCCTCTGGTTCTAGAATCTCAGGGCAGTTTTCCTTGATAATTTCATGAAAGATGATGTCTAGGCTCTTCTTTTGATCATGGCTTTCAGGTAGTCCCATAATTTTTAAATTGTCTCTCCTGAATCTATTTTCCAGGTCTGTTGTTTTTCCAATGAGATATTTCACATTATCTTCCATTTTTCCATTCTTCTCTCTTTGTTCTGTGATTTCTTGGTTTTGCATAAAGTCATTAGCCTCCATCTGTGCCATTCTAATTTTGAAAGAACTATTTTCTTCAGTGAGCTTTTGAATCTCCTTTTCCATTTGGCTAATTCTGCTTTTGAAAGCATTCTTCTCCTCATTGGCTTTTTGAACCTCTTTTGCCAATTGAGTTAGGCTAGTTTTCAAGGTGTTAATTTCTTCAACATTTTTTTGGGTCTCCCTTAGCAGGGAGCTGATCTGCTGTTCATGCTTTGACTTCATGTCTCTCATTTCTCTTCCCAGCTTTTCCTCCACCTCTCTAACTTGATTTTCAAAATTCTTTTTGAGCTCTTCCATGGCCTGAGCCCATTGGGTGGGCTGGGACACAGAAGCCTTGATTTCTGTGTCTTTGCCTGATGGTAAGCATTGTTCTTCCTCATCAGAAAGGAAGGGAGGAAATGCCTGTTCGCCAAGAAAGTAACCTTCTATAGTCTTATTTCTTTTCCCTTTTCTGGGCATTTTCCCAGCCAGTGACTTGACCTCTGAATATTTTCCTCACACCCACCTCACCTCCTGATCCTCCCAGCCCGTGTTTGTGGTCTGAGATTCAAATGCTGCTTCCAGCCTCAGGGTTTTTGGCGGGGGCAGGGCTGCTATTCAGTATGAGATTATGATCTGGTGCTGAGATCGGGGCAGGGCCACCTCTCAGGCTCAGTTCCCTCAGGGGGTTTATGCGCAGACCTTCCGCAATGGATTCAAGCTCCCGTCCGCTTGGGGAGCCCCTGTCTGCAGCCGCCTCTCAGCTTCTACCTCCCGGGGGGGGGCCTGAATTATGGGGGCACCCCACTCCCCTCTCGACCCGCCAAAGAGACTCTCTCACCCACCCCTGTCACCTGTGGGTGGAGGGACTTGTGCGGACGCTGGAGATCCCGTCCCTGAAGCCTGCTCGGATCTGTTTCTCTCGGTGCCGCAGCCGTGGCTGCAGCAGGTCTGGGCTGGGCTTTGTGTCTGCAGCGCGATGGACCTTTTGCGAGAGGTTTGCAGATCCCTCTGTGGGTGGAGGGACCTGCGTGGCCGCTGGAGATCCTGTCTGTGAAGCCTGCTCGGATCTTTTCCTCTCGGTGCCGCGGCCGCGGCAGGGCTGCACTCAGCTCCCAGTCCCGGCACCCAGTCCGCGGCGCGAAGGACCCCCCGCGAGAGGTTTGCAGGTCTCTCTGGAACAGAAATCTCCCTCGCTCCTATGTTCCGTGGCCTCTGGGTGCGGAATTCGCCGTGAGTTACTTCCCTGTAGCCATTCTATGGGTTGTGGGTTCAGAGCTATGTGTATGTGCGTCTTTCTACTCCGCCATCTTGGCTCCGCCATTCCACGCCTTTCGATCCCTTAATGTAGAAGCTGCTAGATCTTGTGTTATCCTGATTGTAGTTCTACAATACTTGAATTGTTTCTTTCTAGCTGATTGCAATATTTTCTCCTTGACCTGGGAACTCTGGAATTTGGCCACAGTGTTCCTAGGAGCTTCTCTTTTTGGATCTTTTTCAGGTGGTGATCGGTGGATTCCTTGAATACTCATTTTGCCCTCTGGTTCTAGAATCTCAGGGCAGTTTTCCTTGATAATTTCATGAAAGATGATGTCTAGGCTCTTTTTTTGATCATGGCTTTCAGGTAGACCCATAATTTTTAAATTGTCTCTCCTGGATCTATTTTCCAGGTCAGTTGTTTTTCCAATGAGATATTTCACATTATCTTCCATTTTTTCATTCTTTTGGTTTTGTTTTGTAATTTCTTGATTTCTCATAAAGTCATTAGCCTCCATCTGTTCCATTCTAATTTTGAAAGAACTATTTTTTTCAGTGAGCTTTTGAACCTCCTTTTCCATTTGGCTAATTCTGCTTTTGAAAGCATTCTTCTCCTCATTGACTTTTTGAACCTCTTTTGCCAATTGAGTTAGCCTATTTTTCAAGGTGTTTTTTTCTTCAGCATTTTTGTAGGTTTCCTTTAGCAAGTTGTTGACTTGCTTTTCATGATTTTCTTGCATCTCTCTCATTTCTCTTCCCAATTTTTCCTCCACCTCTCTTACATTATTTTCAAAATCCTTTTTGAGCTCTTCAATGCCCTGAGACCACTGAATATTTATTTTGGATGTTTAGGATACAGAAGCCTTGACTTTTATGTCTTTCCCTGATGGTAAGCATTGTTCTTCCTCATCCGAAAGGATGGGAGAAGATACCTGTTCACCAAGAAAGTAACCTTCTATCATCTTATTTTTTTCCCTTTTTGAGGAATTTTCCCAACCAGTTACTTGACTTTTGGGTCCTTTGTCAAGAGTAGGGTATGCTCTGGGGCCCTGTAAGATCTCAGTTCCTCCAAGGTGGCACAATCAAGCTTACACACTGGTCTGGGGGCAACCAGAAACTTTTGTGCCCAGAATCTGTGAATAGTAGAATTTCCTTTCGATAACTACTTTGCCTCTAGTTCCACTACACCAGCACTGGAGTTTGAGATTCAGATCAGCTGCTCAATTCTCCCAGGGGCTTTACTATGAGGCTTCCAACAATGTATGCCAGCTGCTCCCAGCCATGGGAGCTGCTGCCTGCCTCCACCTGGAGCCAGAGCTCCCTTCTCAGACAGCTGAAAAAGCATTCTCACTGACCTTTGGAGCTTGTGGGTTGAGGGATCTGTGATGCCAATGGAGATTCTGTCCCCGACGTCCGCTTTGGTCCTGGTCCTCCTGGTGCCAAATGGCCACAGCTGGGCTGGGCTCTGCTCTGCGTCCTGTGCAACAGACCTTTCCCATAGACCTTCCAGGTCACCCTGGGCTGGAAATCTCCTCTACTCTGATGTTTTGTGGCTTCTGCTGCTGCTCTAGAATTTGTTGAGAGTCTTTCTTTACAGGTATTTTATGGGCTGTGGGTGGAGTTAGAGTACGTGCATCTTTCTACTCTGCCATCTTGGTTCCACTCCTCCATCTCTGATATTCTTAATAGAAGGACAAGAATTTAAGAATATCTCTAAGGACTGAGCTGTGACATTTGATGTCAAAGAACTTACATCTATGATGTGACACATTTGTGCATACTGGAGATAGTAGGATGAAAATTCTTATTTCAAAGTAGTATAATAATGTCTGTTTGTATTTATTTGTGTTTATAAGTTCAAGTAAGGTGGAATTTTTGTTGTTTTCTTTTTGGAGTTCAGTTTCCCAGGCTCAGGCTAAATGAACATCTGAAGGATTGATCTCCTTTGAACCCTGATAATTCAAAGCTGTGCTGTGTCAGATAGATTTTATACCTACTGGCTCTGAGCTAATCAGGGGCCAACTCTTAGTTATGTATTCTGGGAGGCTGGCATTTTGCTTTGGGGGCTCGCTCATGAGAAGGTCCTTTTGATTCCCTGGAAGGAACTCTGAGTAGCTTTTTGTTAAGAACTACCCAGCTACTCAGATGTTGGTGCTTTCAGGGTCCATGGTGTATGAGGGTGGTCGTATTACTTTGTTCAGACAGTTGGAGCTCTGTCTGTTGAATTTCTGTGCTAATTTCTCTCCTTGTATTTCCCATACTCACTTCTTTCTAATTAAAGTAAGATTGTTGACCCCTTTAAAGATGTCTTTTCTTTATAAAAGTAGATCAAATAACTTGTGGTAGCAGGCCATCCTGAGTGTGCTAGGGTGCTTGCTAATACAGTGTTTAAAGTACATTTGCATAGAATGAAGAAATTGTAGTAAATTATAATAAAATTACTTGAAAAATTCTTGCATCATGAGATTGAGTTCCTTTAGGTCAGGGATCATCTTTTGTCTCTTTTTATTTCCCCAGCTCTTAGCATTTGGCTAAGTGATTGGCACATAGTAGGCACTTAATAAACGTTTGTTGACTTGAGTCAAATAGATCAACCCTTCCTTAGACTCCTATACTTCCTTTTGCCCTTTTATTTCATTGCCAAACATCTCAAAATAATAGCCTAGATTCATTATCTCAGTTTCTTTATTTGCATTCTGACTTCTCAGTCTTTCCATGCAGTCTAACTTCTGTCCCTACCATTCTGTTGGAATTGCTGTTTCAGAGCTCATCAATGATCCTGTTATGGTCAAAACCAGCAGCCTTTTCATTTTAACCTCTCTGCAACATTGACGCTCTTAACCATTTTTCTTTCTTGCAAATTATATTACACTGTAATTCCTTGATTCTCCTACCACCTTTCTAACTATATCTCTCTTTCTTTCAGTTTCTTGCTTTTACCTTCTAACGGTTGGCATTCTCCAGGCATTGTTCTTGGCATTTCTTCTCTTCTCTATGATCTCTCACTTGTCAATCTTGTTCCTTCCCACAGCTTCAATTATCATTTTTATGTAACTATCTAAATTTGTATCTCCTCCTCTGACCCCTTTTCTAAACTTGAGGCCCACATACCTAGCTCTCTTCTGCCTGTATCCAAATGGTTTCTGAAATTCAGTGCATCCAAAATCCAGTTTATGATCTCCTTCAAATTTATGTTTTATGACTCTCTATTTCCATATATTCATTGGCTAGGTAAGAGATTGGAGTGGGGGTGGGGAGGAAGGGAAAGAAATGCAAATGTTTAGAACTGAGTTTTCTCAGACTTTTTAGTATCAGGACTCTTAAAAATTATTGAGGACCCCCCCCCCCCAACTTTTGTTTATATTGGTTATCTCTATTGTCATTCATTGGTTAGAAATTAAAATATCTTAGTATCATTATAAAAATAGTTTTTAATCTTAAGGACCTCCCTGAAAGGACCTCAGGGACCCCCAAGGGTCCATGGACTTTGAAACTGATTTAAAATTTTTTTGGTGGATTACTAAAGGGATTTTTATGAGTCCATGAGTCTGGTGCCTTGCGTACAGCACCTTCCTGGTAGACAAATTGTAAACTACACTCCCTTGTTGGTTAATTGCAAAGTGTGACTTTGTCTCCTTGTGAGCTTACAAAAGCAAGCTGCAAGCTTAGGTGGGCTGCTACTGTTTAATGTAGTACCTCAAATGTAGTACCTGCTAAGTACACATACAAACTACAAGCACTCTGACAGAGTTATTTGTATATGTCTTATCTCTTCTACCAGCTAATAAGCTTCCTATGAGGTTCATGGAGTCAGGGATGCGTTTATCAACTGTTTTCCCATGGCGCTTAACATGGAGCCGTGCTCAGTGGTACACCAAATGATAAAAGCCGACCTGGTGATACCTAGGGAACATTTGCATTCGCAGTTATGATTTGTTAAGCTTTTGAGGCCTAGCGTCATATTTAGCCCTAAGACAATCATGTGACTTGGTCTCTGTTTCAAGCCAATAGGAGTGGGAGGAAGACCCACTGCATCTTTTATCTAGGAAGTGCCAGAGACAGAAGTCACAATGACAATGGAAAATTAGCCCATTTCTAGTAATTATGTTTTTATCCAACACAAAAACAACATCTCTCAGGAAATGAAACTATCCATCATTCATGGCTTCTGGTGAAAGTGTTGAAACACTAAGCCAGTATTAGTGCTGGTGCCTTCCCCTTAAATGCTGACTTGGCCACCTGCCCTGATGCATGATTTCATCAGTCAGGGTTGAAGACCAACCACACCTCGCCTTAATGATTTTTGACTAAGGTCTGTCCCAACCCATGAAAGTCCGAGTCAGAATAATCATTAAGAACCACACAGTTCTGACGCAGCATTGTGGTAACTCAGTTTCCTGCTTGGTTCTGGATAAACCTCCTTCCATAATTTAGACTGACTGCTCCTCTGTTGGCTTAAAAGTTATTAGGGGAGTTGCCTGTGCTCATTCCACATGAAAGACTAACCCTGCATTGGGTCACATGACGTACAGAAATGACAATGGGAGAAATACATGACCATAGGAAGGTGTTGGAACTTCAGTGGAAGAGTTTTTTTTTCTCCCTTCTCTATTCAACGTAAAGTTAGACTACACAAAATATATGAGGAAGGGTTGATGAATCAACCTAATTAAGGAAAAGGAATGGATTGCTGACCAGGCTAGATAGAATTCATTTAGCCTGTCAAGAGACAAGGTGGAATTTTGGACCACTATTATAAACCTAGCAACAGAAACCAGATATGGAAAGTACTCAGAAAAACAGAAACAGATAACGTACAACAATTAGGTGCTTGGTCATATGAGTTTATTATTCCTGATAATAACTTACTACATGTATAATGCCTTAGGCCTTTTCCTTATAAAACCCCCGTGATGTAAGTAGTATCAATATTATCCACACTTTACAAATGAGGAAACTGAGGCACAAGCTGTTTACCCAGAATCACATAGCTAGTAAATGTTGAAGCTTAAGACTCAAATTCAGGTCATCTGACTTCAAAACCCATGCCTCTTTCCACTAAATCACCAAGAAATTCCTCATCCTTCTTGGTCTCTCTGTAACATTTGACACTGTGGACTTCTCCATTCTTCTGGATCTTCTCTCCTACTTTGTCTTTTGAGATAACACACCTCCTACCCCTCTCTATCTCATGCCATCTCTATCTCAATTACTGGTTCTTCCTAACCCATAAATGTTGGTGTTTCTCAATGTTCTATTGACCCTCTTTCTCTTAATCTCTATACACTTTCTCCTTTGATAAATCTCTCATTCACTTCCACAATTTCAGTTACCACCCCTATGTAAATGATTTCTAAATTTATATTTCTATAGACCTCTACCTCTGTATTTCCAGTTGCTTAAAAGATGTCACCCACTGCTTTCTCAAATTCAACATGTCCAAAATAAAGCTTATTACCCCATCCCAAGCCTGCTTCTCCTTCTGACAAATCTAATTTTAAAAAGTAATTTTTGAGTCTCTACCATATTTGACACACTAGTCTAGAACTGGGTAGACAAAAGTGGAAAATGATCATGCCTGCTTTCAAGGAGCTTGCAACCTCAAAGGTTGTAAAATATGACCTATACATAAAGAAATATGTAAGGTGGAATATGGTGGAGTAAAGGAGAGATTCAAACTTTATTTTTTCTGATGGTGATACTAACATTCTTTTAGCCCCTATCTTTGACTTCCTCTTCTTCCATATCTCCCACATCCAATCAGGTACTAAGAACTATCAATTTTACTTCAGTATATTCCTGGTATCTTTTCCCTTCTTGCTATTTCCACTGCTACCACTCTAGTATAAATCTCCACATCCCCTTCCTAGGCAATTGCAATTACATCCTAACCAGTCTTCTCAGCATCACTTGTCCCCAGTACACTCCTTTGCTTCTTTCCATCTGTGCTTTTTACTGCTTCTGCCAAATTCATCTCTGTGTGTATGTCATTCATGTGTTCAAAATTCTACAGTGGCCTCATACTACCTTCTGTATAAATAGCAAACTCCTTAGCCTGTCATGTAAAGTCCTCTAAGATCTGACATCCCCTTCCCTTTCCAGCTTGATCTCATACAACTCTCCTCCACATATTCTATGGTATAAACAAACTAAATTATGCACCATCCTGGAACAATGGGCCGGAGACAAAAAGAGGACAAAATAGTCTCTTCAATGAATTTATATTACCTTGTTACTGTTCATTCATTTTAGTTGTATCTGACTCTCCATGACCCTATTTCAGCTTGTATTGGCAGAGATACTAGAGTGTTTTGCCATTTCCTTCTCCAGCTCATTTTACAAATGAGAAAAATGAGGCAAACAGGATTAAGTGATTTGCCTAGTGTCACACAACTATGTCTGAGGCTAGATTTGAACTCATGAAGAGAAATCTTCCTCACTCCAGAGCCAGTGGTGCTCTATCCAATGCACACCTAGATGCCCTTATATTGGGAGTATGCAATATGCATAGGTAAGTATAATACAGACTAAGAATTGATGAAAGGAAAGGAGATTAAACAGTGTTCTACCAATAATGCTGGTGGGGAGGAGAAGGAAATAAGTGTTTGTTAAGTACTACATGCTAGGCATTGTGCTAAGCCCTTTGCAAAAATGGTCTCATTTTATCCTCATAACAACCCTGTGAGGTAGGTACTATTATTATCTCTTTCTTACAATGGAGAAAATAAGGCAGTCAGAGGTTAAGTAACTTTCCCAGAGTAACACAGCTAGTAAGTTGTGTCTGAAGCCTAATTAGAATTTCCTGACTCTAGGCTCTATCCACTGAACCATTTGGTTGTTGTCCTTCATCTTCAAAGAGGACCAAAATGACATCACCATTGTAAAGTGAAATTTCAGTGTGTCCAACTATGACTGATCAAACCAATATGAGCTTGGAATGCTCTACCACAGGTTGGGCACAGATAGTCCGTTTGAATATTTGGGGTGGCTATCCCAAATCTGCGCATCCTGCATTTACTTTGTGCTGTCTCAATTCTGCTTTGCTCAAAGAGCACAGCACCTTTTCTTATGTGGGCCTGCCATGCTGAGCAGTCCTGTGCCAATGTCTCCCATGTTGCACAGTCAAATCCAAAGTTCTTGAGAGAGACCTTGAGAGTGTCCTTGTATTGTTTCTTCTGGCCACCATGTGATCCCCTGCCCCATGCAAGTTCTCCATAAAATAGTCTTTTTGGCAAGTGCATTTAGATACTTTTAGGAACAAATAACTGTACCTAGAAGGGAAGTGGAGGGTAGAGGGTGGGGGGAGACGGATGGGGGACTTTGCAGAGGACATGGCACCTGATCTGAGCCTTGAAGAAAGATAAACTAATATTCTGAAAATGTCCAAGGATTTTCTAATTTTGATAGAACTGTTTGTTTTTGGTTCCATAATGGGTCAAGCAGAAAATCCCCATAGGAAATCTACTTTTAGGAGCAACTCCAGGGCTCCACTATCTTGAGGATCCTGGTTTGATTCAGGATCATAGAATCATAAGTGCATAGATTTAGAGCTGGAACGGAACCAAGAAGACATTGAGTCCAACCACCTCTTTTACGATGAAGAAACTGAGGCACAGAGAACTTAAATGACTTATCCAGGATTACATAACTGATAAGTGTCTGAATCAGGATTTGAATCTAGGACTCTTCCTGACTCCAAGTCCAGTGTCCTATCCACTATGGAGTGCTGCCTCTTGATCCATCTGCCTCTTGATCCATCCGCCTCAGTGCCTAGACCATATCAGAATGGGGAGTGGATTGAGAGGAGTCATAAAACTTTTCATGAGTTCTCCTACAAAATCCCTTAGAAAAGGTGAGACCCTTTCCTATTTCTCCCCATTTGATAGAAGCTTCCAGGATCTCTCAGTCGTCTCTAGTCTACCCCTAGAATCTCCAGGGTGAAAGAAGCCAAGAGTCCCCAATGAGGAGTTTCTTTTTTACTTTGGAGAGTGACAGGTTCACACTTGTCACTTTCCCCTAAATTGGATATATTTTTAGTCTATAATAAATGATAATGCTTCATGCCCAGATTAGTCTTAAATGTCTCTTCCTATAGGGATGTCTTGAAATAAAATCCTTGGTATATCCAGTTTTTAAATGCACACCTATCCTCCTGTGACTTGATCCTTCAGTTTTGTTTTTTCTAGATCTCCCTAATTATCTGTAAAATGATGAGATTGGACTAGATGATCTCTAAGGCTCCTTTTAATTCTAAACTTCTATAATATAAAATCTTCCTTGGCTTTCTGCTGCCCCTTTTATTAAAAAACAGATTTTATTGTTTTAGTCATTTCATTGTTTAGTCATTTTCAGTCATGTCTGATTCTTTGTGACCCCTTTCGGGATTTTTTTTTTTTGACAAAGATACTGGAGTGGTTTCCCCTTTCTTTCTCTAGCTCATTTGACAGATGAGGAAATTGAGGCAAATAGGGTTAAGTGACTTGCCAGGGTCCCACAGCTAGTAGGTGTTTGAGGCCAGATTTGAGCTGAGATCTTCCTGACTCCAAGTTCAGTGCTCTAAAAAAAAGTGTAAAGGGAATCCATGATATTGAGATTAGGAAGTGAGTTGGAGAATGAAAATGAGTGTTAAAAAAAAGTTCAGTTTGTCTAAAACAGTAGTTCTTAAATTATAAACGGTGATGTCAAAACTATTTTCATAATGATACTAAGAGGTTTTAATTCCTAATATAATAAATATTGATAAATAATCCACATAAACAAAAACTTTCTGAGGAGTCTTCAATAATTTTTAAGAGTATAAAAGAGTTCTAAGAACTAGTGGCCTAAAATATAGAGAATGTGAAAGGGTATAATAGTATGAGATAACCCTTGAAATGTGGATTGGGGCTGGATTATATATACTCTCAAATCCCCTGACTAGTAGATTATATTTTATTTGTTAGGCAACAGAGACCCACTAAAGTTGAGTGACATGATTTGAGAGGAGCTTTAGAAAGATGACCCCAGTAGGCAATAGAAAATTATCTGAGGTTATTGAGCAGGTAACATGATGAGATTTTTGTTTCAGGAAGATTATTCTGTAGTTAATATTGCTTTGATATTGATTATAGGCTGGATTAGAGAAGAAAGAGACTGTACACCGAGAGCCCGATCAGGAGGCTATCTCAATGTACAGACATATGATAATGAAGACCTAGACCAGAGCTTGGAAATGGCAAGAAAGGAATGGAATTGAGAAACATTTTGAAAGACACGCAGTGAGTACACTCTGGGCACAATATCCCAGAACCATGCTATTACATCTCTTCCACAGAGTACTAGGGTGTACCTCGAGGGATGCTTGGGGTGTCTCGCTCTAATACCATCAACTCAAGTCCACACTGGTTGTGTTCCCTCCATCATTAGCCACCAGTGAGTGATTAGCACCCTGACTTCATTTAGCCAATTAACATCAATTAGTTTTTATAGAAGGATATTTATACTTCAAAGATAGAGCTACAATGATTATTTACTCCCAACACCTCAGGGCATCATCTCTTTATGCCACTTCATTCTCCAGGGAGAATAGACCAGACTTCGCACAGTTTCTACATAGTATTGGTTCCACTAAATTAATATCCAAATGTGGCATCACTGTTGGATGTGTTCTCTCTTGGATGTGTGTGTGTTCATCCTTCGTTGCCAAAGAAGACCATGCCATCAGAGAAATGATGACATGGCTTACACTTGACTTTGTTTTGAGTGAGGGAGGGCTGTGCAGGTCACCAGCCTTACTTCTCCTCCAGAGCCATCTGAATCCAGTGACCAGATATTCATCAGGATGACTGGAAATGACCCAGGATGAGACAATTATCCAACTGAACTGAATCCAAACTTTGCTCTTTGCTCCTTGGGACACTGATGCTGTCCTGGCCACAGAATTTAACATGGACTTGACTTCCAGAATCTACAGATTTCTTGAGGCTTGGGCAGCTTACTCTCGTGAACTTTATCGCTTTACTGAGCAATTAACCCTTTTACCAAGCTAAGCATGGAACCCTGAGAGAGCCACTTTCAGGACAGGAAGAAAGAAGAGAAAGAGAAAACAAGAGAAGGAAGAAAAACAAGGAAATAGTAATCAGGTAGTCATATGCACCAAAATATTTATAAGCACTTTTTTTGTGGAAACAAGCTATGGCACATGAATGTGATGGAATATTAGTATACTATAAAAAATGTTGAGGTCAGTTAGGTGGTACAGTATATGGAGTGCCAGGCCTGGAGTCAGGAAGGCCTGAGTTCAAATTTGGCCTCAGACACTTACTGGCTGTGTGACTCTGGGCAAATAACTTAACTGCTGCCTGCTTCAGTTTCCTCATAAAATGGGGATAATTACCGCATCTACCTCTCAGGATTGTTGTTGAGGATCAAATGAGCTAATATTCATAAAGTGCTTTGTAAACCTTAAAGTTATTTACAAATGCTAGTGTAAACTGAGCCCCAATACCCATTAGTATGGAACTCGATCTCGTCTTTGGTGGAGATCAATGTGTAGTGCCTCCACGAAGGGCAGGGCAGAGACTTCTAGGCGCTTCAAACTGTATGAGTTCCTTTAGCTACCAGTTTCAAGAGAGAAGACTCTATTCTAGTGTCTCTTCAAGTTGCAAAAGGGAGAGAAAGACTCTGGGAAGGAACTGACATGAGAGGACCTGGCAGTCTTCATTATAGCCCCATCAACAGTTTGCTCCACTAGAGACTTTGGGTGAAATCTAGGACAAGTATCTCTGATAAAGACCCCATTTCTCAAATATATAGAGAACTGTGTCAAATTTATAAAAGTACAAGTCATTCCCCAATTGATAAATGGCCAAAGGATACGAAAAGGCAGTTTTCAGACAAAGAAATCAAAGCTATCTGTAGTAATATAAAAATACTCTAAATCACTATTGATTAGAGAAATGAAAATTAAAACATCTCCGAGGTACCACATCACACCTATCAGATTGACTAATATGACAAAGAAGGAAAATATTGGATGTTGGAGGGGGTGGAAAACTGGGATACTGATGCCCTTTTGGTGGAATTGTGAACTGATTCAACCATTCTGGAGAACAATTTGGAACTATGCCCACAGAGCTATAAAACTAGGCATTCCCTTTGATCCAGCAAGAGCACTGCTAGGTCTATAACCCAAAGACATCCCCCCAAAAGGGAAAAGGACCCAAAATATTTTATATATACAAAATATAAAAATATTTATAGCAGCTCTTTTGGTGGTGGCTAAGAATGAGAAATGGAAGGGACGCTCATCAACTGGGCTGTGGTATATGATTGTAATGGAATATTATCATGCTCTAAGAAATTTCAAGCAGGATGTCTTCAGAAAAACCTGGAAACACTTATATGAACTGATTCATAGTGAAATGAACAGAATCAGGGAATATTGTACACAGTAATAATAATATTGTTTGATGAAGTCATTGTGAATGACTCAACTTTCTCAATAATACGATGATCCAAGATAATCCCAAAGGATTAATGATGAAGCATCCTATCTGCCTCCAGAGAAAGAACTGACAGTGTTTGAATACAGACTGAAGCATACTATTTTTCACTTTCTTTAATTTTTTTCATTTGAACCTTCTCCAAAATGACTAAAATGGGAATGTTTTACATAATTATGCATGTATAACCTATGTCTGATTGCTTATTGTCAAGGGGTGGGGAGAGGGGAGGGAAGGAGGGAGGGATGGATATAATTTGAAACTCAAAGCTTTATATAAAAATGTTAAAAACTGAAAAATAAAATAGAAAGGGTTTATCTTGAGAAAAGAAATAGTCATCAGGAGTTAGCTTGAACCTAAAAATTACATCCTTTAGACTAATATAATTCTAGCCTAGTACCCCAGAGTGTCCCTAACTTCCTGCTTCCCCTCTTGGCAGGAATTAGAGTCTCCCTTAGGGAAAGGTGGGAGAAAAGAGAACTAAAAATCTCTTTTTGCCTCCCAGCAAGCCACACGTTGAGACAGACACATACCACATTAGATTATTATTAGCCATCAGGGGGCTGACAGCAGGCAAATTATCTCCTTTCTACTCTCAACCTTTGAAGGAATGAAATAATGAAGATTCTCTGGTGCAAACTAAGCCCAAATATCAACCCGAGGCCAGTCACCTCAGAGAAGCCAGAAGTGAAGCCATAGAATTATTTCTTTTTTCTTCTCTATGGCTCACTTTTGAATCTTTCTAAGCCAGCAGGAGGGTTATTAATAAGTATTAATAATATTCATGTAACCCGTGGCCTGTGCCAGTTTTCTTGTCTCTTTTCAATTATTCTTTACTTTGAGGCCCAAGGAGATGATGATTCAGGGATAAAGGTAACAGAAGAGGAAAACATCCTTCCCTCTTAACCCCCACGTCCCTGGCCCTCCATGAAACACTTGCAGAAGAGTATGCACTCAAAACAGGTTTGAGGGCTGGGAGACAGGGAACAAGATTTACTGCATGGATTAGAAACTTCTGTATAGGAGAGCTCAATTTTTTTCTTTTAATTTACACCAATTTTATTAAATTACATAACTTTAAGATGCTGAGTGCCTTCTGCGAATGCGGTGGGATGCTGTCTGGTCTAAGAGAATATAGTCCAACTGTACCTCTGTGTCAAGGAGGAGTCATCTAGGTATTTTCAGGCTGAGAACTTGGTGACCAGAGGTTTACTCCAGCCTTTGGGAGGAGGTGTGGTCTATCATATATTTTGGAGATAACCTAGCAAAACCATTTGATTGGTGGATCAAGTAACATACCACCTTGTAGACAAATCGGATGTTGTCCTCCCCCACTAGCCTATTAGTGTGCAACAACAAGAACAAATAAATAGTTAGCATTTTTGTAGCATTTTAAAGTTTGCAAAGCACTGTGCATGCATGATCTCATTTGATTTTCATAATAACCCTGGGAGGCAGGGGATATTATTATCCCCATTTTGCAGAAGAAACGGAGATTGACAGAGGTTAAGTGACTTGCCCAGGATCACCCAGCTGGTGTCTGAGGTGGAATTTGAGCTCAGGTTTTCCTGACTCCAAATCTAATACTCTTAAACATAATGCCACCTAGCTGCCTCTGTGTAGTGACACACTGCCTGTCTGTTGGTTTAAGGAAGGCAGTACTGATCTGAGGGGCTTATACTTCTTTGGTGCGCCATAAAACGTGACACAAAGCGACCAAGTTTATATAGAATACAAAATTTATATATAACATATAGAATATCCTTAAATATGTAATTTCTATAAATATGTAATTTAAAATATTACATTTATAAATATATTATATATAATTTAAGTATAACATATAGAATATCCTTAAATATGTAATTTCTATAAATATACAATTTAAAATATTACATTATATAAAAATAATATAAATATATTATATATAATATGTAATATGTCACACATATCCTTAAACACGGCCTAAGGATAGTCAGCTTCCTCCCTTAAACCTTCCAATAACATGCATAGATTTTAAATCAATTCCCAAGCTGAGTAGCTACTATCTTGTCAGAATTATACTATACATGGTATGAGACACAAAAGATATATAAGACACGGTCCTTGTCCTCAAGAAGCTTGTAGTCTAGTTGGGGATACAAAGCTAATGTTGTTCAGTTGTGTCTGACTTTTCATGCCCCATTTGGGGTTTTCTTGGCAAAGATATTGGAGTGTTTGCCATTTCCTTCTCCAGATCATTTTCCAGACGAGGAAACTGAGGCAAACAGGGTGAAGTTACTTACCCAGAGTCACACAGCTAGGAAGTGTTTGAGGCCTGATTTGAACTCAGGAAGATGAGTCTTCCTGCCTCTGGGCCCAGTGCTCCACTTAACTGCCCCATACATTTGATACATAGCTTTATGAGATCATGATTTTGGAACTGGAAAGCACCTTAGGGACCGTCGTGTCCAGCTCCCTCATTTTACAGATGAGGAAACCAAGACACAGAGCAGTTTATTTGACTTGCCCAGGGTCACATAGATAATAAGCATCTGAAGAACATTTAAGTTTTAAAAAATGTGTGGTACTAAGCTCAAAGCTTAGAGAAAGAAGATTCCAGTGGGGGCTGGAGTAACCGGAGAAAGATGACTTGAGCTAGGCCCTAAGGGATGAAGAGAAACTGAAAAAGTGGGGAAGAAGACCCAAGGCAGAAAGCCAGGTAGATTAAACAGCCTCATCTGGACCCTCATGGCCGTTGTGCGGTCATTTTCTTCTTATCTTCTTGATTGCCTATTATATGACTCATAGCAGTTCTTCCGAAAGATTCCCAGTACCAACCCTGCCTCCCTTATTCTGAGAAAATGATCTCATTTACTTCACGCAGATCCATTTGAACTTCCAGTCTAATCCTGAAAGCATTTATTATGTGCCTACAACGTGCAAAGTGCTATAGAAGAAACAAATTAAAAAGAAAAACCAGCAAAGTAAAAAAAGTCTCTGTTCTCCAAGAGTTTACATTCTACTGAAAACAAAAAAACCAACCAACCAACCAACCTTACCAATGCAAGCTGGGTGAATCATGGCTGTGGTACAACAGCTGGCATTTATGTAGTCCTTTACATAAATTATTTAGCCTCCTGACAACTCACTGAGGTACATACTCCTGATATCATCATCCTCATTTGGATGAAAGTGAGACTCAGGGGTGTGGACTTACCCATTGTCTCACAGTTAGTAAGTATTAGAGGCAGGATTTGAACCCAGGTCTTCCTAAATCTAAATCCAGCACTTTTCCAATGGTACTGTACTACCTCTTTTTCTTTTCTTCCTTTTTTCCTCCTCTCTAGCTGCCTCCACACCCTCTTTACAGTTTCAGAATTTCTCTAATTTCATCCATTCTCCCCTTGTTCTCTCTTATCTTAGATATCTTAGATTCACTTCTTTCCTTCTTTCCTTCCTTCTTTCCTACCTTCCTTCCTTCCTGGGCCAGTTTACTCCTTCTTGGGCAACCTGGTGCCCCTTCCCCCTTCCAGGGGCTCACCATATTGGTATTAGATTTAGTGCGGTTAGCCAACTAGCTTTAGCCCCACTGTAGCTCAGAACTCTCAAGGTCAAAGGATCTACCAGCCTGGACAATATTCTCCATGAGGTCAGGAAGAGGCTGAACAACAACCATCGTATTAAACTCCTCTCTTTTTAAAGACAAATCCTCCAACCTGCATTCATCACATCCTCTTTTCCCTAGAACTTGGCTTCATCAGTTATAGCCCCCTCTCCTGCATCTTCAATATCTCCCTCTTTCACTAGCTCCTTTACATTTGAAAATGCTTACTTCTTCCCTGACCTAAAGCAACCTTCCTTTGACCCCATTGCATCTTCAAACCTGTCTCTTCACCACCAAAAACCTAAAATAATGACTCTACACTTGTATCACATACTCCTCCTTTAATTCATTGCAACTTGACTTCCACATCAACCATTCTACTGAAATAATTTTCTTTTTAAATAATATTTAATTTTTTCCTAATTACAGATGATTTTTAACATTCATTTAAAAAAATGAATTCCAAATTTTCTCTTTCCCTTCTTCCTTGAGGCAGCAAGCAATTTGATCAGATTATACATGTCCAATCACGCAAGACATGAAACCATTTTCTTAAGGGTCAACATTGACTTTCTAATCACCAAATCCAGGGACCATTTCTTAGTCCTCATTCTCCTTGACCTCTCTGCTGTATCTTTCACTGTTGACCACCCCCTCCTTCTTGTAACTCTTCTCCTTTGGCAATCATGACACTATAATATCTTTGTTCTCCTCTTACCTTTCTGATTACTCTTCTTGTGATATTTCCTTTACCTTGTTATTTGAGAGGCTCAGTTGAGATAATAAATGCAAAACACTTTGAAAGCTTAAGGTCCCATATTATTTTTACTATTACTTATCACTCTTTAACCACTTTGGGAGTATTGACCAAGGTAATGTCTTTGGCTTTTTTCTTGTTTCTTCCTGTATTCTCTCCCTCAGAGATCTCATCCATTCTTAAGACTTCCGATACCCCCTCGTTGCGAATGATTCCCAAATCTACATTTCCACTATTATATATCCCCTAGATCTCTAATCCTATACTTTTGATTTCCTGCTGTTTAACTTGACCTAAATGTTTTCTACTGGTAGGGAAGAGGCAGGGAATAAGCATTTATATAGCACCTACTAAGTGTCAGACTGTGCTAAGCACTTTTTTTTTTTTTACTAATATTATCTTATTTGAGACATCAAACACAACATCTCTCAAATCAAATTTGTTAATTCCCCCTCAAACCAGCTTATATTTTTGACTAACTCAGTTTGGTTAATAGGACCACTCTTTCCAGGCAGATAGGTTTGAAACTTCTGTGCAAACTTTTAATTCTTCTATATCCTTTGTCTTCCCCTAAGAAACTTTGAATGCCTCAGCAAACAAAACCCAAACACCTTAGCCTGCTGATCAAAGCCTTACCCCCAATAGTTCTCAATCTACTTTCTAATCTCAGCTCTCAGAGATTTCCCATACCAATCCTATCCTTTCACTAAGTTGGATTATTTATTACCATTTCCAGAATAATCATGTATTATATTTTATTGCCTCCCTGTCTTTATTTATACTAGCCACTGTGCCTAGAATGCTTTCATCCTCCTGTCTCCCTATCAAAATTCAACAGATGAGTTAAAAACCCAGTTCAAATGCTGCTTCCATCATGATAACTTTTCTCAGGGATTGTTTTATTCTTTGTATGTATCCCTTGTACTTAGCACAACATTTGGGACAGAGTAGGTGCTTAACATGCTTGTTGAACCCATTCCAACTTGTCTCCCACAACAGATTTCCCACTGTCATCCCCACTCTTTCACTCATTTTCAATCTCTTCCTTTCTACTGGTTGCTTCCCTACTGCTTAAAAACATGCCCATGTTTTCCCCATCCTCAAGACTCACTTGATTCTTCCATCCCTACTAACTCTCATCCCATATTTTTTCTGTCCTTTGTGGCTAAACTCCTTGAAGAGGCCATCTATAATAACTAGCTCCACTTTCTTTTTCCTCTCTTCTTAACCTCTTACAATCTGACTCTGACCTCATCACTTACTGAAGTTGCTCTCTCCAAAGTTACAAAAGATATAATTTCCAAATTCAATGACCTTTTTCAATCCTCATTCTTCTTGACTTCTCTGTAGCCTTTAACGCTGTTGATCACCCTCTTCTCCTCTTTTCTCTCTAGACACGCCTTTCTCCTGGTTTTTCTCCTGTCCATCTGACCACTCCTTCTTGGTCTCCTTTGCTGGGTCTCTATCCAGATCATGCCCTCCAACTTCAGGGTTCTGTCCTGGACCCTCTTCTCTTCTCCTTTTCTATTACTTCACTTGGCTATGTCATCAGCTCCTGGTCATTTAATTACCATCTTTATGCTGAGGATTCTCAAATCTACCTATCCTACACTAACCTCTTTGCTAACCTCTAATCTCCAACTACCTTTCAGATGTCTTGAACTAGACATCCAGTAGACATCTTAAATTCAACATGCCTGAAACCAAAATCATTATCTTTCCCCAAACCCTCCCCACCTCCTACCTTCCCTATTACTATAAAGGGCAACACCAGGCCCTCAGGCTTACAACCTAGGAGTCATCCTGGATTTCTCACTATTTCCTCCCCTCTTTCAACATCCAATCTGTTGCCAAGACCTGTCAGTTTCACCCCCTTCTCTCCTGACACTGCCATCACTGTAATACAGATAGACCTTCACCATCTCATGCTTGGACTATTGCAATAGCCTGTTCGTGGGTCCACCTGCCTCAAGTCTCTCCCTACTGCAATTCTTCCATTCAACAACCAAAGTGATTTTTCTAAAATGCAAGTCCAATCATGTCACATACTACCCCCCTCCATGCTACAGTAAACTCCAGGGGCTCCCTATTGCCTCCAAAATCAAATACGAAATCCTCTATTTGATGTTCAAAGTCCTTCATTACTTAACCCCTTCCTAGTGTTTTCTCCTTGCCATATACTCTCCAATCCAGCTACACTAGCCCCTTTACTCTTCCATGAACTCCATCTCTCATTTCTGGGCATTTTCTCTGGCTGTCCCGCATGCCTGGGATGTTCTCCCTCCTCATCTCTGCCTATTGGCTTCCTTTAAATTCCAACTGAAATCCCACCTTCTATAGGAAACCTTTCCCAAACCTCTCTTAATTATAGTACCATCCCTTTGTTAATTACTTCCTATTTTTCCGAGTAGCTTTTTGATACATATTTGTTTGTTTGTTGTCTCTCCCATTAGATTGTGAGCTCCTAGAGGTCAGGGAGGATCTTTTGTCTCTTTTTGTATCCCTAGTGCTTAGCACAGTGCCTGGCATACAGTAGACATTTAATAAATCTTAATTGAATGACTGACTGATCACCAGAGCTGAAAGTGATCCTCCCCTCCCTCCATCTAGACTCCCATGATATTTCCTTTGTACTAGTGCATACCATCTTGAATTATAATTGTTTATGAACTATTATTATCTTTTTCTAATACATTATAAACTCTCTATCTTAATCATCATTTTATTCTCTGTCACAGTAGATCATGTACGTAAAAAGTGTTGAGTAAATGTTTATTGAATTGAATCTGACTATAGATCCTTTCTCATACTTACCTGACCAAAAAAAAAATATGGAGTGATGTAAAACATTTGTTATAATAGCCATAGAAATTTAATATGAATCATCAGATTAACTCAGGAAATTAACCGCCTCTTACATACCTCTGACAACAATCAGTAAACATGTAAATAGCTTTTTGAAATTGCCAAATGAACTTCACTCTTTTGTGAATGCTACTTCTACATCACCTTTGCTTATTTCTTTCAGTTGTGGGTCTGGTTTGTGTGTGACTGTACACAAACTTGTGTACCCCACCTAATCTCTGGCCATAATCCCCTGACTTCTCTTTGACTTTCTTTTGGCATAAAGTTCTACAGGTCATTATGGATTAGAATTTGAACTTGCTTTCATAACCATTTGGTCCTGAATAGACTTTTCCTATAAGACAACAAAAGTTGTGAAGAGGCAGATAAAAAGAAAACACAAAAAACTCCCACAAACACCAAGCTTCCTCTTCCAGCCACTCGGAACCTTTGTGACTTGAAAAAGAGGCCACTGAAATAAATCCCTTAGCAATTTTAAAAAGCTTTAGGTAGGAGCTTCCTTTTCTCTAAACAAGATCCACCCAGAACAACGGGAAACATAAGAGGAGAGCTCGAAGGAGGAGGAGGAAATGGCAGCACCACCCTTCTACAGGGAGGACGGAAGGATAGGTTGGTTCTATGATGTTGACTATAAATGCTGAGAAGAAGTGAGAAGATCTGGATTCTACATGTCGATTAGTTAAAGTGCTCCCAACAACAAAAGAAGACGGAAAGAAATGGATCAGGGTATGTATTGGGAATCTACTGACCTAGTTACTTTTAATTATTATGAATGTCAAGAGAAGGGAGAAACCCAAAGAGTATATATGCTTGTTATTTGTTTTTTAATTTATTAAGTAGAATGTAATCTCTTGGGGAGAAGGTCTTGTTTTATTCTGTCTCTAAATCCCCAGGGCATAGTATCAGATTTTTCAAACAGTGAGTGTTTGATGACTGTTTGTCTCATTGCACTGTATTGAATTGAATAATTGGGCTTTCTGTGTCTACTTACCCAATCCATATTCTGACGCTGGAGAACAAGTGATGAGTATAAAAGGTACAGATGTTTTTCTTTACTCACCTGATAAAGTGTCTTTTCTTAGTAATTTATGGGCCTAGAAAGGATCTTGGGAGGTCATCCAGCATAACTTCACTGCTAGACATTTTTAACCACTGCAACCAAGTCTGCCATTTTGTCAAGTTGCCCAGAAAACCATTTTTAGACAGTTCTTCCAGTGACCAGTACCATTATCACATGAGTGAAGTAGAAAAGTTTCTGCCACTTTTACTGCTAACTCCTCGACCTCTAACAAAAGATCCTACCCTATTCTGTTGACTTGGCTTCCTCTTAGAGTTCCATCTCACTTATCAATCACAACCATGCTTCATAAGGTTTGATTAAATGTGATCGAATATGTTGCTGCTGCCTACATCCTAGACCTTCTTAAGCTATTTAGCTGTGCTAGGGTTAGGCATAGGAAAGAAGGGCAATTCGTTCTGACAAACATCTGTTAAGCATTTAGCAGGTGATGAGGATGCAAAAATAAAGAAAAGAAGCCGTCCTTCCTTTTAAGAGTTTCATTCCACTGGGGCTGGAGTGGCAAGATAGAATACGTAAATAACTAAGTAAAACAGCTAACGTTTGTATGGTACTTTAAGTCTTGCAAAGCATTGTGCATATTTTATCTAATTTGATTCTCATGACAACCCTGTCAGTAGGTGCTATTATCAACTTCATTTTTCAAGTGGGAAAAGTGTGACTGAGAAAAAGTTAAAGGACTTGCCCAGTGTCACATAGATTGTACATAGTCTAAGGCAGGATTATGAACTCAAGTCTCCTGACTCCAATTTCAGCACTTTTACTGATTGAGCCACCTAGAACAAAAAGGGATTGGGGGTGGGAGGGGAATCAGGTGAGGCTCCATCGCGGAGGTGACATCATCTAAAGTCAGACTTGAAAGAAAGGAAAAATCTTGTGATTCAGAGATGAGGAGGGAGTCTATGAGGGACAACTTGGGCAAATGCACAAAAATGGGAGATGGACCATTTGGTGAGCAGCTGATTGGCTACTCTCATAGAGAAGAGTGTGACACATAGAGTTCATAAGGGACAGTAATGTGAAATGTGATGAGAAAAGTAGGTGGGAGTCAGACTGAGGAGTACCTTAAGTGCCCAAGAGTTTGTATTATCTGAGATGCCACAGGGAGCAGTAGAATGGAAACTCCTCAAGGACAGGGGATGGTTTATTTTTGTCTTTGTATTCCTGCTACCTATTATAATACTTAAATAAATTCCATGAATGAATGAACGAATGAGTGAGTGAATGAGGTGTGAGCATATCTACCCCATCCAAACCTAAGGAAACCTAGTTGTTGAGTTATTTTGGTCATATTTGACTCTTCCTGACCCCATCTGGGGTTTTCTTGGCAAAGATACTAGTATGATTTGTCATTTCCTTCTCCAGTCCATTTGACTGATGAGGAAACTGAGACAGAGTTAAGTGACTTAGCCAGGATCACTTAGCTGGTAAGTGTTTGAGGCTGGTTTTGAACTCAGGAAGATGAGTCTTCCTGACACCAGTGCTAGTACTCTGTGCACTATGGTGTCACCTAGTTTGCCTAAGCAGGGGAAGCTAGAGGCACTGATGTCCCTTAGACGTCTCCATCTAGGTATGTGGGGATAGAGCTACATCAACAGAGTCGTCCCAGCCAAGGTTGGGGAGGCCATACAACCCAAGGTTGATGTCATTCATTGCTTGGGAATGATCCCCTTGGATTCTTCTGCAAAGGGGATTGTAGAGAGCGATGATGACACAAGTATGTGGAGACAGGTTGAGGGAACCAGGAACCTGCAGTCTCCTCTTGCGGCTTAGATTCTCTAGCAACTCCTTTGCTTTTCATTCATCCATTCAAAAATATTGACTAAATTCCTATTACTCTCATCGCACCATGGTACATGATCAATCCTCCAAAGGGTTTCTAAATCTAATTTGTATAGACACTGCAGTCTGATCCTAACCTACCCTTCCCAACTTTATCTTTCACTATTCCTCTACCCTCAACCCTACTCTTACCACGTTTCTCACTGTGCCCCAAATATATCATGCACATTTCCATGTCTATCCCTTTGCTTGTTCCATATCTCTCCTCTTCTCTACCTATTCAAATCCTCCCTCTCCTTCCAGGCTCACCTTTCATCCTGGTTCTCCCATGAAATGTTTCATGATCGCTCCAGGGCAGGGGATGCTCTCACTCCTCTAACAATGCATTTGTCACTGGTACCATTTATTTAATTTAGTCACATGATGCCTGATAATATCATTTGTGTTTTGTCACACTTGGCACCACTTAAAAGGCTTGAGTTTTTGAGGCCAGCTCTATAGGGATGTCTTAATTCTTCTTAGATGCTAGAGTAGCAATTTGGACAACTGAATATACATGAAAAATACAAGTCAAGCAACAAAAGAAGATTGAGAAAGCTACTGTGTAACTGTCTAGGAAACTCTATCACTTAAAGGATTTAGAGGGAAAAAGGATTGGCCATTTAAGAAGTCGTTCAGAGAGCCAGATTTAAGAAATAAACTGGAAAAAAAATGCAGAAACTATAGTTCAGCAAGGCAGCTATTTCATACAAAGCAGGTACGGTCCCCTCCCTCTCTTCTTCTCAGAGGTAGGGCATTATGGGTGTGGAATGTGGCCTGTGCTTAGTTTAAGTACTGGTTAATTTTGATGACCTGCTTTTTTTTTTCTTCTTCTTCTTCTTTTTTTATTCTTTGCTACAAAACATGGCTTGCTTGCTGGGTAGGTGAAAGGAGAGACAAATGTTAAGAAATGAAAGTAATGTAACAAAAATGGTCTCCTTTGAGAAGGAGAGAGTAGGGGACTGAAAGGGATGACTAGAAATGTGAACATCTAAGAAATATTTTTCTGATTTGAAAGTGACTATCATAGAATTTGATACAAGCCCAGTAAGTTAGCTTGGGGTTTGGGGTACTTTTTGTGTTTCTGCTTTGTAAACAAGGAAGCCTAAGGGAGAAAGTTTGAGGACCATTTAGAATCCAGCCATTATGTTTAGAGAAACTGCGAACAGTAGAAAGATTGATTCTCCCTGAAAGGAAAGATCAGCTGCTTCAGAGCTGATTAGAGCACTGTGTTTATGTCCCATTTATGATTTTACTGGTGTATGGAACTTCTGAGGAGGAAATGCCATTCACTGGAAGTGCAGTGGATACAGCTCTGGAATCAGGAAAACCTAAATTCAAACCTGGCCTCAGATACTGCCAAGCTGGGTGATCCTGGCAAGTCACGTAACCTGTTTCTGCCTCAGTTTCACCAGCTATAAAATGGAAATAATAATGGCCCCTATCTCCCAAGGTTGTTAGGAAGAATTAAATGAGATAATGTTTGTAAAATGCCTGGTACATAGTAGGAGCTTAATAAATGCTTATTTCTTTCCCTTCCTCTCTACTAATGCAGATCTGCACCTTTATTTGCCCGGGGTCATATAGTCAATAAGTGTCAGAGATGGAACTTGAAACCAGGTCTTCCTGATTGTTGGACCAGTTCTTTGTCTGCTCTACCAAATTGTCTCTGGATTAGGGCAAGGAAGCAAATTAATCTGATGATTTATGAAGAGATACTTTACAACTGTTGACTTTTCTGTAGCCTTGAAGAGACTAAATCTAGTTGAAGTGGACAGAACAGACATAATGTCTGGGATGTTTGAATGTTCAAATTATAAGGGAGAACAAGTTAAAGTCCAGAGAGGAAAGGGAGCTACATCTGGAGTCAGAGATCTTAGATAAAAATTCCCTATGCTGCTTACTATCTGTGAAGTGATCTTGGAAAGTCATTTCATATCTTTGGCCTTTACCTCATTTGTAAAATGAGGGGGTTACAGTCTTGTTGAGGGAGCTAGGTAACACAGTGTATAGAGCACCAGCACTGGAGTCAGGAAGACCTGAGTTCAAATCTGGCCTCAGACACTTACTAGCTGTGTGATCCTGGGCAAATCACTTAACTGTGTTTGCCTCAGTTTTATCATCTGTAAAATGAGCTGGAAATGGAAATGGCAAACCACTCCAGTATCTCTGCTATGATAACCCCAAATGAGGTCACGAAGAGTTGGACCTGACAGAAAAACTGAACAAGTCTTACAGAGGTTAGGATCCAGGGATGGGGAACCTGCAGTCTTGAGGCCACATTTGTCCCTCTCAATCCTTGGGTGAGGTCTTTTGATGGAGTCCAAGTTTTACTGAACAAATTTTTTTATTAGATCAATATCCTATATTGTAAATTGAAAATGGACACATGATATGAATATTGAGGATTGTACCATAAAAACAGTAGAGGAAAAACAGTTCGTGTAGCCTTCACATCAATGGGTAGGATTGTTTTTTAGAAGCAGTTGGGTTTAAGTGCTTTCTCAGGGCCACACAGCTAGTAAGTGGTGGATTTGAACTCAGGTCCTCCTGACTCCAGTGCTGTTGTCTACACCACCTAGCTGCCTCTTAAGAGATGAATTCTTAACCAGAGAAGGGATGGAGGCAATTATAAAAGCTAAAACAGATCATTTTGACTATATGAAATTCAAAAGCTTTTGCACAAACAAAATTTTTGCACGTAGGATAAGAAAGGAAACTGCTGATTGGGGAAAAAAATCTTTGTATTAAATTTTTTGGAGAAGAGTTTTGTATGTAACATATGTAGAAAGTTAAGAGAAATCTATGACTAAGTTCTATTCCTTAGTAAAGAAATGATCATCGGATATGAACAGTTTTCAAAAGAGGAACTGTCAACCAATAATAACCAAATGAAAGAATTCTCCAGATCTAATAAGTGAAATGCAAATCAAAACAACTTTGAAGTGTCTCCTCATACCCGGAGAACTGACAAAGATAATCTAAGAAAAGAATAATAAATATTGGAAGAGTTATGGAAGACAAGCATACTAATGCATTATTGGTGGAGCTGTGAATTAGTCCAACCTAAGTATTGATAGTAACTCCTTCTGTGGTATCAAAAAACTGGAAACAAAATCAATGCCCATCATTGGGAAGAGGCCAAAAAAATTTCAATTTATTCAGTTGTTTCAGTCCTATTGACTCTCTGGGCTCTCATTTGAAATTTTCTTGGCAAAGATACTGGAGTAGTTTGCCACTCCTTCTCTAGCTCATTGTAAAGGTGAGGAAACAGAGGCAAACAGGGTTAAGCTATTTGTCCGGGGTCAGATAGCTAGTAAGTGTCTGAGGCCAGATTTGAACTCAAGTTCTATCTGCTGTGCCATCTAGCTGCCAAACTGTGATACTTAAATGTAATCAGATGGTGTTCCGTTGTTTTTCAGTCACATCCAACCTTTTGTGACCCCATTTGGGGTTTTCTTGGCAGAGGTCCTGGAGTGGTTTGCTATCTCCTTCTCCAGCTCATTTTACAGGTAATGATCTGAAGAAAACAGGATTAAGTGACTTGCCTTGGGTCACACAGCTGCTAAGTGTCTGGGTCCAGACTGAACTCAGGAAAATGAGTCTTCCTGACTCCAGACTCTATCTGCACTCTATCCACTGGGTCACATAACTGCCCGATGGAATATTGTAAAAAAAATAATTAATATAATTAATACACAGAAGCATGAAAAGACATGAATTGATGCAAATAGAAGTAAAAAAGATACAACAAAACAATATTCACAATAAAAACAACAATGTCAATGGAAGAGGTAAAAACCACAAAACTTCTGAAACTGAATGTTGCAAAATTACAAACAGCCAGCATGATTATTGTAGCTACTTTGGGGGACTTAGAGATTTCATACATAAAGCAAACTAGGTGATGATGCTAAAAGCAACCTGGTGGTTTTTAACATACAAGAGAAGGTACTTAACTTGACATACTCATTCCTGTTGAAGAAGTCAAGGAAAGGGAGAGGAGATGTGGATTCCTTGGGGTAGTGTCAAGGGGTATGCTGGCACGTAAGGTCTACAATCTATGCACACCTGTGTCTGGATGATAAACACAGGACAGGCAACTGAACTTCCAAAGGGATAGGATATGTCTGTGACTTCGCAGGCAAGGGTCTTCCAGGTCTAGGTGAAATCATCTTTAAACCAAGGAAAGAGAAGAAAAGATAGAGATAACCCGATAAGATGTTCTCTTTGGATTCAGTGCCTCAGTCAAAATGAGAACTCAAACTTTAGTTTTAAAAGGCCAAGGTCTACTACTGCATCCTGAGCCATCTCCAGGTTTTCCTGATTATATCTGGCTGCTGAATCCAGATAGCTCTGGAGGAGAAAGTGAGGCTGGTGACTTTGCACAGCCCTTCCTCGCTCAAATACAATTCACTTGCAAGTCATGGCAACATCTTCCTGATGTCATGGTGCTCTTTGAGAAGGAAGGACAAATCACAACAACCCAGGTTATTTGAATACTACTCTGTTTAGTTTGGACATGCCTGGGTTCTAATCCTCATAACAACACTATTCTCTAATACAGAGAGGGTCAAGAGTATGAAATGGACAGATTTCCCACCTTTGATTTCATAGGCAAGATGTCACCAATCAGCTAGGAAGCTGGTAGTTTCTATGTTAGGAAGTTCCAGATATGGGGTTCTAGAAAAGAGGTAAAGCAGGGGTCCCAGGAAGAAAAACGGGCATGTCTAGGGCAGAGACAGCCTTTTGCAGTAAGGGAGAGGCTAGAAAACCACAGAAGTTTTAGTTTTGGCATCATAAGTGTCAAATATGTATTGCCATTTAGTCATTTTTCAGTTGAGCCCATTTAGGGTTTTCTTGGAAAAGATACTGGGATGGCTTGTCATTTCCTTCTCTAGCTCATTTTACAGATGAAGAAACTGAGGCAAACAGGGCTAAGTGACTTGCCTAGAGTCATATAGCTAATAAGTGTCTGAGGCCAGATTTGAACTCAGGAAGATGAATTTTCCTGTCTCCAGGCCTAGTACTCTATCCACTGCACCATCGAGCTACCAAATATGTAGTAGAGACAATAAGGCCTTTGAATTCAAAGCTAGAACAACAATGTTGAAATTGAATTGGGCCTTGAGAGATGGGTAGGATTTGGATACACGAAGGCAAGGGGAAGGGAATGAACCAGAGCACAGAGACAGGGACGTGCATGCTCTATTTGGGCAATAATAAACAAACAGGTCAAGCTGAAGATAGAGTTAGAAAGGTGGGTTGGGGTCAAATTGTGAAAGACCTTGAATGCTAGGCCAAGGACTCTGGGCTTTATGGTACAGGAAGTGGGAAAGCCATTATGTATGTGCCTAAATGCTCAGACACAAACATCCTTAGTCACACACATTCACATATACAAATTTATGCTTACAAGTCACACACGTATCTATCTATCTATCTATCTATCTAGATATATATATACGTACACATCAACCCTCACAAATCTACATTTCTGAAGCAGTGAAATTAGAGAGAAAAAATACAAAGTCCTCAGCCTGAATAACGTGCAACAAGCAGTAGAAATAAAAAGAGAAAAGAAGAAATCCAGGAGAGCTATTGATTGATTAACAAGCATTTACTAGACTGATAAATAAAACTAGAATAAGAATTTGGAAGAAGGACAGTAAAGGACAGTAGGAACATGGTAGGTAATATTAGATTTTTTTTTGATGTGTTGATTGACTTTGCTGATTTATTTATTTTTTTTAAAGATTATTTGTTTGCAAGGAATGGCCCTCTGGGAGGAGAGAAAGGGAAGGATCAAGAGGGACAGCGAGGTAATGTGAAAAATAAAAGTATCCATAAAAATCTATATTTAAGAGGGACAATGTGAAATAAAAAAGAGAACAAAAAAGAATGAGTGAATGAGAAAAAGTGAGAAAGAAGAAGACTGATTGAAAAAAAGTATAAGTGGGTGGCTAGGTGAGAGGGTGTATGAGTTGCAGTGACCAGGAAACAATAAGATAAAAAGATTGTTGTTTTGTCCTTAGTTCTTGAAAAAGCCCAATGTCTTCAGGAGGGTGATGTCTTGACTTGCAGGTAAATTGGATTTAAGTGAGGCAGAGCTGTGCAAAGTCACCAGCCTCACTCTCTCCTCCAGTCATCGGTGACAAGATAGAAGGTCAGGGCAACTGGTAATGGACCCCAGGTAAAAAGATAGATTTGGAGAAAAGGTCATCAGATAGTTAGGGATTCCCTGGCAGGTGCCAAACTTCCATGTGCCAATTATATTATGCATTAGGAACTGGGTAAATGGAATGAAAGAAGGGTAGGCAGGTTACTGCTCCTCTGAAGAAACAGTGAGAAGATCAGTGAGCATGGTGTAATTTATCCCCAATGTCTGGAATCTGCTCAATCAATCAACAAGCATTTATTAATCACTTACCATGTGCCAGGCACTATGCCAAGTGATGGAAAGGCAAAGACAAAGTGGAAACAATTCTGCTTTCAAGAAGCTTATGGTCTATTCCCTCTTCATCTCTACGTTTCAAATTTCTTAACTTCTTTCCTATCCGGCACAGCCAGGTGGATAGTAGACAGACCACCGGTCCTGGAGTCAGGAAGGCTCAACTTCCTGAGTTGAAATCTGACCTCAGACCCTTGCTAGCTATGTGACCCTGGACAACTCATTTAACTCTGTTTGCCTCAGTTTCCTCATATGTAAAATGAGCTGGAGAAGGAAACGGCAAACCACTCCAGTATCTTTGCCAAGAAAACCTCATGAAGTCATGAAGAGTTGGATAAGATGAAATAACAAGAGTAACCACTTTCTTCCACCTCCTATACAGCCTGAAATCACTCTGGCTGAAAGTATTTTCTCCCTCTTCAAATATTTTGAATATGTTGTCTAGATCTTTTATTCCCTTTATTATTCTCTACCTTGCTCTGTATTTATTGATACATGGTCTCTCTCCCACCCACCATCCATATCAACAGCAGAATGTAAGTTTCTTGGGGGCAGGTATTATGTCATTTTATTTTTGCATCATTTTGGGACCTTGCACATAGCGAGCATTGATAAATGTTGGTTGTTTGCTGAATAAATGCATTGCTGTTCAGTTGTTTCGGTTTGTGTCCAACCTGATTTTGGAGTTTTCTTGGCAGAGATGCTGGAGTGTTTGCCATTTTCTTCTCTAGCCTATTTTGCAGATGAGGAAACTGAGGCAAACATGGTTAAGTGACTTGCCCAGGATCACTCAGCTATTAAGTATCTGAGGTCAAATTTGAACTCAGGTCTTTCTGACTTCCAGTCTGATGTTTTTTCCATTGCACCACTTAGCTGCCCCTTGGCATACAAAGCCCTTCACAAACTGGCCCCTTCTTATCTTTTCAGTCTTCTACCTTACTCTCCTCCAGGTACTTTTAGATCTAGCGACACTGGCCTTCTTCCTGTTCCTTGTACATAGTACTCCATCACTGGCTGTTCTCTATGCCTGGAATTATCTCACTGCTCATCCTGTAGTCCAAGAGGAAGACTGTTACCTATGCCTATCTCCTACCCTTCTTGTACTACTATCAGGTATCATCTACCATCCATCGCCTCCCTCCATCCATCCCAGGCCTGACTAGTGTTCCCCACACTGCCAACCTGATCCGGGCTCCCTCTGCTTCTTCCCATGCCTCCACCCCCACCCCAATTAGCCTGATTAAAAGCAGGAACAGCAAAGTCACTGTTTGCACAAGGTAGCAAATAACTAGATACTAACTTTACGTGTTCAGACAAGTGACTCCTATGTCTTCCTGCCACCTCCATCTCTAAAATCGGCTTCTCTAAGCTATATACGTGTTTCTTTGATTACTTGTGATATTAATGACCTATTCAATTCACACATTTTCCCCATATTTATTCATGTTTCAATCTGTCCTTTATAACAGCATAGTGAGTATGTGAGTATAGGCTGTGGTTATGTATATATGTGTGTGTGTGTGTGTGTGTGTGTGTGTGTGTGTGTGTATGTGTATGCACAGGAAAGAATATAATGGATTCCAAAATCAATAGCAAATAGGACAACTTTGAATATATTACATATTTATAAGATAAGCAAACTATACAATCTCATATATGATCCTCTTTTTCCATTATTTTACGTACATGAAAATGTCATTTCATTTAATATTTGTTCATTTCTAGATTTTTTCTGATGTGTGGAAAAAGCCCTAATTTATAACCTTCTGGGGGATGTAGCTCCAGAAGAGGATATGTACTTGATGGCTAGACATGATTTCATCTATTAATTTTCTTATGTTATCTTATTTTTTTATCTCCCCCATCACCACCACCACCTAACTAGAAAGTTTATCAAAGGTACCTTTTTGAGGCTTACATCTCCAGCTGCTCTTAGCAGTCAATTATTTTATTCAACTAAAGCAGACATCAAGATGAATGCCACATTTCCTCAGTTATTCTTTGGTTGATGTAGAAATGGCAAAAGAAAGAGAATTCCCAAAGGTTAGACTGTCTTTGATTTTAGGCTCCCAGAAGACAGCTCTGAAAAAGCCTGGTACCTTGTAGAGTCCCTACAGGGGTAGAGAACCTGCAGCTCCAAGGTCACATGAAGTATGGCCTTTTGACGGAATCCAAGTCTTACAGAACAAATCCTTCTACTAAGAGGATTTGTTCTGTGAAATTTGGATTCAGTCAAAGGGTTGCACTTGAAGAACTAGAGGGCCACTTGTGGCCTTGAGGCTACAGGTTCTCTGCTGCTCATACCTTTCCATGTACAGGCAAGTGGTTAATATAGCCTTCATGGTAATGGTGATAATGACAATGAATCTCACACATTTTCATTCACACAGACACTGACACATATTGGTTGTGCAATCCTGGGCAAATCACTGTCTTTCAATGCTCTCGGTTAGCTCTGAGACTATAAATTGCAAAGAAAGTGCAAAGCTGCACAAAGAAAGAAGTTCCTCACTTCTCTGACATCAAGTGAAAAATACTGATCTAGTTCCGACCTCTGTGCATTTACTGCCTTTAATCTCAAGCTTCTCAGGTATCAGTCAGTGTCTCTGGTCTGGGAATATTGCTTTTCTCACTACGTTACTCCACTCAGTTTAGGGTGTATACATTCCTGGTGGAGGATGGCCCCTGGCTGTCTGCACATTTCCACCGATCGGTCTTGCATGATTTCCTACTTTGTTGTCCCTTTTTAGTATCCTCTTGGCTTTCTTTTCACCTTCTCCCAACTCCACCCTTTCACTCCTTAAATACTCTGTCTACTTAATATGAAAGGCACTTCAGTGAACCTAATGGATAATTACCTTAAGTGGAACTAAAAAATACAGCATAAATCTTCTCAAGAGAAAGAACTCAATCTACCCTTTCATTCTGCTCTCCCAAGCGTGGAAGGGAAAAATGTAACATGTATGTGCTTCTTCCTGAGTGTGAAGAGGAGAGATTGCCATACGTCAACTGAACGCAGCCTCCAGCTCAAGGTTGCCTTTACTCCTTCCCCCTCCACAGAGATGTAATTTCTGCAGGTTGAAGTGGTTTCCCATTTTCTTCTCCAACTCATTTTTCAGATGTGGAAAATGAGGGAAACAGGGTTAAGTAACTTGCCCAGGGTCAAACGGCTGGCAAATGTCTGAGTTCAGATTTGAACCTTCCTGATTATAGGCTCAGCATTCTATCTACTTTATCACTCGATGACTCCTCTTCCTGAATTTAAATCTGACCCCAGACACTAGCTGTGAGACTCTGGAAGACACTTAACCCTGTTTACCTCAGTTTCCTCATCTGTAAAATGATCTGGAGAGAAAATGGGAAACCATTCCAGTATTTTTGCCAAGAAAATCCCAAATGCGGTCACAAAGATTCAGATATGACTGAAATGAATGAAATTTCTGTAGGGAAAGTCCTTCCCCCATGAGAAGATGAACTAAGAGTTCGCCTAAAAGGACGTTGGGCCAGTGGACGGTGCAGATCTTGCTCTCTTGTTAGGGTCTAGGACTTTCTGCCTAAGGTTAGAGGGGTGGGAAGACCCAGAACTCGATCTTCATATTCAGAAGGAGGGAGAACATAGAGGAAAAATATAATGAGCTCATTTTGGGACTTGTTGAATATGAGGTGATGGTGGGACATCCATCTGGACATGTCCTGTAAGGAGTCAGAGATGGAACTTAGAAGGACTAGAAATATAGATTCAGGAATCAACCACATAAAAGCAGAATTTGAAACCAGAGGCATGAAAAAGAAGGAAGGGGAGAAAAGAGGGTAGAGAGAAAAGAGAAGGTCAAGGTCAGGGAGGAACAACCTTGAGGGATCAGGAAGAGGAGGAGGACCTAGAGGAGTAACTAGAGAGATAGAAGGAGAGATAGGAGAGTTGTTTGTCCTTCATCCTCAAAGAAGACCATGACATCAAGGAGGCAATGCTATGACTTGCAATTGAATTGGATTTAAGTGAATCAGGGCTGTGCAAAGTTACCAGCCTCACTTTCTCCTCTGGAGTCTGGATAGAAAAGTATGATTTTTTTGAAAGAGAAATTATCCAGTGTTGGGTAGAAGGGAGGGCAGTCAGATATATTGCATGCTGAGAAGGGATCAAGGAAGATAAGAATTTTAAAAAAGGGCATTGTATCTGAAGAGAAATCATGCTAAGGGAAATGAAAACATTGGGGGTATATGATACACTTTATTGACATCTTTTATTTTTATATCACCTACATTTCCCAATGTAACCTTCTTCTTTCCCCCATCCCAGAGAGCTATCCTTTATAACCTAGAATTTTTTTTTAAAAAATTTCATCAAAACTAACTAATATGTAGAAAAATTTGGATCTTCTATGTTGTGTTCTGCACCCAGTATCCTAATATTTGTAAAGCACCTAGCGCAGTGTCTGGTACCTAGCAGGTATATAACAGATGCTTATTCCCTTTCTCTTTCCTTTCCCTTTATTTGAGGCCATGTCTGTCATTATAACTTTTCAGTTTAACTCTGAAGATTGATTTTGTTGATGCTGTACCTGTATTCCTCTCTAGTAGAAGTAAACTCTTAGGCAGAGGGATTATTTTCCTTTTGTCTTTTATTCCCAGTGTCTAATATTGGGGTTCAATGAACATTTATTGAATTGAATTCTAGCACATCTGAAACTTACATTTTAAAAAATGGTCATGGACCATTACTCCAGGAACATACTCTAAGAAATAATTGAAAAGAAGGGATTTTCAGACCATAGCACAATAAAAAGAGACAACCAGGTATCGCAGCTAGAATACCAAATTTGGAGTCAGAAGGCCTGGGTTAAAATCCTGGCTCCTCTACTTACCACCCATGTGACCTAGGACAGGCCTTTGTCATTTCCCTGACCCTTTATTCCCTCTGGAAAATGAGATGTTTGCGTAAGATGGCCTCTAAGTTCCCTGGTTTCAACCCTAAATCCTATGATCCTGTGAATATTTGCCACAAGTATTGGCACAATGACTAAAAGATGCAAGTCCATGTGGAAACCAAGAAATGAATGATTGGACAAAAGAGGAAATTATAAAAAAGAATAGCAGAACACAAATCATGGCAGTACAGAAACTACCCATAAATATCTTTGAGATGTGACCAAAGTACTACTCAAAGAAAAATGTATAGTGTTGAATGCCTACTTCAATAGAGAAAATTAAATAATGAAAAAAGGGAATGAACCATCAAATCCACAAATAAGAAGTAATCGTTAGGACAGGGATCAATAAGTTAAAAGTAAGAAAATAAAATTAAATAATTATAAGATAATTATTTTAAAATAAATGTATTGTTTATTTTTAATGTTCATTTAAACAAATTTTTTGAGTTCCAAATTCTCTGCCTCCTGCCCCTTCCCCATCCATTGAAAAAGTAAGCAATGACATATTAATCATACAAAACATATTTCCACATTAGCCAAAAGAAAAGCAAGAAAATGAAGTGAAAAAAATTATGCTTAAATCTACATAGACTTCTTTGTCTGGATCTGAATAGCATTTTTCATCATGAGTGCTTTGGAATTGTCTTAGATCATTTTACTGATCAGACAGGCCAAGTTTTTCATAGTTAAAGATCAATTATTAGAAGTAAGAAAAAATTGAAATAATCAATAAATTTGAGATACTTTTAAAAAGACTTAACTGAATTACTTAGTAACAAGTAAATCTAGTTTAAAACAGGAGTGCCAACCCAAATCACCAAAATTAGATGTGAGAAAAAAGAATTCCCAAAAAAGGTAAAAAAAATCAAGAAATGTGTTAGAAATGAATAAAGACAACTTCATGCTAATAAATTTGGGAATCTAAAAGAAATGGAGGATTACCTGTAGAAAATCAAAATTAAAAAAGGTGACAAATTAATTTCAGAAGGAAAAAATCAGACAGGACTTTAAAGAGCTGCTCTTCAAAGACTCCAGACCCAAAGGTGTTCACAGCTGAAGTCCAGCAAACTTTTAGTTAATTAGTCATCAATAAGCATTTATATTAAGCAGCTACTGTGTCCTAAACATGGTCGATACAAAGAAAAGGTAAAAAATAGTCCCTTTTCTTCAAGAGACCACAGTCTAATAAGTGAGACAACATGCAAACAAGGATGTACAAACAAGATACATGAGATTATTAATTGGAGATAATCAACAAAGGGAAGACATTATGGGGATTAGGAAAGGTTTTTTATAGTAAGTGGGATTTTATTTGAGATTGAAGGAAAGCAGAAAAGCCAAGAGATAAAGAGGAGGGAGAGAGTTTCAGTCATGGAAATGCCTGGAGTTTAGGATATGGTGTATTAAAGGAACAACGAGGAGGCCAGTGTCTCTTTTAAAATATAAGGGTTCAGTACAGTGCCGAACACATAATAAATGCTTAATAAAGGCATGTTGACTGGTCCAGCAAATATCTGATGTGCTCTTATAGGCTCAAAACATAAAGAAGGATAGTAAGCTATCCATTTCTTTCTATGAGGCTAATAAGATTTGGGGACAGTTAGTGGGCACAGTGGATAGAGCAACTAGCCTGGTTCAAATTCAACATCAGACACTGTGACCCTGGGCAAGTCACTTCACCCTGTTTGCCTCAGTTTCCTCATCTGTAAAATGAGCTGGAGAAGGAAAATGACTCCAGTATCTTTGCCAAGAAAATCCCAAATGGGTCCCTAAGAGTCAGACATAACTGAAACAACTGAACAACAATAAAATTTGGATCACTGCATCAAACCAAGACAAAGCTGAAAAAGAAACCATAGACCAATGCCTTTAGTAAATACGAATGTGAATAGAATTCTTCTGCCTAGCAGTGGATTTGAGAATTCACCAATGCAAGTACTCCCTCCAGTGGTGAAGACTGTAATCCATCCCAGTCTTTGCATTCTCTGTGACTTCTGTTTCTGTCTTCCCATCAATCCTCCATAATGGTCAGTCCAGTGTTAGAAGTGTGTGGTGGTCTTTTTCAGCATCTCTTTAATGTTATACAAGGACCATTGTAACATGCGGGCTGCCCTTCTCTGACTCCTCATTTTCACTATAGTCTGGCTCTTTTTCCATCTCACATCTGTTTTATGATACCTGTCACTGGTAGTATCTTGAAATCTGTTTATTAATATCCAATATTCCCCTACCCCAAATCCCACCATTGCTGTTAAAGTTGTATCTTGTCCTGCTTCCCTTGACCACCTCCCCTTCTCATTAGTGTAATACTTAAATTTAGATGTAGGTATCATAAAATAACAAAAGTAGAAAGTAAGAATGTAAATAAGAACCTATAAGTCACTTAGAGATTCTCCCATAAGTTAAGGGGGTGTAACAGTTTTGCAATAAAAAAGTTACTCCCATAAATTAGGGGAGCGTAGAAGACAATAGAAACTGTCTCATAAATTAACTAAGGTCACATCTTGAAACTATGTGCTAAATTAGGTGGAACCAGCTAAGTCTTACTTTAAGGGTCCCTTGGTCCTGCTAAGTGCCCATGGCCGGGTAACGCTCAGATAAGTTCCAGACATGTCCAGTAAGACCAGCAGAACACTGCCCACTGCCTCCCTGGGCCATTCACTTCTATAATCCTAACTAAAGTATGATTGACAGTTACTCCCTACTCGATGCATCATGATCTTTCACCTTTTAGTATCCAGAAAACTAGGTGTACCTGCCTCCCATTCAACCAGAGGGACCCCCCCCTTGAGGTCCTATTCCCTTAGTTATAAACTGGGGGCACCAGGACTGAGACCATAAGCTATTTACAAGCTAGGAGTAATGAATTCATGGGTAGAAAGCGAGGGTATCCACCCTACCTGAACCTTGTGTTCTTCCAAGAGATGTTCCCCCTTTTTCTAGAGCTCAATATGCCAATTAATAATTCCATATATTAATTGACAATTCAACTGCTCTTTAGGGGACCCAATCCAACTTATTTCACTAAGTGTTTACTGAGCATTTACTATGTGTTAGGTACTGCTCTGAAGGAGGGAGGAAACTGGTGGGAGGAAACAGTCTATGCACAGATAAGTGCAGAATATATACAGGGTAAATATTTAATTTCTAGGTGGTGGTGGGAGGACAATATGAATAATTGCAGGAATCAGGAAAGGTCTCCTATAAGAGGTGGCATCTGAGCTGTGCTGGAAGGAAGTTGGAAATATTACAAGGGGGAAGTGGGAAAGGAAAGCCTAACAGGTATGAGGAAGCAGCCTATGCAAAAGAATAGAAGTGAGAGATGAAATGTTATGGAAGGGATACATTAAATAGGTATTTTGTTTAGACCAGTGGTGTCAAACTCAAATAGAATGCTAGACCACTGAATCATACATAAGGATCCCTGCAGACCACATATTGACATAGAAAACCACACTACGATCTATTTTTTATTTTGTTAAATATTTCCCAATTATGTCTTAATCTGGTTAGAGCAGTAGTGTTGAAAGTAGCACTACAAGCTGTTTGACAACCTTTTGCTGGACCATAGCTTGCAGGTGTGGGTGTTGGTGTTAGGAAATATTCAAAGACAGGTTGGAGCCAGATTGTGAACTTGTAAACACCAGGATCTTGATAGAAATTAAGATAAACTGAAGCACAAAGCTGTGACACATTCAATTTATCAATAAGGCTAGCAGTTACCAATAAAAGGGATCTTTAACTCTTCAGTAAGCCAAAAGGAACCAAGTGAGAGCTTACAGATAATTTTTATACCTAAAAGGAGGACTATCCAAAAACTGGAAGACAGTGTCATCGATGAGAAAACAATATGATTGGTTATAAAATCTGAGGCATGATCGATGGAGAAAACAATACAATTGGTTACAATGTCTGTAGCATCATAGATGTGGGAGAGCATATGATTGGCTGGAAATTTGGAATGCAAAGCTCGTAACAACCCCTCCTTCCATCTTGTTACTATGCTCTCCTGCAGAGCTATTTAGTGCTGCAGACATAACAGACCAGTCTGGCTGGCATCCACCTGCATCCTTTAAAGATTACAGATTTCCTTGGCACAAGAATAAACAGTGGTAAGCAGGAAAGCTGACCTTCCAAACTTAACCCAGAGACAAATAAAACACGATTCAGGTATTGCACAAAACGTCAGTCATGGTACAAAATGAAATCAGTTACAAAATAGAATCAATTAGATTTTTTCCATTTTCATCAGACAGAAGAGTTTATGTTTTACTCTAGAGACAATAAGAAACTGCCAGGCCTAGAGGCCTGAGGGCTACCCGAGTCTTACCTTACCTATCGCAGGTCTTCGGCTGGCCAAACCGGATAAACGTATGAGAGAAGAGACTTTCCAGAGTCGAACGAGGGTTAGGCTTTATTCAGGATCTTGGTTACATGTGCAGGGGGAACTCTTCCTTAGGAGAGAGGGAAATCTCCCAAGGAGGCAAAGATCTTACAGTAAGAGAATGAAAGCAGAAGTGGAAGTGGGGAGAGAGGGGAGAGGGAAGAGCGAAGAGAAGAGAGAAGGAAGAGGGGCCTTCTGTCCTCTAAGGGTCCCTCAGCGCTAAGAGTGCCTTCAGGCTTTCCTGACCCTACTTAAGCTCTCCGGCCGCATAGTTTGCACCTGAATACCGTGCCTGTTAGATAACAATAGGTGTGCTCAGATCCGGGCCAATCTCGAGGGCGGGGATGCGCTCTCCCAGCACTTTTCTCACAGGAAGAGGCGGAAATGCACGAGATAGCCCGGTCTCACACCTCAATTCCCTGCTGTTCCCTGGGGGGCCTCATGAGAACTCTAAGGTTTAGAAGTCCTCACCTTTTACCCACCTGAGACTGTCCACATGGAAATGAGCTTACACCCCCAACAAGAAATCACTAAAGCTTTTTGAGTAGGGGAATGGCATGCTCAGGCTTGCATTTTACTTTTTCTCCCTATTTCCTTTAAAAATTATTTTTCTATGATTTATTTATTTTTAATGTTTTTAAATTTTGAATTCCAAATTCTGTCCCTTTCTCCAATCTCTCCTCCACCCAGTGAGAAGGTAGGCAATATGATGTCTATTATACTTGTGAAGTCATGCAAAACACATTTCTATGTTGTCTATGTTGCAAAAAAAAAAAAAAACAAACCAAACAAACATGGAAAATTAAGTGAAAAAAGCATGCTTTAATATTCACTCTGTTCAGTCTGCACAATTCTCTTTCTGAAGGCAGATAGCATTTTTTTTTTTTACCATGAACCCTTTGGAATTGTCTTGAATAATTACAGCTAAAAATAGCTGTCTTTCACAGTTGAACACCATTAAAATATTGCTCTTCTGTGTACAATGTTCTCTTGGTTCAGACCTGTAGCTTAAGAATATCAGTTTGGCAGTTGTAAGGTAGGACAAATTTAAGACAGGAAAGCCTGGAGGCAGAGAGATAGATGGGAGGGAAGGAGATAGGTGGGAGATTCTTTTAATAGTCTACATAACAGGAGATGATAAGGACCTGAACTAGGATGGTGGTTTTATGAGTAGAGAGGATTGGTGTCCAAGAGATAAGATGGAGATAGAATTAACAGTGATCATTCCTTAGTGATTGTGGTATTCTGAGATTTGCAGCCATAGAACATCACTTGAAGAATACTGGTGTTAGATACAGCTTTGATTCAGAAAGACCCTTAAGGTAACCATTTATACAAAGACAAACAAGCCCATTCTCTTCTTCCTGTTCAATTCTGGACCCAGCTAACTGTGCAAGATACAAGTCCTGATGTACCAAATCAATGAGATGTCTGTTCAATTTAGTGTAATAGTATGAACAAAAGATCTTTCCTGTGAGTATTATTAGGCTGAACTCTTCTGAGTGATTGTAAGTGTCATTTAGGAGACTCTGCAATGTTCTTGAAACAACAAATAGGAATTCAAAGAATCATGGGAAGACCACTATGAACTGATGCAAAGTGAAGAAAGCAGAACCAGGTGAACAATATGCACAGTGATTATAATAACATAAATTGGAACAACACTAAAGGGTAGATGACCACAGGTTAAATGCAATGACCAGAGAAAAGATGAAATATCTTTCTTTTTCTTGGTAGGAGTGCTGAGCATTGCACATGCCATTAGATGTGGTCATACTGTTGATCAGTTTTACTTAGATGCTTTTCTTTGTTACAAGGGAAGGTTCTTCAGAGAAAGAGTATAAAAACCAAAGGATATGCATTAAGCTCTTTTTAAAAGATCTAAATGAAATTCAATACAATATACCAAAATTTATTAAACATCTACCATATGCCAGGCATTAGGTTAGGCACTGAGAGGTAAAAGGACAAAAATGAAAAACAATTCCTGCTTTTAGAGAGGTGAATTACAAAATGCCTGACATATAGCTGGTACCTGAGAAATGCTTGTTGATTGACTAAGGGAGAAAGTGTACCAATAATCAATGGATTCAGAGAAAGACTCACAGAGGCACGGCATCAGAGTTGAGCCTAGAAAGGAGCCAAGCTGGAGGTGAGGAGTCAAGAGCTTGTGTACAGTAGTAGAGTCTGGGGAACCACTAGCAGTTTAGTTTGGAAAGCAGAGTGATTAGGGCAGCCAGGTGGTATAGTAGATAGAGCACCAGCCCTGGAGTCAGGAAGACCTGAGTTCAAATCTGGTCTCAAGTGCTTGATTACTTACTAGCTGTGTGATCCTGGACAAGTCACTCAGCCCTGATTGCCTTGTGCAAAAAAAAAAAAAAAAGATAGGATAATTAATATGAAATAACCCTGGAAAAATAAACTGGGGTTTTAAATGAGGAAGAGGCAATAGGGAGACACTGAAAGGTTTTGAGAAGGGAAGAGACATCATTAGACCTTGTGCTTTAGATCTGAACTCACAATCTAAAGTGCTATGTATGTATTAGGCATTTTTATCATTGTTTTTAACAGTCTTTCTCCGTTTTCAGTCTTAGGATTGAGATCCTTCAGCCTGCAGAGCCCAAAGAACAATAAGGACCATCACACTTCTGAGCTAGGTTCCAAGAGACTGTTTGTTCGAAGGGCTCAGGCGTTTGTCATCACCCTGAACTTTGATAGGCCCTTCCATGCAGACGCAGACAAGATCGTCTTCACTGCTGAGACAGGTAACTCCCCTGCCTCCTCTTCCTACAATCAGCAGCAGGGTCTCTCTGCTGTTCCTAGGGAGTGACATCGAACAGTTCCAGAGAGCCCTGGGACTAGGGTCAGGAAGACCTGAGTTCAAATCCACCCTCAGACAAGTAATTCCGAACTGTGTGATCTTGGACAAGTCACTTAATCATTGCCTGCCTCAGTTTCCTCAACTATAAAATGGGGACAGTAACAGCACCTACCTCACAGGGTGGTTGTGAGGATCGAATGAAATAATATTGGTTAAAATGCTTGGCACATAGTAGGCATTTAATTTATGCTTCTTCCCTCTCTTTCTTCAGGTCCTGGGCCTCCTATTCTTTTCATGGCACTCCCTCACTCTCTACTCAGCCATCTGCCCAATACTCTTACCCTCTCTATTCAAGCGCCAAGCTTTCTTTCCCAGTTGCCAAGGGATTTAGAAGGGAGAAGAAGAGAGAAAATGGAGTCGGTAAATGTAAACAGCTTTTTCAGAGTTTGACTAAGAAAAGGAGCAGAGATATGGGATAATAGCTAGTGGGGATGGGAGAAGGATCTAGTGTTGGGGAGACATGAATGTTTGTAGGCAGCGGAGAAGGAACCAATAGACAGATGATTAGAAAGAAAGAGGGGATGACAGTGTGGAGAAACTGTTGCAGAAGGTGGAAGGGGACGGGATTGAGTGTATAGATTAGGTCACCTCTGAGATGATCTAGAGGCGTTTCAACTCCAGAGCTATTCAGAGGTATGCTGATAAATGTTAACACCCAACACAATACACTTCGCACAATACAATATTGCCCCAATTATGTGTTCAAACAATTTTTTTTAACATTTGGTGTTCTTTTTTGAAGTGTTGGGTTCCAAATTCTATCCCTCCCCACACCCTCACCATGGTAAACAATGTGATACAGGTTCTATATGTGCAATCATGTAAAACATTTCTGTATTAGTAATTTTGTACAAGGAGGCTCAAACAAGAAGAAAGAAAGAAAGGGAGAAAAAAGGAAGGAAGAAAAAAGAAAGAAAGAAAGAAAGGAAGAAGGAAGGAAGGGAGGAAGAAGAAAGAAAAAGAAAGGAAGGAAGGAACGAAGGATCCAATATGAAGAGTAAACTGTATATTTTCAGACTTGGCCAATATAGAAATCTGTTTTATATGTATATATACGTATATGTATAATTATGTAAGATAGCATAATTATATCTAATATGTTATGATTATATATAAAAATTATATATAATATATAAAAATATATTATTAATATTATTATATTAATATTATAATATTAATTATATATTATTATATAATATTAATTATATATTATTATATAATATTAATTCTATATTATATATAATGTTATATTAATTCTATTATATTAATATTATAACATTATATATAAAATATTATAATTATATATAATTATATATACGTGTAATAATTATATCATATATAAAGATATGTTCACATATATTTGTTACAAGGGTTTCGTTTTTCTTTTTTTTCTAATTAGGGGCAAGAATGGGAGGGAGAGGAGGCCAGGGATAGAGTAGCCAGTCAGTAAACATTTATTAAGGATTTACTACGTACCAGGCACCGTACTAAGCACTGGGGATACAAAAAGAGGCAAAAGACAGTCTCTGCTCCCAAGGAGCTTATGATCTAATGGGAGAGACAAAAAGCAAACAAGTCTGTACAAACAAGCTATGTACAAGATAAACAGGAAGTAGTTAACAAAGGAAGTCACTAGAATTAAGAGGGAGTGGGAAAGGCTTCCTGTACAAGGTGAGATTTTAGTTGGGACTTTAGAGGGAGAACATCCTGGAAATCGATGTAAAACTCATGATGAAGCATGCTATCCATGTCCAGATAGAGAACTAATGAACTTAGTGCAGATTGAAGCATATTTTCTTCTCTTTCTTTTTTCTTGCTTATTTTCTTGCTTATCATAATGTGAAAATTTGTTTTGCTTGACTCTACGTATTTGTTATTTTTCTTGTCTTCTCAATGAGTGGGGAGAGGGGAGGAGGAGGGAGAGAATTTGGAACTGAAAAGAAAATAAAATTGAATTTAAAAAAAATACTCAAAGATGAGAGGGGGAATGTCTTGTTTGTGGAATAGCCAGGAGGCCAGTATCACTAGATTGAAGTGTATGTATCAGGGAGGAAGGTATAAAAAGATGGAACGGTGGGAAGGGGCTAAGTTATGAAGGGTTTTGAATACCAAACAGAGAATTTGTATTTGATCCTGTAGATGATAGAAACCCACTGGAGTGTGTGTGTGTGTGTGTGTGTGTGTGTGTGTGTGTGTGTGTGACATAGTTGATCCTGCTTTAGGAAAAACATTTTGATGACTGAATGGAAGAAGGATTAGAGTGGGGAGAGACTTGGGGCAGGTAGATCCATACATCGTAGTTAGCCAGGCATGAGGTAGGTGGTGAGGGACTGTACTGGAACAGTGACATTGCCAAAGGAGAGAAGGGGACTCATTTGAGAGATGTTGCAAAGGTGAAATCAACTGTTTGTGGCCATAGACTGGACACAGGAAGTCAGAGATAATGAGGAGTTGCGGATGACTCCTAAATTGAGAGCCTGAGGGTCTGGGAGGATGATGATACCCTAGATAATAATAGGGAAGTTTGGAAGGAGGGAGGACTTAGGGAAAAATATAATGAATTCAGTTTTGAAAATGTTAAGTTTAGATGTCTACTGGGCCATCACACCTATCAGACTGGCTAAAAACTGATAAAACAGGAAAATGATAAATGTTGGAGAAGATGTGGGAAAATTTCAACACTAATGCACTGTTGGTGGAGTTGTGAACTGATCCAACCATTCTGGAGAGCAATTTGGAACTATGCCAAAGGGCAGAACTGTGCATACATTTTGATCCAGCAATGCCATTTCTAGGTCTGTATCCCAAGGAGATCATAAAAAAGGGAAAAGGTCACACATGTACAAAAATATTTATAGTAGCTCTTTTTGTGGTGGCCAAGAACTGGGAATCAAGGGGATGCCCATCAATTCAGAAATGGCTAAACAAATTGTGATATATAAATGTAACGGAATACTATTGATCCATAAGAAGTGATGTGCAGGTGGACTTCAGAAAAACCTGGAAAGACTTATATGAATCAATGCTGAGTGAAGTGAGCAGAACCAGAGAACATTATACATAGTAACAGCAACATTGTATGATGGCAAACTTTGATAGACTTATCTCTTCTCAGAAATGCAAGGATCTAAGACAATTCCAAATGACTTATGATGGAAAATACTATCTACATCCAGAGAAAGAACTATGGAGTCTGAATGCAGATCTCTTTTTTTCTTTCTAGTGATTTTCCCCTTTGTTCCTAATTCTTTTTTACAACATGAATAATATGGACATAAGTTTAAAAAAAGATGCCTACTGGGCATCTAGTTTAAGATATCTGAAAGGCAAATAGAAATATATAATTGAAAGTCAACAGAGAGGTTGGGGTGAGATAGGTAGATTTGAAAGAATGAGATCACCAAGTGAAGAACATAGAAGGAGAAGAGAAGAGGGCCTGGGACAGAGCCCTGTAGGACACTTACAGCTAAAGGGTATGATTTGGGTGAGGATCCATTGAAGGAGACTGAGAAGTAGTCAGATGGTTAGGAGAAGAGTCAGGAGAGAGCAGAAGAAGAAAAAGGTCAACCGTGTCAAAGACTGCAGAGAGGTCAAGAGGAGTGAGGGTTGAGAAAAGCCCAATGGGTTTGGCAATTAAAGGATCCATGCTAACTATGGACAGAGCAGTTTCAGTGGAATGATGAGGTTGGATGCCAGATTGTAAGGTGTTAGTTAAGAAAAGAATGAAAGAAGAGGTAGTGGTTGTAGAGGGTCTTCTCAAAGAAATTAGTCACAAAGACAACAGGAACATACTATGACAGGGGGGATGGAAACCAAAGGAAAAAAGAAACCAAAGAAGAGGAAAGAAAAGGAAGGAAAAGGAAAAGAAAGAAAAGAGAGTCATTGAGGCACTATATTTTTAAATGGGCAGAATAGAAGGAAGATCAGAAAAAATCCTAGACAAGTAGGATAGCTTTCTCACATGCTGAACTTTTCATGTACTTAAATATATATATATATATATAAAATATACTTAAAATAAAAGCAAGCTGTACATAATAGAAATCCACTGTTTCATGCACAACCTTCTTCTATTGTACTGTATATATGAGACTGCCCCTCAACTCCCGCCTTTTTTTTTGGTGATTGTTACATTCAGAATTGAACTGAATGAATGAAAGCAAGTAGGCTAGATAAGGAAAACCACAAAGTTTGGTGGAATTCCTTTCTTATCAGGGGTTGCCTTCATCAGTCATTGCAGTTGTTTTTCCTTCTGTGTCTCTATGTGGTCCTTCTTTCCTTAGACAGAATGGGACTAATCCAACCATTTTGTATAAAATATTAGCTTGTTGGATAACTTCTCCTAGTGCTCTTTGCTTTTCAATAATAGAAAAACAGGATACACTAGAAAAAAGTAGATTGGGATTTGGGGCACCTGGGTTCAAATCCAGTCTCTTAGAATCATAGATCTGGTTCTGGAAAGGACCTGAGGGAGTCAATGAGTCCAATTCCTTTCTTGAGGTGAGGTGAGGAACCTGGGGCCCAGTGAGGTTATAAGACTTGTCCAGGGTCACATAGGTAATATATGTCTGAGATGGGAATCAAATACAGAATTTCCTGATGGGAATCTAGTACTCTATCCACTGCATCACACCATCTTTCTCCTCTCTGTTTGATCTTGGATTTGGAGGAAGAAAGGAAGGGGGTCTGTTCGGCCTTAAGGCTGAAGGGCTACCCGAGCCTTTTCTTACCTGTCGTCCAGGTCTTCGGGGATCAACCAGATAAACGTGTTGAGATAAGAGACTTTCCAGAGTCAAACAAGGGTTAGGCTTTATTCAGGATTTTAGTTACAGGTGCAGGGTGAATTCTTCCTCAGGAGAGAGGAATCCTCCTCCTCCCAAGGGGGCAAAGAATCGTACAGCAAGAGCATGGGAGCGGGAGAGGGGAGGGACCCTCTGCCCTCTAAGGGCCCCTCAGTGCGAAGAGCCCTTCAGGCTTTCCTGTCCCTACTTAAGCTCTCCTGCCGCATGAATACCGTTCCTGCTCTCAGCTTTTAGCTAGTCAACAACAGCTGTGCTCAGACCCCGGGCCAATCTCAAGGGTGGGATGCTCTCCCCAGCACATTTCCCACTGAGAAGAGGTGGAAATGCACGAGATAGTCCGCGTCTCACGCCTCAATTCCCAGCTGTTCCCTGGGGGGCCTCATGAGAACTCTGAGGTTTAGAAGTCCTCACCTTTACCTGCCTGAGACTGTCCACGTGAAACTGAGCTTACATCCCCAACAGGGGTCAAAGCTGTCTTCTCTAGTAGAGGTTGATTTAGCCTATGGGATCCGTCTCATAGAATATACTCATAGTGGTACTTTCTGGTTCCAAAGTCAGCCATGCAGGAAGGTTGAGACTTGCTTCCAGTCATGTGTGATTCAAGTCTCAAGGGATTACCTTTAAAATAATAAAGAATCCCATTATTGGCTAAATGTAGTAGATCCTTCTCGGAGTGTTCAGTGAGAAGCTGCCTGACCACTTACGTTTTCAGAATGCCACAGAAAGGTTCTTCTTCACATGTGGACCTGTAAGGGCCTTTCCAATTCTTAGATGCTGTGGTTCCAGCAAATTACATCACTTCTCTGGTCTACAATTCCTCATTTTAGAATGAGGCGGTTGGACTTGTTCTGTCGTTTTAGTCACATCCAACTCTCTGTGCGTGACTGCATTTGGGATTTTCTTGGCAAAGACACTACAGTGGTTTGCCATTTCTTTCTCCAGTTCATTTTACAGATGAGGAAACTGAGGCAAATAGAGTTAAGTGGCTTACCTAAGGTCACATAGCTAGTAAGTGACTGAGATCAGATTTGAACTCAGGTTTTCCTTGCCCTCTATCCACCACATCACCCAGCTGCCTGAGGCAGTTGGACCAGATGATCCCTAAGGTCCTTTGTAACTCTAAATATGGAATTCTATGAGAAGGTAAATAAGTGTATTATGGAATTTTGAAGCTAATGGGGGTGTAGGTGGGCTGGGGCAGTCTTGCCAGTACGTATGAAAGCAAGGCAGCTAGCTGACCATCTGTTCTTGCCTACAACTAAAGTTCTACCCTCCCCTGGCAGCTCAGTGGTGCAATGGATAGAGCACCAGAACTGGAGTCAGAAAGACCTGAGTTCAAATGTGACCTCAGACACTTATAGCTGTGTGACCTTGGGCAAATCACTTTACCCTGTTTGCCTCAGTTTCCTTATCTGTAAAATGAGCTGGAGAAGAAAATGGCAAACCACTCTAATACCTCTGCCAGAAAAACCAACAACCACCCAAATGGGGTCATGAAAAGTGCGACATGACTGACAAACAAGTGAATAAACACCCTCCTCTACACCACATATTTGGGTGAAAGATTTGGAATTTAACAAACTCTAAGGTCTTGTCTTCCCTCTTTTCTCTGCTCTAGGTCCACAGCCCACAGAGTCACTGGGAACCAAAGTGAGGTTTGTCGCAACCAAGGCCAAAGATGGGAACCACTGGAGTGTTTTTGATTTCAGTACATATGAGAATTCACTCCATGTATCCCTGTCTTCTCCAGCTAACGCCATCATTGGTCGCTATCTCTTGAAGGTAGAGATCTCTCATCTGTCAGACCAAGCTAAATCTCATCAGCTTGGGGAGTTCATCTTGCTTTTTAACCCTTGGAATTCAGGTAGGATTTGTTTACCAAGGCCTAATGACCACTAGACTTGTTGTGAATGTATCACCCAAAAGAGTGTGAAAAATCCTGGAGATTTCTTATTATCCTAAGCAAAGATGCTTGTATCAGTGAAGGTACCACAAATAGGCTGGGTCAGTTCCCCTGGTGCTGGACCACTCGGCAAAGGATTTAGGGATAGAAGGTCTCTGCTGTTCCTTTCCACACAAAAATACAGCAAATATAGAAAAAAAACCAGAAAAGTTTCTATCATAGGCCCCTGAGAAAAATACCCATCTGCCTTTAGAAATAGTGTCATAAGATCATAGATTTAAAACTGGAAAGGGACCATTGAGGTCATTTAGTCCACTTTTACAGATGAAGGACTTGAGGACTGGAAAGGTTAAGTACCTCATTTAAGGTGACACAGATGACCTTTCTAATTACACTTGATTCCAGACACCAGCAAAACTTAAACAATCCTTTGCTTTTCCCCATTGAAAGCCTTGGATTCAGCTTTCCCTCCTGCTGGAATTCTTTCCTGGTTTCCCATTCCTTCCCCTCACCCCTTGCCCCCCACTAGCTGCTAGAGGTCTTACTTTCCATCTACTCTATACGTATCTTGTCTATGATTGTTTATGTATTTACTATCTCCCCAATTAAAATGTAAAATCCTTGAGACAGGGACTGTTTTTTTTTTACCTTTCTTTGTATCCTGAGCTCTTGGCACAGTGCCTGACACATAGAAAATACTTGCTGATTGGTTGATTAATTCAGACAGAAGGACCTTCTTTGACTCTTGCTATTTTCCCCCCTCTCTACTCTTTACTTCTCAGAGGATGAAGTCTATCTACCTAGTGAAGCACAACTGCAGGAGTATGTTATGATGGACTATGGATTCATTTTTAAAGGGCATGAAAACTGGATTACTCCATGGCCTTGGAACTATGGACAGGTAATATCATAATGTACAATGACATCTAGTTCAAGAGTTTTCCAGGTGTGGTCTGAAGACTCCTGGCAAACAAGGAGGGTCTTCCAGCTTGGTCTAAAATGTAAGCATGGGATATATAAGATGACATCTATCTATCTGTCTGTCTGTCCATCTGTCCATCTGTCTGTCTCTCTGTCTATCCATCCATCCATCCATCCACCCATCCATCCACCCATCCATCCATCCATCCATCCATCCATCCATCCATCCATCTATCTATCTATCTATCTGTCTGTCTGTCTGTCTGTCCGTCCGTCCATCTGTCCGTCTGTCCATCTGTGCATCTGTCCATCTCTCTGTCTATCCCTCTATCCATCCATCCATCCATCCACCTACCTACCTACCTATCTGTCTGTCTGTCCATCTGTCTGTCTCTCTGTCTATCCATCCATCTATCCATCCATCCATCCACCCATCCATCCACCCATCCATCCATCCATCCATCCATCCATCCATCCATCCATCTATCTATCTATCTATCTATCTATCTATCTATCTATCTATCTGTCTGTCTGTCTGTCCGTCTGTCTGTCCGTCCATCCATCTGTCTGTCTGTCCATCTGTCTGTCTCTCTGTCTATCCCTCTATCCATCCATCCATCCATCCATCCACCTACCTACCTACCTACCTGTCTGTCTGTCTATCTGTCTATCTGTCTATTTGTCTATCTATCTACCTGTCTGTCTGTGTATCTATCTATCCACTCCTGTCATGAATCTCAACTGGATAGATTCCATGGTATTGACTAAAGCTTTTCCACATTGGGGAATGGAAAGGAGGTTATAGGTTCAAAGGTGGGAAATTCTTATGTAGGTATGGGCAGAATTATCCTTCAAGGATGTCTAAAATCCAAAACCTGCATTTTGAAAGGCAGTGTGCCACAGTGGAAAGACAACTGGCTTTGGAGTCAGAAAATCTGGGTTCAAATTCTGCCTTCGACATGTATTAGCTGGGTAATAACAGACAAATCATTGAACCTTTCCTCATCTGTAAAATGAAGGAACTAGACTGGGTCATTCTAAGATCCTTCATAGCTTTAGATCTATGAGTTATGAATCAGAGGTAAGGATCAGGGAGCTGAAAAGTCAGAAGGCAATAAGCAAAGGCAGAGTCAAAACTAGAATCACACCCAAAAATCTGATGGGACTAGTGAGGTCTGACATCTGGCTGTAGTTGTTTATTCCTATTTCATTAAAACCTGACTCTCTCTTCTGGACATCACTTCCTGGGCAGCCTTCTGCAATGAAGAAATGTATGTGTACCTGCTCCCAGGATACTGCATTTCGCTGGAGAAAGTCATGAAATAATATTCTTCCTTTCACCTTCATTATGTCTATCTATGGAATCACCATCTACCCACTCACATTTGAAGACTAGAGACTTTTTTTTGACTCTTTATTCTCCTTTGCCACCAATATCTGATCAATTACCAAGTCTTGTAAACTGCATTTCTCATATCCATACTCTTATGTCTGTTCTCAGTGCCATTATTTTAGTATATATATCATCTAGCTGGATCAATGTGATAGGCTCTTTTTTAAAAAAAAGTATTTTTTTTCTAATTACACAGAAAGATAGTTTTCAACATTGATTTTTATAAGATTTTAAGTTCTAAATTTTTATCCCTTCTTCTCTCTTCTCCCTCCTCCCTAAGATGACAAGCAACCTGATATAGGTTATACATGTGCAGTCATGTTAAACATATTTCCACATTAGTCATGCTGTGAAAGAAGAAGCAGAACAAAAGGGGAAAACCACAAAAAAACCCCACAACCCCCATCAAAAGTGAAAATAGAATGCTTAAATCTGCATTCAGACTCCATAGTTCTTTCTGGGGATGTGGACAGCATTTTCCATCATGCATCTTTCGGAATTGTCTTGGATAATTGTATTGCTGAGAAGAGTTGTCATTAATAATTGACCATAACACAGTGTTGCGGTTACTGTGTACAACGTTCTCCTAGTTCTGCTCACTTCACTTGGCATCAGTTGTCTTTCAGGGTTTTTCTGAAATCTGCCTGCTCGTTATTTCTTAAAGCATAATAGTATTCCATTTCATTCATGTACTACAACTTGTTCAGCCATTCCCCAACTGATGGGCATTCCCTCAATTTCCATTTCTTTGCCATCACAAAAAGTGGTGCTATAAATATTATTGTGCATGTAACTTCTCTTCTCTTTTTTATGATCTCTTTAGGACACAAACCTAGTAGTGGTATTTCTGGATCAAAGAGTATGCCCAGTTTCATTCCCCTTTGGGCATAGTTCCAAATTGCTCTCCAGAATGGTTGGATCAGTAATGTGATAACCTTTAACAGATCAGACCACTTCCACTGTCTTCTTCCTCTAAGACATTTTTCATACCCCTACCAGAATAATATTTCTCATACATGGATCTAAACATGTTGTTCTTTGCAAACATCTTTAGTGACTCCCTGTTGTCTATCTAGGCAGCTAGGTGGTGCAGTGGATAAGCACTAGTCTTGGAATCAGGAAGGCTCATCCTCATGAGTTTAAATCTGGCCTCAGACTCTTAGTAGCTGTGTGACCCTGGGCAAGTAACTTAACGCTGTTTGCCAATGGTATTCTCATCTGTAAAAGGAGCTGGAGAAGGAAACGGCAAACCATTCCAGTATCTTTGCCAAGAAAATCCCAAATGGGGTCACAAAGAGTCAGATATGACTGAAAAACAACTAACCAAAAAGTGTTTATCCAGCTAAGTCTAAATTTCTTAGGATTCAAGGTCCTCAACAATCTGTCATCATTACACATTTCTAGCCTTATCTCATATTACTTCCTTTGTAATTAACACATGTCAACCAAGCTGAACTTCCCTCTGTTCTCCCACCCTCCCTGCAAAAACCCAATCCCAAATTCAAATTAATACATGCCCTTAAGGTTTACAAGTTAGTTTCTACTAACTAGAAGGTAGTGCAAGTATTATTACCCTTATTTTATACATGAGAAAAGTGAGGCTCAGAAGGTTGTGACTTGTTCATGATCCCATGGCTTCTAAGGGTCAGAGACAGAATTCACATCCAGGTCTTTTGATGCCAAGTCAAACACTACCCACTATTCTATATTCTAGGGACCATACCTTATGTTTTCTCACCTCTATGTCTTTGCTCATGCTGTTCCCCATACCTGGAGTAGCCTCTCTCCCTTTCATTGCCTGTTGAATTCCTACCTCTCTTTAAAGCCCAACTCAAATTCTATTGCCTCTAGAGAATATTCTCTCATGTCCCTGTTTGTAATAACCTTCTCTCTCAGATTTCACAAAGCCCTTTATTTGATATGCCTCTAAAGCCTTTATCCTGTAATCCTGTATACTATAGTCATTTGTGTTTGTGTCTTATCTCCCTACTAAACAATAAGCTCTGTAAGAGTTTACATGAGAGATTATGTCTGATATAATTTTTTTTTTGTGCTCCTGAGCCTAGTATTGTACTCTGTTCCAATCATGTCAAACACAAATAGAAACCGGGGGCCACTAAATTGAACATAAGAACTCCCAAACATATTGTCTTATAAAACCTTATATTTGCATTATCTATATTCTATTGCATTTTTATTTATTTTTGTTAAAGATTTCCCAATTACCTTTTATTTATTTATTTTTGGAGGCATTTGGGAGTAAGTGACTCGCCCAGCTAGTAAGTGTCTGAGGCTGGATTTGAACTCAGGTCCTCCTGACTTCAGGGCTAGCTGCCACCTTGCTGCCCCTTCCCAATTGCATTTTAATCTGATTCAGGCTGCACTGGGAGAACAGGGGATCAAAATGCTCCCAGCTGAGTGTTTTGACACTCATGCTCAATGAACAATAAATATGTAGTAGGTGTTTGTTCAACAAGTAAGTAAATGAATGAATGAATTCCAAGGTAGGCAACAAGACTTTCTGCTTGACAAAGAATCTTCTTGATTTACTCCACTCCATTGGTTATGGTTTTATGCCCAATAATATGCTTCTATTCTCTAGCTTCTTCTAAATTACTTTCAGTTGAAAGACTGCCTCTCCATTTCTACCCCCTTTTTGGTCTTGGCAAGTGCTCACTTCAAGTAGAAATGTGAAAGAAGTTTGTTTATTTTATTCAGGATGATTCTACAGCGCAGAACTCATCAAATGTACTTCAAGGACATTGGAAGTTATCACTGTTTCTGATTAAGATTAAGCTGGATCCCATAAACTCTTGTCCCTGCACACCTAGCACAATGCCTAACACGTTGTCGTACAGTCATATCCGACTCTACATCACCCCATGGACTTTTTATCCATGGGATGTTTTGGTCAAAGGTACTTGGAGTGGTTTGCCATTTCCTTCTCCAGTGTGTCCCCATTTTACAGATGAGAAACAGAGGCAAATAGGGGTTAAATGACTTGCCCAAAGGCATACAGCTAGTAAGTGTCTGAGAGTGGATTTGAACTTAGATCTTCATGACTCCAAGCCCAGTGCTCTATCCCCTGCCCCACCTAGCTGTTACCACTATCACATATTAGGTGTTTAATGAATGTTTATTGATTGACTACATACAAGCACCAGAAGGAAAGAAGTTGAAGCTATAGTGGCATGGTGAGGTATGGAACACCTTGCAGTCACATGGAATTTTCTGCTTTCTATCCCTCTCAATGAATTATGCAATACCTAAAGTCAAGGTAAAAGCCTTTTGGTCAAAGATTTTGCAGCTTGTCACAAATATAGATCAAGAACCTGCAATGGCTCCTCTAGCTCCCCTTTTGGGTGCTCAAGATTCCCCATAACCTATCTCCCTCTGCCCTAGTATCCCAACACCTTCAGTCTTATTCAAATGTATCTCACTTTGCCACTAAATATATGTCCTGAGCTCTAGTCAGACTCTTCCTTACCAGCCCCCAAATACACTCCATTCATTCCCAAGCTGCTAGCCCTGCCTCGATTGCCTTCCCTCCTCTTTTTGCCTATTCAAACACTGCCCATTAGTCAAGGCCTAATTCAAGACCTACCTTCTGCACAAACCACTCCAACCATATGTGTCTTTTCCTTTTAAACTCCTGTTACTTTTATTTTAAAAAATTTTTTTAAATTCATTTCAAACTTAATACAAAACAAGAAAAGAAAAAAGGGAACATTTCCATGTACGCAGCAGAGCATAAAAGAGAGGATTCAATAGAAACAATAAATTTCCACTTCAAACTGTTTACTTTTTTTGAAAACCTATATAATAAATACTGCAGATGGTTTTCAGAGCTACTCAGCTTTTCTGTGCTTCCTTGTAAGTTTTCTTTTGTTCTCTGGGTGTATTTTTAATTTTATTTTATTTTTTTCTTCTTCCTCCCTTCCCAGCTTTTCCTAGAGATGGTTAAACATGAATATACATTTATATTTATGTATATATATATATGTAAGAACATACTGTACATATTTCTACGTGTCACCTCTTTCTCTGGAGATGGATAGCATCTTCCTTCATAAGTCCAAGTCTTTCTGTGTTTTTTCTAAAATCAATCAGCTCATCGTTCCCAGTATTCCATCACAATCATATAGAAAAACTTGCTTAGCTATGCCCAAATGAAAGGCAGCTATCAATCTGATAGATGCAATATGATGTCTCAATCTTGTTTTACTTTCCATTTCTCTAATCACTAATGATTTAGAGCATTTCCCCCCTCATCTCTTCCCTTTTTTTCCCTTGAAATTGCTGGAAAGTTTGAAGATGACATTATAGACATCTGCTTCGAGATTCTGGACAGAAACCTGAACTTCTTAAACAATCCCTCCAAGGACTATTCCCAGAGAAACAGCGCTATGTACATCTGTAGGGTGGTGAGTGCTATGGTAAGGAGGAAATCAGTTACTCTCCTCAACACTCCTTTGGGCTTTCTCTCTCGCAGAATTGTCTAACTTTTCCCATCATCTTTCAAAAGCCAAATGTGTCCTTTCCAGATCAACAGCAATGATGACAATGGGGTGTTACAGGGGAACTGGAGTGAGGATTACTCCAAAGGAGTCAACCCTTTGGAATGGAACGGGAGTGTCACCATTCTGAGACAGTGGCATGCCACCGGAGGCCAGTCCGTGAGATATGGGCAGTGCTGGGTCTTTGCAGCTGTGATGTGTACAGGTAGGAATCTTCTACCCCACAAAGTGTTAAACGTGCTTGACTGTCACATCCTACACTACAGGGCTAGGTATATAGTAAGAATCTGTCAATTTTAGAATTATTGAATTATTTTCATGAAATGAACGTATTAGAATGTTAGTTCCTTATTCTTCCATTCATTCATTTGACAAAGTTTTATATTTTTTCCCCCAGGGAAGTATGATGATTTTTTTTCTAGACTCAGAGTACTCTGGTGAGGTTCTTAAGCACTGTGCTAGTTACAATTAGGAAGCAATTTGAATATATACACTGAGGTTTGGTTGCTGTATTATTTTGTCTGATGATGACAGCTTCCCCCCACCCAATCACATGGTTTTGAAATTCTTCTGTAGAGCACCTTCATTATTTTTTCATAAACTCTGTGAATTCATCTTTCTTAGCACTTCTAGTCTTCTTAATAATTGGGTGGGGACAGGGTTTGCTGGCCAATTTAGGGCTCAATTCTTGGAGCATGTGCAGCAAACCCCACCTGATATCAATCCACAGGGAGACTTGGTGAGTCTGTTTTCAGAAGTGGGTGATGGTCAAGTGGCCTTTTACTCCCTGCTTCAGAGGACAATGTGATAATCTCTGATACCCATTCACCCAAGCTCAGGAAATATTAGACACGAAAAAGACAGAAGAAACAGGGATGGTCACGTATTCAAGGCCACATGGTTGTCAATTGGGGAGAAAAGGAGATAATGCCATAGCTCTTATTGCCTCCTGACCCAAAGCAATTCTTACCTTGTTTTCCACCGGGAAAAAAGGGAGAGAGAAAGAGAGGGAAGGAGAGGGAGAAGGAGAGAGGGAGAGGGAGAGGGAGAGGGAGAGGGAGAGAGGGGGAGGGGGAGAGGGAGAGGGAGAGGGAGAGGGAGAGGAGAGAGAGAGAGAGAGAGAGAGAGAGAGAGAGAGAGAGAGAGAGAGAGAGAGAGAGAGAGAGAGAGAGAAGAGAGAGGGAGAGAGAGAGGGAGGGAGAGAGAGAGGGAGAGGGAGAGGGAGAGAGAGGGAGAGGGAGAGGGAGAGGGAGAGGGAGAGGGAGGGAGGGAGGGAAGGAGAGATTTTCCCAACTTGGGCCTTTTACATGTTCATTCACTCAAGTTCAGCAGCCAATTAAAAAGTTTTTCCTATAGGCAGTAAGCTTTTAGGAAATAGTAAAGGAGTGCTTGCTTGTGCATGGGACAGGTAGGTGGTGCAGACACTACCTGAGTGATCCCAGACAAGTCACTTAACTTGCATCAGTTCCTCATCTGCAAAACAGGGACATACTGGAGAAGAAAATGGAAAACCACTCCAGTACCCTTGCCAAGAAAATCCTGTGGACAAAGTCCATGCAGTCATATAGTCAGACACGGCTGAACAACCGCAACTTGCTTATGCTCTGAAATGAAGAGGTAAAAGCCACTCCTCCACCCTGCGCTTCTAAAAGCAAGTTAGTCAAGCTACCCCAACAGGTTGGAACTTATTGTGTTGTGCTCCCATTGGCCAGTTCACTACTGCTGACAATGACCTTTTTGTCTCTTAGGGCAATTTGCATGAAGGATATAGCTCTTCTTGGAAGAGCAAGTAGCTTGGATGGAACATAGAGTTTATGAGGGAGAGTAATGTGAAATCAGTCCAGAAAGAGGTTTCAAAAATCTATCTTTTTGTTTCTTTGGGAACACAGAAATTTGGAACACAGATGGGCTCCTTTCTCCTCTGGTAGTTGGAGCAAAGCAGTTTCTAGGACAGGGAGACTGGCCTTCCCTAGGGCTCTGACATTTAGAGGGCATTGATAGCATTTACAATGCAAAAACAACTGTGCTTAGTACTTAGTTAGCAAGACTAATTAGTTAAAATAGGAAGCTGCCAGATGGTGTCTCTCCCATGGCCAAACCCCAGAGGAGTTTCTCTATCCAGCCTTTGCCCTGTTCTCTCCAACCATTACTGCAATCTTCCCAGCAACAGCCTTAGTGTTCCAGGAGAAATGGATTTGAGGGATTATTTTGTAACCTTGCTCAGGCAGCAGAAATTACTCTGAGTAGAAGGGCTTGGTATGCAAGCAAAAAAATGACACCATAACCCCTTGGGGAGTTGTAAGATGGCAGCCCTCAACCTATGTGTCCGAGGGATACACAGCATTATAGACAGAGGATGAGAGAGAAGGGAGTCACTCTTTCCAGCGCCATACTCCAAGCCACTGCAACAGTTGGTTGTGCAGCCATGAAAACCCCACAGAAATGCCTGGGGAAAATGGAAAGACACAGCAACAAATGAACACACAGAAGGGACTGCTTACTGTTGACCTTGGGCAAATCACCCAACCTGCACTGGTTCTCCATTTCCTCATCTGTATAGTGAGGGTAGTAGACTGAGTGGAGAGAGAAAGAGACAAATGAGGAGAAGTGTAGAATACATCTAAGGAGAGCCCTAAAAACAGTCCCTGACTTCCAGGAGCTCACTGTCTAAAGGAGGAGACAACATGAAAACTATGTAAAAACAAGCTAGATATAGGATAAATTGGAGAAAGTCCCAAAGGGAAAGCACTAAAATTAAGGAAGATTGGGAAAAGCTTATAGAAGAAAGTGGGATTCTCTCTGGGGGTTGAAGGAAACCAGAGATACTAGGCAGAGATGAGGAGGAAGAGTGTTCTAGGTATGGGGAACAGCCAAGGAAAATGCCCAGAATCCAGAGATGGAGTGCCTCATTTTAGGAACAGAAATGAATCCTGAGTCCTCTTCACATTCTACTGTTCCAGTCATACCCTGGCTAATCCCTTTTATCTAATTTTGAGGATCTTACTCCCAGCATTGTTGACACATCAAAATAAAATGGATTTCACTGACTATACGTTTCTGCTATGTAGCATCATCTGGTCCCTTACTGCTGCACAGTCAATCTTAATTAGACCTTTCTTGATTTACTCTTTCCTCCTGTCTCAAATAACGTAAACCTGATACTTGCCAAGATTAACTTTTGATCATTTATGTCCTTGATTTCATCCAACTACTATGTCTTCTATACCCCTGAGCACTGTCATCTTACCTGATGATGCAATTGAAGGATCCCTGGGTCTTGCTATCTGCCCCACTGTAGACCTCCATGTGCCTTGCAGTTGGTGTCTCTTATGTGTGCTGTCTCCCCCAATTAGAGAGTTAGCTCCTTGAGATAAGAGACTGTTTTGCTTTCAGCTCAATTTACTTAGCAAATATTTATTAAAGGCTTACTACATTGTTTTTTCAAGGAACTTACTACATGACAGGGAACAGCTAGGTGGTACAGTGGGGTCAGGAAGACTCCTCTTCCTGAGTTCAGATCTGACCTCAGACAGTAGCTGTGTAACCTTGGGCAAGTCACTTAACCCTGTTTGCCTCAGTTTCCTCATCTGTAAAATGAGCCGGAGAAGGAAATGGCAAACCACTCTAGTATCTCTGCCAAGAAAAACCCAAATGGAGTCACCAAGAGTCAGATATTATGGAAAAACAACTACATGCCAGGCACTGTGCTAAGGGCTAGGGATACAAAGAAAGACAAAAACAGCCCCTTGCCCTCAGGGAGCCCTGAATTCTGAAAAACAAACCAAAAAACCCTTCTTTCATTCCTCTATCCCACGTAGTCTAGAAATTCTACTATGAGTGGGTTAGGGTTAATAGAAACAAAAAAAGTTCAGAAGAAGAGGAAAAACTAATGATGTATAATTGATGCATGCTTTGATATTCTAGGAAAGTATAGGCATATTAATTCTTTGCTAGAACACATTTGTATGTTTGAGTGTGGTTTTTTTGTTTTTGTTTTTTTGCAGTGAGGTTGATTATTTTCTCTGGGATGGTGACCTTTGATTAAAAAAAAAATGTCCTCCTACCATTTTTTATCTCTCACATCCAGCAGATAAGTTGGCTTCTGAAATCCCATGCCTTAAGGTTAGAATGAGAAAATCCCAGTACCATATCTTGTCTTTTGCTGCCAGCATCTAGGGGCAGGAGGGAATGTGAGCCTTCATCCCAGCAAGTGCCAATCCGAATTCTTGTTGTATGATTTTTACCCACCTTACTACCTGAGAATTGGAATCTGCATATCTGACACAAATAGTTCACCTTAAATCAAGTCAGTCCCTACCAACTCTTTTCGTCCTCTCCAGTGATGCGATGCTTGGGCGTTCCAACCCGAGTAGTTACCAATTTCCGATCCGCACATAATACAGATGGCAACCTGACTGTTGACATGTTCTATGATAAACGTGCAGAGCTGATGCCATGGGAGAGAAGAGATAAAATATGGTAAGACAAGATTACTGTAAACCTTTGCATTCTATCTAGGAAAGGGGTTGGATGCTGTTGGTTTAGGACTAAATTCCATCCTTTTTTTTTTATGCCAAATTCTGTTCTTGGTTCAATTTTTTAAAAAAATTAGTTTTCTTGTTTTTGCATTGGACCATGGAGTTGGTCTAGCATAACTTCACAAAAAACAACTGGAAATCCATATTGAGATTATGACCCATAGTCAATTCCAAAAAAATAAAGTTACAGATGAGAGGCAAAATTGACTAGCTGAGTAACATTAGACAAGTCATTTAACTTGTCCCTGCCTCAGTTTCCTCATGTTTAAAACCAGAGGGCTGAACTCAGTGGCCTCCATGGTCCACTACAGCTCTAAATTTATAATCTTATAACCATCTCCTCTTTGTTCCTCTGCATCATCATTAGGGCAGTTTTCTTTAGTGTTACCTCTATTTATGTCTTGACTGACTTCTTCTCAAATTCTCTCCTTTGTTCAGTCCCTTCTTTTGGTTGTTTTTCTCCAAGACAAGAGTTAGTATCCTGAGACCAAAGGGTCTCTTTTTTTTCCTTAGAATAAAATCTATTGACAAATAATGAGTCCATGGGTGAAGCAATATTCATTTATATCCCAGAGGAAAAGGAAATTAAGAATATTAGGCAACCTAGGAACTTAGGTAATTTCCTAGATGAATTTGTCTTTGTGAGGAACAATTCTCTCTGTTCAACAGCAGAGGGCACTGATTCCTAACATTGTAGGATCATTTGACCAAGACAGGGTGGAAAGAAAAAATCAGTATAGGTTTCCCACAGCGCTGAAAAGCAAGTATTCCTTTTAAAAAAATTCTGGATAACAAATATCAATTAAAATAACAAATATAAAAATTAGGAGAATGGAAAAATATTATATAAGAAACCTAAATATTATACACGGTTTTATTTTCTTTTTAAATATAATAAAATAATATAACATATTAATATATGTATGTGTGCATATTGTATGTAGATTATACATATATATACATATACATATCTTAGAGGTTTGCAAAGTGCTTTGCAAGTATTATTTTATGTTCCCAATAACCCTGGAAGCTAGATGCTATTATTATCTTCATTTTACTGTTGAGGAAACTAGGAAGACAGAAACCAAGTGACTTGCCCAGAGTCACAAAGCTATTAAATCTAGGAGGCCAGATTTCTCCTGACTGCAAGTCGAGCGCCATAGTAATAATGATCAATAAATTCAAAATATAACTTTAAGAGCTGATCTGCTTGCCTATAACTCTTTCTGTCCTTCCTTTTGTAATTTTAAAACGTTTTAATGACCCTCTTTTATTTTTCTTTCTTTTTGGGGGGATTTACTCTAACGTTAACATTTTTTTCCCTCCAACCAATCCATCCCAATAGAAGAAAGCAAAAGAAAACAAAAACCTTTGTAACAGATATGCATACTCAAATAGAACACCTTTCTATATTGGTCATATCTGAAAAGTATGTCTTATTCTGAATTTCAAGTAAAAGGCAGTAATTTCTTTCTCTTTCTTTCTTTCCCTTCCTTCCTTCCTTCCTTCCTTTCTTTAAATCATGGTTAAATGATTTACCCAGTGTCACCCAAATGTCTGAGTCTGGATTTGAACTCAGGTCCTCCTGACACCAGGGCTGATACTCTATCTACTATGTGGCATCTAGCTGCCCCAAAAGGCAATCATTTTAATTCAACAAATATTTGTTAGTATATTATTAATTTGAAGCTTAATGTATAGAAAGCTGTCTTTGAAGTAAGGAAGACCTGAGTTGAATTTCTACCTCTGATACATACTGGTTGTGTGACCTTGGTCAAGTCACTTAACCTCTAAGTGCTCTAGGGAACTCTAAAGCTAAGTTGTAGAGAAGATGTCATCTTTGCAATGATGGGGGGAGATTTTTTTGCCAGAGACTCTAATCTCTTTCCCCTATCCCTATCATTAACTTGGCCTATTTCCTCTCTCCTTTGCTTCCAAGTCAGCCTGTGATTTGGATTCTATTATAGTAGGAGGAGACCTCTTGACTTAGGATCATAGATTCAAAGACCATTTAATCCAAACCCCTCATTCTACAGATGAGAAGACTGAGGTCGAGAGGCAAAGTGACTTGCTCAGTGTCCTACAGGTAACGCAGAGCGCAGGCAGGGTTCAAGCCTGAGTTCTCATTCTGTGGCACCATGCCACATTTGGGATTAAAAATCTAGAGCTGCAAGGAACCTTCAAGGTCATCTAGTCCCACTTCTTCATTTCACAAATGAGGAAACTGACACCCAGAAAGTTTAAGTGATTTGCCTAAGATCTCCCCAATAGTTACAGGGCTGGGATTTGAACTCAGTTCCTGAGGTTCCAAATCCAGGGGAGTATCATGATGACTCTAAGTCAAAGAGAATGGACTCTGAGCTTGGCTGTTGGATTAACTCTTTGCCCTCTTCCTACTCACAATCCATGGCCACCAACAGCTCAGTGAGGTGAGGGTGGGTAATACATCTGGCATGGTCCCCCATCCCCCATGGATCCCCCGTGGACTGTGGACTCTGGTGGGTCCATGTGAGCCTCTGTAACCACCTTGTTAGTCTGTTGAACTCCAACCCTGAGTGTACTTCCACAGGAATTTCCATGTCTGGAATGAATGCTGGATGACCAGAAGAGATCTCCCAGCAGGATATGATGGATGGCAGGTCCTGGATCCAACTCCCCAGGAAACTAGTAGAGGTGGGTAAGGTATCACTATAAGAAAGGTCTGAAGCTCAGCATTCAGTCTCACAAGGATGATTAATCGAAGGAAAAGACTCTGGATAAAAACACCTTCTTCAACTTTTCCTTTCATTCTCTCACATCACCTACTCCTCCATTCCCCCTCCCTCCTCACTTTCTTCTACCATACCAAACTTCTTTTCCTCTTTCCTCCCTGATGGCAAGACAGAGAGGGGTATCAAGGCAGATGGCAAGAAAAATGAGAAGTAGAACTGAGGTGAAAGTTACATTGTAGGGCTTGTAGGGGAGGCATGTAAAAGTAAAAGATCATTTAGTTTATAATTTCAGAGCCATCTGGGGCTTAGAATGTTGAAATGATTTGCCCTTGGGTCACATAGCAAGGGAATTTAAACACCAGGCCTTTGTGACTTCAAGTCCAGTGTTCTACCCACTCAGCAACACAGCCTTTCTAATGGTTCCCGTTTATGTAGTTCCTTATACTTTATAAAATATTTTCCTCGCTATAATTTCCCCCATTTTGCAGATGGGAAAACAGAGGAAAGAGACATGAAGTGCCTGCCTAAAATCACACAGCTGTGACTCCCCATTCTAATTCTGCCTCTTTTACTGGGTCCCCCATTCCTTTGTCCTTCCAAGAGTCATTCTTTGGGGGTCGTTTTCTTCCTACTCTTTCCTCCTATCATGCTAACAGCTTTTCCCAATCTCAATCTTCCTTAGGTGTATTCTGCTGTGGGCCAGCCTCTGTGAGAGCTGTCAAAGAAGGGGACATCCAACTAGCCTATGACACACCTTTCGTGTTTGCTGAGGTCAATGCAGATGAAGTGATCTGGCTCCAAGATTCTGGTCAAGTGAAAGAGATCCTATCTCACAACACTAGTGCCATTGGGAAAAAGATAAGCACCAAGATGGTGGGCTCCGACAAACGCCAGGATATCACCAACTCCTATAAGTACCCAGAAGGTATCTGGGGCCCTTGGGAATTGTGGGAGTAGGTTCCTAATGTTTTCAATTGTGAATGCTCATTTATTTCTCTTACTTCATGCCATCTTCGTAGTAGCCATCATGGAATTCCTTACATATGTGCTTCATTCATGTGGGGAGCTAATGGTACAGTGGCTAGAGTGCCAGACCTGGAGTCAGGAAGACCTGAGTTCAAATCTGACCTTACATGTGACCCTGAGCAAGTCACTTAACCCTGTTTACCTCAGTTTCCTCATCTGTCAAATGAGCTGGAGAGGGAAATAGCAAACCATTACACTATCTTTACCAAGAATATCCCAACTAGGGGTCACAAAGAGTCAGATAGCACTGAAACGACTGAACAGCCAGTAACATACTTCATTCATGGCAGTTTATCAGTCAATCAGCAAGCATTTCTTAAGTGCCTACCTTGCCCTAAGCACTGTGCTGAGTTATCAAAGGAAAAACAAAAGAACTCTTGCCCTCAAGGGCCTTACATTTTATTAAAGGGGGGACATAGGGAACATGTATTTGTTGTTCATGACCCCATAGAAATAGATATAAATGTTAGGTAATTGAGGGGGGTGTAGCTGCTGAGTAGGGAGTGGATCAGGAAAGGTCTCAGACAGGTGAACTTTGAGCTGAGCTTTGAAGAAGGCAAGGGATTCTAGTAGGTAGAGGCTGGGGGAATAACATGGGGAGGATGAACTAGATGGTCCCTGAGGATTCTACCTCTCTAGCTCCATGATCCTATTCAGCATTCCAGACAAGAAGAAAGAATTGTGTCTAGGCAAAGTCCCAGAACTAGGAGAGAGAATATCACGTGTAAAGATCAGTCTGGAAAGGTAGGCTGGAGCCAGATGGTGAGAGGTTTAAATGCCTACAGAGGAATTGATATTTTATTCCAGAGGCAATTTTTTAAGTAAATGAGTGACTTGGTCAAACGTGCTTTTTAGTGATAGTTCTATGGTGATGTTATAGGGTGGATGGATCAGGGAGGGAGTGCTGTCACTTTGTCTGCAGTGCCCACCACCGCCGGGAGGGAAAATCGACCTTTAGTAGACAGAAAGGGAGAGGGAATTGCAGCTCAGTGGAAAAGACTGTCTGAGAGGGAGTCAGGCTGGGGATAGGTTTGCTTTAAGTCTCTACAAATTTTCTTTGAATCTGGTAGCCAATTAAATTTAGGAGTCAGATGAATTTGTTAAATGTCACATTAAAAGGTGTTCAATCAATGACTATTTATTAAGCACTCACACAAGACTTGGATCTTCCTTTTAATGTGAAAGGAAGAATGGGGAGATAGCTTATTCAAAAGGGGCTGGTCCAGGAGGGTTTGCTTGCCTTTTCTCCTAAGCAAGGTTTGAGTCTCTCCTCCTAGACATAAATTTCTTTTCCACATATTCCATGAGCCTCATGAACTTGGGGTCTGCTGTTTTATCTGCTTCCCCGAATTTTGGTAATGTCTCCTTATTATCAGTTTTTTTCACAGTTATTCATTCTTTCTAAGACGTTCTTTGATACATTTGTTATTTAGGATTTTGTTATTAAATCTCCTTTTAGGGCTGTTTTTCCCTTGTGCTGCTTGAATTGATTATGATTGGCATTGCCAGTGCCAGTCAGCAATTTACAGTGCATTCTGGTAATCTTCGTTCTATCAGGTTAGAAGTTGGTATAAAATCTGTTTGTGAGATAAAATCCAGCTAAGAAAAAATCCCCCAAATTTGAATAGTTTGCTTTCTTTGGAGGAGCACAATGGTCACACACAAAGAACAGAGGTGTCAATCTAGGAAATGGGTAGAATTATAGATCTTGTAATCTTACATTAAGATCAAAATTTATTCAGTTATTTTGCAGTCATTAGACATATAGATTGTTTATATTTTCTTTTATGGAGTATCTACAAGTAATTTCATTATAGACAGGTTTGCTTTTCTCTCTTTTTTCATTTTTATTTTTTGAATATACATTTAGAAGATTGGAAAGGCAATAAAGCCAAATTAAGTACAAAAGAGGAAATCATCAAAATTAGAGAGCAATAGATTTTAAAATTCTCACAAAAGACTGCAGCAAAATATTTTTTAAAAATCATTCCTTATAATTGTTAGATTTATTCCATACCATTTATAGGGATACAGGGAAATTCCATCATTAAGAGAACCGTGATCATAATCTTACTAAAAGCAGAACTGATATGGCATTTTGAATGCCCATTAGGATGTGTGTGATTAAATATACACTTATTAAAAATCTGAACTGTATCTTTACATCTTACCATCTCAAAATTGTTGTTGAAAATACTAGAAGCTAGCAGAACCAGGAGAGCATTATACACAGTAAGAGCCACATTGTGTGATGACTGACTTGATAGATAGCCCCTCTCGGCAATGCAAGAACCTAAAACAATTCCTAAGGACTCATGATGGAAAGTGCCAAACACATCCAGACAAAGAGTTATGAAATCTGACTGTAGAATGAAGCAGACTATTTCCTTTTTTTGTTGTTTTTTGTTTTGTTTTGTTTTCTTTCTCATAGTTTCTCCCATTGGTTATAATTCTTATATACATGACTAGTATGAAAATAGGAATGTTTAATGGGAATGTATATGTAGATCCTATATCAGATTGCATGCCCTCCTGGGGAGGGGGAGAAAATGTAAAACTTATGGAAGTGAATGTTGAAAACTAAAAGTAAATCCATTAACTTAAAAAAAAAAAGAAAATGCTAGATGCTACAATGACATTTTTCAGGGTCGTGATGATCAGAGATCTGGAGTTTGTTAAACTCTGGCTTATTTGGCACACTGGAGATGGCTTAAAGAAAGGGAGGGAAGCTGCTGGTGAATAAAGTTAGGCCATGTATGTTGAATGAGTCCAAGGAAGTGATTTGGAGCTAACTTTTTCCAAACCCTCACTGAATTTTTGATGTGAGCATTGATACCTTAGAAATCAGGCAACTCCGTAAGTCGGGGGCTTGATGTATTGCTTTGTTTTTTTAATGGTTTAATATTTTATTTTTTCCCCAATTACATACAAAAATGATTTTTCACATCCTTTTTTTAAATTTTGAGTTCCAAATTCTCTTCCTCCCTCCCACACCTTGCCCCTCTCATGGAGAAGGCAAGCAAATTTGATATAGGTTATACGTGTGCAGTCATGCAAAACATTTCCACGTTAATCATCTGGACTTAAGAAAGTTATGAAGAGAATGTTAATGATACGGAATAAACTTGAAAGTATGTCAAGCACACTATTTTTCCTGGAGAGATGATTGTTAAACATTAACCAGCACCCAACTGTCTGAAGTCCCCAAATTCTGAGAAGGGGAGGTTTCTGAGAGGAACTGAACGTGTGTGTTAGGTTTTAAGAGGCTACTGGGGTTTCAGACAATTTTTGAGGCAGGACGGAGGGAAGAGTGGTACTAGGTGGTAGGCAGGGGAGAGCCTAGACCTTGAAGCTGCACTTAAGGACCTAGAGGACCACATGTGGTCTCGAGATCCCATGTTCCCCGTTGGGTCCTTAACACAATTCCCACCACTATCTCTCTCTCCCCTCCCCCTGCTACAGGATCTGCAGAAGAACGCTCTGTGTTCATGAAGGCTTCTCGAATATTGCTGGGCCCAAATGGGTCTTCTTACCCCTGCATGGAACGAATGCGGACAGCCTGGTTCCAAGAAAACCCAATCAAACTACAACTCAAGCTGGCCAAGACTCCTGAGTGGGGCCAGGACTTGGCATTTTTCCTGAAGGCCAGGAGGCTTCAGGGCTCAGAGATGGGAATTGAGGAGCTGCTGCTGCATGTGTGGCTTAGTGGCCAAGCCCTGCTCCATGGGGGCAATGCCCAGGCCCCACTCTGGAGGGAAGAGTTGAGCTTCAGCCTGGCCCAAGGGGAGGGTGAGTATGGGGGCTCAGTGGGTGTGAAACAGATGGGCCTGAGAGGTGGAGGCTGCCCAAGATAAAACTAAGAGTGTCTTTTTCCCCTGGGAGGCTGTACTCAAATCTACATGGGGTACCCTAGAGCCAGAGATGAGTGGGTGACTTAAGAGACTTTCACAAAGCATCTGAATGACAGGTACTGCAACTGCAGATTCTTCCCCAGAATGACTTTCTGACATATGCCCAGAAATGCGACATAGCAGTCAAAACAGATCACTCCATCTTGGGTTACATGAAGAGAAGCTTAGCTTCCAGGGATAAAGAAATGGTGGCCGCTCTGTCCTCCACTCTGGTTAGACACATCTAGAATACTGTGTTCAATTCTGGATTCCATAAGATAAGAAGGAAACTGACTGGAGAACAGCCGGAGCAGAGCAGCCAAGACAGCGTTATTGCTGTCATCGAGTCATTCAATGGGTCCAACTCTTCATGAATCCATTTGGTGTTTTCTTGGCAAACATACTGCAGTGGTTTGCCATTGCCTTCACCAGCTCACTCTCCAGAAGAGGAAACTGAGGCGAACAGGATTAAGTGACTTGCCAGGGTCAGCTAGCTAGTAAGTGTCTGAGGCCATATTCAAACAGGTCTTCCTGACTCAAGGCCAAACACTTTATCCATTGTGCCACCTAGCTGCCCAAGATACTAAATCCATGCCATATGAGGATCAGTCTTAGGAACTGGGGATGTTTGACCCAGAGAAGACCCTGGTGTGCATGACAGCTATGTTCAAGTATTTTAGGGTCACTTATGCAAAAGAAGGATGATACTCGTTCTGATGATACTGGAGTAAAACCAGGAATATGGAAGTTACAAAGAGGCAAATGTAGGCTTGACATCAAGAAAAACGTCCTAACCATTAGTGCTATTGAAAAGTAGGATCAGCTGCCTTGGGAGGTAGAGGGCCCCTCTTCATTGTAAATCTTCAAGGAAAGAATGGATAACCACTTGCTTTGCAATAATGGGAATTCTTTTCAAATATTGGGTTGGACTAGATGGCCAATAAAGTCCCTTCTAGTTCCAAAATTCTGTGGTTCTAGGATGCCAAGCTACACATGCTAGCATATAGTATGGGATTGCCAGTGTATATGTGCATGCATGTACACATCATGATGTACGTTTAAAATACACATAGCCCATTCTATTCATTCATTCAGTAAGCATTTATTAAGCGCCTATGATGTGAAATGTACAACTAGCAGAAATGCAAAAATACATGACACGGTTCTTGCCCTTGGCACACTTATAACCTAGTAACCGTATATTGTGGCAAACTCAAGGAGACACACAGATAATTTGTACTAAGATGCACACCGCAAAGTCTTAAGATTTTCCTCAGCTGTGGCTTTTGGGTCTTGTATACAGAGAAAGAGCTGCCAATGGCCCTGCCCTTCACCCACTATAAGAACCAGATAAGTGATGAAAAGCTGATCCGCCTGTCAGGGCTTGTGGAAATCAAGCAGACCAGGAGAAAGCTGCTGGTGACCAAAGACATCTCCTTGGAGCTCCCCCACTTAACCATTGAGGTGAGGTTCAGGGCCAAAACAGGAATCCCGTCTTCCTTCCAGAAATGACTTTTTCTGGAGCTTTTCTTTCCTCCCTATGCCCTAAAAATAACCTTCTTTTCCCCCTTCTTCCTCGCCTTTGCCTTCTCTCCATTCCATAAGACTATCTAATTTATCTTTGTGTAGTAAACCTGACTCTTCTCCTGGCAAATCATTCAACACTTCTCAGCTTCCTGCCTTCTCTGAGGTCATACATATGCTTGGATAGTCCCCAGCACCTTCATCATTTGACCACGTTAATGCAATTTCTACCTTGGCATGAGGTGACCAGGCCAAATGATGCCAACCAATGTGATTAGAAAAACAGTGGGCAGAGTCCTCAGTACTGATACAAGTCTGATGCCAAGACCATTATGCAACAACCACAGGACCCTTGTTATCATGAGAGATTGATTATAATTCAAATAATCCTCACTTCTAGTCAACGATTCATTTGGTGTTTTGTGGATGATTTATGTATTAACTCTGGATTTCAAAAAGTTCTTTCATCTTTCAAGGCTGATTCTGTCCCATCTACACACAGAGGAGCCTGGAATTTCCCATACCAGTCTAAGAGGGCACTTAACATGCATCCACCCTATTATGTATGAAAAGGAGAAATCCCATATTTTCAGGTCAAGTCAGAGTATAAACAAAACACAGTTTGGAGTGATTAGCCCTCAAGCTAATAAGTAATAAGCTAATAAGTAGCTTCAAGCTAGATAAAGTAGCCAACCTACCTAGGCAGGTTAGTTTCACATAGTCCTTGGTTCACAGTCATAGGCTAATCCTCTACCCAGAGCTATCTCTTTGGATATGTATTGTGGTTCATGAGAGACACTGAGTAAAGGAGTGTGGATGGATCAGTGCAAAATCATCCCCACTACTGGAAAAATAACTAGAAGCACATGTCCTACTGGTGGTGGGCCCATAGCATTATTTTTGTACCCCAAAGACAGCACATTTATTTACCCTAAATACAAAAGTTTCACTCAGTTCCAGATTTTCCCTAAAGTCAATATTTATTCTTCTAAACAACAGAGCCTGGATGTTACAAGACGAGTAGGTGAGGAGGGGTGGATGGTTTGTAGGTATAAGATTTACAAAGAGATAATGACCACAAATAGATCCACATTTTCCTTCTATAGGTTTTTGGGCAGGCGGTGGTAGACAAGAAACTAAGTGTCTCCATCAGCTTCACCAATACTCAGCAAGAACCACTTCAGAACTGTGTCTTGATGCTGGAAGGGAGTGGCTTGATCGAAGGACAGATGATAATTAAGTAAGTAAAGCTGTGCACGGAGCCAGGTGGGTCTCTTTTGGGAGGCAGTGGGTTAAAAGGGAAAGAGTAATCGATCAATCAATATTTATTAAGTGCCAACTATGTGTCAGGCACTGTGTTAAAAGCTGGAGATACAAAAAGAGGCAAAAAGACAAATCCCTGCTCTCAAGGACCGTACATTTAATGAAGATCTAGATTTGTGGCCAGAGAACTTGGGTTCAATTCCCAGCTTTGCTTCTTATCAGCTGTAGGACCTCTGTGGACTTCACTTTCTTCACATGTAAAAAGAGAACAGGACGTCTCTTCCAGATTTTAAATCTTAGGATCTTTCCTTGGATTCCCCACTGGGATTGGGTTTTGACTCTTAAATGGAGGAAGCATTTTAACATTTGGTCTCTTTCTGGAATGGTCACTTCACTGTTTCATTTTCTGTCGCAGCATCTGAGAAAGTAGGTAGACTTCAGGTGGAGAACCCCATCAGGTTCTCCTAGCTTGGAAGGGGGGATGTCACCTTCCATACCTATCCTTAAGAAAGCAACTGGAAAGGGAGATGGAAGAGAAAAAGACCCAAATGCTTGCTCATTGAAAAAAATAAATCAACACACACTTATCAGTTGTTTCCTATGAGTCAGGCACTATGCTAAGTTGAAGAGGAGCAAAAAAAAAAAAAAAAAGGCAAAAACAGTTCTTGCCCTCAAGGAACTTACAATTGAATGAGGGAGATAAACAAACTATATACAAGGAAGATCTACAGAGCTTGAATAGGAGGTAATACCAGAGGGAAAGCACTAGAAGTGGGGAGTAATATTTTTTTTTTGAAAGACACTAACTGGTAGTCTATGCTTCCCTTTCTGATTTTTAGTCTGGGCACAGTACAGTCTGGAAACACCATCCAGGCTGAGGTAGATCTACTCCCCACCAAAGAAGGATCCAGACAACTTCAAGTGCTGGTCAGCTGCAAGGAGGTCAAAGAGATCAAAGGCTATAAGGACATCTTTGTAGCCTCTGCCAGTTCCTCCTGAGCCCTCTTCTCATCCAGGTCCCTTTTATCTGTTCCCACCGACCCCACCCTGCCTTCTCTCTCCTCTCTTTTCTCAGGAATGGAATGAGATTCCTGTTACACACTCTACCCCCTTGGGAGTGGGCAATAAAGACTTATTTATTTATAATCCAAATGTTTTCCCGTGTGTGCCGATGACTCACCTGTGTTGCTATTGGCTGATCATTTGGGGGCAATTGCCAACCACCTCACCTGCCCCGCCCCTACTCACTCAAGAAAAAAACAACATAGAAAAAGCAATCACCTCCCCATCAACCCCCTCACTCCTCACCCCCATTGGCCAAAGTAGGATAACTTCTTAAAAATCTCTCTTCTACTTCCTTTCTGCCTCCTTCTGGGAGATAGTCTACGCCTTGTTTCACTTTAATTTAACTCAGCCTCTAGTCTAGAACAAAGGCCTTGCAGGGCAGGCACACAGCCCAGGACTGCTGTGTCTGGTCCTGGCCTCTGTCTTCCCAAGCAGAGTGGGCGCTCTTGGGTTACCATGGTGAGGAGCCCACAGGGGCTGAGCTGAAGAGCTCTACCCTTGGCTATGGGCAGGTAGGGGCACATTTTCTCCTGGAAACTGGCATGGGACTAGGTGGAAGAAAAAACACTGGAGATGGATGGAGGGGGACTCTTCTTTCCTGTACACAAAAGGTTGAATTGCTAGCACTTGTCCTGGGCTCCCAGAGGAAGAAATATTGTCTGACAATAGCAATGATTAGGGATAAAGTGAACCATTGGTTGTTTTATGGACACTTCACTATCCCATCGTGGCTTAGTGGATAAATATCTGGTCTCTGAGTAAGCAAATCTTGCCTCTGACACATTATGGCTGTGTCACTCTGGGCAAATGTCACTTTAGGGCAACTCTCCAAAATTGGAAGGTGCCCCCTGCATTGTTTAAGGGAGTTTTCTAACTGGTGAGTTTCCTATATCAGTAGAATCATGGGTCCAGTCTCTACCCCTATCAATCTCTTTTATCCATGTAGCTGTCACTTTTCTCTCCCTGTCCCAAGATCTTTCCCTCTCTCCCTTATTGAAGAAAGACATGGTAGTGGCGTAAGAGAACACTAAATTTGAGAGTCTGGAATCCTGTGTTTGGATCCCAGATTGGCCACCTGTGTGACACCATCACTTAACTAACCTCTTTGGGTCTCAAATTCCACATCTAAAAAATAAGGGGATTGGACGGGGAGATCTTTAAGGTTCAAAGTCAGTCCTCTCCTCTCTGGCCAACTCACTTCTCTCCCTATTCTTTCTCTTCCATCATTTCATTGATAGCATCCTGACCCTTTTCCTCCTTGTGTTTTCACATATCCATTTTTCTTTATATTTTTCTTTTCTTTCCCCACTCTTCTTTAGCCTGTAGTCCATACTTCTCTTCTTGCTTATTTCTTGTTGGTCTGTATTTTCTATGTTTTTCTATATTTCCTGCTCCCCCACTGCCATGTTCTCCTTGTATGCTTTTTACCTTTTAAATAATCCCTCTCTTCTCCTTCCTCCCTTTCTCCAGTTTCTTTGTTTCCTGTCATCAGCCCCTGTGGCTCCCTTAGCAGCTGCCATCCTGTGTCATTGCTCTTGACAGACAGTGGGCAGGAAAAACCATCACACCCAATACATTTCACCTGGTGAACTGGGCACGCCTGTCTCCATTAAGAATCTTCTTTGAATTTCTGTAGGGTTGAGTCACAGCTTTAGGTACGTCAAGGGTGGTTAACCTCTGAAGGGAGGATCAGAAGCCATCTTTGGGTCACCTCACCTATTTTAGTGAAACTAGAAAGTTAGCTTTGACTCCAAGGGGCTGGGTCTTCAATAGCTTTTTGCCCCCCTCCCCCTCGTCTCTGGCCAGCTCACATAAAACTCATTGTTATTAGACAGACTGGAATACACTAATTTGTGTATTCCTCAGTACATATATTCCTCAAAGGAGAAATACCCCCTATCAATGCAGACCAACATTGGTAGATTTCTACACATTATGGTCTTAAGAGAGTTTTCACATACAGAAAAGTTAAGTAACTTTTGGGGATCTCACAGCTAATATATGTCAGATGGAAGTCTTGAACCTATACTCCATACTCCAAAAGTAAGCCCTTAATCTACTCTGCCATGCTATCTTTCACTTATTTATACTATAACAATAATAATTCTTTTTGTTGTTTTGGTTGAGTTGTTTCAATCTTTTTCAAGTCCCCATTTGGGGTTTTCTTGGTAAAGACACTGGAGTGGTTTGCCATTTCCTTCTCTAGCCTATTTTACAGATAAGGAACTGAGGCAAACAGGGTTAAATGACATACAGCTAGTGTCAGATGTCTGAAGTTGGATTTGAACTCAGGTCCTCCTGACTCCAGGGCCAGTGTTCCACCTAACTGCCCCCATTTCATGTAATTATTATAATTATTGTGAGGTAGGTAGCCCTTCCTGCCTCTAGGCTATGCCCTCTTTAATGCATCCTCCACACTATATCACTCCTCTACTCAGAAACCTTCTCCAGCTCCCTATTGCCTACCAACCAAACTTTAAATCCCCTTCATAATCTGACTCCAATCTACCTGGCCAATCTTAACCCATGCTATTCCTCTGGAAGATGTTCTTCAGTCCAGCACCGCTGAACTACTCTGTCTTCTGTTTTCATTTTGCCAGCTTCCAGTCCCATGCCTTTGCTCTCACTATCCTCCAATGCTTTGAGTAGTTTCTTCACCACTCCCTATTGAAATCACTTTCTTCCTTAAAGGACAAGTCACCATCCCTAACCATTTCTCCCTCCCCTCAAGTAAATATGATCTCTCTCTCCTCAGGTTTCTCATAGCAGTTTACCCAGTTTTACTTGGCTTTCATCTCATTCTAACAAACATTGAGCTTCTTTATATCCTTGTCAATAATAATAACAAGAGAACAAGGGAAGGAGAACCTGCCCTACCAGAATTTAAAATGTCCTATGCATATTATAACTGCATAATTACAAAAGAGATATCAGAAAAGATACAGAATAGCTCAATATAATGGAAGATCCAGGTGAGTATTTTACAATTCCACGTTGAAAAACTGTGGAGAATGAGATTACTATTTATAAAAACAAACAACAAACTTTTGGCAAAATTAGATAACTGAATGGCCAAAAAGTGTTCTAAAAACTATAATAAATCTTACCTTCACAGATAATCTAAATGTAAAAAAAATCAGGAGAAAATTGGAAGAGAAAGGAATATTCTGGGCTTTTTTTCAATTATGGACAGTGTTTTGTTTAAACAGATCATAACACTACATCTCCCATCTTTGTGCTTTTGCTATTCCACATACCAGGAATGCACTCTCTCCTTCCTATCACCTTAGATTTTGTCTCTTCTTTCAAAGGATGAAGCATACTATTTTCTCTTTCTTTGCTGTTTTTTCTTTCTTGTGGTTTGCCCTTTTGGTTCTGATTCTTCTTTCACAACATGACTAATGTGGAAATATGTTTAATATGATTGTACATGTATAGCCTATATCAGATGGTATGCAGTCTTGAGGAGGGGAAGGGGAAGGAGAAGAAAATTTAGAATTCAAAATCTTATAAAAGTGAATGTTGAAAATAAATAAATAATTTTTTTTTAAAAAGAGAAAGTTCAATCACCATTTTCTGCAAGAAGCCTTTCCTGATTCCCATGATCACTTCCTCACAAACTGTCTTGTATTTAATTACTTTGAATATTTGCATACATTTGTATTTATGTATTTTATATTTATGCTGTGTATGTATATATATTATAATTAACATGTGTACTTGTCTCCCCAAATAGTATGTAAACCCTTTATGAGGGGGGTTTGTCTCATTCACTGTTCTTCTGTCCCCAAACTCTAGCATAAATGCTTAGGACAGAGTAGGAGTTTAATAAGTATTTTTGAATTGAGCAATTGAGGAAATTATTGGAGACAAAAATGATGAGTTTGATCACATATGATAAAAGGATTTTCGCAATAAAATATGATACTTGTAAAATAAAAAAGAAACCAACTGGAAAAGAATATTTGTAGTAAATACATCAGACAAAGGTCAACCATCCATAATTGATAAGAAACTGACACATAGCTATAAAAGAAATACACATCCCATGGTGAAACCATGGAGATAATTTTAAAAAGGAGGAACTATAACATTTGAAAAATATATGAAAAGATGCTAAAACTCTTTTATGACCAGAGAAATGTGCATCATGAAATAGTTGATGTCATCTTACCTTTACTAAGTTGTCAAAATTAGCAAAGAAGTTATAATATTGGCAGACCTTTGGAAATCTCTTGTTAAAGAGACTAAAGACAGACTTAAAACTTTTTGGAGAATAATTGAGCAATATGAAATGAGAGTTACAAAACTAAATATAACTTTTGACCCAGAGATTCCATTGCTAGGATTGTATCTTAACACTATCTTGAAAAAAAGTTTTAAACCCTCATATATTAAATGACTGGAAGTGACTGAATAAATTATGATATCTGAATATAACTTATGCACCAACATCTACTGGAGATATGGAAGGAGAGAAAGTCTATGAAGAACCTGATAGAACTCTAAATTCATGAACTTGTACTTTAATACTAAGTGATTTCAGTGAAGGGTCAGTGACTAGGAAGGATGGCGAAAAATGTTGGAAAATTTGAATCAAGATTAAGAATAAAACAAACCAAAGGCTTATAGGCTACACAGAAATCTCATGTCTTTGTATGTTGTAAATACTTTTTTCAAGAAAGGATTTGGAAACAAAAGAAGGGATTTGGAAGACACTGAACATGGAGAACATCAAATTACCTAACTAAAAAAAGGAAATGAATCACAGCTAAACAATTAGAAAATAACTGATTCATGATGTGGCATTCATTTTCAACTCACCCAGCTGGTGAACAGACCACCAACTTGTTAAAGAAAGCATTTTATCAAAATCAATGCCAAATTTAGATAAATCAAAATAAGAAGACTTGGTATGAAATTAAAACAACTCCAACCTGCCCTATTGTAATAAGCTATTGGTGCTGAAAATTAATCACTTTAATTAGTCACTTTAAGCCACCTCCTTCCCCCTACTTCCCTGGACTTAGTTTCCTCATCTGTAAAATAAAAATTAAGTGGCTTCTGAGGACACTTCTCACTCTAAATATATGATTCTATTTAATCCTACTTAATCCTCTAATTGCTACAATGAAGAAGTCAAAAGAAAATCCACCCATATATGGCTCCATGTCAAGTGCAGAAGATTTTGTTTGTTGTTGTTCAGTCGTGACTCCGTCTGGGATTTTCTTGGCAAAGATCCTGGAGTAGTTTGCTGTTTCCTTCTCCAGCTCATTTTATGGATGAGGAAACTGAGGCAAGCAGGGTTAAGTGACTTGTCCAAGGTCACACAGCTAGTAAGTGTCTGAGGTCAGATTTGAACTCAAGAAGAATCTGCCTGACTGCAGTCCCAGAGCTCTAGCCACTTGCCATCTAGCTGCCCACAAGGGATTCAAAGATCAAAACAGATAATCCCAGCCCTTAAGAAATTTCAGTTTACCATCTAGACTTAATGCCTAGAGGAAGTCACTAATCTAAAGTGAAATAGCTAGAAAGTATGTCAAAGCTAGGATTCAAACCCAGGTCTCTTGATTCTAATCCACTCCACTATGCTTCCTTGCCTATCAAAACGCTTGACAATCAGGCTTCAGGCTGGCTTTTCAGGTTTATTACACAACGCTCCCCCTCCAGTACTTTCATCCAACCAAAATGGCCTTCTTCCTGTTCCTCACTCATGACTCCCTCTTAGAATCTCTAGCTCTTTCCCCAAAATTACTTTGTATGTGTTTTGCATTTATTTATATGCAAGGATGCTATTTCATCAGTTAGAATGTAAGCTCCTTGAAGGCAAGAACTGTTTTGATTTTGTCTTTGTATCCCCAGTCCTCATTGAGAGAGAGGTGAGGGAGAAGGGGGAGGGAGAGAGAGAGAGAGAGAGAGAGAGAGAGAGAGAGAGAGAGAGAGAGAGAGAGAGAGAGAGAGAGAGAGAGAGAGAGAGAGAGAGAGAGAGACTAGATGGGCCACTCATTTTACAGATGGGCAAGGTGAGGTTCAGAATTGAGAATTAATTAGCTATGCCTAATATCACACAATGAGTCAGTCAGTGGCCATGAAAATGTTAGAGGATGAAGCAGAGTTCTGCCTCCTGTCTGAATCAGAAAAGCTAATGGCAGAAGGAGTGGTTTCATTCCCTTTGGGCGTTGGGTTTTTGTTTTGTTTTGTTTCTGCACTGATCTGAGTGTCCATAGTGATGTAAAAACCCATGATGCCAACTTTTTCTAGAGTTTTCAGTGAATCAATCACTTAAAAAAAACTCCAGGACATATTTTTTACCCATCATTCTCTGTTCCTTTTTTAACTCTCCTGTCATATTTATAGAATGCAGTGATCATTCCCTTTCTTTGTATTCTGGTATGTGGTTAACATGGATTTTCTGCTCCGTCAGAGCTATTGAGGTAGATTAGGGGGATGCTGAGCCTAGAGTCAGGAAGATCGAAATTCAAATCTTGCCTCAGACATTTACTAGCTGAGTGATCTTGGGCAAGTGGCTTACTCTCTGTCTGATTCAGTTTCCTCAAATGTAAAATGGAGATAACTCATCTCCTAGTACTGTTGTGAAGATCAAATGAGAAAATATTATTTGGAAATGTTTGGCACTTAAAAAATGCTTTCTTCCTTCCTTCCATTCACCCAAATATACCCACCCAGAATCCCTCAAGCTAACTCTTCTCAATCAAATGCCCAGTATTAGTCAAAGTTTCTCTTTGTGCTCTCTCTAGCCATCTTTGAAGCACAGGAGATCTACATTACTCTCTCTGAGAGCATTCAACCCCAGTTCTACTTCACAAGTTTCACTTCTGAGGTAACCCATCCTGTGTGAATTTTGTCCATATTCTCTCATAAGTTCAGCACAGGGGATTCATCTGATGTACTGGAGGCTTTCCTGGAATTACAAAAATAACAGTGGAACTCTCTAATTGTCATTCTACAGTCTTAACCCATGACAAGCCCTTTTCTACTTATACAATTCTTTAATGATATCATTACTCCTATTTTCAACAGTTCCTTAGCAATTATATTTTGCACCCTATCACTTTCACCCATCTTGAATACCTCCCCATTGTCCTTTGTGTGGCAATTCTCTATGACCACATTCAGTACAATGAGCTTAGGGTCTAAGTATGATGGTTCCACTGCCTATGATGGAGAAAGTAATTAGTTATAAATAATTTTGACAAAATGGTTCCATTTTTCTTTTCCTCATTGTTCTGTTTTCATCCTTAAATGGCCTTGGAATGACTTTGCTTAGCTGGGTGCCTTGCCAAGCTTTCTTTAATGTCACTGTTTTTTGCTTTTCTTCTACTAGATTGTTTTTTACTTCTGCGTATTTACACTCTTGATCTATTGTTCTCTTTTGTTTCTTTGGCGAAACATGCTATTGCAGATTCAAGTTCTCCTATTCTGTTCATTATTTTTGCTACACAGGACATAAATTCTGCTTTAATAATTCTCATTTCTGCTTTAAACCACTCAGGAAGAGCATATTGTGATTCCATGATCTCCTCAAATTCATCATGTTGGATCATTTTCCTGATTTTGCAGTTTTTATTCATAGATGCCTGAACTTCTTTGTTAGATCTGGAAGCCATATTTTCTTCTATTGTTACTGTTTTTCCTGTTGACTTATCAGATTATGTTCAAGGTCTTTGAGATTTCTTCTTCCCTGAAATCTTTGGTGCTTTCAGTCTTTTCTTCTCCTTTATTTTCCTTATCACTCACTGCCTGACTGCCTCCCCTCTGATTGTGGTTTCCTTGGAAGTTGGATCTTAAAGCATCTTAGCCTCCTCGCACACTTGGCAATTCATGGTTCACCAGTCTAGGTCTCAACTCCAAATGACTTTTGAGTGGTTAAAACTAGCCCTGGCTGTATACTATACTCTTCCCTTCAGACTTGATAGAGTGCTGTATGGCCTCTCACATGGAGACTTTCCTGTCCTGGTAACTTGCTCCATTTCCTCTGCCAATGTTTTCTAGCCTAGTATTGGCAGTTCAAAGCCTGTTTTCCTTAGTCGCAGCAGTTCAGAGCTTTGCAGCACTCATGCCTCTGGGTTGCAGTCCTGGCAAGCTTCTGTTCCTGAAGGGCTGTGTCCAAGCTGGCTATCAAGATCTGAATGATCCACAGCCTGGAACCATGGTTTCCATGATACTGGAAAGGGTTGTGTTTTCATGTAAATCTATATTGGGTTCTTAGGTCTCCTGGCACAACCTCACCGCTATAACAAGAGAGGTGGAGGAGAGGTACTGAATGAGCTCAGTGTCACTGAACATCAGTTCTTGGGGTTTGGATTTTTTTTTTAACATTCTCTTGGATTGTGGGTGTCCTGATAAACCTGAAGTTGCTTTATCTTTGGCACATAATTTCTGTTTTGGAGAGATCTGACAGGTCATGGAGATCAGAAAAAATTTCTAGACTACCATCTTGTCACTCACACGACCAAGGCAAAGCTTTCTTTAAATTGGTTTTATCTCTACTATTTCTTTCTGCTTTAATGGATGAAAATACTCAGAAAGGGTACTAGGAAATGGGCAGGAGAGCAAAAGGAGAAAGCAATAGACTCCCTTGGGTCTGACTAGGATGCCAGGAAGTCTGCCTCTCTCTGATACACATCCACATTTCTCAGGCCTGGGCTAGAACCAGAGGCCTCTGAGGTGGAAGGTGAATATTTGTGTATTTGGCTCCATGATGACTTCTAGTGGTAATATTAAGAAGCCAATCCCCAATAAACAAATGATTGAAAGATCTCAAAAGAAATGTAAATTATCAACAACCATATGAAAGGATGTTTAAAATCACTAATAATAAGGGAATTTCACATAAAAATCTGATATCTCTCATCCTCTCCTCCCTTTCACCTCTCTTCCTTTCTCTCCTCTCTCTCTCCCTCACTTTCCCTCTCTCCCTCCCTCTCTCTCTTTCTCTATCTCTGTCTCCCCCTCTCTCCTTCTCTCCATCTCCCCCCATCTCTCTCTCTCCTTACCTCCTTCCCTTTCTTCTTCCCTCTCTTGTGCTTCCTCTCTTTCCCTTCTCTCTCCCCCTTCTATCCATGGAGTGCCTGTCAGCACAGAAAGCAGTATAATGATGACCATATCTAAGAACCATACCATCCATCACCAATCACAAAAATGGTATAGAAATGGCATCAAGAAATCCAAGTCACAGAGATAGAAGTCTCTGACAGGAGTTAACCTCAAGTCTCTAAGAAATAGGCACTTTCCCAAGAAGTACAAGAAAGCATTGAAGAAGTTGAATGCCAACAACGTCAATAATGATAATGATGATAGCTGACATTTATATAGAGTTCACTATGTGCCAGGCACTGTACCAAGTGCTTACAAACATTACCTCATTTGATTTGATCTTTACAACAGCTCTGGGAGCCAGATACTATTATCTTCATTTTACAGATGAGAAAACTGAGGCCAACAGAGGCTAAGTGACTTGCCCAAGGTCACATAGCTAGTAAGTGTCGGAGGTGGGATTTGAACTCAGATCTTCCTGACTCCAGGTCCAGTACTCTATCCACTGTGCTACCTAGCTGCCAAAGTCATCAAAACAAAGACCCTGAGCACCAAAGGTCTCCAAGTCCAAGTTCCTCAGGTCTAGGGTTATCAAACCTAAAGACCCCTTAATGCAAATGCCAGATGCACTAGACTAGCCCCAAGATTGTTCAGGACTCAAAATTGGCACTAACTATCCAGGCCCCAACATCATTAAGTCTGTTTCTAAAGTTGCCGGAACCACTGACCCTGAAATTACCAAGCTCATTGACCTGAAGAATTCCAAGCCAAATGACCCCAAAAGTATGAAACCTACTGACCCCATGGTGATCAAGTATGACCCCAAGGCCACTAAATCTGGTCCCAAGGCCACCTAGTCTGACACCAAGCTCTCCAAGGCCATCAAGTCTGACACCAAGATCTCCAAGGCTGATGATATGTCAAAGTCTTATCCCAAAGCCACTAAATTGGAAGCCAAACTTACCTAGTCTGATTCTAAAGTCAGGAAACTCAATGATTCCAAGGCTTCTAAGTTCACTGACCACATGCTGAATTCATGGATCCTAAGGCAGCCAGACCCAAAGAGGCTGTGGCTATCTAAATCTACTGCTCCCAAGTCTTCAAAATATGTGCTTCAGGAGAGGACTTGTTCAAACCCTATGTTGCCATTTTTTTCTCCATCAGAGTATGGATTATTCATTTTCTTGTTCAAATAAAAGAAATGGTGAGTCATAAGGACAAAGCCCCAATAGTGAAGTTTTACTCCACACCATATAAACTGACAAAGATGACAAAAGATAGGAATAGTCAATACTGGGGTCAGGGAGAAGTGTAGAAAGGCAAGCACTCCAATGCATTATTAGTGCAGCTATGAACTCGTGTAACCATTCTGGTTTTCTCTCTTTTTTTAATACCTAAATCTATCTACAATAAATGTTTCAACACTTCACATTAAAAATAAACTTTTAATATGCACATGTCCTTTTGCTGCAGTCACGTGTTTTACATGTTTTAGAATTGGTTCATACGATTTTGAGACACATGCAACATGATATTGGATATTAATTGCACTTTTGATGAATAATCTAATTTTTCAAATTTAGCCTTGATTAGCATATCAGAACTTTTCTTTTTAAATTAAATTTTATTTTTTCAAACAAAAATTGCCTTTCTTCATTCTCAATGTCTCCTCCTCCATCTAGGAAGCAAGAAAAACAAAGCCCCTATTACATACATGTATAGTTTAGCAAAATAAATTCCCACAATAGCCATGTCCCTCCCCACCCCTCCCAAAATGTCTCAGTCTTCAATCTGAGTCCATTGCCTCTCTCTTAGCAGATAGGTAATAGGTTTCACCATGAATCCTCTGAAATAGGAACTGGTCACTGGACTGATCAGTGTTTCTCAGTGAGGAAACTGGAATTCTGGAAAGCAATTTGGAATTATGCAAATAAAATGAATAAAATGTCCATATATCCTCTGACCCAGAGATTTTACTGCTGGGAACAAGAAATCACTGACAAAAAGAAAGACTCCATTTACTCCACGTTATTCCATAATATTGCATATTGTAGCAGAGAATTGAAACTAAAGATGCCCATCCATTGATGAATGCCTTAACAAATTGTGGTACATGAATGCTATGGAATATTACTGTGCTGTAAGAAAAAACCAGTCTGATAAATACAGAGAAACATGGTTGGTTGGTTAGTTGGTTGTTGTCCTTCATTCTTGAAGAGGACCAAAATGACATCACCATGATAAAGTGAAGTTTCAATGTGTACGACTGTGGCTGATCAGACCAAGACAGAATGTTCTGCCACAGATTGGGCACAGATAATCCATATGAACATTTGGGGTGGATACTCTAAATTTGCTCATCTTACATTTCCTTTGTGCTGTTTCAATTCTGCTTTGCTCATAGAGCATAGCACTTTTTCTGATGTGGGCATGACATGCTGAGTGGTGCTGTGCCAGTGACTCCCATGTCACATAAATCCAAAGTTCTTGAGAGAGACCATGAGAGTGTCTTTGAATCACTTCATCTGACCCCTATGTGATTACCTGCCTCATGTGAGTTCTCCATAAAACAGTCTTTTTGGCAAGCATACATTTTGCATTGGAACAACATGGCCAGCCTATTGGAGTTGCGCTTTCTGAAGCATAGTATGAATACTTGGCAGTTCAGCTCGAGCAAGGACTTCCCTGTCTGGTACCTTATCCTGCCAGGTGATCTTCAGAATCTTCCTAAGACAGTTCAAATGGAAGCTATTCAGTTTCCTGGCATGGCGCTGGTAGACTGTCCATGTTTTGCAGGTATACAACAACGAACTAAGTGAATGGCTTTGTAGACCTTCAGTTTGGTAGTCAGTATACAGAGTCTACAGAGAAACATGGTAGGACTTACAGGAAATGACATGAAGTGAAGTAAGCAGACCCATGATAATGACATACACAACTACAAAAATGTAAATGGAAAGAACTACCACAAAACAAATGAAACTGAATGACAGAAAATGACGAAGCTTGACTTAAAAAAAGAGATGTAAGAAGACACATTCTCCTGCTCCTTTTCAGAGGATAGGAGTCCATAAGCATGGAACAGTGTATATTATGTGAAAGTTTTTCAATCTCTTTATTAGTTTTCCTGCAAAAATTTTCCCTTCTTCCCCTTTAAAAGTATTTCTTTGTTATAAGGAATATGGGGAAAAATCTGGGTGAGGCAAAAACCACAATTTAGTTGTTTTTCAGTTGTATCCAACTCTGTGACAGATTTGGGATTTTCTTAGTAAAGATACTGGAGTGGTTTGCCATTTTTTCTCCAGCTCATTTTATAGTTGAGGAAACAGAAGCAAACAGGGTAAGTGAGTTTCCCAGGAAAGTCCTAGGAAGTGTCTGAGGCCAGATTTAAACACAGGAAGATGAATCTTCCTGACTATAGGCCTGGCATTCTATCCACTGAGCCACCTAAAAACCACTGATATCAATAGAAATGTGTATAAAAAAAGAAACTAAAATATTAAGAAGGGGAGAGACTCTCAGATGGCGAAGTGTCCATTCCCCATAGGACTTAACAGATATATCCTCCCTTAGGTGAAATGCTATGTTCCCGAGAAGATCTTATCCTAGTTCTTATTTTCCGCTCACTGCGTTATCTACTAAGACCATCAAAGGCATCCTCCATTACTCAAATTAATTGCCTGTCATGAGACTCTAACCAAAAAAGTAAGACAAATGAAAGGCAGAATCAATTACAAGGGCTCATTAACTATACTCATTTTCTTGGCTGGGTAAATAGGTTTTATGTGCATTTGTGGCTTCCACCTTTCTTTGTGCCAAGTTGGATCCTCAGCTCCTTATGAAAGTCAAGCACATACAGCCTTTTGGTTTTACTCTCCTCTTGGCCCAGATTGGTGTAGGTGTGGCAGCTCCTTTCTCTCCTTTCTCCGTTACCCAGGATCCAGTTCTCTGTTTTCTACACATCTAAGCCTACAGGATCATTTTGTACTGTTTTCTAAGGCCACCAGCTAAGGAGAGGAAGTGATCTCAGCTCACCTGTCTCCAAATTGGATAGGCCTTTGTGTTAGCAGATCCATCAAGTTGCCTGAATAACAAAAATAGGTGTGACCTTTAAATCTGTCAACTGTGGACTCCTGGGAAATGGCAAGTCATTGTAAGGGGTCTGCGGATCTCTATATAGGTCCATATGTAAGGGGCCAATCAATCAATCAACGTTTATTAAGCACTTACTATGTGTTGGGCACTCTCCTAAGAGCTACGGATATTAATAATAATAATAATAATAACAATAAATAATTTATCTGATGCTTGCTATGTACCAGGCACTGTGCAATTATCTCATTTGATCCTTACAACAACCACGCGAGGTAAGTGCTATTATTATTTTTCATTTTACAAACGAGGAACTGCCCAGCATCACACAGCTGGTAAGGGTCTGAGCCTGGATTGGAACTCAGGGCCTGAAACTCAGGCCAAGTGCTCCATCCACTGAGCCATCTAGCTGCCAAAAAGAGTTCACAATCCAGTGGGGAAACAACAAATCAAGGGCTGATCAAGGGAGCTGTATGGAGACCCTGACCCCAAGATTCAAGAGTGATCCTAAGGGCATAGATTCAGAGCTAGAAGGGACCTTGGACCCAAAGTCACCCAGGCTATAAACATCGGAGGTAAGACTTAGACCCAGATTCTCTGCCTCCAGAATCAGTATCCTTGTCCCCTTGATCACTTCTTGATGAAATGGCAATAAGCCATTGTTGGGGGAGTGCATTTGAGAAACCTCTTCTCATAGAGATTACAGACCTAAACCACTGGCACTTTGTTAAGAGGACAAAAGACAGTATTTGATTATACCTCAGCGAAGGGTGGCTAGGTGATATAGTGGAGAGACCGCTGGACCTGAAATCAGGAAGAACTGAATACAAATACAGCCTCAGATGCTTATTAGCTAGGTGATCCTGGGCAAGGCACTTAATCTCTCTCTCAGACTCAGTTTCCCCATATGTAAAATGGAGATAATAGTATCTACCTTCCACAGCTGTTGTGAGAATAAAATGAGATTTTATTTGTAAAATACTTTGCAAAGCTTGCCACTCTATGTAAATGCCATTGTTGTTATTATTTGTTGTAACTAATTGATGACAGGGGCTACTTTAACAGGAATTTCCTGGGGTGAAGTCACCCTTTGTAGTCTCAGAACTGAGTTTCAGTGGCCAAGGCTGCCTCCAAGATGACCCAGCTGCCTAGGGTTCTTGAGAGGATGTCATAGTAATCACAAAGTCATGGAATCTGAGCGTTGGAAGGGACTTGAGGTCATCTAGCTCCACTCAGAGTAATTAATGATAATAATTAATATATACGCATATATATAATATATGTATATATATCCCACTTACTATATACTAGGCACTTTACACTTATTATCTCATTTGATCCTCCCAACAACCCCGGGAGAGAGGTGCTATTCTTGTACCCATTTTACCAATAAGGAAACTAAGGAAGACAAGAAGTTAAGTGATTTACCCAAGGTCACACAGTTAGTAAGTGTCTGAGGCTTGATTTGAATTCGAGTCTTCCTAATTTCAATTACAGTGCCCTATTCACTGTGCCATTTAGCTGCCATATGCAAAAGAAATCCTCACCAATATGTGGTCACACAGCCAATGCCTGCAGATCCTAGGGAGGGGAAGCCCATTACCTCTAGAGTTAGCCCCTGTCTGAGGAACCACTCCTCTGATGAAATGTTCTCCCTCCTGGCTGCTCTGGTTCAAAGTCCCAGATCAAATCCCACTTTCTACAGGAAGACTTTTATCAATCCCCCTTAATTCTAGTGGGTTCCCACTGTTGGTTAACTCCAATTCATCCTATACATTGCTTATGTGAACACAGTTGCCTGCATGTTGTCTCTCTCATTAGACTCTAAATTCCTTGAGATCAGGCACTATCTTTTGGCTTTCTTTGTGTCTCTCGCACTTAGTGAAAGCCATCTCCAGTCATCCTGATCTACCTCTTGCCACTGGACTCATATAGCTCTGGAGGAGAAAAATGACCTTGCACAGCCTTCCCTCATTTAAATCTAGCTCACTTGCAAGTCATGGCATCACCTCCCTGATATCATGTTCCTCTCTGAGAGCAAAAGACAAAGAACAAAACTTAGCACAATGCCTGACACATAGTAGGCACTTAAATTACTGATTAACTTTGTGCTGGCCTGAAGAAGAAAGCCAAAAGAATGCTATTGTCCCCTTTTATCTCTTCTCTGAAAGACAGAGCAGAGCACAGGGGAGCACTCTTGGGTCGGAGGGAAGGAGAAGGCTGTGTATATGCACAGTCTTCCATTTCCCCCATTCCCTACTGTTAAGAACTGACTTAGAAGAGAAACACATCAGAGTTACCTGTCCTCACTCACAGCTTTCTCACCTCTAAGCTAAGAGGAGAGCTCTGATAATGAACTCCCCCAGTATAAGATCTATATAGGACTGAGAATTTGCAAAGAAATATGGCAAATGTAAATGGGTCTGCCCGAGTGGACTAAGAGGAGAGCTTATAGATAATATGATAATATTCCCCAATCTCCACCTCTCAGCTGGAGGGGGAAATTTTCTTAGGAGTGAAAGGAAGATTTGGGCGGGGGGGGGGGGGGTAGTTCCAGCCTTGGAAGTTATTCAAGAGTTCAGAGACCCAACAGGTCCTGAGCATCTTGCCTCTTGAAGATAGGAGATCATCTATATGGACCGTAAGGCTAGAAGGCCAAATTCAGTAGAAAAAAACCTCTTGCCAAATTGCATGTACTGTCAGACTCAAGGAATGGTAGTTAATGTGGCTGAACTGCCTTTTTTCTCCCTTATTCTTTGTTATGGAGATGTTTCTCTGCATAAGAGAGGGGGAAAGGATGTCTATCATCTATCTACCTCTATTTCTCTCTCTGTCTCTCACAAACTCACTCACTCTATTTATCTGTCTGTCTGTCTATCTATCTATCTATCTATCTATCTATCTATCTATCTATCTATCTATCTATCTATTGCAGCTAGATGGCACAGTGGATAGAACAGTGGACATGAAGTCTGCAAGTTCTGAGTTCAAATCCAGCCTCAGATACTTACTAGCTGTGTGACGCTGGGCAAGTCACTCAACTCTGTTTGCCTCAGTTTCCTCATCTTAACATTTCCATCTGGAAAAGGAAATGGAAAACTATTTAGTGTCTTTGCCAAGAAAACCCCAATGGGGGTCATGAAGAGTTAGACACGACTGAAAAAATGACTCACCAATAAACATCCATTATCTATTGAAATGAAGGCGGTGTTAAAAAAAAAAAAAACAGAGGAAAAAGTATCCTGCATTTGCCAGTGACCTTGGCTGCTCATTCACCTCTCTGGAGGTGGAGACAGGGTAGTAATGTACAAAGAAGAGGGCTGTCCTTTCTGCAAACACACCTTCAAATGGCTGGTCCTTGAGGCCTACCTGGTGGGTAAAAGTCACAAACAGACAAGAATTCTAAGGAGTCCACTACACTGGCAGAAAATTTTGTATGTATGAAAACCAAACCTCACCCTCTTGTTCTGCTATCAACAATAATAAATAATAACAGCCAACATTCATATGCAGCTTTAAGGTCTGCAAATGCTTTTCAATATTCTTTCACGTGTTCTTCCTAAGAAGCCTAGGAAGTCAGTAATATTTTACAGATGAAGAAAATAAGACTAAGAGATTCAATGACTTGTCTGGGGTCGTACAGCTTGTACGTCTTTGAGGCAGGATTTTATGATTTGGGTCTTCCTGAAGGGGAGAGGGATTTGGGCAGAATTAGAACTAGAATTCTTCCACTCAGGAAAAATTCAATCAGGCCCAAAAATTAGATTTACAAACCAAACACCAGCTGATCCCACTTTCCCTTAGAGGGTGTTAACAATTTGAATCTCAATAGCACATTATTTAATTCTCCTGTCAAATGATGGAAAGGAGATCCTTCTTGCCAAGAGGATGACATGTAAAATTTCCAGCTCATGAGAATATATGCCAACTTCCCAAATAGGCAAAGAATAGATGATACACTTCACTCCACCCTGCTTCAATCAACTTGAAGAAGTAAAACCCCAGAGATTAGGGCCCTGGGGCAAAGCTCTGGTCACTCCACCCTAGTTAAGGCTCTTGCTGTGGCAATACTTGTTAGCTACCCCTAATGATTTCTCAATGTTTTTCAAATCTAGACCTGTGGAAAATTAAGAAGTAGGAAGCTTATCTCCTGATACCTCCACCTCTTAAGTTTTCTGTTTCCATCACTCACTGTGACTTTCCACCTGGCTCTGCTTTCCTACACCAGCTAATAATTAATGAGTAATCATGAGTCACATTTATGTATAGTTTTAAAATTTACAATTTTGTGAGGAAGGCAGTGCCAGCATTTTCACCTCCATTTTATGAATGAAAAAATAGTCTCAGAGAGGTTAAATGATTTGCCCCAGGGGCCATGTAGCTGGGAAGTATTGGAGATGGAATTCAAACCTGGTCCCCAAGTCAAGGGGATAATAGTTATAGTAGTAGTAGTAGTAGTACCTACCTCCCAGATCAAATACTACGATATTTGTAAAGCATTTATCAAGTGGTTGGTACACAGTAGGTACTATATAAATATTACCTCTTATTTTTATTATTTAACTTTCCAATACACTTTATGTACTCTCAAATAATCTGGGATCTGCTATATTCCTATGTTATATTATAGATGTGTGTTCAATGTCAATCTAAAGAAGTAATTCCAATTTCAGGCATAATAGCTACCCATGTGGTGACCCTCAAATCATACTGATCTAGGGGGACAGAGCCAAGATGGTGGAGTAGAAAGACACATAGGCTCTAGTGCTTCCCCCACAGCCCACAAAATACCTGTTAAAAATGACCCTCAGCAAATTCTAGAGCAGCAGAAGCCACAGAACAACAGAGTGGAAGAGGTTTCCAGCCAAAAGTAACCTGGAAGACCAACAGGAAAGGTCTATCTCACAGGACACTGAGTGGAGTGAAGCCCAGCACTGGCCAGCACTGGGAGGAACAGGATCTGAACAGACCTCTGGGGCAGAATTCCCAGCAGGAAGAGTCCCAGATCCCTCAATCCACAAGTGACAAAGAAAGCTCCAAAGGTCAGTGTGAAAGGGCTTTCCCAGCTGGGCAAGAGGGAAACTGGGTTCCCCCAGTACTGGCCTCAGGCGGCAGCAGCAGCAGCAGCAGCAGATGGCAGGTGGCTACACAGAAGCAGCCTGGATCCATTGTTCAGGCAGCACAGCTTAAAGCCTCTGGTGGAATTGAGCAGCTGATCTGAACCTCAGCCTTCAGTGGCAGCCCCACCCCAACTCAAAGCCCCTGGGGAAGTTGAGCAGCTGATCTGAATATCAGCCTTGAGCAAGGTCCTGGGGGGAGGAGGAGCACTAGGACCCTCCTCTTGACAAAAGATTCAGAGGTCAATTGACTGACTGGGAAAACGCTCAAAAAAGGGGGAAAAATAAGGCCATAGAAGGTTACTTTCTTGATGAACAAGTGTCTCCTTCCATCCTTTTGGATGAGGAAGAACAAGGTATACTGTCAGAGGAAGTCAAGGCCTCTGCCTCCAGTACCCCCAAAATGAATATGAAATGGGCTCAAGCCATAGAAGAGCTTGAAAAGTGTGTCAGCTGCTTGCTAAAGGAGAACCAAAAAATGCTGAGTAAAATAACAGCTTTAAAAAGAGGCTAACTCAATTGGAAAAAGAGGTCCAAAAAGCCAGTGAGGAGAAGGAGGCTTTAAAAAGCAGAATTAGCCAAATGGAGGAGAAGGTTCAAAAGCTCACTGAACAACATAGTTCTTTAAAAGAGAGAATCAAGTTCAGGGAAGCTAATGACTATGAGATAATCCAGGCAGTTAGAAAACAAAACCAAAAGATTGAAAAAATAGAAGATAATGTGAAACATCTCATTGGAAAAACAACTGGCCTGGACAATAGATCCAAGAGAAACAATTTAAAAATAATGGGACTACCTGAAAGTCATGATCAAATAAGAGCCTAGATATTATCTTTCATAAAATTATCAAGGAAAACTGCCTTGATATTCTAGAACCAGAGGACAAAATAAATATTCAAAGAATCCACCAATCACTTCTTGAAAGAGACCCAAAAAGAGAAACTCCTAGGAATATTGTGGTCAAATTTCAGAGTTCCCAGGTCAAGGGGAAAATATTGCAAGCAGCTAGAAAGAAACAATTTGAGTACTGTGGAAATACAGTCAGGATAACACAGGATCTGGCAGCTTCAACATTAAGGAATTGAAGGGCTTGGAATAGGATATTCAAGAAGTCAAAGGAACTAGGATTAAAACCAAGAATCACCTACTCAGCAAAAGGGAGTATAATACTTCAAGGGAATAAATGGTCATTCAATGATATAGAGAACTTTCAAGCATTCATGATGAAAAGACCAGAATTGAAGAGAAAATTTGACTTTCAAACACAAGAATCAAAAGAAGCATGAAAAGGTAAACAGGAAAGAGAAATCTTAAAGGACTTTCTAAAGCTGAACTGTTTACACTCTTACATGGAAAGATAATATTTGTAAATCTTGAGACTTTTCTCAGTATTTGGGTAGGTGGAGGGATTGTATACACAGAGAGACAGAGAGAGAGAGAGAGAGAGAGAGAGAGAGAGAGAGAACACGTTGAATTTAATCAGAACAGATTATATCCATAAAAACATAAAATAAAAATCAAGGGGTGAGGGAGGAAAATACTGGGAGGAGAAAGGGAGAAATGGAGTGGGGCAGGCTTTAACTCATAAAAGAGATAAGAAAAATCTTGTTCAATGGAGCAGAAAAGGGAGAAGGGGAGAGAGGAAAAGTGATGTTACTCTCTTCACATATGGCTTAAGGAGGGAATAACATGCTCACTGAATTTGGTATGAAAATCTATCTTACACTACAGGAAAGTAGGGGAGGAGGGGACAAATGAGGTGAGGGGGATGATAGAAGGGAGGGTAAACGTCAAATGAGAGAATAAAAAAAGGCAGGGGGACAGGGTAGGATAGATGGCAATATAGTTAGTATTACAGAATATGATTATTATGGAAGTCTTTTGCAAAATGACACATATATAGCCTGTATTGAATTACTTGCCTTCTCAGTGGGGTAGGAAGGGAAGGAGGGAGAGAAGTTGGAATTCAAAGTATTAGAAACAAATGTTGAGAATTATTATTGTATATAACTGGAAATAGGAAACACAAGTAATGGGATATAGAAATTTATATTACCCTACAAGAAAAGAGAGAAGATGGGGATAAGGGAAGGGTAGGGTGTGATAGAAGGGAGAGTACATTGAGGGAAGGGGTAATCAGAATGCAAGGTATTATGGGGTGGGGGGGAGAGATGGGGAGAAAAACTGGAACTCAAAATTTTGTGGAAATGAATGTTGAAGTCTAAAAATAAATAAATCCAAAAAAAAAAGGAAGAAAGAAAGAATGTATGTGTAGAACCCATATAAGATTGGATGCCATTGTGGGAAGGAAGAGTGAGAAAATTTAAAACTTATGGAAGTGATTGTTGAAAACTGAAAATAAATTTATTATAAAAAAAATTTTGAGTTCCAAATTTTCTCTTTTTCTCCTACCCCTTCCCTCCCCTTTGAAAAGGCAAACAGTGTGATATTAATTATGTATGTGAAGTCATATAAAATAAATTTTCCTATTATCTATGTTACAAAAAAAATAAATGAGTCAAAAAATGTCCCCTTTTGCCTAATAAAAAAAAGTCTGAAAGGAGAAGACCCTCAGGGTTTCTGGTCCAAAAAAAAAAAAAAATCATACTGATCTATCACTCCATCTGTCACAGGACAGGCCTATACACTACCACAGCACTTTTTTTGCTTGAGGTTTATTGATGTTCTTTGTTTTTGATTTAAGAAATAAATCCCCTCCCAGAGAGTCATTCCTTATAATAGTCTAAAAAATGTTGCCCTCTTTTCAGCAGAACTAACCAATATATTGAAAAAAATCTGACTTTATATCAGTGTTCCACATCCATAGATCCCCACATTTGCAAAGAAGCATCCTATATTTCCTCTTCTTTTACTGTATTTACTTTGTAAATTTCTCTGGCTCTATCAAATTTGATGCAGGGCAGTGTTGCAAAGGAGGGCAGCCAGGTGGCACAGTAGATAGAGTGTCAGGTCTGGAGTTAGGAAGACTCATATTCCTGAGTTCAAATCTGGCCTCAGACATGTACTAGCTGTGTGACCCTGGACAAGTCACTTAACCTAGTTTGCCTCAATTTCCTCATCTGTAAAATGAGCTGGAGAAGGAAATGGAAAACCATGCTAGTATCTTTTCCAAGAAAAACTCAAATGGAGTCATGAAGAGTCAGACACAACTGAAAACCACTGAATAAGTGTTAAAAAATGTCTGATATTAGAGCAAGCTGGGTTTTATTGGAACTTGATATAGAGAAAAGGACTCACCAGGACATCTATTCAATATCAGACTGGCTGAGGGTGAATTCCTCAATTATATCCCACCCCAGGGATCAACCTACCTTGACCATCAGGCAGGACTAAGAACTAGACATCTCCTCTTCAGCCATATTGTAAGAGGGTGACCAAACTGTTAAGTTTGGTCCTGGAATTTTGATATTTATTCCTCCTAAGAAAGAAGCTCCCCTTTCTTGTTGGCGGTATGGCTAAACAGCAGTTCCTATGAAAAAGATCTGAGGGTCTTCATGGATTACACACTCAATAGGAATCATTGGTGTGATATGGCCACCAGAAAAGCTAATGTTATTCCAGACTGCATCAAGAGATGCAGAATATCTAAACTGAGGGAAGTCACAGTTCCACTATATTCTACCTTGGTTGTGCCACATCTCCAGGATTGTTTTCAGTATTTTAGGAAAAATACCTTATTTTAAGAAAGACCTAGACAAGCTGGAGCATATCTAAAAGAGAGTGATAGGCTGACTAGGGGATAGGAGAACACACCTTAAAAGGATCTGTTGGAGAAATTGGGAAAGTTTAACCTATTGAAGAGAAAACATACAAGAGACAATATAACAGTCTTTAAATATTTGAAGAGCTACCATGTAGAAGGTTAAGATTTGTTCCATGTGACCCCACAGGGAAGAACTAGACTATGGATGAATGATGCATGGAGGGAGATCTTCATACAACGTAAGAGAAAAAAACCAACCTTCTTAACAGAGCTATCTCAAAATGGAATGAACTGCTGTGGGAGGGAGTAGGTTCCTCCTCAGTGGGCATCTTTTAGAAGCACTTGGATGATGCTTGTTGAAAATTCATTGAGAGAATTCTTGGTCAGATACAAGATGGTGGTTATGAGGCTTTGAGTTCTTAGGTCCTGTGATCTTTTTCTCTGTTACTCTCCTACTGCAGCCACCTTTCTGCCTGGCACCTTCTGAGAAATAGTAGTATTGTTTAATATTTATCAAAGGCCCACATGGCACTTGATCCTGACAGCCTATTGGTCAGGTAAGACAAGCAATCCTGCCCCCTCCCCCCCGCCAAAAAAACTGAGGTGAACTGAGAAAACCAGTTGTGATCTGCCCTGTAACCAAGAGGAAGTCTCCTTGCTAGCTCCGCCTCCAGCACAGAAGTTGATTGAATGGAAGGTGAGGTCAAAATTCCAGGCACAGGTTCCTTGAAGCTCCAGTCCATCCAGCTATTGTGCAGGCAGCAGAGCAGAGAGAGGCATCGGCCATGGCACAAGGTAGGAAAGGACTCACATATACCTATAAATACACAACGATGTCTGAGAGAACAGAGAAGGGAAAGAGAAAAAGGGAATGTGGAGAGGAGATGTGAACTGAGGAAGCTAACCCAGGCTGAAAGAGCAGGTGTAGCACTCTGAGAAGAAAATTTAGGACAAACCTGATTGTCTGCTGATCACACCTAGGAGGCGGGAGGTTTGGGGATGATGGGAGCATCAGGCGACTGGAAGTCAAATGTAGACAACAACAGCCAGGGTCAGAGTTCAGGAGGTCATTGTGACCTCTGGCAGAACAGCTGGAAACTGGATATGGATTTAGGTCCAGAAGGGACTTTAGAGATGATTTAATTTAACTTCTTCATTTTACAAATGGGGAAATCAAGGCTCAGAGAGGTGATTTTTCCAAGATCACACAGCTAACTAGTAAGTGACACAGCTAGCTTTTGAACTCAGATCTCCGGGGTTCTTTCCACCACTCTGTGCTGCCTCTTGAGAGATCCAAGTTTTAGTTCTGACTTTGCCATTAAATTTCTGTGTGACCAGGACAAGTCACCTTTCTGGAGTTTTTTCCTCCCTTCATCAGGATGGGCTCATGAAGCTTGCCCTACCTGCCTCACAAGGTTGTGATGAAGAAAGTGCTTTGGAATCCATATGAAAACTCTGGAACTTCTTACATTTTTGTTTGACCTCAGGGACCTCTAGTCTGTGTCCCACTTCTCCACCTCATCCTACATCATGATCCTGTCTGCATCCTTATTCTGTTTTCTGTAATTCTGTAAATACTCCTTCCTTGCTCCTTTGTAAAATCCTTATTCACCTCACACAAATTTCATAAAAACACTCTTGGGGGAAAAGCACACACCCTGTCCTATACAACAAAATACAAACCTATAAGCTTTAGAAAACAAAAGCAGAATATAGCCTTATGCCAATGATGTGTCTAGGAGCAGATAGCAATTAGAAACAGTATGTTTTTGGAGGGTTAATTACAAGAAGAGGTATTTGTTGTGTAGTCAATTCGTCATTTCCCACTTTTTGTGACCCCATTTGGGGTTTTCTTGGCAAAGATACTGGAGTGGCTTGCCATTTCCTTCTCCAGCTCATTTTCCAGATGAGGAAACTGAGGCAAACAGGGTTTGAGACACAGTTAATAAGTGTCTGAGGCTGCATTTGAACTCAGGTCCTCCTGACTCCAAGAGCAGCACTCTATTAACTGTGCCACCTAGCTGTGTCATGTAATGGGAAGTATACAGTGGTTAAATCTATGTTAGAAAGTGATACTTGTTTATTTTTCCTATACTCATTAGCCACTATCTTTCTGCTGTGTTAGACAAAGTATTACTATAATCAGAACAAAATATTTGGTTTTTAATTGAATATTATTTTTTTAATTGACCAAAATCCACTTTCTTCTCTCACTTATCTCTCTCCCAAATGGGAGCAGCTGGGTGGTGCAGTGGATAGAGCACCGGCGCAGGAGTCAGGAGGACCTGAGTTCAAATCTTACCTCAGACACTTGCCACTCACTAGCTGTGTGAACTTGGGCAAGTCACTTAACCCCAATTGCCTCAGCCTGGGTCATCTCCAGTCATTCTGATGAATATCTTGGTCACTGGATTCAGATGGCTCTGGAGGAGAAGTGAGGCTGGTGACCTGCACAGCCCTCCTTCACTCAAAACAAAGTCAAGTGCAAGTCATGTCATTATTTCTCTGATGGCATGGTCTTCTTTGGCAACAAAGGACAAACACACACACCCAAATGAAAAAGAAAAACATAGCCCTTGTAACACATATTCATAGTCAAGTAAAACAAATCCCCTCATTGTTCATGTCCAAGAAATACTATATATCTCTATCTGCACCCAGAGTCCGTCACTTCTCTGTGAGGTGGTGGGTAGCAAGTGTCATGACTCCTTGGGAATTGTGGCCAGTCGATGCATTGGTCAAAGTTCTTAAGTCGCAAAGCTTTTACAACATTGTTGCTATTGTAGAAATTCTTCTAGTTTTTCTCAGTGAATAATATTTGTTGGATGTCACTAACTAGCCCTTTGTATGTGTATGTTACTGTCCTGAATGAGAGCGAGTGTGTGGAAGGTTACAGAGAAAGTGGGCTATAGTGGAGAGAAGTCCACAGCTGGAGTTAAGACCTATTTTTATCAGCAACATGGGAACCTTTCATCAAACCAATTCATCTTTCTGGGTCTTAGTTTCTTTGTCTGTAAAATGAGAGGGTTGGACGATATTGTTATAATAACCAAGAAAGTTGACCTTCTAGTTGAAAACTATGTCTCCTTCCTTTCTTTGTAGAAGCAGAGGTTTATGCATATGTAATATTGCATATGCTTTCAGACTCAGCTGATGTGTCAATTGGTTTGGCTGAATTATTCCACCCCCCCCTTTCTTTTAATTTTTTTTTTTTTGTTACAAGGGATAGTTCACTAGGTAGGAGAGGTAGGAAGGACATATTCATTAATAAAGGTTACATAAAAACAGAATATATCAATAACTTTTTTTCAAATGAGACGGCTATACTGGGTGTCCTCTAAAGTTCCTTTCTGGTCTAAATTGGATGTTCCTATCCTTACTACTGGGAAAATAAGTCAAAACATGTTACTTACTGAAATTACATCAGTAGGACTTTTTTATGTGAAAAGACTAGATGTTATGAAGAGATGTTGAGGACATAGCCCTTGTCCTCAAGAAACTCATAGCCTAGTGGGTGACACCAGACAAACACATGTGATGTAAGAATACATACTAAAAAGATATACAAGTGACTGTATGATGCTACAGATACCTGCAGAGAGGCCAGAGGACATGGGGAGTTAGAAGTGGGCTGATATTAGTCAAAGATTTCACAGAGGACGTGAATTAAGTGATGTTCTGGAGGAGGAAAATAGTGTGGGAGGGGGCATTCTACATATGGGAGTGCAGTTAGAGGTGGGAGGGACTAAATCTCATGTGTGGGGATAGAAAGCAGATTTGCCAACAAGATGAGAGAATCAAGGCTGGAATGGTGGGAGGAGGGATAGGCTATCAAGGGCTTCATGTGAAAGGGCGATTACACACTTTATGCTTGGTACAAAAGGGAAGCACTTGTACCAATGAGTAGAAGATGAAAGGAGATGAATTTGACCTTCCAATAAGAAAGAATTCCTGACAATGGAGGATGTACAAAATTGGAATACTTGCCTTGATAGGTAGTGAGCAGCTCATCACTGTGAAAGTTGGTTGGAATATTGTAGAGGGGGTTCCCTGTCAAGCAGAGGTTGAATTGAATGATTTCTGATGTTCCTTCTAATTATGAGATTCTATAACTCTCTGATATGTTAGAATTCAGGAGTAGGGAACCTGTGGCCTCAAGGCTGCATGTGGCCCTCTGGGTCTTCAAGTGTGGCCCTTTAACTGAAGCAAAACTTCACAAAACAAGTTTGAATTCAGTCAAAGGGCCATACTTGAGGACCTAGAGGGCCCCATGCAGCTTTGAAGCCACAGGTTCCCTACCCCTATGTTAGATCATAGCATATCCTCACCTTCACCTCTTGAACACCCTAACTCCCTTCAAAGCTCAGGGCAAATTTGTTGTTGTTGTTGAGTAGTTTCTGTCATGTCTGATTCTTCATGACTCCATTTGGGGTCTTCTTGGCAAAGATACTGGAATGGTTTTCCATGTTCTTCTCCAGCTCATTTTACAGATGAGGAAACTGAGGCAAACAGGGTGAAGTGACTTGCCCAGGGTCACACAGCTAGTGTCTGAGGCCAGATTTGAATGCATGAAGACGATTCTTCCTGAATCCAAGCACAGTGCTCTGTCTACGGTGCCACCTTGCTGTCCCCATGGTCTACCTACTACATAAGGCTTTTCCTGATGCCCCTAGTAGCTACGCTTCTCCCCCCAAATAACTTCATACTGACTTTATATATATTTTATGTAAACGTATGTCCACAGTGTTTCCTTCTCCCTGACAGAATAGAAACTCCTTGAGAGCAGGTCCTCTTTTATTTTTGGCTTTATATCCCCAGTATCCAGCAAAATATCTGACAGGGGCATTATTGATCAGGGCAAGGGAGCAGAAGACAGGATGGGGCTTAAAAGGCACATGCCAACAAGCACACCTATCAGCAAATGTCCTGTCTGTGTCCCTTCCCATCTTTATTTAAATATTGGGCACTTGTATGTCTAGCACTATACTAGGCACAGAGGGTGCAACACATAATGTCACATGTAGTCAGACAGTTTAGTTGGACAGTCAAAACACACATACATAAAACTAGTAAAAATAATGTACAATAGAACAGCATATTTGCTAAATGAGAGGGCAACCTGAATGATAAATTCATTCCCTATGAGGGTGACTGAAGGAGTTGGGGATATTTAACCCAAAGAAGGAAAGATTTAAGGTAGATTTCAGGGATCTGAAGGAAGGTCATGTGAAAGAGAGATTGTTGCGGGGCATGGGGGATTAGGGTGTGCAGCTAGGTGGCACAAGAGATAGAGCACTGGCTCTGGAGTCAGGAAGACCTGAGTTCAAATGTAGTCTCAGACACTTGATTCTTAACTAGCTGTATGACCCTGAGTAAGTCATTTAACCTCAACTATCTCCAAAAAAAAGAAGAAAAAGAAAAGGAAGATTATTGTTCTGGTTCTGTGGGGGGCATTAGGTGGTTGTTGTTCATTCTTGAAGAGGACTGTGGCATCAAGGAGGTGATGCCATGACATGAAAGTGAATTGGCTTTAAGTGAAGGAGGGTTGTGCAAAGACACCAGCCTCACTTTCTCCTCTGGAGCCATCTGGGTCCACTGGCCAGATATTCATCAAGAGAGTGGAGATGGCCCCAGAGGCAGTGGGAGGCCTTGGCTTTTACAGGGGCAATAGGGAGAAACTGAAGAAAATCACATTTAGGCTTGATGGAAGGAAAAGCTTCCTAGCAATTAGTTATCCCAAAGTGGAAAGGGCAACTTCGGGAAGTCATGGGTTTCTTCTCACATGGTGAGGTCTTCA